>NC_060221.1:6250000-6875000 GCF_907164935.1 Osmia bicornis bicornis | reverse complement strand
TTTTCACCGGTCCCCTTTACTCTCGTTACACTTCAACCCTCGTGCAACCCCAAAACGTTACGCTTAGTTTGATTCAGCACGCGGTACCAGCCACTTGGCCCCTTTCACCCCTCTCTTCGCCCTGTGTACTCTGCCCTACCACCCTGCGTTTCGACACCCTTTCGCGAACACTTTTCACGTTCGCCTGCGTGAATTCGAGCGCTAATTGCGTAGACGAGCCGCGATCCAGGGAATTTTCGCGCCCCGCTTTCGACCGAGTTTTTTTTTCGGAGCGGATCAATTTCGATGGGTGCTTTCGACACTGGAAACGTGTCACTGCTCTTTGTTCACTTTAACTACTGCTATTTGAAACTGACATTACATGAATATTTCAAATTAATTTTAAAATACAATAGAGTTGTAACATTTATATGTTTGAGAGGGTATTATCGCAATGAATAGAACATTCGAAAATCATGTAATGTTATTTAATTCGCCATGCAGATGAATCTGTGCGAGAATTTTAAGAACTCTTTAATGGCTAACTGGATTTCATAAAAGATGTATCCCAGATTTCAACCGTGAATAATTTTCCGTAGGTGTTCGATGGTAACAACGTAACCCAGTTAACGAGAACGAAGGAGACCGGTTTTCAACGGGCAAGAAAGTGGAAAACATTAATATGGAAATTGCGTGAGTTGCCACGAAGTTTTTCCTTTGTGCGAGAAAATCATTTTTCAAGTGAGTATTATTTTTTTATAATTAAATGCTCGACTACGTACCGGATTAAAGGCTTTGTTCTTTGTGAGATAATCACTTTGAAAAGGTACGTGGCCGCTTCCAGTTATCTGCAGGCTTCTGGCAACGGTTCTTCCGGGAACAGAAATTTTAATTAGTAGGTAGACGTCTTTACATCCAAGCAACCGGGCGGACTATTAATTTCCCTCTCGCCCTCCCTTCAAACCCCGTAGTCGTTTAACCTTTCGTTCTCGACAAACAACCTGTCTTTCCTTCGATCTCGTTCTCGCCAACCTTCACTGTCCAATGCGCTAATTGTTTCATTATTTTTTAACATTCGAAGACATAAGTTTGTGTCCAAATCACAAACAATTCACCTTCGGATCGAAGTTTCCTATTAACCCTTTTCTTCAAAATTGAGGTGAACAATATTTTACGAATCATTTTCCATTTTCCCATTTTATCGTCCCCTTTCTTCGTCCCCTTGCTCTAAGAAAGATCGATCCGAATATTCTATAGAATCCTCTATATCCGTCGACGGTAAACTACTTTCGACTCTTTTTGCCCTGCTGAAAGAAGAAACTGCCTTTCTAAGGAGCCAGTCGAAGCAGTCCGGGATGCCGCATTCAAACCGTCGAATATATACTGCCGGCTCTTTGAACATCGGGAAAACTAACGAGAGGGCATTCCAGGACTCGGCTTTAAGGAAGTTTATTTTCTTAATTCGAGATCCGCGCCCGTACATCAGTGCGGCGCACCGCGTCGAGTCGCGAGCCACCATTCAAAAGCTTCATTAGGGGAAGCCGCGGATTCTAGAGGCCATTCACTGAATCGCGAGCTGAACTCGCGTGACCTTACGCTATTCTGCGCCCACCTCGAGTATCGGTGTCCTTTTTACGATCTCCTTTAACAAGCTGCCTCTCGACCGCGCTCGGTACTCTCGTTAAAGTTATACAATTTTCATTTCAATAACGAAGCCGGTAGATAAAGTTGAGCTTACGAACTTTTCCAGAAAATCTACAATATTTTGAAAGACGATTTGTCAGCGCGTTCGAAACAGCGATATAACAAACGTGCGGTCAATTGAACGTTCACCTTATCGAACCCTCCGATGCTTAATGTTAATGAGACAGTGTGATTGGTCGAGTGTGCGAACGTACACGTACATAGAGAGAAGAGAGTACAGGGAGAGACGTAACTAGCCGAAGGCTGTTAACCTCCTCATTTGCAACGCTTTGATCCAACCCTACTTTCCAACGATGGCTAGGATGCAACGTATTCCCCCTGTTCCGTGTCTGGTAACCGATTCCGAACAGATCGATCGATCCTCGAAATGCATCCCTGTTTCACGGTGACCGATGTCACCGGTTGAGGTGGACCGCAACGCGATATAAAACGGTACGGTCAAACTGGATTGATTTGCATAAATAATTGCGCACATATCATCAAGACACGAGCGAAACTGGTTAATTAGTACGCCGTTCCGCGGGAATATAGCTACGTCAAGGGGATTACCGGCGATGTATACGTATACCGTTGGCTTTACATCGATTCATCGTCGACGGATCAGCTTCTCTGAGAATGGAAATGGAATTATCGTTTGATCGAACGGGCTTATTCGTACGATTATGTATCCTATCATCTTTCCTGGTGCAATTAATTATCAAAAATGATTTAAAGTAACTCGAAACAATGAAAGATAAATTGAAAATAGAATTAACCTATGCTAAAGAGAAATTCAATGGGATGGTTTCGAGTTCATTACACTAACGACCCATCATTGTATTCGCATCGATCTTTAAGCGTTTCCGCGATAATCGTTTGCCAAACCGGAAACGGAAAATCATCGCGACCTTCGAGCGGGCGTCGATGAATAAAGAAGGCCAGACACGCTTCATTAAGAGAAGCGTATTTCACGAACAAAGTCCGGCAACCTCCGTCAGGGAGCAAGTGACAATGCGAGCTTTGAACGGAAGTCACAAATCACCCCGTCGGAATAGCGAGCGGCCCGATTCATTTTAACGACCGTTAACCGGAGGAATGGAGAACGCGATGTTACACTTGGCGATCGTTAAAACTTAACGAAATCCTCCGCCTCTTCGCGGTGCCTAGTGTAACCCCGTTGTTGGAGAATGGGCCAGTATGCTAACAGCTGGAAAAATTCGGGTCAGATTAATATAGAGGAGACGTTGCAATTGCAGACGTTGTCATGCTCTCTGGTTAAAGGATGGAAAATAAATTAGCACCTTAATAATTATAATGAAGACAGAAAAGGGCTTAAAATAGAACAAGAAAGATATTGTCATTTTACTGAAAACAATTTCAGTCAGGTGATTTTCCTTTTAAAAGTTAGCCAACCCGAAGAAGTCGATTCTACTGTTGCAGCCAGGTCATAAAAAATACAAATGAAGTATCAAGGTTCATTTACAACGAAAAACTACGCAACTCGCCTGTATTCGACGGGGAACGTTTCATTTGAGGGTCGGGTTGCCACCTAGAACCCCCAATAAATCCTGTAATCCGGCGTGTCACGTTAGGAATACGAATTTCTCGTGGCGTCGCGACGCTGCGCGCTACACGAACCGTACCACCAAGAAAGATTGCATTTTTTTCATATTAGAGAGGCAGCGGGGTGAAGGCTTGACGGAATCCCAACCTTACACGTAACGTAACGCAGACAAATTACTCGATTCAACCCCTATGGCGCGCACGTGTACAGACCGTTCTATAATTGGCTATACGTGTGTGAGATGGGGTGATTCCTCGACGGAGGAATAAAGCGAGCAACGTTTACCTTATTTATGAGGCCATTTTTGGGATTGCTCGTTTAAAGCTGCGGTACATGATTTCCAGCACGCGTTCGGGTATCGAGTAACCGAAGGAAAATGTTTTGAAACATTGAGAGGGACTTATTTAATATAAAGAATAATACTGTTTCGGTGCGACAGTCGATCTGTTAATAAAGAAGAAAGTAAGAAGTGAAACGCAACTCTCCATTTTTCTGCTGCCATTTAAATGCAGCCTGTAACAAAACAGTGTTCGCTCCATATTTAAATGTCTCTTAGTATACCAGCAAAGTCCATTCGCGATGTCTCTGGGATCTCTCGCGTCTACTTGCGGTTCAAGCAAATAGACAAACGAGATAAGGGACACCGGAGCATCGTTCTTCGAGTCTGCCCGAAATTTCTCGCCGCATCCGGAAGCACTCCCGCTTGCATTCCACAATGCTAGAACGACCGCAGCAACACCAGTGGATAGGAATATAAATAATGGAGCAGCAGGCGACGTTCAGGTTTATTTCCCCGTCAGGGATCACCATCCTTTCCCTACCCACCCGCCAATTATGAAACACCCCATACGTGTGCATACACGCGAACGCATCGTAGCCTTACCCTCCCGCCATGTTTCTTCCTTCCCGCGACGTGTAATACACTTTTATGTCGCGTGCAAGAGGGGTCGGAACCCCCTTATTCCCCATGCGATTCCACCGATTTGATACGCTTCAACCTTTGCAATCGTTTGAGTCGTAACTTCTTCTCGCCCTTGCCAGATTTCGTCCCTCGATCTACTAGTCAGAAATCTTTTCGCACAGGAAAGAAAATTTCTCCTTTCACCCTTACGCGATAGACAAAATTCATGATTTCACGGAGGAATTTATTTACGAGTTCTTGGTATAATTTTTCAATTCGAGCTTAATTCCAAACATTAATAGCAAGTTTAAAAAGAAAATCATCTCGTCAAGTGATGTTAAGTCGTGAATCCTAATAAATAAAGTTGCTCATTAACATGACTTTTAGCCTACTCGAGTAAAATCGAGAATTTAACGCGGCAGAAGGTACAACCGTGGGGTGCTGTCGCGATGACCCAATTACCGCACTCGTAAAGTGCAACGGGGCGGCACGTGAGCCACATGAAAGCGGTGAACAACCGGAAACTTTGTTAGTCTCGCAGTCTTTCGACACGTTAAGAGGCTGCGCACGAGCCACGATACCCGGTCTGGGCCGGCTTTCGTAATTAGTTAAGCCGCCTCTTAACGCGCCGACGAAGCCCCGAGATATTTCCTCGCGAAAACAATTATTTCCGCGTGGCAGTCGATTCGCGAATCCCCGGCAACCGTTTGCCGACGACTGAGAAAAGAAGAACAAACCGCGTTTAACAGGAATCGGCGGGCTCCGACGAACGAAAATACCGTACGCGCACGTGTACCAACGAAAATTTAATTAAATCCAACGGTAAGGTTTCGGCGTTTCGGTATTCGAATCCGATCCGTTTAATCCGATCGAGCAAGCAAATCGGTTACCTAAGTAATTTCATCGATATGGAGCAACGAAACGGACGTTTAACCGAGCTCGATAAATTTTCAGCTTCGCTTTCTCCTTCTCCTTTACACTTTATCTCCCCTTTTTCGTTGGATGTCGAATTTTTGGTGAAATTAGGTGCTGTATGGTGATACTTATTATCAAATGGATATAGAGAGATGAAAAAGGAATGAAAATCTACTTTCCACAAAATTACAGTTATCGTAGTAATATGGCCATTTTCAATTCCGTTCGATCGACCGGCCAAGGGATACGAAACTTCCGGAAAGAGGGTTTCCAAACTGAGCGCACGTGGACACGCGTCCTGCAGTTCGCACAGGATATCGGAGCAACCCTGCTCCGTTTTCCCAAATTACGCCAATAACCTGTCCGATATAATGTCTGACTTCGTCGAATTAATTAGCCAGAGCAACAACGCCTGGGAACGGTAACTCGACCAGGGAGGTGCATAGAATCGCGATCGAATTAGCAACGCCGATACCCGTTCGCTCGTTGAATAATGCACGAGTTGACATTTCGTTCAATAACAAACGTCCGTTATTCCATCGTTACTCCCGTCGAGTTTGCTTATTTTAACCAAAAGTGCCTTTTTCATGTTCC
The DNA here is from genome assembly GCF_907164935.1 of Osmia bicornis bicornis. NCBI lineage: Eukaryota > Metazoa > Arthropoda > Insecta > Hymenoptera > Megachilidae > Osmia > Osmia bicornis. Next base: position 6,869,364 of record NC_060221.1, on the reverse strand, counting down.
CAATCCCGTGAGAGAGAACCAGCACGTGCGCCATTCGCGTCTTGCATAATCGAATTGAAATCGACAGATCGCAGACACCCCCGGTGACAAAGGGGTTGCAACGAGTACGCCCTCTTGACACAATGTCCTGGATTACTCGAGGAAATTTATGTTTTCCCGTGACACAACTCTCAGTGTGGCTGGGACGATAAGTTTCTTAAACGCGTGCCATTTACCGGCTTATCATATTTGTACCAATCCCAGAACTAAGCCTGACAAACGAGACAACACAGGCTTCTCGTTTCTATTCTGGGCATCGTTTTATTGTTACGAATGTATACGTAACAAATTTTCGTACGAACACGCATCTATTAATTATTTAATTAAATGAAGCATGGCAACTGTAGGTCAAAGGTTAATCAATCAGTGATTTGACGGAAGAAACACTCCCAATGGAGCAAACGGCAACCCTATGTATGTTTCGCGGGCGATACAATATTAATAACTATGTACGCTGCACGCGTCGGTTCGTTTGGTAAATTATAGATACACTGCCGTAACACGGGCATCATCGAAATTTTCGCTGCAATGGGAACCGGTAATAAAATAGATTGACATTATGTAACCCCGTAATGAACCGACGCGTTGTTAATTACAGCCTGACGCGAGCTGAACCTCGCTAATATTCGTCCAACCTGACACGCAACGATTTCATTTTCGTTCATTCACTATTCACGATCAACTTCCGTCCAATGAAAGATTATCTTTGATTCTATTCAATTTCAAAATTTCCTTAATTTTTCTATATATCCTAGAAATTATAATTATACTCTCGATTATCGATAAAGCAAGCGTCGTTGTGTCTGTTGGAATACAATTTGATACTTTGATGCATTTTATCAAACTGGCTGAAAAATTGCCATTTTTTAATATCCTCCTCAAGTCGCTTATGAAGCGGAGCGAACATAGTTGCGATAGAAACCGTAAATCCTCTTCTTTGTGTCTACACCGGCGAACGACGTTGGTTGATGACGGCTAACAAATACTTGGACAGTAAAGGTTCTCCATGGGAGCTACGAACCTCGAAATTAGCTACTTTCAACCATCTTCCAGCCGAGACGAATGGCGTACTATAGCGAGCTAGACAGCCGGACTAATACCGTACGCTTTACCGTCCCTGTGATACCCGTCCTAATGGAAACCTAGGACACACGGAATCCTGGCTTCGTCTAATTTATTTGTCGATGGTCCGGTGACTCCACGGTTGGACGAGCGTTCGTTTAAACTGCCAGAATTGCTTGCAGGAAAACGTGGAAGAAAGTTGTTCGTCGCGTTTGTCGAGGTTCTTCGAAAAGAGTAGAAGAAAAATGAAAATTAAGACTTTCGAGGATCTTTCAAAGATCCAGGAAAGTCGGCGATAAACTTTTACGAAAAAAATCGTGGATTTATCTGGGACGTGGTTGAATCTTTCCCTCGAGGAAGTTGATACGTCAATCATTTCGTTTCGCAACGTCAGTTACCCTTCGTTTTCTATGTCAGTCCTGACAGTGGCTGATTTATTCCTCGTAACCGGCAGATGTCCTCGATTCCCTTAACGCGGTCAGCTGTGATACCGGGCCCTCCTCCTCTGGCGGTCAGACGATGACGCCGTTGGATCATTCGCGGCCAACGTGATTGATAAGGGGCACTGGCTGATAAACACGAGCGTTAAGCGTGCACCAGCGGCCGCGATAAATCAAGAAATGTTTTCGAGAGGCGCGGCTAACGCCGTGGATATCGGTGTTTTCGCTTGTTCCTGTTTTCTACAAGGTTTTATTGGCCGAACTACGTGGCGCGGTGCTTTCCGACGTATCTGCTGAAAAATGGGGGTGTTTGTCGTGTAATATCGTTGAATTGCACGGTCGGAGCTTTTTTGCTTTCAAAGCCGCTCTTTCGAAGTTTAATACCCTTCGAATTGCTTTCATTAGTGTTGGAAATCATTTTTGAAGAATTATATATATTCATCGGTGATAGATTAACAATCTTAGAAGTTTAAAATTTAGGAAGGGAAAATGAAGTGGAATTAAACATTTTTGAAACGTTTCATTTCTTTGTTCATTTTCGTTCGTTCTTCCAGTCAATATCGTCGATTTGATTCGCTTCGATCATTCCGTTGTACTCGAAGCGTGACACACGTTTGGCATGGCAGGTGACGGGCCAATTGTTTCGTCGGTGAAGGGTTTTTTCAGAGGAAAAAAAGGTCGCCGGTGTTTTCATTAAATTGTCGCCTGTTTCGGCTCGACAAAAATTGAACTCTTCGGCCAGCTGTTCGGCCCGTGTAACACGCGCGAAGCAATACGCGTTAATCGAACGGCGAATAAAAAAGTGTGCCACAAGCAAAATCGTTTTCATTTCATGCGCTAATAAAATTCTTGTTTATATTTTATGTGTTAACGAATCGAACTATCGTCTACCGAAAATTCAATCGATATCGTTTCGTTATAATAAATACTCCAATATTCTGAACAATAATAGTAATAAAAAATAACTGGAAAATTCTTTGATACTTCCTAGGATGAAATCAGGATCCCCACGACGCATTTAATTCAAATTAATGCAAATCTCAATGAGATACATCGAATTTACTTGAGGGTAATTTTCAGGAGGGTTTCGGGACTTTAATCTTTCTTAATGGAACAAGGGGTTTCTAGCCAATAAAGGCAACCGAATCGACGTACCATTTTTACAGTGACTCATTTCTCATTTACGCTCCATTGCATGTTTCTTCCTTCACAACTATAGTCACTGTTGATAATGAAAGGGTTAAGGAGAAAAAGAAGATACTATGACAGAAAAATAATAAGGTATTGTAATAGAGTGTACGAATGTGCATTAATACACCCCTACGTCTGTAACAAAAGCTTCTTTCCCGTAAGACAAAAGATCGTAACGTCTTCGTTATCTCTTTCACTGTACCACCGGAAACGGTAACTCAAACGAGCTGCAACCTCGACGGTATAAGCAACATGCATGTCTGTTCGAACAGGAATTACGCATGGACAAAGAACAACATGCATACGTACGCGTATCGAGACTATTTGCGTCTGGAAGCAATGTTTTTTCCTTTTTTTTTTTCCTGTTCCGTATGGGCGTCGATAAACGGAACGGGAGTACAGGAAGCTGGCTGGATCGAAAGCAAGCCCCCTCCAGGCATGTAGTTAATCCGGGATAAAGGTGGTACATAGCTACGCCAGAAGCACGATACGCTGGTTGAAGATGCATCCGATGCATAGCGCGTATCCCACGGATTTATCGACTTACACGCTAACGGAGAATCCATCTCGTTCGTCCGATCAGACGCGGTTCTATGGCCGAACGGATCAGGCGTCGAAGAAACGACAGACAGGTCGCATCGGATGCACCTGCATTATATTAATTAAACGCACTCTCCCGTTTGTATTTGCAAAAACTGGGATGTTTTATTCTTTTGTCTGGCAATCCATTATGATTATTAAAAATAAGGGTGGTTTTAATTAATAGTAAGTGGTTCGATATTAAAAATAAGAAAAACGTAGAGTGAGGGAGGAGTTAGCAAATGGAAAAATTTGGGTGTCGCCGAGTTTCCGGACGGACCTTTGGTATGAAAAACGAATTGACGGAACGAAAAGTTTCTAAATCCCTCTATATGTCGACCATCATTAATAACATGAAAGGCATAGTACAGCGGTATTACAGTCAAAGTATAGTTTCATTCCTATGTGGTCTGTAATGGACTGTAGGAGTCTTTGATAATGATGTTTATTGAATCATGAATGCGTTACTTTATTAAATGAGGGCTTTTGTTCAGAGACAATGCATAATGAGGAAAACGTAGGCACCGAGTAATGTACTTAGTTAATTGAAATTGTTGAGCTCGTTACAGGCTAATTGAACAAGAGTAAAATATCTGTTACTAAATGTAACGAATGATAAAATTTGCAAACGAGCTTCCTTACAAAATTTATATTATTCTTCGTCAGTATGCAAACCTAATATAGAAAGGAAATAGAGTGTGAAACTTGAAAATCTGCTGTATAATGTCAATAACTTCGATGGAAGATAGCGTGCATCCTTCCAGCTATTTATTATTGAATTCTCACAATGGTTACATCCGATCGTGACCGCAACGTTGAGAGTGATACGTAAAAAGGGCTACATTTTCGTGAATAAGAAAAAAGAAGCAAGGACGAATGTGTAGTAGCGAAGATTTGTGGCCCAGTCAACGATATTTATTACTGGCCCGTGGGTCATCTGTAAACATTAAATAACCAGCTGCATCGCGTGCAGCATACTATTCTATTGCACTCCTTGTATGGTTCACGCGCGAACTTCAATTTCCTTTGAGCAACAGAACGAGTGAGAATTTGTCAGAATGAAATATCTAAATTCCAGTGTATATTAAAATATCTTCTTAGAATTGATGCACCATTAATTTTTCGATACTATGCATCTAAATTCTTCGCGTTTTACAAATGACAACTTTGTCTTTCATTTTCTTCAGAACGAAAAATAAAAAATTTGAAATTCATTGTTTTGACAGGTTTGATTGTTTCAGTATTACTTATATTTTTGGATAATAATCGATGTACTCGTGTTTTACTTGAAAAACAGAATTAATCTGTTCAAGATTCGACCACCTAAAATCATTAATATATTATCTCTACTTCTTTAAATATTTTATTATTTTCTTCTCTGCAAATTATTTGTTTGTTTCGCGTTTATAATTGAAAAACAAGATATTAAGTGTATCATTTAGGAAGATTGGACGGGACAGGGTACATTATTTAAAATGAATAATTATTTGATAATTTTAGTAATCTGTTGTTTGGAAGAATTAACACCAGGATTTCGTAAATGCCAGTACATATATACTTTATTACATATACATGTTCTTCACTGGATCTTAACAATACGGTTGCTTATAATATCAATAAATGTTTGCATCTGACGATGGAAATATCAACGTCATTTCAACAATCACTATAACACTTCATACTAAAAACTTCAGAATAATTAACATCGTTCAATACTCCCATATAACACTCATTAAGAAAATTATTTTTCATACTAGTAAAATGTACAACACGTTCGCAACCTTTGATCGTAATATTTCCATCACTACAAGTATTGATCTGACAGTAAAATGCATTTGTTATTCATTAAAACATTATCTTGGTTTAAACCAAAGCTCAATGCACATGCAATTTTCAGTAACCCATTGTACTCTATATTCTTTTGTACACTACGTATTCTTCGCGAAATATAAATATAGGCATATATGTATACATATAGATGTGTATGTGATTAAATTATTGCTATTGTTCCTAAAGGATGCGCTATCATGGCACGGTGATACTCGATGTGACAACAATCGGAATAGTTAACACGTTGAATGTCTGGGGGTCACTAGTAACCCCAGAGCAACTTAATTATAGACAAATTTTTTAAAATTTTAACAATAAGTAGCATTAATTTTAGCCCTATCAACATTAAGGGATTTTGTCGAGTCCATCAATTAAAAAATATTAAAAATATTTTTTTCAATCTAAAAAATTTTCAGTGGTACATTTAACGTGTTAACAGCAGTAGAAGGAAAAACTACCGGGGCTGATAATTAATTACCGATTGATACGTTTACAGACATGATGCAGCAATACTGTATAAATACCTGAGCATAATATCGTGTTTTCTCCTAAGGAAAAGAAGAAAAAGAAGAAAAAGCATCATGCAGCAAACTGACTCATCGTGCGTAGACCTCTAGACGACAGATAACGTGAACAACGATAACCTTTAACGAGGCACAATTAATCGTATTAAAAATTCATTATACATCGTATGCGCGATATCTGTCAGCCGAGAAAAATGAAATAACGAGACAACGATTTATCGAAACCGTTCGCGATACCCTGCCAATCCTTCATCCTGTTGATTGACCAGAATCGATGAGTCGTTGACTCGTTTGGTAAATTTCATGACAAATTGATCGCGATTGTCGAGGATCTCCAACGTTAAGCTCGTTTCGTTTCTTACTTTTAGTCTTCTGAACTTGAAAACTTCTAATATCCATTACTGCTGCACGGTTTTTTTATTTTATTTCTCTACAACGAAACGCGTGTATTTTCTCTCTAAGAAGGCGAATCCTGGATCTCTTGCTTCACCTCTGATTTCCCTATGTTCTCCGCTTCCCATACCGTGTCCGGGAGTTTGGTTCCCAGCGTTTCCGGGAAGAATAGAGACAGCAGACCCGCCGACAATGCCATGCAGCCGAAAAGAATGAGCGGTAACTCTGGCATAATTTGTGCCTGTGGAAATTGAAATTTATGAAAACATTTACGTAGCTATTAGGCTATCTCTACGATTCGCATTGTTCCGGTGTATGACTCACCAGAAGGGGAGTTTGGGGTGACAATATTGACCCCATGCGGCCAGTCATGCTGCAGATTCCGAGCAGCGAGTGTCTCAGATTCGTGGGGAACAGCTCAGCCGTGTAAATGTAAACGGTGGAAAATGACATCGTGATGCACCATTTGCCTCCCATGTACAAAATCAGTGGCAAGAAACTCAACGAATCTGAAAGAAACACCTTGCATATCAGCCCTCTACTTTGACTGTTCCGAATGAATATTAGTTTGTCATTAAATCAGTTTACCTGCAGGTACGAACTGTATCGCGAGGCAGAATGCACCGCTTAATAAGAAAGACGAGGAGAGGGTCGCCTTACGACCGATGTAATCGGTTAAAAACCAGGTCAGAAAATAAGCTGGTATCTCCACAAGGGCGACCAGTATGAAATTGGTGTATTTATCGCCGGCAAAGGCCACGGAATTCAGCGATAATCCATAATAGACGAAGGTGTTCGTCAGCCAGCAAAACGAGCAGGCCATTAAACGTGTTAGCATCACCGAGCTATTCAAAACTTGCATGAACGGTGTTTTATTATCGTTTGCATGTTCCGTCTGTAAGATAGCAAGATTATCCGAAAAATCCTCTTCATTTTGATGGTACAGTCAAGTCATTATTTCATACCTTCTCGGCCTTCACCATATTCATATCCTTGAACGCTCCAATCGCCTCTTCCGAGATTTGCAGCCCGTTAATACGCGCCATTTTACGATATATGCTCTCCACCTTCTCGTGTTTCCCTTTCGCCAATAGCCACCTTGAAAATTGGCATCATGTGTTTTGTTTTGTTTACGCGTACGAGATATTTTCGAGGGGAAACGAGTGTATAGGAACACGCATTTATCGATTACCTATGGCGTACATAGAAAAGCAACATAAGAAAAATATCTTATTGAAAGATTGAGCCGTAAAATATTTAAAGGCAGCACGGTATAGAGTACGCGTGTCGCGGCTCGTACATACCGTTCGCGATCGCGTTAATTAATTAGGGAGTAACGGGTCCAATTAAGGGTGCTGTGACGTCAAAGGTCCAGTTAATTGGCCGGATGTCGTGGAGGCATAACTGGACGACGACTTCTTAGATCGTTAAGGGGATCATTAACGAGGATCCCCTCTGGGACAATACGAATTAAACAGTCACCAAAGGAAATTACCTGACTGATTCCGGGATCAGGAACGGCAGGAAAATGGCGAGCAAAGCCGGACCGTATACCATCCGGAGGATCAACCGCCACGATCTCAACCACATTGCGATCAATCCCAACAGCATCTCACCCACTGCAAACATGCAGCAAATGATCGTGCTCGCTAGAACTCTGCCTTTCACTCCTGCCATCTCCATTCCTGAAAATTAACCCATTTATTGGTAGTTATTCGTTCACATTTGATTTTAGAATAGTATTCAAATTACACACTCATATTGATATTTGAGAAGATGAAAGGCATAACGGGGAAAGTCAGATTTTTTAGAATATTAATGTACATGTCTGCTCATTGAGAGAAATTATATTCCAACAAATAGCAGAGCTAGTAGAATATGTAAGTAGAACATGTTGATAATGACAATGGTGCAAGTCATACTTATACCATTCTAATAGCAATTGTTACTAGTGTTTTAACAGTTCTTGAAATTGTGATCATTAGACTATCAATGTTCGTGCAAATATACGTCCCTCCCCCAAATTTTAATCCTACAAGTCTCGAGATATTAGAAGGTCTAAAGATTATTGTGTCTGAGAATCACAAAAATTTCATTTCCCATTTGCTTAGAAAATTTTTAATATCCACTTTCCTGCTTTATATAACTTTGTTTCCAATGTCTTAAAAAAAAATGATTACTCATACAATATGATAATTGTGATAATCTATGTATCAATAAGCGTCTAAAGTGGAACTATCTATCTGCTACATTTATAAATTCTAAGGCAAGGTATTAGCAATTTAGATGAAAATTATTGTGCAAAATTTCTGTTCAAGGCTTGCTACGGTTACGGGCGCGCCTCTTTTTTTCGATATCGAAAACATTTCTGCCTGGAAGCGTGTAAAACATGACCGTTATTTATATGAACATTATTCACGTGAAACATCTTCCCATACTTTGCCTCGTTATTAACTCACCTAAAATAAATCCAGCGCTGTAGATACCGGCCGCGACAGTCGCGTCGATAAATTCGAACGCTAGAAACATCCAATAATTCACGGAAAAAGAATGTATCAGGCCGCTGATTCCGCTCAGGGACGTGATGAGTGTCAAAACTGTGCGTCTTCCGTATCTGCAAATAACAAAAAGAATAAGCCAGTTGTACGGGCACTATTTAACACTTGGAATGCCATTGTTAAAACATCTGTGTTCAACCATTCGAATAACGCGAATATTTCGAATTGTACCGGATATTCGAATATATAATTTTTGAAATGTAAAACGAATTCAATGGTACGAGTTTGCATTGAACGTTTCAATATGCCGCATTCGTCGTAAGAAACCGTTTCAATGCGAAGATGAATCGCGAAACGTCTAGCAAGTTCAAATCGTTCGTCGTAAATCTCTCAAAGTTTGCCCAAAGTACGAATTCATTTAAATATAATCTCCCACTTCTTGGACGATCGTTCCCCGAATTCGAATCAGAATTCATGAACTAGCTACGAGTAAGTCTGTTTGAAAGCCACTAACTGGAATACTAGAGATCTGCTAGCTCTCTAGTGTACCACCAATCTAGGTGGTATTTTAGACACTTCCAATAAAATTGTTAGAAAGAAAAATTAATTCTCACTGAATAGATTTCATGATAATATTAAAATTTGTCAGAAAACATTGTCTTTGATAAAATATCAGAATCACTGATTCACAGAAATAGAAAATCTCTTAATTTTATTGCTATAAAATCAATTAATTCCGTGTATTCTTTTTAAAACCAACATTTGAGTCTTTCCACTTATCACCTATCCTATCAAGATCTAAACACTTTGACCGCGTTTTACGAGACTCTCGAAACCAACGACCTGTTGATTTCGATCTCTGCCCTCCATGGTTATACAAAAAAAAAAAGAACTTTCGAAAGTGACTTTTCCCTCTGGCCGTTTCATCGATTTCGATTCGTACCAAGAATCCCATTTCCTGGATTCTCGTATCGAACCAGAAGTAATTAGGACTCCGATGTTCATCGATGTTGATTATTTCTCACCTGTCCGATATGTATCCAGCGAAGATCAATCCAACGAATTGGCCAACGTTATTTATCGTACCCACCAACGTGAGTTTCCATCGATTGATGTCACAGGTAAGGTCCCACTGTGTCGGAAAATAAAAGAAACTTTAGCGATCGTTGATCGATTTTGAATGATGGCAACCAGTGCCAATGATTTTACCTCGCTGAGCACCGTGTTCTCCGACGAATCGTAGACCCAGGAATCGCAATTGAAAGTCTCATTGCTGAACGACTGACTCGTACAAGTATCGGTATGATTTCGAACGACGTAACGAACGCACTTGGACATTTCTGACAGGTCTGGAACAGAATCCGCTGCCCATGGTACATCGTACTTCGTGTTGTTTGGGGCTTCGCATTCTGGCACCAAACACCTGTTTTTCCCAATGATTTATTAAGAAATTTGAAAATTTATTTAGTGGATTTATTTATTATGTGGCTCTAAAAATATAGTATTTGTAATAATTAACAATAGTATTTAATTATTACTCTTCTTAACGATAGTACTTAGAAAATTACCGAAAATAAAATGAAATTTTCCAATATATTCTCTTCATACCATGCGAATGAACAAAATATACAGATTGCAAAATTAAAGGTGTTTTGAACAAAGAATCTTTTTATTTAGCACGGGTGAATTTCGGACTGAACGATGAGTAATCTCTGCTTGTACGTTTGTTCAAAATAATGGATAGGTACGTTAAAAGATATAATTGTTTGAATCATTAGGGAAATAAATGGTTTGCCTCGTTCTTGGAACAGAAGCGATTCTGAAAAAACTCTACATGCAAGAACTGTTTACATATTTTACATTTTCCATGAAATTTGTTAGTAAGAACAATTATCACGTTATTAACGAGAGAATAAATCAGAACCCCGCGTGTATTTCACGCACTGTGCTACTATGGAAAGGTTAATAGACTTCTCAATAAAGTACTTAATCGATTTATCGTCCCGACAGTGTTACACAATTCAATGATCAATCAATTTGTTCCAGCTCGTACACTAGGATCTTCTTCTTACGAGTTGAATCGTTTCCAACACAAAATAAATGATCGCACGGTGCAGTTAAATCTCAAAAGGCTGACATAAATTCAGAAAATTTTTATTTAATTTTCTATAACAGTATATCAACGTTTATTGATAATTTATGCCACGTTCATGGAACTTTGTCTCCATCGTGGATCGCATAACAGAGATAATGAAAATTATTCGAATCAGTGTACATACCTGTACTTAACTTCCCCAGCTGTGAACACGTAGGCAAGCGTGAATCCTGCTGACAAGAACAGAGGCAAGCTAATTATCGCGAACATAATCATTTGATAGTATCCGAAGCGATCCACTTCCTGCTCGCTGCCTCTCGTTCCTCCTGCGAAAACATTGATTTCCGGCTATCAAACATACTATTCTTCCGGTTAATTCCATTTGCATAGCACGATACACGTAACGAGCGGAAAAATCGACGATTAACCCTTTCAATGAGTATACAAGATGTTTTAAGAGTTAACCGAGCAATTTCCAGAAAAATAGAATTACAAACTAAATATACAAGGTAGCAGAGAAATAGGTAGGCGTTCTTTCTAAGGATAAGAGTAGAGGGAAGAATTACCCACTATTTAATTTTGATTTTTGATGAAAATTTAAGAAAAGTCTAATGCGGACCTTTCTAAGAATTTATATGAATAATGAGTAGGTTCTTTCCTTTACATTTTCCCTTAATTCAGGGAAGTTTAGCGAAATTAATATAACGTTAAACCGTAATATGTTACCACAATTTGGCCACCTAGTTCTCTGTCATTTTATACAATTATCAGTGAAATAAAAATGTGGTATCAAGCTCGAGCGGACATTGCCGCGTTTCGTTTCGCCTCGTATATCGCTCTAATTGATTTAGCCTGCACCGTTAATGAATCGCGTCAGCAAACGAGTGGTCATTCTTCTTCTTCGAGGAAACAGAAGAGAAGAAACAGCCACTCGGCAGTGAGGAAAAAACATTGAACGAAAGGAAAATTGTGCTATATGGCCTGCGTTTCTTTAGCCTCTTCGTCGCGAGTGTACGCCCGTCAGTCGATTAACTCTAGTTACCATTAATCAACGAGGAAATAGCGTGAACCTTTTGCAGTTCAGATTATTTTCGTCGTTACGTCCGATCATCTTTCCAAAAATAGATGATATTTAAAAAAACAAGAATTTTGATCTTAGGAGAAAACTAAGACACCCTGTGTTTATCAAATTAACACTTTGAAGACTAATGTAATATATTTGTAATTTCGATACTTAATCCTTTATCTATCTTATATCAATTAAAATTGAAAAATTGAGAATTCGTTTGCCAAACGAAATTCTCAAGCATTCCATTAATAATCTCTAATTACAAGAAACATAATAGCGAATCAGACTCTACGCAGAATCACAAAGGGTTGATAACCAAATAATTAAAAAACAAGAAATGAAAAATACTGAATTAATATCATGATGATTATACAGTGACTCAAGTCGGCATGTTGTATTACACATATGGTAATTTTCATCATGGCAGCATGTTGACGTATGACTGCCTAATTATTTCTAATTATTATTAATACTTTTTTTCCTTCTATTAAGAACTGGTGGTGAACTTTTAATCCAGTTCCTGGTGATCCTTACCAAATAACGCATCAAATGTAATGTCACATTAGAATCCAGGTAATTAATAGAAACTTGCTCTTACCTGTGCAGCCATCGGTGATCTTTGGCGCCGACGACGATTCGTCCTTCTGTGAGCAAAATAGCCTCATACTGTCCTCCTCGTCGCCTCTTAGGCTGCGAACACAGAGATTCGAGAATTATGCCGGTTCACGGGTGGCGTTTCCTTCGTTGACCCCACGTCGGAGGTCAGATTGGCAGCGTTCGATCGACAGCGAATGATCGCGAAAAACGCGCGAAACGATGCAATCGCTCGCGTACATTACATAAAGTGAGATCAACGACGAGCTTTTACCAAACGAGTCGAAAGAGTAAAAAGAAAACCGGCCAGGAACGGGACTTTCACAACACTCTATCGCCTGACATCCGGCTAGCACCGTAGGTGGGAGAGAAACGATCTCGACTTGATATCAAGGGGATACGTATAATTTGAAATGAAAAATTTCTTCGACTAACACGAAACTGCTTTCGACTTTCGTGATGGACCAACTGGAACTATGTAATTTGAATTGCCGGCTCTGGGTTCAACGATAAGATCGATAAAGAGTGAACCGACTGACCGCGTGGTCGCGCGAGCATTACGCGATCGCGTTCACAGCAACCGCTCGCGGCGAATACCGATTTTCTACTGACGCGGAGAGTGCGAACGAAATCGAAGCAAGAGAAGCAACGCAACCGGTGGCGTTCGCCACGTTTTAACCGTGCATACGTGAAAATTAACGCGTCATGCAAGCTCGCCGATTTCAGACCGGAAGTACCCTCCACAGTTTGTCACTCGTTTACGTTCAGATCGAACTGGATTCGATCGACGTTCCATAATTCGGTGATAGAATTTAGGAACTAGAAATTTGAAATATAAATTTCAAAAATGTGTTCTGAAAGTTGAAATAGTCTTTCGAATTTTATTCAAAGCTGAAAGTATAGTTGAAAAGTTGTAAGAGATAGTTTCGCGTATTCATTGGTAACGAATGCCTCGAGTTACATGGCCTTCCGTTCGGAATGCCATTGACTTTCTAATATGAAAGAGCGCGTCTGAAAGTGTTGCTCGTCTTCAATGATCGGCATTTATATGCAGTCCGCGAGTATCGCCTTGACAATTCTTGAACGCAACGCCATGGCCGATTTAACGTTTCATGAAGAAGAAGAATATGATGAATCGTTGTCGTTACCCTTCACTCTTGTCGTCGAATAAATATGGATAGAGAAGCAGACGATGCTGTAGAAAATTAGCACATTCGCGTTGTCATCGTAAATCATCAGTTTATTATTATTTATCGCCGCGTTACCGCCTACAATTCGCTTGCCTTTTTTATTTCGTTGAACAAATGATTCAGGATAGGCGGATAGATAATAATGTTATTGCAACTACTAATTCGTAAATTAATTATTTCACCATAATTTTATATTTTTCGCGACTCGAAAAATCTCGGCCAATTCAGATCTTAAAAATATCTTTGACCTTTAATCTTTCTAAATTCGGAAAGATGATTCCAGTCGATTTAAAAAATATTTCGCAATTGAACTGGAGCAAGATGTAATATATTTGAAGATTTCAACTCGATTTTCCCGACATTGTTTTTATTTAATTGATCATCACGTCGATGTTTCGTAATAATTTTTCGACGTTGAAGATAGTCATGTCGAAGCGTTGTACCGGCTGATATTTCGTGACGATTTTTCACTGTTGCCTCCAAACACGAGAGATAAATTCAAAGATACGGTTCGTTGTTTGGCATTGTCGCGCGTAACGAATAACGGGCGGAAAGAGAACACGAGAAACGGAATGACCGTCGTTGAATTAGCCGAAGAGATATTGGTTCACGGCTGCACAGGTTTCGTCCTTCGCGCGCAATTTCGCGGTTACTCCGTTCTCATTGACACGGTCGCGCGATTAACATACATTAACGTTTAAACGATCTGCCCGCCGGAGAATCCTAATTCTTCAATAAAGACGCCACCGTGAAGCCGATATCGCGTTACCTTCGTTGAGACGCTGCGCGACGCATCGACGTCCACCACTTGCCTCAGTTCTACCCCGATGAATTTAAGCGAAAGGAGTAATTACAACTTTGTAATATCGAACCTAATTCATATTTGACTTTATATCGTCAACAATTTACAAAGTTCACTTTGCAATCGAATTCTTTCCCTACTTACAAACTCCCTGAATCGGATTAATTCCTGATTAAACCAGGAAATCAAATTAATTCTCATACGAAAATTAGTTTTCGAAGAACATAAAATTCGTGGAAATTGAATTTTAACTTTTTAACGACCGTACATGAAATTATTCGTAGAGTTCCATTTAACATACGCTGCAAAATGGCCAATTGTAATTAACATCTGTTATGAAATAATAATTGACATACCAAACGAATCCGCGACACGGGTCGTTAAGTGTTAACAAACTATCGGAATTGTTCTCTTGTACTCGCGATTTAATTACCAATCGCTCGATTATTGATTAACAAAATTTTTTGATTTCTAATTAAAAAGCAAGAAAAAGAGTCGCGTACGTACCGTTTATAAACAATGCGAAGTACTGAAAGGATTAAAGTCGAGCTCGAAGCATATCTATCGAAATCGAAGCGAAAACAAATGTAACCAGCTGGCTACCTTAAAACGCAGTCCAATTAAACAATCAATTTCAACGATCGACTTAAACACTCTTATCCGAACCCTATTATTCTTAATTTGCCATGCAATTGGAGCGGAATGGATCCCGATCAAACGCGACACAATTTCCGTCCGGTATTCAAATGAAAAGAATAATAATTACCTTCAAACTTTCTATTAATTAAATTTTTCGCGAAACAAATTCCAGGGGGTTAATCACGATCACGTTTTTGAATCAAAGTGTCACTGTTCACTTAACGATCGATGTTCAATCGATACAAAACGGTTTCGAGATTTTCGACCGCGGTAATATCGAGAGAAATATTGTTTTCGACAGAATTTACAGGAACGATGTTTCTCGTAGCTTGAATGAAATTGTACTCCCAGGATCACTATGCGTGTCGCTCGAATCGGCGCGGTATCACGCGTAAAACAGGTGTCCGGCTACTTCGTGTCCTTTCACAAATCGCTTACGCCATCTTCGACGTTTGTTACTCGCGTGGAAACTTGTTAATTTCGCGTCGATCGACACACCGTTATGGAAAATCGCGAATCTAAGCTGTGCGACCAGCGCGCAACTTCATCGTCGGTGACCACAAGTCGCCTTGTTGCTGCAGCAACTGTCTTTTGAAGGTAAACGTATACCACACACTGCCGGGTCTCCGATGACCACACGGGGGTGGGGGAAGTAAAATGGTCGAAGAAGGGGAAAAAGGATCGGTCCTTCTTAAGTTCTGCTCTTTACGACCGGATGACCACTCGGTCGTACCTACCGGTCGCGTCATCAACATTTCAGCACCATTGTGCTACCTGCTTTCGATCGGAAATTTGTAGATCACTTTTGCAAATCTTGTATCGTTTTTGAAAGTCTTTCCATGAAAAATAATGATTCAGAGCCACTAATTTAATAAAACATCCTAATTTTGTAAAGGAAGAATGAGGAAGAACTTTGGCAAAGTTAAAAGTGGATTAAAGAGTGAAATTTTATTAAAACGTTGACCCTGCATGATATTAGAATCGAATGAATAATAAATGAGAACCGGGCATACTGTCTTGTCAGTCGTTCTCTGTTCAATCATCGAATAAAAAGAGATGGGGAAAAATACGATGTCCATAATTTATGACTGCAAAGCTCTTTGCGATTAACCGGGCGAACAGTTTAGCGACATTTTCCAGCGTTGAAATTTCATTGGCCCTGACGATCATGTTACGTAAAATATCGCCGTGGTATATTTCATGCTTTGCTCGATCAGCACGAATATTTACTAAAATTCTATCGTGTCGAGCGCAGCTTTTTGAACTGTTTAATGACCGATCGTATCAGAAAATTGCATAATTCTAGACGACGAATACTATGTGTGCTGTCGTTTCAGAAACTTGTGGTCAAAGCGTTAAATTGTATTTTTTACGCTAATTCGTTTTGCTTTCAGTTTTACCTCGAGAATTGCACTTTTAAAATGTTGAGGAAAAATCTCGTTAGAAAAACGTCACTTATAAATGACATACGTTACATAAAATTAATCGTTAAGAAATCATTACATCGTAACGGTATTATAACATTGAAATTCTGTTAATTTCCTTTCAAACGTTCCATAAAGTCTTCGATGTAACGCAAGCCCATATACGATGGCACTAACCATTAAAAAAATTTTCCTGTTTTTTCCTAACTCGTAATTGTCTCGCTTAAAGATTATTAAAAATCATAGATTATAACAGGAAACCACAGCATACCTCATGTGTTATTAAGCTATGTTAGGATTTATCATTTATTAAAAATTATAAAAATATTTCTATAAAATACTAAACTTCATACCACGAAATCATTATCGTGAAAATTACGATTTGTTTTTCGTTAAAACATTTAAAAAATATTCCAATTTTAGGAGATACCCCTGGCGAGTGATCTCCCGTCAAGCATCGTTTTGATTTCGTTGCCTCGTCGAGAGTGACGGCTCGATCGCGCGACGATCGTGGGCAGAAAATCTAGGCGCGCGATTTCCCGCCTCGAAACCCCGACAGATAACGCGACAGATAAGCGGGAACGGGTGAACGTTACTCAGCTCGCAGCCGCGCTAGTGCGCGTATTTTTGTCTTATTCAGTTCATCGAAAACAACTGAGGAAAAATCAAATAAAACTGGTTTATGCCGGTTTACACCGGACGCGACAACTTGGTTACAACTATCGTACGCCGGTTTATTGTTACATCGATCGTTCTATATAACACGCAGCAATGAAAAATCGGTTTCACGCTACACGAACACCAAATGGGAAAGAAAACCGATCCGAGCCGATCGGGTGATCTGTTTGTATCAATCTGGTTGGCCCATATTTTTTTACGTTGAATTTCATTACATACACGAGCAAAAAGAATGATAGGAAGTTTAAATGAAGCGGAAAGAGGTTTGTCGCATTTTGTCGTCGAATTTGAATGAGGAGATTCGAGTACGACGACACACCTTGATATATTGTTTATTCGATGATGCACCTTATGCGGTCTGGATTGTTTAACCCTTTGACTGCTGAGTAATCTAGGCTTAAACGTTCTATATGTACAAAATAAGAATTAAGTGAATAACACTTATCATTTTTTCCATTGTTTTATCGCATCATTATAATCTGATAACATATTATGTATAATTAGTAATATGCGTTGATAACTTTTATTTGATTACGATTAAGATATACAAGAATCAAACTATGATATTCACGTGATGCATATGTGCGTCCATAGTAGTCAAAGGGTTAATATTTAATATAAAGAGTGACACACCTTGTGGGAGTCTATATTATCGGTATAACATAAACTACGATGCATCTTGTGCATCCTATATTACCTACCCTATCTAAACCCTGACGCATCTTGTGCGTCCTACATTACCTACCCTATGTAAGTTCTGACGCATCTTGTGCGTCCTACATTATCTACCCTATGAAATCTGCGACGCACCTTATGCGTCTTATGTTATCTATTTCATACAAAAGGCGACGCAACCTGTGTCCAATACTAAAAAAATTACAAAAAAGTAAAGTAAATATTAAATAGTCTAGAAATTATAATCCCAACACCTGATGACTATCGTATAACAAGACCCCTTGTCTCGAATGCAGTCTACGAGATTATGAATCACGAAGAGAATCAATCGATCCCGACCTCATTCGATTTTCACAGCGGGAAAATTGAAATCATACTATGTTAACAATTAAAAAGAATAAATATACGGTGTGCAGAAAATGCGCAATTCGTTTCAGATTGTTTCGCCTGTTTCTCGTTGGATTTCGCATCCGATGTTTACGACTTTCGATGTATTTACAATGCATCGATGTTTCAATTATATAGGTGCAATCTATCGCTCCGATTGCGTGACCAATATCGGTGCACAATTACATCCGCGTACTTTTATGCTACATTTTTATTTTTATTTTTATTTTTTTTTTTCGTAAACGTGTTGCTATAGGTTGATCGAAGGATCTTGGAACGGAACGAATCGGGACGTGATAAATGAAAATAAAACCTTCGCTAATGTTTGAAGACTTTTTTAAAGTTTAATTAACGCGTTCTAAATGAAGCATTCTAATTTAGCGATGACTGGGGGGAAAACCAAGAAAGACGTTATTTTCGATTTCGGTCATTACACGCGCGTAACCATTTAAATATTGACAATTGATCGATAATAAAAATAGTACACACCGAGCCGGAGGAAAGTTTGCAATAAGATCAAAGGCGTAAGGAGGTCGTCAATCGTTCAATGTATAAATATTTGTGGGTTACTCCACTTTGTCGAAGTAAATAACATTTCATGACCCAGTTAAAAAAAAGAAGAAGAAATCGGAAAGCAGAAGATAGCGGAAATTGGAAAGAAAATAAAGTATATGATAATAAACCTTTATCGCGACGATTGAAGAAGATGCATTCATTGTACGAACGATCGTCTGTTTGCACGAAGATAACCCGCAATTTGTTTAAGATTTCATCTGAATCCGTCGATTGTTCGAGCAATATCTGATAATCGTCAATTGTCGAGAGAAACGCAGATTTTTCATGGACAAATAGATCTACTTATCTATCGACCTAAAGTTTCCATGATCAATGATCATTGTACAATCGTGTTTAGATGTCGGTCACTTTTGCAAAAACAGTGCAATGCTGACCTTCTTGTGATTAATCACAGTTGTGGGTTTTTACCATTATAGAAAAAAGAAATTCAATTGGATATCCCATAAAACGTCGGTCAGATTAATCAAGTTTCTTGATTATATTACATTCTTCGCGCTCCTCTGCTTCTTTTCAATCGGTACATTCTTTCCAACTTCTTTGCCTTTTTTTCTGTAATTCTTTTAGATTACGTAAAAAAGATAATTACGGTGAATGTAGAAAACGTTATATTCCAGATCAATCAAAGATACAGTATCAGGGACTTAAAAATCGTGTCGATACAATCAAAATATCAATAACCTAAATCGCTTTATCACCCGGCAAGATATCAAACACTTGAAAATTCATATTATGAAAGCTATCATTTTATTCATCTTCCAATATAGTTATTATAATTCAATTTCTAAGTTTTCGTGATTTAAGCGATCTTAATGCATCAATAACCAGGGAGATCCATTTTGAAATTTAAGTAAATGAATTAAAGAAATGAAGATGGTACAATTACGTATTCTCTGGATGGAACATATCAACGAAGGAAAAAAATAATCTATTGCCATGATTAAGAAAAGCCGTTGGTTCTAAGCGTTCCTGCAAACAGAAGTTAAGTTCTGCAAACATTTCGAAGGCCGGTTTAACGCGATACTAAAACGCGACTGCCCGTGTCAATTAGTCAGTGATGCATAATGACAAGGTAAATGAGCTTGGCCGAACCCTGGACCGTCCTCGTTCGCGATACGATTCGACAATGAAACTCGCGGGGTAAAAATCAGTAGCTGAAAATGCAAATCACGAATGCGCGAAGTTCGCGACCTCGTGGAAACGTGACTAACGTGCACGCACTCGAAACAAAGTCTCGCATTCGCCTTCGAATAAATCGAGCCTTAAACAGCTTTCGAATCTGTAATTAGCATTCGTTTTGGTATTCACGAATTACGGAGCGATCGCAGTAACTCTTTATAGCAGATACTTTATTTTTCGCCTTGAATTTTGGAAATTTTATACGCAAACATTACCAAAGGTAGTTGCAAATTTTTGTAAAAGTGAGAAAAGCAAAGAGCACCCTGAAATTTTCAAATTTCAACTTATGTGCTTATTATCTTCATTTATATCGTCGTACGTAAATACCAAGAAAGCTTGGATCATGCTAATGACACGGTACCGTATCGCTAATAGCCTTTGTTGGGAGATAATGAAAGGAGCGTATAATTATTACTTTCGCTCGCTTAGAATTTTGGAAAATTTTTAAATACCAGCAAAACTGATGACATTCTTATTATCGTACCATTATTTCAATTCGTTCATCCTTCATTAAAAGAAAATGATAAGAGGAAAGGCTACTATTTGCATTTTCATTCGTTTCGCTTTTATTTTGGAAATAAATACAGAGCTGTGAAAACAAAACAATAACAATATTGTAATTATTAATTTAGCTCGTGACACTATCGTCGAGTTAACGGATCATTTTCGAGGGATCAACACCAGCCGGGGTACTGTTCGAGGTAAACATCGACGTTATGGTAGCGGATGTGCGCTGTTCGTTTCGTTCACATTCTTATCGAGAGTATAGTGGTCGTGGTGTTTTGAAAAAGAGAAAATCGTCGAACAGATAAAAACAGACTGGCACGATCAACGGTCCGCGACAGCCTGATAAATATGTAGTCGGGCTACCCGATGATGATTTCACTGCGATGACAAAGAGTGTAATGGATGAAATTATTTTTAACCGATTTATGACAGAAAATTCGTTTCTATCGACGCGAAATGTCTCTTATTAATGAATGAATTCTTTGATGAAAAACAGAACGATCATTATCGATGATCCAAAGTTCGGAACACGTTCGAAATGAATCGTTGCTTATCGATAGACGCGTTTGATCGATCATTGTTTCGCGCGTGGCAAGTGTGAAAAAGCGACGAACGATAGAAGAAGGGTGAAATTCTCTGAACAGGGTGAAAACACGTGCCCATATGAATTACTTACATTCTAGACCCCATCCTGGACCCCATGGTGCTGTCGCGTTGAAACTCGTCTAATGCACTCGGTCCGGGTACAGAGAGGCTGCCGTTAAAGCGGAAAAATGCTTCCCCTCCGCGTTAGCTCGCAGGGCTAGGTAAGCGTCGAAACCGCTCGACTTAACGCCACGACGCGCCACTCGAGGCACTCTCCTTTGTCCTATATTTCACAGCTCGCGAAGCTTCAAACACTCGAAAGTTTGTCAGTGTTTAGTCATACGAAGGCGGCAGCAACAGCACAAGTTTGTACTCTCGTTATTAAGTAGTAGGAGGAGGAAAAGGAGGAGAAGAAGGAGGTGGAAGAGGAGGACTGATGCAGCAGCGAGCGGTGCGACAAGACGAAAAGTTGGGGGAGAGACACCGAGGACATCGTGGGCAGCGTCACATTTTTCCGACGTTCTCTCATCTGGATCGTTGTCAAAGCTGGGTCAACAGCTCATCTGCTGGGATACCCAGGGACGTTCCATGAAACTGATTGGATATCCCTATCTCTATGTTCCAGAGAATACTTCGCCTCTTCCTCCGAATGTCTCCTCCTTTTTTCGCGAAACACGCGCCGCTGGGTCTACGAATCGCTCATGGCCACGTCCTCTTCGCGGATCGTTACAATTCGTAACAGATAACGTCACGAATTCGACAGATGCGTTCTAATCGAACTGATAAATGTTTTGAGAAGTGTGCTTCATCGTCGCGCTTGATTAACTATTCTTCCAGATATACCGACGATCTTTAAACAACGATCGAACTGAGGCAACGCTTCTGTTTCGCGCTTACGCGAAACTGATTGTTGACTAAGATCGTGGCATTCCCGATAAATCGCCGTGGAAATCCTTTCAGATAGAGATACCGATTCCGTCGGTACCAAGACGTCGCATCGACGTGTAATTTCATCGAGCTAGATATAATCACTCGTGTGGAAATTGATAACTAAGATTCTTGGCTGACTTTCGATAGATATCTAACTTGTTAAACAATTTCGAAGAGTAATTCATTGGTATTACCAAGAAGAATGATATTACAACAAAAAAATATGTTTAATTAAACGATTCAATAATTAAAAGTTATACTTTTGTTAAATTGCTTTATGCTTCATTTTAATTGATAATGAAGTTCATTATTGTATGTAGTATTTTATTTCTTATAATGATTCAGTTTTAAACTTTAATAATAGAGTTTTAATTAAACTTTGACAAGGTGTATTTTAAACTGGTATGCCTTCTTTCCCAATTTTTTATTTCGAAACAAGCCGCACTTTTCATTTTAGTTTGCTGATGCATCGTTGAAAGGCGCTTGCGTACGTCCGTGCTCTGACGCTTGCTGCTTCTGATCTATCTTAACATGTTTATTGTTATAATTCATGACAAAAATTATGTTCATTGTGTTATATGTCAATGGTGTTGGTTAATTTCTCAAAACAGAATTAGAAGTGAGAAATTCGTTTAATTTTCAATGAAAACATTGAATATATAATACCGCAACAATTCCTCAAATATAATAGGCATGATGCCTTGACAGGAGAATCTTCTCTATTAAATTCGTTGGGTTTATTTAATAAACGAGTTGACTTTCGGTTGATAGAGCTGGCTTAAACAAAAAAAGATCAAATACTGTTTAACAATGTCTGTCACAGAAACTACAGTTATTTTCGCCAAATTAGAGGCGTTGAAAGATATCAAGTATGTAAATGAGTTTACTTCTGAACAGTTTTCTTTTGAATTCAATAAAATTTTAGAGGAATCTACAAATTGTAAAGCATCTCTACATGATACTGACAACTCAGTCTAGAATAGATTAAAATTAAATTTGTATTTGTATTTTGTTAGATCCAAGACCCTGCAGCTGGAGAAAATGAAACAAAGAATATTGCAAGAGGTAGAGCAAACAGAACAAGAAGAAAAATGTTTATTGGAATACAAGCAGGAAATGGACCTTCTTATGCAAGAAAAGATGGCACATGTTGAAGAATTACGACAGATACATGCAGATATTAATGCGGTATAATAAAGCATGGTTTTAATGTTATCTCCCAAGTAAATGATACATCATTTATGTAATTGTTTTAGATGGAAACTGTTATTAAGCAAGCAGAAGAAGCTAGGAATAAAGCAAGAGAAACTGCAAAATTGATTCATAATAATGATTATCAACCTTTGAAACATGATATTGATCGTATGCGCAGAGAATTTTTGGGGTTGGAAAGATTACCAGAATTATATGAAACAGAATCTGATCTTATTTCACCAGAGTTTGTTTCTTGACTGTTATTAAGTACAAATAATATAAGCTATTTTGTACTGAATGTTAATTATATAAATTGTTTATTTACAGCTATTTTGAACGTCCAATGCAAAAAGCAGAATGGAGGGTAGAAGTCAGAGGTGATGATTTATTACCTCCACTTACTTTACACCATCCTGGCCACCCAGGTGGTTCCACACCTTTTCTTGCTCCTCAACCTCTTCAGGGTCCAAGTAAACCAGAACCAAGACCATTACCACCAGCCCCGGGTCCACCGGCTCCAACATTCAGGTACCACTGGTATATCGCGATTTTACATTACATTTACATACAGCAGGGCATGTAAACCTATATCCTAATGGTGTAACTTTCCCAATTAGTTAAATAATATTAAATAATAAGAACTTATGTAATAACATGTTACTATTCTACTGTTTCTTTGTTTTTAGGCAACAACCACCACCAATGAAATCATGTTTATCATGTCATCAACAAATTCATAGAAATGCACCAATTTGCCCTCTATGTAAAGCTAAGTCTCGATCGCGTAATCCTAAAAAGCCAAAGAAAAAAGACTAATTGTAATTATAAATGTTATTTATATGGAACACGAAATACTTCTGTCATTTATTTCTAAGGGCATGTGTTAATGGTTTTGTTTTATAACTTATAACAGTTCTACAACCCTATAATGTACTGTAAAGAACTCTATTCCCAACCTGTATCAACAGCAACATAGGTGGATATAATAGGTAATAATTCTATAACAGATATAAATAAAACTTAATGTTTTACGATTTTCATAAAAAAAATTGTAAAGTTTAGTAATTATCGTTTACATAAACAGAAAAAGTTTTATTACAATATTTGTCCATTAAATAAACCTTTTATATTAATTTTTATGAAATGGAATTAAAGCAAATTTAATTTCTAGAAATATGAAGGCATATAGTTTTTATTTTGTCTATATCTCAGGTTCCTGGGTTGCGAGGTACTCATATTCGTGCTCTTTCCCTAGGCCTCCTTTTCCCAGGACTTCCGTCGCTACCCATATATGGTATGGCGAAAAATGACAATCATAAACGAGGTATAGTATAGACCTATCATCTAATATTATTTTGTATCTCGCGTTTTGGGGGCACCGGAGCACCCTTACCATTTTATGTCACCTCCTGCTATACCAACTATGATTGGTGTTTTATTACAACCCTTTTGGTGTTTCACTCTTTGCTCAAAATCATCTCATATAAGGACAAAAAGTGAATTCCCGTAAACCTCTTTTTAGTCCCGTTTTTGCTGGTAATGTCACGTTGCTGTATTACCCTTGTCTACCCCCTTAAGATTAGCCACCGTTAGTACTTACTTTACTTATATAGCTGAAAAGACAATTTTGACTCCCTTTGATTATATTTTTAAGAAATTAGTTAGAATGAGCACAAGACCGAAAAATTATTAAAATTATTTGACAAGCTTATTTAGTTTATATGTCCTGGTAAATAAATCACTTTAAAAAAGTAACAAATTAATTATAAAATCTAAAAGTAAAGTATATAAGTTGTAACTTTTATTACTCTATTATAATATTCAATAACTATTTGATTTTTAATAAATTATTGCAAAATTATGAATTTCAATTACTTAACTTTAATAATAATAATTAAACAAAGTTATAGAAGATATCCGCGCGTAAAAGTAATAAAAATAATAAATTTCAATAGTTATAACAATAAATTAATTAATAAATTATTGTAAAATTAAAAATTATAATAAAATTGTTAAACTAAAGTCAGCAATAGCTTAGGAAGGTAGTGATGCGGAACGTCATGGTTGATCGGGCACTGTTGTTGTCAACCGCCAGCCGTTCGACTTAGAGTAAGGACGAACCTAATCAGTCTTGCCGCGACCGTTGAGGGGTACGGATCTACCTGTCAAATATATGTAGGTACGAATCAATGATTATTGGAGCATGTCTTCATCTATGTGTTACCTGGTGTAGTAGTGGGTGTGCATGATGTGTTTTACCATAAGATTGTGGATACTTATGGGGGTTTTTTAACACGTCTTATGGTGTGGTACCCCATGTGTCTACAGGTGTGCTAATGTGTTCTCTTATGTGATTGGGCATTTGTATATGGATATATTAATGTGTTTTATGGTGTGGTTCTCTACGTGTTTTGACATTTATTTTACAATTTATTACTGCGTTTTATGGTGTGGTCATTCTCGTGTAGTTTTGCATGCATATTTTTAAATTAGCTCATATATTAGAATATTTGCAATGTTATAAATGATTGTTTATTGCATGTTTGCTCGTTTGTACATAAATAAATTTGAACACATAAATTGCAATATATTGAAAAAATATATATATCGTTCATGAATCGTGATTTTTTTGTTTTCAGAAGGATGCTTTGACCAGAGAGGGTACCATTTCTGTGGCGTGCTATCAATCAGTCGTGGGCCACACGTTGGTCAACCATCGGTCAGACGTTGCGAGCGCAGTGGTGCAAGACAACGATTGGTGAGTCGCATGCTTTATGGTTCCTCCGGTTCCCATCATGTCGTAGGATGAATGGTCCGAAACGACACGGGAATTGGTTGTAATTTTTATTTTTTTTAGCGAGCATAGTGACCCACGAATATCACTGTATCATTTTATACAATGATAATCGTGCAAATTGTTTTTCCATGTTTTATTTTATCAAAAGATAGTTTTTAGAAAACGATATTGAGCTGATTCTCCTTCATGTTAAAATTTCATTTATTTTTTAATATTTTCCTTTACGGTAATATTAATATTTTCGAGCGAACATACTTAGATACGTAGTACATTTATTGAGTTCTTTTTGTTTCTTTGATTTCTTCTTTTGAAAGGATCTTTCGATGCAGCCCTGATGCAGTTCCTAAAATCACCGTCCTAAATCGTAGAGTGCGCCACAAAATGACTCACAAAAGCTATGTCGGTGTTGCAGAGCGTGCAATATGAAGTCTCATAAGATTATAGGTCTATTCTATACCTTGTCTGTGGTATACGCATTCGTGTTTTATCGGCAGATGTCGCTGGAATTCATATAACGCGGAGACGATAAATTAATCTAATTAGTGATTATTTTTATATACAAATATAAACCAAAAATAAAATTTCGTAAACCCAGAATCACATTGTTTAACTTGTCAAATAAATAATATAACGAGTAAAGTTGGTTTAATCATTGAACTGCTCTTCTGTATTTCAAATTTTGCAGCTTACTTCCTCTTACGCTCTCCTCAAGCTTGTTGCGCCCTCTAGAGCTCTTTCTTTCCGGTTAATTTTCGAACCGAGTGTATGTGTTTTTTGTGCATCAAATTTAGCATCTATTTGTAAGAAAAGGTAACGCAATTTACAATATAATTCAATAAATATTATTGTGATATCATTTATGTATATTTTGTTATATTTTTGATTGCATTTGATCATGGTATTGAAGTGTTTGTTGTTACGATGATACACGTGTATCGTTTAGGTTATAGACATATTTTGATTATTAACCATTTTTATAAACAATTTGTTTCAGATGCCTTCAGTAACGCTAAAAGATGTTGACCAACATAAATTTGTGAAAGCTTTTGCCGCGTTCTTGAAAAAGTAAGCAGTTCTTTTTACAGAAGTATATCTAACCTCAAAGTGTGGTATAACCTCGAAAAGAACATATTGATGTACATAATACTTTTAAGATTAAAATATATTCACTTTTGTTTTTTAGAACCGGTAAAATGCGCGTTCCAGAATGGGTAGATATAGTAAAATCAGCTCGTTTTAAGGAACTTGCTCCTTATGATCCAGACTGGTATTACATCAGGTGCGCTGCTTTGGTTCGTCATATTTATATCCGCAGCCCAATTGGTGTAGGATCAGTTACAAAGATTTTTGGTGGACGCAAACGTAATGGTACCCACCCCAGTCACTTCTGCCGTTCTGCTGGGGGTGTTGCTCGTAAAGCCCTTCAAAGCTTAGAACAATTGAAACTGATCGAAAAGGCTCCTCTTGGTGGACGTAAACTTACCAGTCAAGGTCGTAGAGATTTGGATCGCATTGCAGCGCAAGTGAAAGCAAAAAGCAAAAAACAACTTAAAATGCAAGAAACACTCTGCCTTTGATTTTTCTACCTCTGAAATAAAAATGGAAAACTCATACATTGGTAGCTTTATTTGTATTTAAACCTTGTTTTGTCTATCTTAAGTTAATTAAAATATAATTGTGATAATCTAAACGAATCATCCTTTTACAAAATACAGACCATTTTTTCTGTTTATAACATTATTCCCTCTTTTCGTCCCTTGTAGCATTCTATTAATAATAAATCAAGAAATATCTTTTATATTACATAAGATTGTTTTAAGCACTTCCGACCCTCCTTACGCTTTCCCAAGATCGAAAATAAATCGACGAATCGTAAATCCATTTTTCTTAGAGTAAGTGATGTTATCTATCCTATAATCGTTCAATTATTTACAAAAATTAAAAGCAGCGTTCTCGTGCTATAAGTAAAAATATATATCTATACCATTTCTAAGTTAGGTATATCAAATGTTATGACTTTACCCTTTCTCAAATTTCGCCACTGCTTAGATACTATTATCATTTACATCTAGTTTAATTTTAAATAAATTTCATGATACAATGAATCTATGATCATCAAGCGTTAGATAATTCTATTCTAACTGAAATAAGGCCCAATTCACGGATGAACAGGTAAACTTTCTGAAAGAGATTGAAAACATAAGCTTCCTACTAATCTATCATGTTCTTTCAGGTTTCCGGTGATGGCGTTCTAAGAAGACAACGAGAAATTTCTCGTTCGTCTCCAGAAATCGAGCTCACCAGCGGCTAACACCATCTTTGTGTCAGCAGCATCGAGTGAAGCCCGATAAAAGGACTTGACGATGATGTAAGAGGAATAAAAAAGAAGCGGCAAAGACCTATTCATAGATCAGTGGCCCTTTTCAGAGTTCGATGAGAGAAAGAGGCGCGCTTCCAAGACAATGGTCCTATCTTTAGATATCACTTAAGACGTCGAAAGAGAAACGCGTGTCAGCGACACCTAGCCTGATAAGGACTGTTGGAGAACCAAACACCTTCCAGGACTAATTTTCCTTTAGCTAATTAAAGAAGACTAATCACAAAAATGCTCAATTTTAGAACTATAGAGAAAAAAAAGATTTGGTCCTAGGGTGTCTGCGCTAATTTGTGATATTCAGTTACTTATTAACACTTTGACCTTTCTTTTATTTATCTAATCTATCATATACTAATTACAATTTAATAATTTGTCAAAGAATTAATAGGGGAGAGATTCTGAATCTGAAAGTTACGAAAATTACGAAATTTGTTGTATTTGCAATTTTTTCTTTGCTTTTCTTAATTTGGGGGTAGAGGGTGAATATTCTTAAACATTTGGCGATTTTTCCTTTTCTATAAAACCATTAAAAATCATTGGAAACATTTAGTGGTCTTAATTCGATGGTTAGGGGTAGTAGGACAATGAAATTTGATCAACCGCACATATGGATCGATAATATACTTTGATAAGCTCTCGGTAGGACGCATATATACGTTGACATCACTCAAAAGGTCAATTAAACCGAAAAGACACCGCTAACTGATGTAACCTATCGGCCTCGTAATCCCCCATGGTACATCCATCCCCCGTTACCTTACCCCAACCGATTGTCGAATTTGATTAACTCCTAGTAATAAGCTGCAGCCATGTCTTAATCATTTTCAAGCGTTAACGAACGAGCTTTGATGTATCCATGGTAACAACCGCGATAACAGTTATCGATCCCTCGGGCTCGGACCGCCTTCCATCACTCTCGTAACGATAAATAAAATAGCAGGAAAATTTCGAGACACTCATCGATGTACAATACACTCCTTTGACACTTCCGGCTGGTAACTAGAGCAGGACAATCTTATTCCTAGAAATTGTTCACTACATCAAATGAGTAGGGAATAAATAGAATCCGAAATAGATAGAATTCACGAAACCAAATGAATTATTAAATAATTTTGCGGTAAAATTCTATTTGCAATGAGAAACGTTTCAACGTAGGTGTCATCAAAATTTCCGTTTCATCCCTGCTGTTTTGAAATATAAACGCTGTGCGGCGGACGATCATAGACGCGGGTATAGTAATGAAAGGGTTAATGGCCGTATGATAGCGTAAATATTCTCTTGCGGTCGCCTCCGCCGGAAACTACGCTCCTACGTTTTTATAGCAGATTATTTAACTCAATATTCCAACGCAGATGAAACAATTTTATTTGCAACGAGAAATTTCTCAGCGTGGGTGTTATAGAAAAAGTTCAATTACATTTCCGCTGTTTCAAGATATAAATGTTTTGCATTGAACGATTATAATAGTTAAAGGATTAATTATCGTGGAGAGCGAAAATTTACTTCTTTCATAGATATTAACTCCTGTGCTGTGCTCGCCCCCACCGGAAGCCGTGTTTCTATGTCTTTATAACTCAATATCCCATTGTAAATAAAATAATTTCATTCATAAAATTTTATTTGCATTAAAATTAACGCAAGCGTTGTTAATAATGTTAGCTCAGCTGTTTCTTCTGGAAATTGCGATCTCGCAATAAACGACTGGTTCGTTTTCCCTCGTTCAGTAAATTTAGTGAGTGTTCAGTGGGTTCGGTTGATGTGAACTGAATTCGAAGGGCGACAGGAAGGGAACAAGATCCATTCGGTTCGTTAGCACAGTGAAGTCTGTTTACAAGCTCGTTCGAGGTCCCTTAATACAAGGTGTTCCACGATAAATGTAATTCAATCACTGATCTGACGGAAATGACAAAAACTTTTTCCATAAAAGGAAAATTGTACCAAAGTTACATTTACGTTCAGAACATTGAAATTCACCCTTGTCTCGCATCCTAGTTTCTTTCTTTCCCTTCGGGCGATTTCGTTTTAGGTCTGCGTCTTGTCAAGGAATATAATCTTAAACAGAATTCTCTGAAATCTTATGACGAACTGGAAAGAATTTTCCTTGCTTTCCACATCAACTTCTCCGCATCAAAAGCGACAGATCTTATCGTTGAAAATTGGTTTCCCGGAAACTGCATTTTTAAATCTTTTTTCTTAGTAGATTTTGAATAAATTGTACTGTTTTTATTTTACTATTCATCACATTTCGAATGATTTCAATTGATTTCTTACGAACGGAGTAGAAACCTTTTTGCTAGAGGTAATTTTCATCTGAAAACGCGTGGTTTACTAAAATAAATCATGATTTCGAAGTTGCGTTAGTACTTCTAGTTAGTAATTGTGGTTCTGAAACACCTTGTACAAAAAGGCAGGAGAAAAACAAAGCTTCTTGGTAAAGGGATAGAAAAAAGGTTGATCCAGCGATGAGATTGACCCCCTGAGAATTAAGAAGGATGAACGAAACGATCGATTGTCGCGCGTGCAAAGTGCTAGAAACGTGCTTGGAAGTTGAATTAAATTTCTTTACGGTGAGAGCAACAGCGTCAAACGGATATTGCTCATTTCTGATCACTTACGATAGAAACGACCGTTGTCTGTCGTTCGTGATTAGACCGTGTAATTAACATGGTTACTGATATTGGGGATTATCGGTGACCAACATCAAAATTAGAGGAGTATTTACGTCAATTAATGAAAATTTCATTATTCCTTTAAGTAGCAGAATTGTTTTTACGAAACTTGTTAAATTAATACATTTTTTCAACAATAAAGACCTTGGTTTTCGTAGCCAATGATCCTGCGTCCTTTACGTGATTGATCGGCGTTTTTTTCATTAATAATTCAGAAACTACGCCTTAACGAGCGTTTTGGTAAAAAACAAGTTGTTCGGAATCACCCTACCTAGCATCCCCTCGAGAGATTCCCACCCTTAGCTGAACACCTTGTATATACGTCTGTGGCTACCCACCACTTGCACATAAATGTTACAAAGAGAAAATGATATTTCAATTACATACTAAAATTTATAATATTTAATAATTAAAAATTGTTATTTGTTTGTTCGGTGTATAAGTTGTTTAGATCGCATGTGACGTATAAATGCAGGTAAAATATGTATCAGAAGATAAATAAAATTGCGTTTGTTTTGGATAAGAAAAGCAATAAACTGAGTGGAATATAGTTTACTATAGCCATGATATCAAGAAAGTTCGTTTAGCAAACACTCCTATCATTAACTATTCATGTTTTTCTTCTTTTCGTTCTACGCACAACATAAAACGCAATAGCGTATAAATTTCAGTCTGTTTTTCAATATCTTTTTTCCCGAACAGTCTTTATCTCGTAAAAAAACAAAACTAAATTTCGCTCCGGTTCACTGCTTGCTATAATTGAAGACCAGTCGTTTTGTTTTAAGAATTTTTACGAGACGTTTATTCAGTCATTTTTGCCAAAGCTTAAGCTTTACATTGGTGTACTATAAGTATTATTGCCAAATACTTGAATGTTATGAAATTCTGTCAGACTTTCTATATTTCAAAATCGGTTATTTGATATGCAACAACTGAAATGGCCTGAAACTTCTGACCGACAGTGCATATCATCTTGCGGATTTTGTTTCGGTTTCTGCTTAAAACGCAAATGAAAACTGCGCGCCACAGATTTATTTTCAGTGGTCGCATTCTCATGACATTCGCTTTCTTTCTACGCGACACGCGTTTTTCTCGACTACTGGAACACTTGTTATTCATCCGCGGCTTTCGTTCCTGTCGAAAATGAATGTAATTTATGATATTTTAAGTTGGTCCACGGAAAAGTTTCAGTCGAAAACAAAACATTTTTATTCTTCCTCATTCTTTAGGAGTTTGTTTTTATAAGATGGGCTAGGAAAATCACGAATGCTTCAGAATTTTTATGTTTGAGCTTATAATGCTTAGATTAATTAAACATTTAATTTTAGCTTAATTGATGACTTCGAAATGTCTGGTACGACGAATTCTTTGTTGAAAACATTTATTTTAGGACCGTTCTTGACCTTTTTACGCGTCCTTCTGCTAACAAGGGTTAGGCTTTTTATCGTAAAGACGCTTAATTTCTCCAATTAAGATCCTTTCGGGATCGTTTCATTTTCCTTTTCATAATGTACTGGATCTTTTTTAACTCACCATCACGAAAAAACTTATCACGTTTTGTCCACGTAGCTCAGATTCTCTCGCAAATCGTATTTGGTTTTTATTTTTCTCATTGTGTTAACCCATATTTTTTGCAATTTCATATTCAATTTTATAGCTAATGCGAGATTATTGGTAGAATTATGTTTGAGAACTGTATTTAATGTACTTTGTAAAAGTGACTAGTTTTTAAAGTATAATTGATATTAGATAGAATATATAAAGATAAAATAATTTTAAATTATAAATAAAAATTTAGTCATTTAATAATTCCATTTTAGTTTCTATCTCATACATGAACTTAAAATAAATTTTTCTTCCCCTTTAGGGGAAAAACACTTTTTCATTTCCAAAAAGTTTCTGTTTGCGATAAAAAAAAAACTACCCTCGGAAGGCCCGATCAATCTAGTCCGAATGAATTTTTATCCTCAAAGCTGGTCCTGTTGAAGAAAGAGAAAAAAGTGTCCTAGATTTCCCTTTATTGAAACGGGAATTATTCAATCCCCAATGCTCGTTTGCATCATTTTCTCTTAATTCCTGAAGAAAACCTTGCATGAGGAACATTCTCTTGATGTAATAACATTGAAAATATTGAAAATTGTATAAACCTTATCATTTACATAACTCGTGTCCTTCTACTAATATTACCATTGCTCATTAGCAATGATTCCCTGTGGTATCATCGATAAGTCAAATGCTGATTATTGATGATCCCCATGGTATTATCCCTTTTACTATCAATAACAAAGGTAACTATAGTTATACGTCATTAACCTTTAGAGTCAAACGGGAGAACATATGCGATGAATAATTATTATTTCGCAGCTTAAAATAATTATAATTTAGTAATTTTATATTTATTTATATCAGAAATAAAATTACCTTTGGAAGTTTTAATACCAAGAAGTTTCCAAATTATAATCGATGTATAATGTAGGTAGTAAAAAATAAGAATGTTGATTATAGAAAGAAATTCTAAATCACATCTACATAAGAACATCTATCAAAATGTTAAGAATCTTTGAGGTTTTTTCGGAAACAACAAAGTGGTAGTTTCTTCTGGAACACGTAACGATGATCGTAGCAGAAAAAGAAAGATAAAATGGAAAGAAATGGTCACTTTCACCGGGTTGTCGCGTATATTCTTCGTTTCGTGGGAACTTTGGGGGTGAGTCACGCTTGCGCAACCGAAGCGCACTTGAAGCTAGAACGACGTGCAACAACCATGCGAGCTTCAGTTTTCATCAAGGTCTTGTCGAGATAAAGTCGTTTCGTCGTTCCGACAGCCACGCGAAAGAGATCGTGAATAAAAAGCATTCCCTTTGATCTATTTCGTGACTCAACTCACACTCTTAGTTTTTCTCTGTTGTTCTCACAAAAATCACGTGGATCATCAAAAACGATGCAGGGAACTTTCGTTCGAATTGTTCTCCACCCACGTGAAACCTGAAGCTACATCTTTCATCGTGTAATTCAGTGTTTTTAACAATAAACAAACTCTTCGATTCATCTGTGAGATACTGTACATTCAAACTGTATTTATTATCGAAACTATCGATATTTTCAAAGTATCGGTTTCTCAGACTTTATTCTTCTTTTTTGAAAAAGAGCCTTGAATTTTTGCGGATGAAGGTTCAAAACGGATATCCGGTAAAACACAATTGATCTTCGAACGGCGGGTCACTGAGAAGGTGACAATTTTTAATTAACGTTAGACTCTTTTTCTCTCTTTTTAATTTCTAAATTTTTAAACTCTACCTTTGGCTCTTGTTTTACCTAGTAATCGATGGTTTTGTGTTGAAAGATTTAATTAGCTCATTTTATTGGAAGCATCGTTGTACACGTTCCGTAGGTTTGGGTCATGATTGACCCTGCTCCGTTGTTCGAGGGTTAAAGTGATCGCCTTCGAGATTCGGGATAATACTATATGGAAACGTCAACCGTGTCAGGGCATCATGAAGCCGCCGAAAAAAATCCTACAGAGCTTCTTGATCGTATTTCTATGAACAGCTGTCCGCCCAGCAGCTTTCCTGATAAGTTTCAAGACTTTTTCGACGCACTCAACGAAGATTCAAACGATCTACCCAGTATGCTCGAAGATAAGCTGATACCTAGGTAAATACTCTGGTTGTTTGTTAAAATTAAGTATTATTTAAATAGTCAATCTCTCAAATTTGGAATATTATTAATAAATAAATTTCGTAGTGGTGATTTATTAGAATAACTTGAGATTAGAAGTCTATGAAGGCCTAATATAATTTAATGACATAAAAGTACCATCAAATATTACTTATGCTACATCAATTTAATGTTTAAGGTTGCAAGAAAATAATTCCATAAATCTTTCATCAATATTCTTAATACGAAATTACTAATTTTTAGTCACAATAAATAATTAAGTAAGGTCAGGTGCATGGTTTCTTCTTCAAAGTCTGTAAAAGTCTGACACGACTTTATGACATAAAAGTATTACAAAAGAATGATTATATCATATCATTTTAAAGTGGAAAATTTCATGAAAATTATCACCTATTCGTTCCATCAATATTTTTATTACAAAAGAACGATTTTATCGTTTCTTTGTGACATTCTTGTTTTTCTTTATTCGTTTCATAAATTTAATCATTTCCTAACAACCTTGGAATATGTGTACAGACAGCAAATGTATTAATTACCTGCTACAGATAATACATTTTAACGAAGGAAGGCCATAATACTGTAAGCCCTTAGTAATGTTCGAAATGTCCCATGGAACGTGCCATCGGTCGTTACATGATGAAGTTTCATGGTACACGGTAAACAGATATAACCCAAATAGACGAAGATCAGAGAAGTTTCTCGCTATGCAGTAAGATATATTGCACAGACACGAAGTAAAGAGATGTTAAACAGAGTTCTAAACTACTGAAACGTCTTTGAGAAATGAGATAAAATGTCATCCAAGGACTAATTTATAGTCTCTGTTGAACTATCTGTCTTCTCTTCCTCATTAAATACTAATGAGGAATAATAACGATGATTATGCAAGCATGAGCTTTCAATATACGTGCACACAATTTATCCAAGTTTTAATTCGATTATCTTTCATCAATTTTCTATCTCTTTGAATTTAGGAAGTTTGATACTAGGACTAGGTAGGAATTAGAGGGTCTGGTATCCCCAAAATTGGTCTCCTTTTTATGTAAAATCTTATTTGAATTAAAAATAAATATTTGAATCGAAATAAAAAGCAATATAAAAATATTAGACACTGGATACTTTTATCAAAATTGGGGAACCTGGTCACCACTCCAAGAGTAGTTTACTTCAAGGGTCATAATTCACTTTCATATAGGCCACTTGATTTTTAATATAATTTTAATAAACTAAAAATCATTGTTGGATTACAAAGACGTAGAACAGAGTAGAAGGTTTAATAAAAATGAAATACCATATCTTTTATCCATGTTACAATCGTGCATGCAAAATGGAATGAACGTTTAATAGAATGGAATAGATAGAACAAGGGAAAATTTCTTCAAACTCGATATTCAACTGTTATAATTATACCTTTACCGCTATTATTGGAGAAGTCTGTTCAAAGTTCACCGATTCGTAACCTCTGTTGAAATACCTACATTTTTGTCCTCATTAAATCCTTAGTAATTGCGTAACAATCTGAAGGTAATGAAAATTTTGCTTATTTTAGAATCAAGCACGTTCACACTCCACTTATAGGCACGCTCTAAATTTATTCTGGCATAAAAGTGACGAGATGTTTATTACTAAAGATGCACTTGAAAATTTGAACAAGATTTCTTTTTTAAAAAACACATTCAAAAATAATTCCCATCTTGTCGCAGAAATTAATTAATCTTTTTTTTTTTAAATAAGTTTTGAAATGTAAAATAATTTTCTGTATAACGTTCTTTAGAAATAAATTTAATAATCCTGACCCATTATACAGATTTTATTTCAGTTCACTCGAACGAACCAGGCGACGGAAGCTTCCGTTTCCGTCAGTAATTACGATGCAATTATTTCTGGCAAAGCAATAATTATAATCTACGCAGATCCTAGTAGGAAGTCGATGTTGTCTCCAGAGAAAATAGAATCCTTTTAATCGTTCCTCGATTGTTCTGGCTATCCTTTAATCCATGGTTGTAAATCGTTCCTTCTACGAGATACGTGTGGGCAATTAAGTGCAATTAAAGTGGTAGAATTTAAAGGCAGTTTCCTCCGTTTATCGAATTTCGTTTCACTCTCAATACTAAATTATTGATTGCTTTTATTCTGACGATTCCACCCCTTGTATTCTAATGATTAGATTGTAAAGTTGAATGAATCTGGTAATTAAAAATAAATTTGACAAAGATTATTCATTCTTATCTGCAATTTTCTTATCATTATCAGAGTATACTATTAGGTATTCAAGTTCCACCTAATCAGGTTTTTAATTGGCGAGTTAATCAATCAAAAGATGGGCGAGAGAGTGTTGCGAATGTGGTCAATGTAGTAACCCTGTGTCTCTATTAATGTTGTTAGGGTTCTACGTAATCTCTATGGTTTCTCTGTATTTTCGAGGGAAACAACCCTGGCATTTATTTGATATTTACCTAAGCAATTAGGCACTTATTTAATGAGCACAAAATACCCACCTGCTCCTCTCGTCAATTAGTAGAAAAATGAAAAGGTGAAATTTCCTTCTTCTTCGAACGTAACGTCATTGCCACGTTATTGATAACATTTTGTATGAATGAAAGGGGGATGCGAAATAGCAAACGATAAATGGACCCGACAAAGGACATTAGAATTTTATCGCGAAATCACATTTCCTCGTATCCGAATTCGTACAAGTGTGGAACACGTGGAATACACCGGAGACGACCTTTCACGCGGAACGAAGCCACCTCGAGTGGAAGACTCTCAGATTCGGGTTTACACTGTAAAGCGATTTCATGGTAGCTCGATACGTGACAGATAAATCTTTAAGATACGAGCTGAAATAGAATGGAGTTATCGACCAATCCCTAATTTGATTGAGTAACTCGGCCAAGGATCCAGATTGATACTTCAATTCTGTGTTAATTAACCAGCCGCTATTATTCTTTTTTTCATTCAATGATTTTCGCTTCGTGTTCGCGGATAATAGGGTTACTCTTCACAATTAGATACGTTTTGTTCGGAAACCTTTTGATGATTCTTTATGAATATTGTTCGAGGTGTTAATTACATATTATTGTACTGGGTGTTTCGTAAGTGGTAGCAATTGAGTTGTTAACTAAATGACACAATTTCATGACATAAAAGTATCGTAAAATGACACTTATGGCGTGGCAATTTGAAGTCCAAAGTGTGATTCTAAACATGTCTTATTTTGTTTTTAATGAAAAGAATGAAGTATATTTCATTAACACATCGTTTGGTACAAATTGGTTTTGTACAGTTCGTTTGTTTCAACGAAGAATCAACCATTTTGTATCAAGATTATTAACAAATCGTTTACGTAGTAATTATCTGTAAAGTTTAATCTTTAAATTGATATACTATAAGAGTAAATTTGCAATATCTTTATGTCATGAAATTGCGTTAGACTTTTACTCTATCAAGAAACGAAACTTGAATTTTACTAGGGTTTACTGCTTGCTCTAATTGACAACCAATTACTTCGTATTCAGTTACTGTGTAGTCATGAGACGATAATGCAGTTATTTTTATCAAACTTCAAGTTTTAAATTGACGTGCTATAAGTATTATTTTGAGATACTTCTATGTCATGAAATCGTATCAGACTTTCCATGTTTCGTAATCAGTCATTTGTGATGGTATTTTTAAATAAAATAATACAGTGTTGAATAAGTCATGATTCCATGTATGCAAATCTTCTTTTATTGACTATAACTCTAATGAATATTTATTGAATTTCTATATTCTTTTTTATTTTGATATATTTCAATCCAAATTCAACGAATAAATTTAATGAACAGATAAATCGTAACGTACTTGACATTATTTTATTTTCGTTTACATAATTCAATATACATACATTCTGTAAATGAAACGCAGGTATAAACCAACCCACATACCTGGGGGTAATTATTCACTGTGAGAATTAAATCGGATATCAGCAGGAACGCATGAAATTATTCACAAGTTCAATTTGAACAGAAATTTCAAATTATATTTCTGCATTTACGTTCTAATATCTCCAATATATTTTAATAAATCAAGCGTAAGATCCATACCACTGGCTCACGAACGTATTTAAATATTATATTAAAAAAAATGCTATTTTATATTTGTAATTATTGTAACATATCGATATACTTGAACTATGAGCATCGGGAACATCAACAGAAGAGGCAACACAAACTGAACCGTGTTAACGAGCGAACTTCTCTCCTAATTCCTCTCGTGTAAACCAACTTTGACTAATATTAACAAGATCAACATTATGTTCCATCTCCTATCAATAATGTCTTTTCTTGATTTTATCCAACTTGATGAGCGTGTTTATCTCGACGAGAAATTTTAAACAAGTAAGCTTTTCCTTTTTGAAACGAGAAGAGAAGGCGCTTCTATCCTCTTGACTCAGCCTGTTTAAAATTGTTGTTGAACAAGGCAAAGGATCAATTATATGTTTTGTGCTAACTCATCATTGTCCTTTTAGACAACAGGAGGGCTCGAACTCAGACTCGAAGAGCCGACGATGGAGCAAGAGGGCTTTTCAAAGGAGAAGCAGCGAGGTCGAGGTTCGTTTGCATCGCAGCTCATTAACAGGATCAGTGCAAGGACATACCAGTGCCGATGGTCCGAAATCACCAACCCCTTCTAGACGACGCAGTTCCAGTATAGCGGTGGCCAGACCAACTCCAGATTTGCACAGGTAACTAATTTCATTGGATTAAATGAATTCATAATCAGAATATTAAAATTGGGAGAATTTTTATGCGTCTCATTTTCCTATAAAAAAGTGGCACTGTAGAGGAAAGAAATTCCACCACTCAATATAAACGTTTAATTTTCGCCGGAGAAATTCTGTGAATTATATTAAATTTTTCCAAATTTAATCTTAAATATCAAAATTGAAACAAAATTCAAAAGCCATTCAGTTCTCTCGTGAAAACAAAATTTCTGTAATACAATATAATTTTCATTATTCTCTATTTTCTTTTTTGATTTGATAAATTAAATACGGCTTCACAACGGAATATACATCGCATCGTGTTATTAATACATAAATTGAAATTAAATTGCAAAATAAATTATAACAAAACAATTTTCTTAAAGACATTTAATATACCAGTATAGAAATAACATCTGTTGCTTGTTTTTGAAGGAACTTCCTATGAAGGGAAGCTTTTAATTACAATACTTCTTTCAGAAAATAATTAAAAAAGGAATCATTTGAAATTACGCGGTATTCAAGAATCAATATTTTATTATTAGATATTGAATCACCAGAAATAAAGTTAACGAGGAACTTCAGTGAGAAAAAAAATATGAAAATCATTTACCCTCTCGGGAGAAGCTTTGAATAATCTGTTTTTCTTTTCTTAAGGAAACTAGTGGGACCCTTTTTACATCACAGTATCGTACAGTTAAGTTCTTGAATCTGATTATTCTCCCACTCAGCTCTGTTTTTAGTTTGAACATTTTACACGGCAATACTTCTGCCATCTTTCGCTTAATTGCTTTTTTAATTACTTTCAAGTTTGAAAAGATTTTAAATTATCTGGGAACTTAATCAAATGTTGACACCATTCTTCATCTTTATTCGTTATCCATTGAGCTAATTTTCCAAAAATTATCTTAACGAGTAATTATGATCTTTTAATTGACTTGTGAAAGATCCAAGTTTAATATTAATTTTTGTAGCTTCATTTTATCGTATCTTATTGTACCTTTTATGGAACCGAGTATAAAAATTGAATATTAAAATAGTATTCATGGAACAGTAAGTAATTGTAAGGTGTATTATTTAGTTAATAATAATTGCTAGATACCTTTCTTCTCTTGTTCCCTTTTAGATTTTTTGTCTCTCTGAATTTATTACATCCAGGACATTCATTTTAATATTTTTTCTACTTTTTCAAAATTAATGAATTTAAATACGTGCTTTTTTATTATTAAGTCCTGAGATTAAGTACTCTATAATTTAGAAGTTGAAGAGATTTGTAACTTGGGCTAAGCTTTATGTTCCAAGTACCTTTGAATTAAAAAAATGTTGTTATTAAATTATAAAATGTAGGATACCGTAGAAGCTATAAAAATAATTTTTAATTTCACTAAAACGCAATCTCAAATAATATCTTTATTATTATAATAATGACTTACATGCTAATAAATTGAAACGATTGTAACTCTCTGACATGAATTCATGACATAAAAGTATTGTAAAATGGCACTTATGCTATATCAATTTAAAGGTTAAAAAGTAATAAAAATAACTTTATAAACTATTCATTAATATTCTTCATACAGGATAATTAATTTCCAGTTGTATTGAATAATAACCAATTTCAATGCGCACCAAGTCTGACACGATTTGACATAACATAAAAATTTGAAACCTAAATCCTTCAAAATTACGACTTGCTGTTATTCCCAAGGTTAACGTAACAACATCGCAACAAACAAGATCTTTTATCACGAGCTGATAACAATTTTCCTCCAAACAATAGGTTTCTACAGGCAGAAGCTGGCCCATGGGGTCATTTATCACCTTCACCAAGGAGTCCCACTAGAACACCGGCCATTAGTCCTGGAGCAGTGTCGACCTCGTCTCACTTGAGTCCAGGAGCAAGCCCAGGTGGTCCAAGTCCGACAAGCCCAGCTGGACCAGCTGGTTCGTCCTCAGGATCTCGTGGTCCAGGACCAAGGCAATATCGTGGAAGGACCAGCAGTATGCCAGCGGTTCCAAGGCACAAGGTGAGTTATTATTTACGTGCATTGATTTTACGGCCATGTTAATTTCCACCTGCATTGTCGGGATTTGCATTGTTACATTCCGAGCAATTCCCTGTGGAATACTGGTAATCGTGATTAATCGACCGACTCTTATTGCAATGAAGATTGAAAGGTTGTTTTTGAATTAAAATTAGAGATAATCTTAGAAATGACTGATCCAGAATAGTGTATGATAACGAGTTGAAATTTTTATTGTTTTATTTTTGTAAATTATAAGAAATTATACTCTTTTTAGTTGAAATTTATTCTAAGAGGATGAAATTATCCTCTACAATTTATCAACAGTGAGGGATAAAAAAAATTCTAGATTTAATGACTTATCCAAATATAAAAAAAGGAGACATATTTATACTGAATTCGGCAAATTTTAAAAAATCATTTCACCCTTTCAGAGCAAATTTCGGATGAGAAAAGAAATGGTACTTCCGTATTTTTGCCGAAGGTAATAGTTAGAGTTAGTAAGATAACGCGTTACGATTGATTAAGATCGTTCCCCTTTAACTTCGTAAATTTTCATCTGTGCTGTTGAAAAGTTCGCGCAAGCTACTTCTTCGTTTACAATAGAGCTACGCGTTAGCAGCAAGATCAATAATGTTCCTGTTCCATTAATTTCTAGTATCGTTGTTAAATTACCAAACTACGTGATACCCTGTTGAAATACGTCCACGGGTATTAATGATCGTCGCCAGGCTAAATATCGTTGAAACGAACATTATAATTAATTGCACCTTTCAAAGAAAAGAAAACAGAGAAATTGGCTAGCAAGGAAACCATTCAACGGTTCGCGTATATTAAAAATGACTATAGTCACTCGATATTAATCGCCTGTTGCATATTAAAAAAATAATAAATAGATAAGTAAAGAAGGTACTCAGAGTAAGTAAGTATAGTCACGCAGTATTGATCGCCTGTTGTGTATAAAAAAAATAAATAATAATAAAAAGAGGCAATGGAATTGGTTAAAATAAAATGGAATAAAATGTTTTTTAAAAATATTTCTATATGGTTGAAGGAATTTTATATCTACAGTCTTTAATTGGATATTCCTATAGCGAAACGTTAATTTCCATGGCGGTCATTAGTAACCAATGCTTCAAATTTTATATAAGGTAATAATTAGTAATAATAAAAAGGAAACAAGTTTTGAGTAGAGTTAATATTATACTAATAATGCAAGATATCAATGTAAAAGCTTAATCAATTAACGTTTTAATCCGTTTTTTAATGAAAAATATCTATTTTTATTATAGTAGTAAATGTGTTTAAAATAATAATCTTTTCAATACACTATAATCTACTTGTTATGATACACGTAAATCTCAGTGTTACACAGTGCAAAATGTATACAAGAAAGTTTTCAATTTACGACAAAAATTTGATATATTACCTCGGAGTTGCACCACAGGGTTAAATTATGAATAATGTAACGAATATGAATTTCGTATCTCGAACTTACTTTTTACGTATCATAAGCTTGATGAAAGATTCAGATGATACTACTTACAATTACTTTAATGTATGGACCGAATGAAGCTCAAAGGGTGAACGGAATACTTTCACATTATGCAAGATTTCATATAAAACATCAAAGGGGTAAAAGAAAATGTATATTCAGTGTTGGAAAGCAACAATCCCTCATGCTTTCATTTTCTTTTTCTTCTTATATTTTGTATCGAACCAAGGGATATGCTCTCTCATTTAATGGAAACTTTACTAGGGGTGAATATCACGATACATCAATAATGTACGCATTGGAGTATGATTAAACGATTTTCTGCTATAAGTGCAACTCATTAATCATAGAAACTTTCGTGAACAGCTGGCAAATCGTTGGAATGTTTCAAGCAGAGGGACAGATTTGAACATGTTATCAGGGATGTATAAAATAAATTTTAAAGAAAATTGATTTTCAATATGCAAAGTGGATAATATTGAATTGGAAGAAATCATTATGAAATGAAAAATCAATCTTTGAAATATTCGAAAGTCATCATCATTGTGTTGTAGTCATTTCATTACATAAAAATATTTCAATATAGCACTTATGCTACGTCAATTGAAAGTTTAAATAGAATTCCTGTTATTAATTTTTGTAAGAAATATTATTTTTCTTTTTCACTTGATCAGCCATTTAAATTATTAATAAATTCGTACTAAATTGTATTAGAATATATCTTTAATATCAATATTGGACATTTGATATGAACGTTCACAATATGCACGAAAAGCAAATACACTCCAAAAGTACAGATATCAAAGAGCATTTTTACAAAAGGAAAACAGGACTAGGAGTGTCCTATTCGTAATTTAGCCTTCCACTTCGAGGGCTAGACCGACTTTGTGACCACCTCTTGTTATGTTAGAACAATCGACGTTAAAGGATAAGGTTAGCAGGACATGTGGATCGAGTCTGTGCTGCATACTCATACCCAGTTGTAGGTCGGTGTTGAATTTACATCGAAACGTTGATCTGTCGTCGATCTGGCATTTCGCACCGGTTCCAAGTGTCCATTTCTGCATTCCGCCAGTTCTGGCTAAAATACCATTGATCGCTGCGTCCCAATCCGAGTTCACTTGAAAAATAAAAAGACCATTGTTATTTCGTCAGTTTGAAATTTCATAGAATCATTGTGAGAGATTAGTTTCAAGTGAAATAAATTGTAACAGCAAGTATTTCAAA
Source organism: Osmia bicornis bicornis (assembly GCF_907164935.1). Classification (NCBI taxonomy): domain Eukaryota; kingdom Metazoa; phylum Arthropoda; class Insecta; order Hymenoptera; family Megachilidae; genus Osmia; species Osmia bicornis. The sequence goes on along the minus strand of NC_060221.1, from coordinate 6,825,276 downwards.
AATACTGCAATACTAAAAAATATGTAAAATTTTAAGGGTACTATAAAAATAAAAAATGCTTAAAATTTTCAAACCCTGTGATAGGAGAGATTTGAAAAATATTGAAATAGCCAGGATATGAGAAAACGAAGGCAAGGTATTAAATTCCGGAAACACCCTATGGATAAATGAATGTGGAGTATACTGGTGTTAATTTCAAGAGAACTTTTCAATCATGATTAGTAATATCGATTCACAGCGACAGTAATGCGAATGAAACAGACGTGCATAAATTATGCAAGCCGTTGTTCCACCTACACAATACCATTCCTCGCTTCGAACGAATTGAAATTACGTTTGCGCGGTATTTTCATCAATGTGTTCGAGAAAAGTTGACCCGATCTAGCATCAAAGTTGCACACTGTTCTAATCAGACCACACCCGTACAGTTTTCAAATCAGTACTGGGAATATAATTTTCATTAGAAATTCAATAATAGTCTTACGTGTTTATAGTGGAATATTAATTGATTAATACATAGTGTATCATATGGTGATTATACTCCATGCTAATTAAGCAATATTCAGAATAATCCTGGCGCTGTTCTCATTAAGGCTTTCATTTCAGACTCTTGAAATTTCCTTGAATTTTGAAATAATATAAATTAAAAAATCAAACAAAAATTTTTAGATTAATTCCAGTTATTTGTCACATAAAAGTTTGACTTGAATAACGAGTATTAGATCTTAAGAAATTTATCAAAGCGTTTTTTGAAAAATATATATTAAAAATTTTTTTTTAGAAATAATTTTGAGGCAGGTAATCAGGAAAAAATCCATATAGCTCATTATTGAACAAACTTTCTTTTCCGTATAAAAGTATGCAACTCACGATGCATCGTTCAATGAAACTACGTACAACCCCTTTTCAATTTCCTCTGACAGCAGTTTCCTTTGTGAGAATTTCACTCTTCTGCTTGTCCGACATTCGAAACATTTAAGCCATTCATGTAACAAAGTTCGAGAGCAGTTAACGAACAGGGTTCATTGGTCAACCGGAAATCAATGAATTCAAAGGAATACCTGTTTCCAGTGTACTTGTGTTAACGTTTAAATCCATCATTAAAACGATAGATTTCGGAATGATCATTTCGAAAATTCTTGCGTGGGATTAAAAATCGATTCGGGTGTTACCTTCAAACTTTTGAAATGTTATTTACACGCAACCCTTATTTTAAAGGGCAGATTAGCAGCTTGTAAATTCAGATTCATATTTTTGTAGAGGATATAATATATTTTTATGAAAATTTTTTTCTGTCTCATGTACAGAATTTTCAAATCTTTTACTTTTGAATAGCAATATAATTATAGAACATTTCTTTTTAAAAATAATTAATAACTTATATGGAATTATCTTTTTAACTTATTTCCAATTGATCATATTTGAGCAATTAAAATCATTTTAACTTCCTTGGAATTAACTTTTTAACGTATGTGAAGAACATGTTAACTTATTTGAAATCTAGAATTTTGCAATTAATTAAAAATTTGTAACCTTTGTATAAGAGAGACAGTCCATATTCGTTCGGTATGGAGACACATCGAAAATGAAATCCGACGTCACGGTAAAGATAAGTCATGCCAATGTCATTCTTCGTCATTCTATTTGTTTCCGTGCTATATCCACCTTGATAACCGATCATCAGGCCCTTTATAGCTGTCACGATTGATCCCAATACGTTTATATTCGAATTGAAGTCACTAGCTATAAATAAAATAAATTTGTTCATTTAGAAATCTTCCAGTTTTCAGCGTGAAATAAAATTATCTGATCGCTGTTACTATTATGCCAATCAACGTGTTAAACATTTTTTGCTTTATTTTAACGAATGACATATTTCACTAAAGTTGAAATATTCCGTACATGTATAACACGGTTATATTCAGAAATCTAAATTAATTGAAATTTTGTTTCTCCATGTCAGTAAATTGGATCGTTTCAAAAACTTTTTCTCTCTGTTCCATACGCTTTTATTAGTAAATACGAAACGTTCCATAACTCTGAACCTGACGACAGTTTAACTTCAATATTTGCAGCGTATACGCTAAAATTTGTCTGGTGTCTGTGTAAACGAGAACAGGACAAAATTATTAAACGATTTTCGATAATTGTAAGTTCATTTAATCATTAATTGCATAAATGCAAATGCAAGGTGTTGTGCGTAGATAATATGTCAATTGTATGTGCAAAGTTGAGGATAACGATTGGGTCAAATAATTAACACATTCTCAGCTGGTAATTTTGTCGCTTTTCTAATACTGAAAATTAGAAAATTTATTTTACGATAATGAAAATTGCTTGCAAGAGTGTTAAGAGAATTACATTGAATGCCGGGTGAGTTTCGTAAAACCTATTCGCAGTGCTAAAATGAAATTTTATTGTTCACTTTTAAATGAACCTAAGTTAACATCCAAATGTAATTATACCTAATTGCAGTTGTAATTGTAATTTTCGAATTCAACTATAATCTACGTAAATTTGATCGTAAGTTAATTAATGAAAAACGGTAAAATCGACTAACAGATCGAACAGACTGCGTTAACGTTTTCTTGGTTGCATTTGAGCCCACATTTTATAGCTCCAGCAACAGTTGCAGGATTGTAGCTGAGTTCTGATAGCAGACCCATACTCGATATTGGGAATCCATTTACGGTGTAACCTAACATCATGGTACCGTCTGTTGTCCATTGTTGCCGAAAAATTCCGTATTCGTTCGTGTTGTATTCTACGTGTGCGGCACCAGTTAACTGTAATTATAAAATTACCAAAAAGTGTATTCTTTTTAAAAAGTCAAATTTTTTAAAAATAACATTCTCTCTATCATAGATCAAGATTTGTTAAAATTTTCAAATATCTAGCTTTGATAATTAAGACTTTCCTTAATTTTCTGCTCTATAATTATAATCCATAATTCTGTTTAATTTTCTTTACAATTATTCGAAGATTGTTTTACCTTCGAATCGTCGAAATACAATCGCAAATCACTGTCTACTTGCACGCCACCAGATCCTGCTTTACCAGTCAATTTCATGAGACTTTTGCCATAATGGTAACCAGTAGTGAACACATCCCTTGCACTTTTTCCGAGATCTGCGAAGCTCGGCACAGACATGACGTGTTATTTAGAAAAGGTTGACGATGAGTAGGGCACCAACGATAATCGATTTAACTGTAAGAAGAAAGAAGATAGCGGCATTTTTACACTGATAACTTATAAAGAAATCGATAATGTAAAATTCTAATAAAAAATTTATTGGGATTATATTAGTAATTAAAATAATCAATATTGTAATCTATGTTCGATAGGGTTCGATATTTATTCAACCATCGTTTTATTTTTTACATGGATATATTTTTAAGGAATGCAATATTTTTTGAAATATTTCATACAATATTTCATATTAAGAAGGTACCTGAGGTATAGCTAGAGCCATCAATATTATGTAGTCTAGTAAAAGTTTCTACACGAGGATTTGGTGTTGATTAATTCTGTTATATGGAGCATATATGCTGTTATAAACAACAGGTTCACATCATGTTTCAACATATTTCATCTTCTGTGTCTCATTACCCTAGTGAGACAGGGAAGATGCACAGTTGCCCTACATTATTTTTCTTTCTTTTGTGAGCTGTACAATAGGATGTCACTAGAATCTTCATTCACAGAATAATGAACTACAAGTTGTGTTTGTTCTGTTTCGTTTCATTATTTTGCACAACTTAAACACTTGTTGCATTTTTTTCTTAGGAGAAAAGGACCAGTTGATCCATTAATTATTAGAAGCCAGAAATATATTATTTTTAAGACAGAATTTTATATTGTATTATAAACAGCTCCCTCCAAGGCTTTAAACTAAACATGCTTTAATTCAATGAGTATTAATATAATTTATTCGCAATTATTTATTTATATTTAATTGCAAATATATTTTTGGAATTAAAACTAACTTTGCTCTTATCAATTTGAAAAAATGATACCTAAATTAAATAATGGCCCTAAGAAACTATTTTAATTGGAATTAAATTTGGAAATCGGAAGAAGGATTAAAATTTATACTAATTATTTTGCATTTGACAAATATCATTTCAAAGATATATAACTTCAGCTTGAATTCATACAATACCACGAACTTTCATTGATATGAATCTGATACGTTTCGTAGAATTCGTTCAATAATCCAGTACTGCGAATACATAATCGAAGGAAAGCGAAATAATTTCTTCAAATGAAAGCTCGTTGAGAAAGTTCGTGAGAAGGGGTTGCATGTATGAAAGGTTAAGGGCCATTCACCAGATTGAAACGTCGATGTGACTGGACTCGACGATTGACGCGACGACCCTCTCGATCGCGTGCAACATCGCCGTCTTTTAACCTTCCTTTATAACGGCGGATCACTTGCCGAAAACTTGCGATACTTCCAGATTTTTTTTTTGTGATCAGTTATCAAAGGCAATAACAGTGCCGTTTGACGTATCTTGCGATTAACATGCCGCGAGAATCACTGCGAGCATCGTCGTGGAAGGCAATGATCAACGACTTAAAGTTGGATAAGTATTATAATTTGAGGAATACATTTTCAAATTAATAGAAAAATGAGAAGAAGTACTAGAAAAAGCAAATGACTATGTTCATAAAAATATGGAACATTAATTTAATTTTTAAAACTCAGAAATTATGAAAAATTTAGAATTATTAATTATAAGTTGATTCATGGAATTAGTTTAACAAGGTAACAGGAATAACCCCTTAATTCTTCTAATGGTCATATTGATGGACAGGGTTTCACTTTGACCCTAATCCCTCATACAGATCACTTATCGAATCCCACAAAGCTTAAAATATTGATTTGATTAAAAATTTTTATATAAACAATTTATTTTGTACCTTCAATGCTAAGTTGAGAGATTAGCGATCTTTTCCTTCTGCAAATGAATGAATTGTGACTAATTCATCCCCTTTAAATTCCTTTACCCTTCAAAATTAGTAAAAGAAGTAAAATTCGTTTCAAAGAGCAAGCTAATTTTGACGTTTGAACGAATATTTCGTGGAAGAGCGATTCTAGCCAGTTCAGTTTCGTACGAGGTCCGTGAAATTATTTCCTCGTCTCGTGCAGGTTAATTTCGCAGCACGTGCGCTTTATTTGTAGCTTACGATGAGAGAGAATCGTGTCGCGTTTCGAACAAAAGCGCCGGGAATAGAAGCGTATCGCATAAATCCCTGATGAATTTTCACGCATGAACTCGATACGAATTTGTGCATTGTGACTTTCGCTTTCATGATCGATTTAATTTTTGTTATATTCCAAACGAAAAAATCCTATTAAGTTTTCTTTTTTTATATCCAACAAAAGGTTATTGATTTGATTTTTATTTATTTGATTTTCGTTGATTTCATTTTTATTGCTTTAATTTTGACGATTTGATCGCGAGCTTACAGATTTAATTCATACTATAAATGTGTCGCCATTTTTATCTACCTCTTCAACAAATAAAATTTGTTGCAATACTATTAAGACCCAGAACATATTTTTCTTGAAAATATGAAAGGAACTAAGAATCCTTGCACAAAAGGTGAAACCCTTTGTATACAAAATAACAGGTAGATATGATACTTCTTCAATAAAGAAAGTTCAAGATATGAATAAGATTTGAAGAATGCAAAATAACAAAAAATCAATAAACTATGTTACGACAGAAGTTTGAAATTTATTTTACATTAAAAGAAGACTTACTTTGTACACAACGTGTTTCTATTTTACATAACTTTCACGTTTTACTTTGATTCTGTATAAGAAATTTCTTTTCCAAGAAATTCAAGTAGACTATTGAGATCCTTTACAAGACAGTTTTATTACAGATAAAATTTTATACATTTTATCTCTGTAGTTGGGCCAAAATGATTTTGTATATGCCTTGCAAGGGTTAAGCAAGAATGATCGTTGCTGTTGCAGCCAATGCTTGCTGAAACGAAACGCGGTGGCGCCAACGGGACTGACGAGGGTGAAACCGAGAATGGCGTGGAATATTACAGACTAAGATCATTTTCCATAACAGCGAACGGGGTCTACAACCTCGGGGATTCGTTGAAAAGCCGTCGCAGCAAAAGCATCAACAGTGTCACATCCTCTGGCACAAGTTGCAGCAGCACTAGGGAAGCAAGGTTACTTAGGTAAGTACCAAGAATTATTTCAATAATAGAATTTCCGGAAATCAATTTTGTTTATTGCATTCCTTAGAAATATGAACATTTTACAATGTATTGTTACATTTTGGTAACAAAATTTGTAGTATTTCAATATTGAACGATACTAGGAAAAGAATTCTTTTTTAATAAAATAAATATGAAATTTTAATATGTCATTTCATATAACTTTAGCTCGTCAGTGACAGCGGATTTATATTTCTGTTTTGAACATTTAATACTTTTTTAATAGTAAAATAAAAAAATAGATGGAAAATGTTGGTTCAATTTCAAATGCACATTATTTTTGTTTGTGAAACCTCCTGCTAGTAAAAGTCATATTAAATAAGACTCTTGGGGATTTTCTTACTTCATTCGAGACTGTGAGTTAATGCTGTTTCAAAAGATCACATAAAGTAGCTATTGAATATTATTTAACTTTTCCTAATCTTTAAGAATTTAAAGAATTTTCAACCGGAAATATTTGATACAAAGTTTAAATTCTATTGAAAGCATAAATGCATGGAGAAAAGTTGTGGAATTGAATCAGTGAAGATAATTGGTAACGAATGGCGGAAGCTTTCAATTTCGCGATATTGAATATAAACATAAAAATAGAATATAATTGAATTTGCATGGGGTAAAATGTTACAATTGTCAGGTGGCTCTAGCCTTGGATGTCGAAGCCCGCCACTTGTCTTTCCTCTCGCGAAGCAATTAACAGCCGTGTAATTAACGTCGAGCAATTACATCCAGCTTGGTGTGTTCGCGGCTCGGGTAACGGCTGACGGAAGCCAAAAGATCCTTCTCCCTTACGATTCCACTTAAAGAGATTAAAGGAGCCTTTCTTGCGTTTCCCTGCTCGTTCGTCTCGTATAATTTTCCACCGGGTTTCCGCGCTTGAATCCCAAAAGGTTATATCGCTGTCGCAAAACGACCAAACTTCCCTGAGCAGATTGCGGTGCAACAAGATGTAATCTCAGCGAGTGCTCTTCTATGAGGAAAAATCTGAAAAATCATCAAGAAACTTTCGATAAAGAATGAAAACTGACTAATTTAACGGTTAGATGGTTCATTAATGTATGTAAAATAATTGAAAAACTGTTTCACTGACATAAACGCAGAGTATTAGGTAATTGGTGGTATAACTTGGGAAAAGGTGACTCAAAATTAGAATTGGTTTAGTTTAGATATTGAATTAAAAAATATACTATGTATTTGTTACCTTTTAATTTACTCTCACATTAATTAAAAATTGCAAAATAATTTATGATAGTTTGAAACATAGATAATTGCACTATTTTCTCAAAAATAAAGCTTCATATGAAAACATTATATTCTACATTTTCATTTTATTTTTTCATGTTAAATCATCCCTCTTCAATGTTTTACCACCAATTATATGATATTCTGTATATTTTATGATTTCCAAAGTAATGTTACTCATATTTAATATTTATAGTACTGAAAAGTCTAGTACATTTTTATACACAATCTTGTTCCATTAATGCACGAATTTAAATATTATTCAGAAAATAAAAATTCAAATTGTGGTACTTTTTCCAGAGTTTGAATTAACCGGGCTGATAAGATCCATTAAAGAACCACAAGGCAAGCAACTCGCGCAACAAACGTTCTTTTTTTTTTACTTGGTCGATCGATACGATTCCACCAGTCAGCCACATTTTCTCGATTTTTTTTTTTCTTTCCGTTTGTTTCAGCTCCGCGTCGCAGCTTTCTGGCATGGAAGCTGAGGAGGACACGTGCAACGAACGAGTGGCCACTTACAAAGTCGGCATGTTGGGTGCATCGGGGGTTGGTAAAACCGCCCTCACCGCGCAGTTCACCACCAGCGATTATATCTGCGCCTACGACACATCACTCGGTAGTGTATAATAAATATTTGATATGAAGTTTCGCACAATAATGATATAAATGTGAAATTATTATTCCATTATTAATATACCAATTCCATGTTATATTAATATGTTGAATTTGGTGGAATTAATTTTATTCGTTCTCTTTGTTAATATACTGTTTCTGTATTTAATTTAATTCTTTTGGTATGACAGTCTGTACCGGAAATCGCTTCAATATTTTTCTATTAGGTGGTTGCTTATTAAATGACAGGTTCTGAAACATTGAACATCTGACGTAATTTCATGACAGAAAAGTATCATAAAATGGTACTTGTGCTATATCAATTTAAAGCTTAAAATATAATGAAAATAATTACGTAAGGATTTCATGAACATTCTTATTACAAAATGGCTGATCTTTCATGGGAACAAATAATAGATCATATATGTTATTGTAATTAGTAATCAGCCATCTCGTATAAAAGATATTGAAGAAGCACTTATGTAGAAATTTAAATCAAGCTTTAAGTTTTAAATTGATGTATGATAAATCCTATTTTGAGATACTTTTATGTCATCAATTTGTGTTAGACTCTATATATCTCGAAATTAATTATTCTCTGCTGTATCTGGCAAGCCGCCATTTTATATTTAGAATTGCAATGGAACATTTATATAAACATTTAATTTAAACCTTAAGCTTTAATTTGATATAGTATAAATGCTACTTTACGATACTTTTATGTCATGAAATCATTTCAGACTCAATATGTTTGAAAGTTGGTCATTTAATACGATACGAGCTAATATTTAACTAGTAATTTCGTTCGATTCGCTGAGTTTCTTTAATTAATTTTATAAATTTCTCTAACAATTTCCAAGTACGTAGTTTGAAATTGTTTATCGCAAATTCTGGAAACGTTACCAAGTTCGTAGTTATGAAAGTTGGCGTAATTTCAAGCGAAATGTTTCCTCGACACAGCATACGCTTCGAGCCAAATCGATTTCAACCGTTTCGAGATTTCACGGAACGTTTCGAGGCCTGCATTTAATACCTTTCAAAGTTTACTCTTGTCTTTGAATTACTCGATAAGACCGCTGCTTGACCTTCTGCTCTCAGATTCAATATCGCCTACGCGAATGAAATGGTGGGCCTTCGAATTCAAAATTCATTTAACCCTTTTGCGACCGAATTTCTCTTCTTTTCTCCTTATAAATTATAATAGCAGATATTATAATTTATAAGAATATTTGTAAGAATAATTAATTTTGAAATAAAGTCTAAAGGGGATTAGAACAATGTTAATTTCTTTCCAAAATTAGTTATAATAATATTTTCTCTAGTTGTTGAATAACAGTTCGTATCTTTTTTGAAAGAAGTAAAGCGTGACAAATCGAATAAGTGACGCGATTATATGGTCAATGGGGGTTGTTCGAGGTACAAGCACCCGCAAATGCAAATTGTAGTCGATCTGCTGGTGTGATTTGTACTTGAACAGGAAATGTAGGTAGGAAAGTGACGTCGTTTACATTCGACGCGAATGAATAGTCGAATAATGTTGATTGTCTGCCATTTCTCCAACAGCTTTTCTCCCTTTTTGCATTAAAAGCTTTTCATTTGCTGCGAAATAAGAGAAATACGACTCACAGGCTGTTTGCCTGAAGATAAAAATTATTGTCCCTTTCCCGATTTCATTAGTATAATCTCTGCTTAATATTCCTACATTAGCAAGTTATTAATGAAAAAGGAACAGATTAGCAAATTTTTCTTCTTTTTAATTATAATATTGTTAATTAGCACAGTCAACCGGAGCTGATTAAATTAAATCAACTGTTTAAGCATTAATTTACGAACTAATTAAATGTTTCATGAATTAATTACTTAGGCGGTTTACCTGAATTTCATATTTCTGTAATAAGTAGCATTCAATTAGAGTGTTTGTTGCAATGTTATAATAAAAGAGTCGTAAAACTAATTTTAATAAATTAAAAACGAGTCCATAAACTAAAAAGTAACATACTTGAAAACTGAATAATTTTCATTTTATTTTAAATAGTTTAATTCGAGAAAAAGAATCACAACTGGTAATAAAAGTTATTTCTTTCTTTTTCTACGGAATTGTGAAACCTTAATGTTTAATAAGCAAATGAGATCAAATTTCTTTTGATTAAGTATGATAGAAAGGAGACCCGCGGTTCGTTAGCTCTATTCTCATTTTTCTTGAGAAATTTCCCTTTCACGCTACTCCACGATTGTTACGAAGGAATTGATATTAATGTCATTGTCAGAGAAGCCATTTTCATTTGGGTGGTTATTTTTCTTGAATAAAAAAATGACATCGATCTCCGTTGCCCTTTTCATAATGAGAAACTGGAGGAAGGTATCTTCTTAAGAAACAAGTCGTGTCGTCATTTTTCTACTCATTTCTGCAATATTAATATTGATTCCATTTTTTTTTTTAATAGTCTGATATTAAAAATCGCGGAAACAGACAAAATTCTGATTACTAATAATTAAAAATATCAAATTTAAGGAATATATTAGGAAAAGGTGGAAATAAATAACTGATGCTAAGGAAGTTAATATTATTTTATTATTGAAATTTGTTTCAGACGAAGAATACGGACAAAAGACCGTTTCCGTGATGTTGAACGGTCAGGAAACGGAACTAGAGATCATTGATCATCCTGCAGCAGAGATGTCAGTAAGTGTAACGTTGTTAAATTCTGTAATAAAGAAGAAAAATATATCATACTTTATCTATTTAAGTATCAGGTTATTTTATAAATCATGTCATTCTCTATGAAGAATATTTCTCATTTGTTTTTTTTATGATTAACATTTTCGTGTACTCTTAATATAATGTAGTAAGCAAAAAAGTTAAATGAACAAATTGTTTGAAAATATCTAATAATTTTTGTTTGGAGGTATGGAAGTAATAACGTTAATTCTCATTGCCATTTATAATTAATTAATTAAAACACCATTTAGCGTAAGCTTCATTTGAAATATTAATTATTTAGACAATAAAAAATATTCTTTGAATTTCAAAATTTTCTGCAACGCGTTATTTACTTTAGAACGTAACATACATTTAATAATTTACCTGACACGACAAAGTTTCGGTTAATTATAGAAAATTCATTCTAAACTTTCTTGTTTTCTTCCCGTTTTGCGACCATCAGGTAGATATTTTCATAAACTCTGCCCCTCATAACGAAAACATTAACCAAGTTATTCAAAGCGGTGAACTTATCTCTACTTAACATCGTGTTACTTTTATCTTGCTTGAATTTCACAAGATTACATTATAAATTCAATTTACCTCAGGTACAAAGAAAAAGGTGTACCAGATTCTAGATTGAATTAAAATTAAACTTAACTGATTCTTACGATCAAATTCAATTTTACTAGCACTTTCAATGAATTTATCAATGAATCTTTATATTTTATAAGATTAACGAGCATCTCTTATATAATTATGAAATGTACAGAATTAGCAAATGTGATTCTTTTTATAAGAACAAGTTAGTGTAATTAAGGTCGAATGAAAGAAAGGAAACTTTATCTCTCCAGCCTTCACCTTTGGATTAATGAAATCTGCGTTCCCCGGAATGGAGACTTCGTGTTAGATCCTTTTCCAAGCACGGAGAATCGACACATTGCTTTTCCTCTTATGAGCTGTTTCTCCTTTATGGAGGATCGTTGTATTGCGTGACCAGATTTTCAACATACACTTGTATCACAAGTTCCGATAAAACTTCGTTAAATGTTCTTTTTCTCGGTAATCTTAACGCTAAAAGTAAAACTCGGAAAGTAATATACAAATTTTACTAAAACTTGTACAACGATACTTAAATTTTTAAGAAAATAGATCTGAAATTAAATTTAAATTCTAAATTTAGATTTCCTAGTTTAGATCCTCAGTTTTCTTATTATTATTTAGGCTTCTTTTTTCTACGTAGAACAAGAAAATTTAGATTAGGTTTTCCCTGAGTTTCTTCAAGATTCTCCCAAAATTAAAGTCAAATGGTGGGAGGATCCTCTCTATACCTACCTTCTTAATCAGAAACCTACGTTGCGCCCTTGCTAATTAATTATTAAATTACCCCTCCTTAATAGACAATTTTCTAGAGCCATTATTTCGTTTAGGCGTAAAGGCAAACAAATTTTCTTTGCAGTGTCTGAAAATTTAAAGAGTTTGTAACATTATTTTTCTATTTGCTCTAATTAGGTAGAAACATTTTGCTCGACCTACAACCCCGACGTTTACGTGGTAGTTTATTCCGTGGTAGACAGACGAAGCTTAAAGATGGCTGAGGAAACTCTAATGTATCTATGGAAAAGCGATTACATGGCAAGCCACGGAGTGATCCTCGTCGGGAACAAAGTTGATCTTGAGCGGAAACGTGAGGTTCCGTCTGTTGGTGAGTTATAGAAATAACAAGGGAACTTTGTAACGAGTTATACACGTCGCTTGTTATTTACATATTAACCCTTTTCAACGTGTGTCTCGTTCATTCATGCGATGCATAAAGCGTGTGAAAACTACATCGCCATTTTCCCTAGAAAAGTTTACTATACTCTGTTGTCAATGTAATATTTACAAATAAATTTTCTAAGTTACTGGACTTACGCCAGTGCTGAATAATCAAAACTTTCTAATAATGATAGATAAAATCAATGTCCACTGAAAAAGTAGTATCTAACATTTTCCTTAACGAATTTCAAAGTAATTAACAATTGTTAAAGTAACAAATTTCAAGCGAAATTCGTGGTTTCTCTCTCAATAGTTGGTCGACGTCTGGCGAACAACTGCGGTTGCAAATTCATCGAAACTTCCTCGGGGCTGGCCCACCATGTGGACGAACTACTAGTCGGTATCCTGGCGCAAATTAAACTGAATCCGCAACGAGATCGAGATCAGGCGACCAGACGAAAAAGAAGTAAAAATCGTAGAAAGATCCTGAAACACCTGCTGGGCTTCAAAAGAAAAACCAAAAGCTGCGAGGATCTTTTCGTTCTCTAACGTTCGAAACTACAGGTCTACGAAGAATCCTGAATTTCATTTTTCATGAAACTTTAAACACCTATAATTTTATTTAAATTAATATTTATTAATGAAAAGGTGGTTGTAAAAATCCATGAATTGTTCGAAATGATATATTTCAGTGTTTATTTTAATTAGAAATTTGTTGCATTAATAAAACGTTTGTTTGTTTGTAAATTATACTTTTCTGTTCTGTGCTGCGTAGGTCATTAATGGCATTTTAATTAAACAAGAAAAATGTGTTTCTTAATTTAACTTTAAAAAGAAAATTGTCTATACAGGAATTTTATTCTCATTCATTGTTCACTGTAATTATTTTATAGTAAGAGCATTTGTAAAAAATTTGTGTAGTCATATTCTACAAACTTTAAACTTCGAAATGATGTATTATAAATATTTTGAGATGGTTTTGTGTTATGAAATCTCGCCAGATTGTGTTGTGTCACGAAAATCGGCCATTTGACATGGAACAGTGTAATAGAAGGATTCGATAAAATTAGCATAAGATTTCGAAGACATACGAGGCGTCTGGAGCATCATGAGAAATATATGTTTCTCTTGAAACGATCGTGCATTTCGGAGATCTCCTTTGGGGGATGGAATTTGCATATCCTGAAAAGTGTAATGGAAGCATGTGTCCGAAAGGATTTCCTTGTCGAAGTTGATTTAAATGTGAAAGAGGAAGACGTCCAAAGGAATTATTTATTCAACTTTGAACGTATTGATCTGTAGAGAAACATACCATGGAGAACTACTAGCAGACTTGACAGTTTTCTAGAGTGAAAAGCTTCTTCAGGAAGTTTTTCTATGATATGCAAAACAACAAAGGAATTGTAAGTAGGTATTGGTTTTAGACGTCTCGTATGTGAAACGATATTATAGCTGTGCGATGAAAGTTTTAAGAATACGATTAAGGATTAGAGGATAAGAAAACGAAAATAAAAGTGACTTTGGTCATGCCATATCGAAAGTATAATTTGTTCTTGATACCGATTAGTATACTGTACATTATCGCTTTGTAACCCAAACGAATCAAACTGGCGTCGTTGCCACAACATACTGTTTGATCACCTTGATACAGGGATGAATATTAATGCAATTTTTTGAAGTATGATATATTATAATTCATACAAATTAGGGCGATGACATGACATACTGCTTTAAGTCGCCCCCACACTTTGCTCTTCGGTCATTTTAACACTTTGATGGCCAGACTTTTGTATAATACTTCTATAATGTATTCTTTTCACATTGACAAGATTATATTTTAAAGTTTCTATAATACATATATATAAATATATATAATAAAAATACCAAAGTTCATATTGTAATTAATATATGATGTAACAAGTGAGTATAAGCAATCAATTAAAGTCATAATATTAAATATTAAAGATTGAATCCCTCCTATATTAATGAGTCTAAATAATCTATTAGGAATTTTTGAAAAAACAAAATTGTATTAAATATTCAAGTAAGTGTAGTAGCGGATTAAAGCAACACGTCCTCTCGGATGATTTGTTTAATTGCTCTAATATTCATCCCTGCCTTGATATTTCTGCGACAGTATTTACAATAGTTGTATAAGATTATGAAAAATAATATCAATTGCTGACAACTACCATGGACCAAATTTATGTACCAATTACAAATTAAAACATTCGCAGAAGTATCGAAATGATTAAACAGCATATCGTGCTGGATGCTAAGATCGGCATATGGTTTGTTTGGCCATTCCTATTCTAAAATGTATTGTAAATAAATATTATTTAGAGAACTACATAGATGTACTTCGTTTATTCTGTATTTTAAATCCTGAGGAAATATATTCATCTTCATTTTTATCATATTCATTACTCTTATCCTGAGGAAGCCAAATAAAATCCCTTATCATTTTCATGCCAAATGCAACATTATCGGTTCAGAATAGAATAAGACAGTAGCGCTGTTGTAATCGTAGGAAAGAGTGACTACAGATCACCGACGAGAGATTGTCCTTTGAGAACGGGCGCCATCTTCTGTATCCTAGTATAAAAATGTGAAATACTTTGCACTGCAACAGTCTAACGCACGTTGATGGTAATATCAAAAACTATATCCCGTCAATCAATCAGTGTCGCGAGTTCTCAGCCTTGCCATATTACCGCAATAAGAGGAACAGCAAGGGGAGGTTGATCCAACCATTCCCTCAACACTAATCGTAAATATGACGGCTTCACCATCAAAACCGATGGGGCCGTGAGGGCTGCTGGCGTAAGGAATTGAGGTTTCGTACGCCTTTGCACGCAGCCCGATAAGCTGGTATCGGGTGCGACCTCCGGTATCGGCCACACGGTATGCAGCAGGGGGAGGTCTTAATTTGGACCTCCCCCGAGATAGACACCCGTGTGCCAGCCGTAGAGGGTTCTGGAGTAAAATACATAAGGTACCAGAGCCCTCCTTTAGCGCCAGTGTCGGTCGCCGTGGGGTTTTAGTCAGTAAGAATCTGACACTCCCCCGCTGTCCTCCCCTCAGGGGACGGCGGTGGGTCTTATGCAAGATTTCCCCACGTTAAAAAAACAAAAAAAATATTTACAGCCATTGATTCAAGTAAAAGTAGCTAGCTGCGGCACCGTTATTAACCTAGAGCGAAGTGAACAGTATCAGTCTTATAGCGACCGCCGAGGGGTGCAGATCTACCTGCTAAACACACATATACTTTTATATTATTTTCTGCGTTTATTTAATTTGCTGCATTGATCTTCTTAGATTATTGAATAAACTCATTAGGAGGAAGAACGTGTTGACTTTATTACACCTATGTGCATCCTTTACATCTCTGCATTATTTACATCCCAAGATTCCTTACATCATTGCATCCCTTATATTCCTGCATGCCTTACATTTATGCAACCTTTATATCCCAACATTCCTTACATCACTGCATCCCTTATATTCGTGCATGCCTTACCAACCCTTATATCGCAACATTCCTTACATCACTGCATCCCTTATATTTCCGCATGCCTTACATCTATGCAACCCTTTTATCCCAATATTCCTTACATCACTGCATCCCTTATATTCCTGCATGCCTTACATCTATGCAACCCTTATATCCCTGCTTTCCTTACATCTCTGCTTTCTTTATATCCTCTGCATCCCTTACGTCACGTCGAAAAAGCGCCCTCTAGTGGCGAAAAAAGGAACTAAAGTACTAATAAATTTAGCGCCCTCTGGTGAGGAAAAAAGGAACTAAAGCTTGCACAAATTTTGGCCCTCTAGCGGCAAAAATGTGAACTAAATTTTCGATGTCGAATCAGCGCCATCTGGTGTTGAAAAAAGGAATTAAAGCTTGCACAAATTTTGGCCCTCTAGCGGCAAAAATGTGAACTAAATTTTCGATGTCGAATCAGCGCCCTCTGGTGTTGAAAAAAGGAACTAAAGCTTGCACAAATTTTGGCCCTCTAGCGGCAAAAATGTGAACTAAATTTTCGATGTCGAATCAGCGCCCTCTGGTGTTGAAAAAAGGAACTAAAGCTTGCACAAATTTTGGCCCTCTAGCGGCAAAAATGTGAACTAAATTTTCGATGTCGAATCAGCGCCCTCTGGTGTTGAAAAAAGGAACTAAAGCTTGCACAAATTTTGGCCCTCTAGCGGCAAAAATGTGAACTAAATTTTCGATGTCGAATCAGCGCCCTCTGGCGGTAAAAAATGCAACTAAATTTTTAATGATTTCTTACTTTAAAAGAGCTTACAGCGGTACAAGGGATGCAGGGATGTAAGGGGTGCAGGGATGTAAGGGATGCAGGGATGTAAGGGATGTAGAGATGCAAGGTTTGCAGAGATATAAGGGATGCAGAGATATATGGGATGCAAGGATGTAAGGGATGCAGGGATGTAAGGGATGTAGGGATGTAAGGAATGCAGGAACACAAGGAATGCTGGGATATAAGAAGGGTTGGGATGTAAGTGATGCAGGAATACAAAGGATACGAGGATATGTGATTTGGGATAAAAAAATAACGACTGCAAAGGGAGACCGTAGTACATAAAGAGTAGTATAAACAATAACTGGGAAGGGTGGTCCCCGTGAGGCCCATAAAGAGAAATAAAATAATAAATAATTAGGAAGCGTGGGTTTGACCCATAAAGGAGGATAAAATAATTAATAACTGAAAAGGGTGAACTTTAGTCCATAAGGAAGAATTAAATAATAAATAACCGGAAAAAGTGAGGCGGGGTTGACAATGAAGGATGAAATAATAAATAAAAGGGGTGGTCGGCCGAAGCCCAGAAGAGAGATAAAATTATAAATTTTATTCCTCTTTGATGAGCTTGTTATTAGGCGGAAAAAATAAATAAATAAATAAAATAAACAAAATGAGCAGAGCGTCCCGGGATCCTTGACACCCCAAGATGTCAGAGACATTTTAGGTCTTATATTTTGCTATTCGTCCTTATATTTCACTTGTCTACCGTCGGTAGGTATATCGACATCAATTATACCGACGGTAGGTAATACCGACAAGTGAAATATAAGAACGAATAGCAAAATATAAAATCTAAAAACGAACAAATCGTGAAACATTTGGGATAGCGATAGATACGACCGGATCTAGCGAAATATAAGACCTAAAAACGAGGGTGAAACCCCCTACATTATATACTAACTCACCCCGCAGGCGATATAATAGTCTATAGAAAGTCTATGGGTTGCACATTTTAGCTTCGGGGTCCCTGACACACCGATGCCATAATTTCGGTATACAAAGAGTGTCACAGGTGCATTGGGGTCCCTAACACCCCAAAATGATATCAGGTCGGTATGCAGACATTTACCTGTGCTTCCGGGTCCATGCATCCCAAAATGATATTGGGTCGGTATCTAGAGAGTGTCACCGACGATAAACCGAACTATTTTGTTAATTTTACTGGACATCGTTAGATGGCGATAGCAGTTCTGTTCAAAGCGCGCGGTAATAAAAGATTACAAACCATACAAAAAATAAGGCTTATAGAACACTCAGCTAATCACGTTAATTAATGCATTATTAAAGAAATTTGAGATACATGCAAAAAAAGAGTAAATCCTTTCGTAAATATATCAAATAAAAACTATACTTTAAATCTGATATTGTGAAAAATGAATTATAATTATTAGTGCGACACTACGAGATTTTCTAAAACAACTAATTAATTCAACTTTAGTAATTATGTGAATATAGATTTATAACACAAACCTTTATATATTCTACAGAATATTTATAAAAATTAAGTTAATTCTACTAATTCACAAATAAAATTCGATGTATTATTATTACTCATTGTCAGATAGAAGGAGCGTATATATTGTTTAAAATCGAAAAGTAATATTACGATAAAAACAGACCGTTACGGAATCACGTTTCAATTGAAGCATAAACAATCATAAAAGTAAGATAATCTTTCGAATGTTACAGTACAGTTGGAGTAGAAAAGTTTTCGAAGAAAGGTCGGGGTAGACCCGACAGATAACGCTATCTCGCGGGGATGCTGGGAAATCTTGTGGCAGCGGGAACGGAGCAATGGCGTAGGCGGCGATCCATGTGATAAATTAATTTTTATAGCTTCGTGGGTGGCGGCTGTTTCTATTGGTTGCTGATCGGGCGCCTCCCACTTCGAACGACGTTGCCTTCTCCTGGTTTATTCCATTCAACTGTGATACCATGATATACCATTTGTCTCGTTTTAAATGAGCTAGCAAGAGAACGGCAAGGATGGGTGTAATTGAAATACATTCGCGGATCTCTCTCGAACGATGCTTTAACAAAGGCGCAGCTTGCACGACGTGATTTTTATTCTCCTCTGAGCGCCGCTTTCAAAGAGGATTCACCGTAATTGCGCATTATACGCGATCGTTCACGTTTTACGACGATGAAAACACCGGGACGATTGCATAAGGATCAAGACGATATTTTTTTCCCATCTTTTTTTTTCTGATTAGTTCTACGACTGATGAGACATCTGGATAAATTACTCGAGCTTTGATTGCTAATTGCGAAAGGTTCATCCGTGTACTCGTGTGCAATTATTTTATATAAGAAAAATGAAGTACATCAATTTTGAGTAGATCACAGAACGAGAATTATTAAGAAAATTTCAAGGATCTATCTGATGATATTGAGTTGTACGTTGATCGTTTATA
The DNA here is from genome assembly GCF_907164935.1 of Osmia bicornis bicornis. NCBI lineage: Eukaryota > Metazoa > Arthropoda > Insecta > Hymenoptera > Megachilidae > Osmia > Osmia bicornis. Next base: position 6,805,980 of record NC_060221.1, on the reverse strand, counting down.
ATATGTATAAAAGAATTACGTTTCTTTAGTGCTTAAACAATCGAAGAATTATTGCATTAGCAAACTGAAAGCTAAGACGAAATGAGTTTACTCGTGTCCGGCAAACCAAGTATTGAAATCACCGAGGATCTCTTCTATGCGGGCATTGAAGTCTCCGGCCGGCTCAAGTAACGCGTGTCAATAAATGCTCGAAATCGTTCTACGACACTAAATAATCATCCCAAGTAACTAAATATCGATAAATACAAATACAAACCATGTAATATTACATAAGAATTTGACAATAAATTTCGATTACAAGTATCGGTGACGAACAAAGTAAAAGTGTTTTTATTTCAAAGGAATCCTTTATTTTAAACAATTTTATATCATATTTTTTATTAAATCTACACGTACGTGCAAAATGGCTGATAACGAGCGAACAAACAAGATTCCCTCGATAGTGATCGCAATCAACGACGGACAAACCACGTGGAAGCGAAGTGGCGAACACTGGTGGAACAAAAATGAAGGGTCGATAAAGTATCGCGGTATACGAGTCGGCGGTGTTTTCCTCGATTACGTTTACGAGGCGTTCGACTGCTATACTTACGCGAATCACCGGCTCGCGTTGTATCGTAGCGAATTTTATAGCGCGCCGCTTTTCCGCACGTGCTTCGAGTTGGAGTTCGCGGGGAAATCGCGGTGTCGAATGAACGGCTCATTAAATATAGATGGTTATCAGGATACCAACGGCGAAGACGAGCCCCGGGAAAACGTACTCCGGGAACTTTATGAACCGTCGACTCGGTTACAAAGGTTAGGAGACATTTTCGCCGTGGAAAGTTCATAATTCTCAACCTCTGAACACGTCGAATATTTCCTTCGATCGACTGAACCGAAGACAAACAAGCCAATCGATGGAATACTGTCAGAGAAATTTGTCCTTTGAGTGAGACCAGCGAGACGTTTGCCAAGAGGAGAGCGTAAATTAACGAAGCTGCTGATTGAATTTAATTTTTTCTTCAGAAAAAACATAGGGAGTTGTTCGATTCCCGCAAGTTCGTTCCAAGAATTTATCGTTGATTTAACATATAAAGTAACACCGTATACAAATGAAAGTGTCTGAAGGAGTATAAGGAATCTTGGATCTAATAAAATTCTTTTTCAAAACCAATAAAATTTCCTCAGCTTCTATCGAGCAGAACGCAGAGCAGTATATCGGTCTCGGGACACGCATACACGGCAGAATCGCTCGTTGGCTCGCGCGCGCAGCATCCGTCTGCTCCTCGGAGAGAGATCGACAAGATCAGAAGCAGAAGGAGAAGCGAAGGATCGGAAAGCGAAGAAGGAAAAGGAGGTGGAAGTACGAAGAAGAGAACAACTGTGGAGGGAAGAAACGGCGAGGAAAGAAGCAGCAGCATCCAGCGGAGGAGGCAAAGGAAGAGGAAGAAAAGGATTAAGCATCGCGAGAAGGAGAGGGTCTGGAAGTGGGGAGAGGAGTGAGAAGGAGAGAAGGCCGCGGTAGTCTTTCTCGGTGGAGCAGGTAAGATAAGGACGAGGCGGACAAACGGACTGACGAAGGTGGCCGAAGTAGGGGATATTCAGTCTCGCGGCCACGTGCTACACGAGCGCACGCCCCGAGCCGGCCGGTGGTCCATCCACGACTCCATCCTCTTCTTCTTCGTCCCGTTTTGTCCCGCGTTTCCTCCTTCTCTCCCTTCCATTCTACTTTCGTACACCTTCGACTCGTGTTCCTCTTCTTTTCAACGCGTGTGTACGTGCGCGTGTATCTTTCTTTTTTTTTCCTCTTCGATTCTCCATTTTTATCGCGTTTCGCCTCTCCTCCGCCAACGAGAGGCCGGCTTCCGAGTCCGCTCGTCGAGGACACGGACGAGACGAGCGGATTCCCTGAACGCCGCTCGAAGCGCGCTTCGCGGCCGGGCTAATCCGCGGGAACGCTTGACGCAACCAGTGACGTTTGCGAATGCACGGAAAGGAATATCCTGTGACTCAACCCGCGAGTGCATCGATCCTGAAAAGCAGATAGAAAAGATGGAAACGGGCGAGTATCGAGAGGATGGTGCGCGAACAAGGACGTCGAATTGTGTGCTCTGAAAACGGTACTAGATCCAGCAGGACACTCGTCCTGCGACACACCGTACGCTGATGGTACGTGTAACACACCCACGAGATTCAGTGAAGAGTTTAAGAAGATCATTCGATGTATGCTTTGTGATCTGTTGTGACTGTGCGATCGTTACGAGACACGTGTGCTGAAAATTCTCTATCGTTCAGAGATAGAATTTATTCAGGCCAACGAGAATCTTGTGTGCCTACATTGAAAAAAGAGTCTTCAAACCGCGAAGATTTCTCGGACCGTAAAATATGTGATACGCATGTGAGTTAAATTTACTTGAATTTTCTATAATCTGTCTATTCGTCAGAAGGTACAAGTCAGCAAATCAATTGCACGAATCAAGTAGAATGACGTTTCGCGAAGGACAGTGATCACAAAGAAATCGAGTGTACAGGATTGCCGGTGTTTAACAAACTAGCCGCTGGTCTCCTATGAAAAACCTCTCTTTCTTTCGAAACCAATTGGTCGATGATTAATTTGTCACGATGCCCGGCCACAACAATTTCAACTGTCTGCAGTTGGTACCATGATATCCGTGTGACGTGCCGCTCACAACCGGTTCATTAAAGCTGCAGCCACTCGTCACTCATTGGTTGCCACGAGTTGGCAGCGATCGTGATATGCTTGCGATAGGAAAAAGAAACCGCGGGGGGGGAAAAAAGCACGCGGATGATGCTGAGGAGCGGAGAAAAAAGCGACAGTCGAGAGATACTTTTGACGCGAGTGTTTCACCTTTCAATCATTATTACGAGGAACGCCGGTGCCTCGAAGGATCACCGGTCAGGATGAAAAAGTTGACGGACAATTAGGATATTAATGACGCGTGACGGCCTGAGAAAGTTGAAAAAATCCAGCCTACGAGCTGTGCAATAGATGTACGAAAATATACATCGTCATTTTTCTTTTTTTTTTTTATTTTATCTTCGATGCTCGTGTTTGATCCTCTATTGTTGAAAGTGGTATCTATTTTTAGAGGGACCAGTTCTTCTTTTTAGTCCATAAAAGACGGTCGGATTTGACGTTTACGTTCGTTCTTATGGTTATTAGGATGCTTGCCCGTAATTAATGGGACGTGGGATTCCCATCAACATTGGAATTTTTCAATTGTTTACGCGTGTTCGATAAAACAATTTTAATGGTATCTTGCTACACTGCATAGGATCGTAGGATGCTGCTAATCCAGCTTGTAAAGAATGACGCGATTACGTTTGCAATACACGCGGTAACGCGTGCGAGAAAAGAAGCGATTATTTCAAGGACTGCAGGCTTGTTGCGCTAGTAACGATGCGCTTTATTTGTCTCTCATTTTTTCCTCGTTCAAACTAGAGACACAGATCTATGAAAATGAATTCTCGCTAGAAAATCTTCAGTGAAGAGACAATAGAATAATTCTATGGAAACTTTGACAATTGCAGATAAAATTCAGATGGTGTTATTTTATAAATAGAGCCTTTAAAACTGTCTTTATAACGCAATATTGTTTATGAGTATTTTCATTTAGAAGTCGGTCAAATGGTGAAAAGTTTATATAATTATAGAATGTGTTATATAAGATAACACGGTATTAATAATATTGACATATCCAATTAATTTTAACGCGTTGAATGCTGTGGGTGCCCCCAGTGACCAGTGTCATAAATATAATTCAATAATTGAAAAAAGATTACAGAAAATTTTAAATAGAATTTATATTAATTTCACAAGATAGCTGATGGAAAGTTGAAAATAGTAATTAAAATAATAGCAATTAAATCGTGGCGTATTTAACACGACCGTGTTCACTGCAACATTTAACACGTTAATATCATAATTGTGTATGAAGTTTGAGAATCGAGCTTAGATTGTGCAACGACAGTGAACAAGCTTCTTATCGGACGGCACTGTAAAGCACAGCAACAATGTAACAGGCTAATTAATCGTCCCCGAAGGTATCAGTTAATTACTCGGGTTATCTGCTGACGCTAAACGAGCCGACGCTTTCGTCGTTAGCTTGAAATAATATTATAATGTTTCTCGTGGGTTATTCATGGTTAGCTCGCGACCACGGGAGATTCATTTCGTCGCGTTATATTTCCAGCACTAAACGGGAACGTTTGCCAGTAGAAACTGGGATTTATAGGAGCTGCGCGAAGGCGACGATGCGAACCGGTCTTTCGCGACGATACGACCGCTTAATTAATTTGTCATTACTTAAGGAAGACGTTCGACGATAAAATTTAGCGACGTCTAGACACCCGTGGTGTTTCGCGTAGCTCGGATCAACGGGGAAATTGTCAAATCGAATTGAAAAAAGGAAAAAAATTTCGCTTCTTCCCGGTCTATGCATCATACGAATTTTCGTCGAGCTTGTTCGAACCAGTCGTATGTGGTTAGAAATCAATCTTATACTATGCGTCATTAAAACTCTACGATGTTTTCGTTATAATGTATATTATGAATGGAAAGCAGCATTTTAGCATAAAGGAATTTCCCTAGAATAAAATTTCAATACTTCCTTGTTTTACGTGGATTTGTTTCCAGAAATATCTCAACCCGAAATCAAAAGCGTAATCTGTTTCCTGAATTTCTATCAATTCATCAATTTAATTTCTTTTCTCCAGCTTGTTACATAATCGCGAGTTTTACGGAAAGGTGGCATCAATTTTGTCAAACGAACCGAACAGGAAATCTCGTTAATCGGAAGCGGGCACGCTTACTTGCGTCGGGATTTATCAGGCGTATATACACGGGTTCGGTTCCCGCGCACCGATGAAATTAATACGTGGTCGACGCTGTAATTAGCGCTCGTATTTATGCGGCTCTTACGAGGCGGGCACTGTTAACATGGTAATGGCGTTACACCGTTGTAAACACGACATGTTATCTCGGTTGACTTCAGCGAGATTCGTACAAGAAACGGCGAGCAAGAAGCTTTTGAAATTCGAGACAGTTTTTGTTTTTTCGAGAATTCAAAGAATTCTACGATTTTTTAAAGAATCGTTTCAGAATTTTTTGATACGTTAATCCGTTAACTAGGGATAAAAAGTTAATTTAATGCCTAAACTAATACTAGAAAAATACTGAGACATATAATTGAATAACAGTAAAAATGTACCGTATGTATGTCAGTTATTAACATAAAATTATTAACCAACCACTGAGAAGTTAATTATCACGTTTCAACTTACACGTTTTCTGCGTTAAACTCTTTGCCTTTTCAATTACTTTTTCCTCCAAATTTCTGCTGAAAACTTTCTACACGACGGATTCTTGTTCTCACCAATGTTAGTACAATACTTATGAATTTAGTTCAATAATGTTAAAATATATAGTGTAAAAAATACTCTATTGTTATTATAACGTGTCTTCCTACACTGTGGCAATCGACGTAATAAACAAAAATACCATTTTATATAAATTTGGAATAATAGTAAATGTGAAGTTTGAAATAAAAAATACAGTGATTACGTTCTGTGTAATTACAATTACTGCATAGATATTACAAAAATCTCGTTTGTGATTCCAGTTGACGGACGATAAACGGAGAAGCAACGATCGATGATCCGTTTCACGAAGATCCTGGAAATCCACGAAGCGAGAAGAAATTTTGAACGGAGTCGCAGGTTGTAAGACACGCACGAAAATGTTGGGTCGCGACATCGAACACGGAACAGACGGCTCGAGGGACCGGCGCGAACGGTTTACATCGAGAGATTAAAGAACATCGAATGGACGTGGGCGATTTGTCCAGCTCGGCAGGATTGGCTGGGAGCGGATCCATCCCTGCTGCAACGGGTGTTGGTATCATTACAAGTACGACATCCGCCACCGTAGGGTGGTGGACGCCTACGTCGACGATTGCCACGGCAGCGGCCAACACCGACGTGGTGAGTTTTTCTTTCATCTTTTTTTCTTTTCACTTTCTCCATTCATCGCTTGGACAATGTAGATACTGAGGATTTAACACGTTGACTGCCACAGTGAAAATTGACGTACATATATCGCAAGACACGCTATAATACAACTTATTAATACATTCCATTACCACTTAGTAGAATAAATGATAATTGCAACTACTCAACGTACAAGTTTAGCTTTCCACTTGTTACTTTATATAAATAGTATAATAGGTTTAATTCAACAGGTAGAAAATTTTCTTTGATTTCTTCCATTTTAGTTGTTTGATAATATTAGTAGCAATGATCGTGTTAATATTTTTCATTTCTAATTGAAATGATAAATGGAAGAATTTTTATAAAAAGAGGCATTTTGTCGAGAAAAATTCGGGACACTCTGTGTAACAACACATTTTTCGACCTGTACTAATCCACGATCTCTCCAGCTGACTTCTCCCGATAAATTTTGCACATCCTTTAAAGGTCGGATTGATCAGCGTTTAACGGATGATTGACTTCGTCTCTCTGCCTCGCGAAGATGGATACATTGAAATATCGAGGTGTAGCTATCAAAGTTAATTTAAATCGTTAAAAGATGTGATTGGATTAAAAAAAGAAGATCCTGGACGTTCGAAAAGTTCCCATAGGGCAAAACGAAGTTTCGCAACCTTTGCCTCTCTTAATAAATATCAATTACATTTGACAAAAACTTCCATTCATCAACCGAGTATTATCTAAAATTTCTGCGAGCATTCTTACTCGTGATCAATCATATTATCGAGCAACCCTCGTACTATAATAATTCCGTCAGAAAACAACCGCTTTTCAAAGGTGGAATACGTGACACCGGTTGTTCGAGTGTTAAGTAAATCATTTTCTCGGCAAGGTATGACAGTAAAATGATGATGCAAATTCGACATTTCGTATGCATCTAATACAAACACCGAACGAGTAGAAAGCAGAGATAAAGACAGCGTTGTCCCGGCAGACCCACATTTCCCTCTGAGAGACAATAAAAAAAAAAAATAAAAAGAAAGAAGAAGCGTGCGTGCGTGCACGGCGAGACAGCCTGAGCGTAAAGGCGAATCATCAGGCGTATAACGCGAGGAAAAAGATCCCCGGTTGGCACGCTACTTTCATTTCTTCGTCGAGTGCCATTCGTCATCGGCATTACCTTCGCACCTTTGCTTAATGAGACGTCTCCGTGGATGCGGGTGTGCGATTAAGTCGAAGAGGGTCGAATATCGCGCGGTCAGAGGAGCTGAAGGAACGCGGTAAGATAAGTTCGCTCGGTGAACGAGGCAGGACGAGGAAAACCGGGTAGATGATGAAGGAATGGCGGCGAGAGGCCATCGAGACACGAGGAACATTATTTAGTTCCGTTGGTGCGCGACGGGCCGCCGCTGGTGCAGGGATTAGAAGCGAGGTGACACAGCCGCGTCATCTGTTGGACGTTTAACCTTTTTTACCTTGGCTCGGGCTAAGCTTTTGCTGGCCGTTCCCACAAGAAGCCATCAGCCTTCGTCTCACCTAGATACGCGAACGGACACACTGCGAAACGGGAAATCATTTTTTGATACGCCGCCAGAACTAACTTTCATCCTTCGTTCCGCGACATTGTAACGCGGTGTACCATGCTGTCTGCTCATTTTGACGAACAGGATATTCGGGGTCGAATAATTCAATTACGGTTCGGTATTTGTGACTTTAAGTTAATGTACAAGGATTCGGCAAAATAACTCAACAGTCTATGCTGTTATGTTTAGTTTAAAATAATGTATAAGATACACCTAATGAGATGTTTGATTGCCACGAAAGAGGAGGCATTGAGAACTGTGGCTCGATATTTGTAACTTTGATTTTCACACTGATACAGTATTATTGTAGAAAGAATTTCATTTGAAATAATGTATAAGATATGGTACAGTGTCTGCACTTCAAAGGTGGATTAAAGAGACACCTGTATGATCTACCCGATTGTATCTTTAAATTATAATCTGAGATTGCAGAAAGATTTCATAACAAATTAGGAAAGAGATAACAAGAAAAGAAGATTTATCTTCAGTTTCTTTAAAAAGTTGCCAACATGATTTGCACCTAATTAAGATAATTTTATTCGAAAATGTATATCGTTGATCACTAGGCAAAATATGACAAATACGTATAAAAATGCACAAATTAAACTCCTAAGAATATAAATCATTCACAAAAACAGTGTTTCGTAAATTTCAAAAAAAACTGAAGACTAATTGGTTTTTTATTGGGACATCATACTCTCCATCAAATATGTCATACTACAATATAATTCGTTTATAAAATAGAACACAAAAAATCATACCAACCTTCTCGACTTCGTTTCTTTCTTGTTGATCTATGATTCACCAAAAAATTGACGCCATTGTGTCCCACCCAGATTTTTGCAACTAAATCATAAACATAAAAACATAGACTGTTATTTTGCCGAATTCCTGTACACTGCCGATCATCTCGTCTTTTCATCCATTACGATTACCACACAACATTCCAAATGAAATTATCTGGAGAACACGATCGTGTTCGAGCAAAGATAAAGCATGAAACGCTACAGTAAACGCGCATACCATCGTTCCATCGGTCGAGAAGAGGAAAAAAAAAATACACGAATTCCAAAAATATTTCGAAAGCATCCAGCAGGACCTTTGACCCGGTCGGTTATTCCGACAGCTTCTCCTCTGGGCACGCACGCGAGCTGACGTAATATTATATTTCGAAGAACGCCCCTTTTACATCGACGATTGCCTGTCGGTTGCGAAATCGCAAACTAGGATCGATACACCCTGTTCCCGCGAACATCTTCGCGGTTAAACGAGCGATCTCTCCCGCGAATAACGTCCACGTACGATTTTGCCTTTCTCGTGTCGGTCATCCTTTCTCGTTTGATCGTCGTCGCGCGTCTCAGTCTGCTCGCCTCAAAGGCTGCAACAGTCTGATTCACCGGTAATGACTGGCTAACTAGATTTTAATAGGAACACGGTCTCGCAACCAAATCCCTCACCGACTATTCTGGTTCTTGCAACGAGAAAAGGACTCCTTTTTACCATGTCTGCGTCGCTTTTCGAGCGTACACGTATTAACCCTTTCGTTACGGTCACATCTGCTGGAAACCGTGCGAATTTATATTAAATCATTTAATTCCTTACCGAAATGTAGTTCTATCCTAGCGAAGATTCTCAACTCGCGAGCAGCATGACCGTTCGATGATCGGCGGCCGATGATATTCGAACGGAATCGATCCCATCATTCACGGATCCTTTCCTCGATCGGTCGTACATAAATCACGGGGAACCATCAAAAATTTTTTTTTTTCTATACACGTCCCGACGCGTCTAAGTTTAAACGTTTTAATCGTTCACCGTTGATGGCAGTCTCGCGGTATACACGGGACGTCGTATCGAAGAGCTTGTTAAACACCGAATGATTAATCCGACGCGGTTAAACGGTGTCCAACGTTCGTCGGTGAAATAAATATCGCCAAGCAGTGGGATCAGCGTGTCGTCGTCCACCGGCTTTATTTCTTATCCTATCGTCCGGCTCTTACGTGCGATTCTTTTCTTTTTTTCCCTCCCTCGTCCCGAGATCGCCGCGAGTGAACGAGCAAGAAACTCTTCCATGATTGGCACATATTGCACGCGTGCTCGCGGCATGATCACCGTTGCATTCTAAGCGGAGTTCGGTTTCTTAGCCGAAGCTTAACCACATGTCGCATCTTTTTGTTGCAGATGAATCAGCTCTGCAGGGTCTGCGGAGAGCCGGCCGCGGGTTTTCACTTCGGGGCCTTCACGTGCGAAGGTTGCAAGGTCAGTATCCACCGAATCCCATTGCTCTCTTTAGATCATCAGAGCGACGCGACGGAATAATTCAATGGCCGGTTTATATTCTCGTATCTTTCATTCGTTTGTTCTTTCATCCTTCTTCCCTTTATCACTCTCTCGCTTTCTTTCTTTCAACGAGGTACTCGCGAATGCAAATAAAATGGTAGCCTCAAGCGTGCAGGCGCGTGCACCGTAACCCTGATACAATTGCTCGTACATTGATCCATGCGCCTCTGGGTTCGAACTTGTATTACACATATTGGGTCGTTTCAAAAGTTCGTGACGTTTCTCGATAACGAGGGTTAATTCAAAATATGGAATACGCGATAGTGGAGATAATGATAGCGCCTAATTCTTATGAAATGATCGAGGACTAATTTGGAGGTACTAATTAATGGTACTTGAGAGAAACTTTTGAAATGACATCATTTTCAATACCTTTAAATACTGTGCAGAGACGAGAACTTGATTAATGGAAAGAATATGTCTGACTTATTATAGTGCAATCTCCTTGATATCTTTGAGACGTATTTAATTTTTAGAAATTAATGCGAAAATTCTCTTACCGTGTTAAAATTTCTCACCATGAAGCTGAATGTGAAAATTTCAAAGGGGTCACGTACGGAATCAGGTGAAGGTTTATCGTCTCTGCACAACAGACATTCTAAGATTCCTTAAAATTACCATCAAAGCGTCTTCAAACCTGGCCTCCAACCCCAAAGTATCGCCCTCCCTTTGTCTAACGGGGCACGTCCCGCGTTTTTCTGCTCCACAGTCGTTCTTCGGTCGCACCTATAACAATCTAGGCAGCATTTCCGAATGCAAGAACGGCGGCGTGTGCGTGATCAATAAGAAGAATCGCACCGCGTGCAAGGCGTGCCGTCTGCGCAAGTGTCTGATGGTGGGTATGTCGAAGTCGGGCTCCCGTTATGGACGTCGCTCGAACTGGTTCAAAATCCACTGCCTCCTTCAGGAACAGTCGCACCAGGCGCAGACGCGTCTGATCAAGGACCCGAAGTCTGCTTACGAGAAGGCGTTCGGCTCGTTGGACGTTGCGAACAATAACAACAATAACGAGAACACTAGTAGCACGAGTGCGGCTAGCGTGGTCGGTATGGTGACCACGACCACCACGACCGCGAACAGTTACCATCACCATCACCACCATCAGCAGGACAGGTACCCGAAAAGGGAGGACATGAGGCCGCAGGACATCGGCTCGCAGTTGAGGACGCCCGACGTTCCGGCGAGACCGAGTCAGGATCCTCTTTTGAGGCCAGTCGATTTGGTACGAGCTTCTCACGATCTGATGAGGCCGGAAGTGTCCAGGTTCCCCATGTGGAGAGGTCCTCCGTTCTTCCATCCGGCATTGACGCACATGCAGCTGTTGAACGCGCCATTCTTCCCGTTCCAGCAGCGATTCATCGTCCCCTACGTGAACCAGGTCGGTGCACCTCAAATGGTCGCGAGTTTGACCAGTTCGTCGAGCGACAGCGTGAGTCCTAGATCGACGCCGTCGCCGAAGAGGGACGAGGAGAACAGGAGTCCACGGGAAGAATGCAGGGACGCGGATGGATCGTGTCAGAGGAGTCAAACGGAGACGCACGATAAAAGTTTAGCGTTTCTGCGCTCCCTCGGCCCGGAACAGGAAGAACCGATCGATCTGAGCATGAAGAGCGGACGAACGGACGGACAGGCGGTGGCGGAGGCTGGTAGCACGGAGGAAGATAGGTCGACGGACAGCGAGGAGGAGCTGTTACAGGACACGGGGCCGCCCCTGGATCTAACTAGAAAAACGTGACCCCGGAACCAGCTCGCGGACAGCTTTTGATAGGAACTGGACTCCGGGCTGAAGTGCGTTGTCGACGGCGTTGTTCAGCATTCAATGTCAGTTTCGCACAGAGACCCGCATTGTTGTCTTTTCACAAAGACAAGAAGATGAATCGCGACGTCCGTTCGAGTGCCCTGAAAAAAAAAGAACAGTTGGTTAGAAAAGGTAATTTGGACCAATTATGCAAAGCGAAGAGTCTGCACAGTGGAGAGACCCGTACAGGAAGCACGAAGGAGCAGACGTCACTAGCCACGTGTTGCCTCGCACAAACGACTTTACGATCAGCGATCGGATCGACGTAAAATTGCTCAAGTCCTCGGCATTAGCCGACACGGTCCCTTTGATCGGCTTTCAGCTTTGCCAGGTGTTCATTGACGGAGTGGTCGAAGATCAAGCTCGATATATCCTTTCGTAGCTAGATGTACGACGGACGATTGTGCCTTAACCGGTGCCTTTGAACTCTTTTACCGAGCATCGAGAAAGAGAACGAGAGAGTGCCAGTAAAAACCACGTGATAGTTTAACGTTAAATAATAACAACGCGCGTATCATCTGCAACGCGTGTCCACGTAGATAAATATATGTGTGTATGTGTATGTGTGCGTGCGTGTAAATGCGAAAAAGTGGAAGATCGGTGAGAGCGTACGAAGAAAGCGGAAGTGCTAATGGCCAGTGTTTCGTTAAGCCGCATCGAGATTTCTTTTATTTATGTCAAGCCCTTTATTTAACGCGATCTAATTAGGTATTCGTGTCTGATTGCTTGGATGTTGGTGTGTACTAGCGATCAAGTCCCTTCTTTAGGAAAATTTTTCTCATGTTTTTCAGGTTATTTGAAAATATAAAAATTGTAAATCGACAAGAAATTCTGATTAATGTGCACGTGTAACTCTGAAGTAACATATTAAATTTTTGTTGTAAATTCAACTTTTTCTTTCTCACCTTTTCAAACATTATGTTTCAATTATTTTACTGTGATTTAGAGATTTCTATGGGTATGGATGATTTAGATTAGAGGATGGCAGAGGGAGAGATACAGAGGGGACGATCGCGATCGAACGATACGAGTGCAAACGCTCGCCGAGTGTCCGGCGAAAATACGAAGTAAAATAAAGAATACTGTATAGCCAATACGTGGCGCCTTGATCGTCGTTCATTAAATCTTTCCTCGATCATCGTTTCCCTTACTCGAGCGTCCGTAATCGCGTACCTCGAACTCGAGATGGTATTCGATTACTTTCGTCTCGCGCGTCTTTCGCATTCCAAAACGTCGCCGCGGAACACACGACGCCGGATTCATCGCGAGGCGTACGCGCGCGTACACGCATCCGTCGACTTATTTATTTAGTAATAAATTTGTTCGGCTTGATGTATTACCGCGAAACACGTTTTCTCGGATAATTCCGTTCTAACGTCTCGGATAGTTCGCGAGATCCTCGATGATTGTCGAACGATAAACGTTCGTTAAAGAAAAAAAAATCCTTCGCAAACACGCTGGGATAATATCGATCGTAAGGCGTGTCGGTGGCTAACGTTTGACCCACTCGTTTGACACGGAGAACCTGACGGGAAAAACTTGAATAAGCAGAATTTAAGAGGATGCGTTGCACGTGACGAACAGTTGACCTGAGACGTCTTTGCACGCACGGTTTATTGCTAATTACGTTCGCTTGAAATCGGGAAAATTGCATGATCCTTCGACAATATATCATAAGCAGTAATAATTTTCGTGAAGCAACTCGTAAAACTCGTGAGGCAACGAGAAATCGGAGACACGAGGATTACAGTTTCAAATGAGGACGAAATTTAAAATTTATTTTTAATTATAATTTGCACAATTTAGGATCTTTACATCTGGATAATATTTCAATTTTCATTATTCATCTTGATATTGCAATAGTGAATAGGGGTTGCTGCGATTTCTTGCCAATTCTCGTTATTTTTACACAATTATTTTATTTCATTTTAAACCATGATCCAACATTGATAATGATGAAAATAAAAAGAAAAGTGCATTCCATAGAAAATATTTCCAGTTTGATAAAAAACACCCTTGGGAGACGCGGAGATTTCAACGATCGCATAAGCGCGACGATTTCCAACTTTTATTATTTACCTTAACATTTTGTCAGCCATCAACCCATTTTTATCTACTATATCAAATACTGATTACAATCCAAAAATTAAAATTGAAGAAAAAGAAACGTGTTTCGTAGAAAACGCTTTGGATTCGATAGGTAGCCCTCGGTTGTCCCGGAGATTTCAACGAGCGCAAAAGCGCGATGATTTCCGCGTGCTCACGGTTTTCTCGGATCCGTTCCACACCGAGTATCCGCACACAAAGTGACACAATCGGAGACGCGTTCACCTGCGTGCACCTGCGTGTATTCACGAGCACTCGTGCCCGTAACCCCGTACATTCGAATGCCTGGGATCCCGGCTTGTTGACTTAGGTTGAACGAAGAAGAGGGACCACTCGATGTCCGTCGAACGAGCTCCAGTGGTTTCTTGGCCCGACCATTCAGGTTTCCATGGAGCTCCTGGCACCACGAAAAAAGTACCACTCTTTCGAAGAATCGTTCGTGTACCTGGATTACATAAAATTGTCAAACACACTTCAGTTCTTTCGGGCCGATCGACCGACGACGAAATTGAGCGAGTTACATAATACTACTTTTTGGTAAAAGAGCATCAGTAATTGATGTTTATCCTTCTATTTATAATCTGAGGAAGTTAAAAGCTGGTCAAAGTTCTTCCTCTTGGAAGTGAAGAGTTTAATTGAACACAGTGTGTTCCAAAGAAAATAATTAATTGTTTTACTATTTCTTCTTTTGTAATACTAGCAGCGATAGCAGTTTAAACCTTCATCCTTCAGAAGCAAATGGAAGTTCACATCCATACAATTATATCTTGCTTAATGGATAATTATTCAAAATATGTTTTGACTTGCGATCAGTTTACATTGTTCCTTTCATATTACGATAATCTGAGCGTTGAATGCAGATGCCACTTATTATACGACACCTGTGACGCGTTGTACATCGCGCCCACGTGAATTATCTCCGGAAGATTTACGACGCGTCCGAAGTCACACGTATATCCTCGTGTCTCGAAAACCTCGGACGAGTGGCTGTTATTAATGTCGGAATTAGAAGAAAAAATCGCCTCGCTAGACCATCACATTAGTAGGTTTCTCGACAACAGAAATCTCTGCTTCCAAAACATCCGATGGCATCGATCAACGGTACCACCTTTGTCTCTCTTTCTCTACCACACGACCGATGTTTCCCTTTCTTCCGTTCATTCTTCATTTGTCGCGTGTTTTCCCCCGTGTTTATGTAAATTCCAACGAGCACTAACTTGGCGTTGTCGTAAATTAATAAAATCCCTGTTCGAGGACAGAAGAAAGAAAGAAAGAGAGAAGGGGGACCGGAAGAGTCGAAAGGACCGGTTGTTCGTTCAGCTCGTCCCACCTGAATGGTGGCGAACAATCGAAATGCAACGTTCTTAATCTCAATTTTTCAACCCGGATCACATTTTATCGTCCATTATCAATTTCGCGTCTCGTTTATCTAATTACCTGTTGCTTCCTCATTATTCCCGCTGACACGTCGAACGATAGACCGCGATTTTTCACGTTACGCGTTAGAATATCAAACGAAGAGACGTAACATCAATTGTATTCTGACTGTGATAAATTGTGACGTTCCGATCGTTCGTCCAAGGACTTCTCGATATCTGCGAATTCTGATGTACGTCTCTAACGAACCCGCAGGAATATATGATGCGACACGATGCATCAAGCTTCGACGGCATACGGACGTGCCGTTTGTAATTGCGGAGAAGAGCTCGCAGGTGTCTGATGGTGACCCTTATTCAACGTTCGTTTTCAAAAATTTCCTTCAGGCCACAGTACTGTACGCGCTGTTCAATTAACTTTATAAACCGTTTTCGCTTATTTTGTCAAGCACGTTAAAAATGGCCCACATAGGGTAAGAAAGATTGTGGGTTAAATTTAAAAAACAAAAAGTTGATTACTTGCCAAATATAAAAATGTCCCATGTACTTAAGATAATGATAGCGGTAATTTTATGGCATTATTAGCAATCGATGGAACCTCCTTATTTTACAGTGCTTCTTTTTTTTCTTAGAGAAGCCTATACGTCAATGGTCGCTCGTGTAAAGGACACCTTACGCGCAAATCAACCTTATCCAAAAACGCAGAGCCGCGTAACAAGAGTGAAGCGAGGATAAAAGACGGCCAGGAAGAAGCGGACCACGACTGGCCGATGTAGCATGCGAGGTAGGCAGATGCACGGCACGGGTGTAAGAGGGGCCATTACACGCGAGTGCGTGAGGTAAAGAGGTTTACTACACCTGTGGCCTGTGGGCTTGGCCAAGTCGGGTCGTTAGCGTGCGACGGGGAGTAGGGCGATGTAGAAAATTCAAGTGAAAAGTTGCGAAGAGAAAGAGGACGGGACCTTTAAGGTTGACAATCCGGGGTCATCGAGACGAGGTGCGATTGGCCGTCGGGAAATTCATAATAAGATTTTTGACGGACGCTCGAGGAGACGGCGAGCCGCCTGCCTGCTCGAACGGACGTTTACGAGCGTTTGACCCTAAGTGTACACCGGCAGGCGGAAGACACGGAGAAAGGGAGAAGTTGATCTCTTGTGGTCTCGCTAATTGGGTACGTTGCACACGCACCGTCGTAAGAGGATCCTCGAGAGGACGTAAACTCAATATCGTCGGCGTGTGAGAAAGGGATGCTGCGCGATCAGCTGACGTTTTGCCGATCACGTGACGAAGGTATAATTCGGAGCTGGAAGGAAAAAGTGCCCCTGGCGAGGGACATTTGGTAAATGACACAGGCTAATTTTTCTGTAACTTGATTGAAGTGCCATTTTTGTATTTTAATCCATTTGATATTAAGGAAGATTATAATTACTATAATCACTAATTTATCTTCAACGTAAATCTTGAAATGTGGATCAGGAAAGATTGATGGATGACTGTATAGTCGACGCAATGTTAAGTGTGACAGAATAATAAATAGAGATTAAGTTCTAATTGACTTTCCACTCATTAGGCTCGTCAGTATCTTTGATTAAGCGTGTCCTCGAAGGATAGAAATTTACTGCAATGATTAACAACATTTTAGAAAAGTATTCGAATGATACCACTATTCTTCATAATTTCCGATCGATAGCTGGTATCGTTTCGATATTTCTCGTTTTCTGACGTTCTTTCGATATGATGAGATTCAGTTTGGTCTCGAATCCTTGATTCCACAGGCTCGATTTGAAAAGATCAAGAAATGAATAGCAATATCACGCCGTCGCGGGATAATATCGAGGACTGATTAATGAAAAGAACTGGTTCTTCCGAAATACCTTGTAAACCTATTATTCATGCTTACACGCTATGAAAATCAATGGAATTAACGACGGCCATATAGCCGATACTTACACGATTCGTTTTATTTTATTGCTGTTATTCGTGCATCGTTGAATGATAAAATATTCGAGGAGCCTTTGAACGTTGCTTCATACGGAGACAAATGTCCCGGCAAAAATAGAATGAATCGAATACACAAACTATTAATAATATTGATGTTAATCCCGGCTTTTTTCGGAACCCTCGATACCTAAACCGCATAATTTCGATGTTTGTTCACGTGATTATATATACATTTTGTTTCTCAATTTTTGTCAATAAGTGTATATATTGCTTACACCAACAGATGTGAAACATAATCATCGCTATTAACCCTTCTTCGGATTATAGGGGTCGCATATTTTATAATCCCATTAGTATAATTACTGATAAATTTGAAACCCTTTGTTACCTTATCAAATTATAGGAAACCACCTGTTCGAAGAAGGGTTAATTACTGAATATCAATGCTTTCATGTAAATTTCGAGACAGTAGGCTGTTCAGAATGAAAATGGTAGCCTTTTAATTATCCCGCCGAATGAACATCCGTTCAGCTGTGTCATCGAAACTTTCTTGATCGAAAGTTGCTGCGTAGGCGCGGGTCCGCTTTCGAGAAATCACGCGCGGACGATCATTAATAAGAGTCGCATCATCGTTAGACCAGTACCGCGTGACACTTGACAAATATCGTAATTCTTTTCGAGGGAATGGATCGCGGGCAATTACCGAGGAAATCGTGCGCGAGAACGTTCCTCGCCGAAGATCGATTCGCCTCGCATTGTGCCACGTTAATTAATTAACTCTCTGCCTGCCGGTCTATGCGACGACGTTCACCGACGTCGACGTTACCAGGCATACTTCAAGCGAACGAGTTGAAGGAATCGTTCGTTTAGAACCCCTTTCACGTGTATCCGTGAATTCTTCTTCTGGCTGAATCGCGGCCATTTGTAAAGGGGAGAGGTCGGCCGCGATAAGGGAATTCTGCGGTAAACGATGCGCATCGAGAATGCGTATTTTTCGGAGCTCGCGCGTTTCATTATGCGCGGCGTGCCTGAAGAAGAACAGCGAATCGAAGCGGAATCCAATTCCGTGGGAAGAACGCTTGAGACGAGCTTCAAGTCACGGACCAACTTGTCCAATTATTCTTGAATTTGTTATTGGCTAATTTCGTTGCCATTTCGTATCGAGCCTTTCGCGATATAATCAAACAGATACGTTACAGGAGGAAAGTGTCGATGCTCTAATGTTGATATTTTAATTATTTCCTTTCGTTCGGAAAGCCGTCGATCGTGGAAAAATAAAGGAAGAAACGTATCGGTCCGGGAAACGCCAGCATTAATAAAACGTTCCCGGTACACGATAAGGACCCTCCCGCGTGCCTTAGAACCGAGCCGTTAAGGATCCGTAAGTCCTCGCGGCGGGAATGCCGTGGCACGTCCTTTCGCGCGGACTAAGGTAACTTATTCTCTGTCTTTGTGGGCACCCTTTTTGCGCGCTCGCTCCGCGCGCCGGATAGGGTTAAGTGGGTGCGACCCCAGGACGCTAAATAATATCGAGCTGTGCCATCTACCGAGCACGTAGCGCGCCATCTTGAAATATTACGCCGGCCGCTTTATTATTCGTTTATGCGCGACTTCTCTTGCCCGCTTCACCGCTCCGTACAACCGCTTTGACGATCATTATGTGTACTTGGCGAATTCTCGGCCTGGCGGGGAACCGAGTGGCCACGCTCGCGATACTTTCCAGGAGCCATCGGGCTTTTTAATATTCACCTGGTTGTAAATCAAAATTCGCGGCGCAACGGGTCATGAAATATTAAATGCCACTTATATGGAGACTCTTGAAACATGACCGAATTATTAGCAGGAGATTGATCCTTTGAGAAAGGTTTTTTTGTATGGCACTTGTGACAAGGTTGCTGATGAATGGTGCATTGGAATTTTGATAGATACGAGAGAAAACTTGATGAAATTCAATTTAACCCCTTAACGCTTGGAGCTACAAATTTACGTTTATTTAATTATAATTCTTATACTAATAATTTTGATGCATGCATAAACTGAAATTCTCAAATTTATTATAATCTTATTAGTATAGGAGACTGATTTCTGCGAATATGATTTTAGAAGGATCTTGAAATTCCATCTTTGGAAGCTTTAGATAAATTCCGAGTGAAGATAAGATGGCCTTTGGTAAACAGAGAGGTTAAACAGGTGGATTTTCTAAAGGTATGTTAGGACTGTCAGTCTCTTCGAACTAGAACCATACGTAAGAGCAAAGAAATACCAGCTTCTAGTCGAGCTGACCGAATTTTAAGGAGCAAACTCGAGCCTTCCCGAGCTCGTAGTTATAAAACAACATTTGACGAGAAGAAGGCAGCCTTGGAAGTGGAGATTCTCCGGCCGGCAGAATTCGAGAGCAAACATGGGCGCGATCCGACGACCGTTTTCGACATCACGACACGGAAAGCACTCCACATTTACGGCCCTCCACTCGTCTCTTCACCCGTCTCGTTAGTATATATGCTCGTACTCTCGAGATTGACATTTGAATTTCAATGAGCCACGTTCTACTCCGGCAGTTCTCGTCTTTCGAAACGTAGCGGGGAGAAGGCGTTCTCTATGGACAACCGTGAGCACGGCCATTAGTCGCGTCCGTCTGTCGTGAATTTTAGACGAAACGAAAATTGCTAGTAATACACCCGATTCCGTGTAAACGGATATTTGTCGTTCGGCTCGAGATCGGACAGGTGGACCGTCTTGTCCTGAAACTTCGGTGTTAATCGTGCTAAACGCATCGTACGCCCCAGCTGAAATCCTCCTCTTTCATTTCTTTTTCTCAAACAAAAATTCTATCGCGTCTTCTTCTATGATCTACTGATTTTCTAAAGTTATTATTAGGCGCTTTGTTATTTTGCTTTGAATATTAAATCTTCAGAAATCGGAACACTTTGTCCTTGATAAAATAATTATTTTGAAATATTTTGAAAGTGTGCTAAGTTCCAATAATTATTTCGAGCTTCTAAATTATAACCACCGTTCTTTGTATAAAAAGAAGTTTAAGTATGGAAAGTAATATGTATCCAAGAACAAATTTTTGCAACATTACACTTTACCTTCTTCCAAACCTGTCCTCGTATAATAATCCAATGATTTATCCCGACAAAAATCCGGTGACCCGCAAAGAAGATACAGACGAGGAACGGGTTTCAAAGGACCCCTCGATGTTAAAAATAATGAACCGAAAGGTTTCAGGAGTAAGTATCCAGCAGAGAGTTTGGCGAAAAAGCGAGTCGATGTTCAGCCAGGATGCGGATACTCTCGAAACCTGGACGATATCGTAAATTCCAGCAATTATCCTTAATTAATAAGTATCCAGTTAGTCGAAATGGGGGATGGCGGTCAGGTTGGTCGTGCGCTGGCGCGCGCTCGCCCCAACACGAATTTAATGTCGACTGCGGGAAATTTAGGTGAGGAGCCGGAGTCTCCAGGTCCGCGTACCGTAAAACACACTGTTTATTAGCGAACCGGCGAAACGCGCTATCCAACTGGCACTTTCATTACCGTCTTTCTAATTGCCCGCCATTTAGGTAAACGTATACATATAAGCACCGTAATCCGGGACTCGTCGTTTGCTCGCCCGCGATCTCGCGTCACCGTGCTTGAATCCCTCCGAATGGCCTCGAGAGGTCGCGAGAATTGGAGGGAAAGCAAAATAAACTTCTTCTTGCGTACGAACACCTGGTCCCTACTCCTTTTACCTTTCTTTCTTCAAAGCACGCGTGAGGATATATTCTAACACGAAGGGTATTGTTTAAAATTCATAAGCTCGAAGTCATTACTATTATTTAAAATTAAAATTAAAATTAATATTCAGCGCACTTCCACCATGAAAAATTTTTAAAATCTATGACCTATGATCCCATCTATCATCTTTCTAATTCTGCATCAATGCTCGTGAATCCAACATCCGTCGATAGCAATGACCGGAAATCCAGGCGAGATTTCGCGATCCGGTCGTAGTTCAGGTCGGCCGCGATAAAATCGACGTTAAAAAGCCCCCGTGCGTCCCGATCGTTCTGAAAGCCGAGAGAACGTGGCCGTTATCGTGAATTGAGCGCATAGGCAGCCCTGCTACACCTGTAACTCCTCTTCTTTATCTCTTCCCTGGCCTCTCGCTCCCTCCACAGGGGTATCAGTTGCTGATCGATTCAACCTGTGGGTGGTCTCGGCCACGGGTACGTGCTGTAACCCTACTCGCCTCGGAGGCTACCCGGTGTCCAGAACGTTTCGGTGTTAATCGCGACCCCGCTCGGCTGAGATTCCCTGCCCGGAGCATCGACAAATCGAACGGGTCACCAGGTACCACCTTTACGATTCCCTGTGTCGCGTGTTTTACGGCCTCGTTCCTTGCTACCCGTACACTGGTAGCTCGCACGAGAAAAAATCGTCCCTCGGTGAATCGTGTTTTATCAGGTCATTCCGAGAGTCTCGGTTTATTCTTTAACCCCTAAGAATTTACTTTTTCAATATCACTGATTATTGATTGATAAACCTTTTCTATGACTCAATTTTCTGAAACGATTTAAAGTTTCAAGTTTGAAAATTTTCATGTTTGTAATACAACTTTGTTGCACCTCGAAGGATTCGATGATGGGTGATTAATTGTATTTACGCGGAGAGGATACATAGAGGTGGTTGTATAAAGAAAAATAAAAGCAGGGGATGCGGTGTTGTTTTGAACGAGTGATGTGTTCCGAGTTATTGATGACTCGGTTCGAGAGTTTTGGAAAAAAAAAGATACGCTGCAAGTTTTCACCCGGTACGTGGTCGAGGCTGTGAAGCGGTTCGAGACGGGGGCGTAAAAGAGCGGGAAACAAATGAGGTACAAGGGTGGTAACCTACACTCTTGCATATCGGATCAGGCTACCCTAATATCCGTCAGAGATTTTTCACCTATCTAATCTGACGCTTGCAGCCAACTATAAACTTGTTACACTATGAAATAATCATAAACATATTTCCGTGTACACTATACATTTCCTTTTTTAAATATTATAAAATATTTAAATAAAGGGTTTCTTATATCAGTGGATGAATTGTTAATTTAACTCGGTTAATATTAACCTTAGGTAATTAAAAATAATCGAAAATTTGTCAGGAAAGATACACGTATAAAATAAGACACAAGAGTCATATATCATAAGACACAAAGCAAAGATAAGCAGCTATTAGTCAATTTAATAATAGACGCAATATGATATAGTAGAACGACCAATAGAAAAATGAAAGTATAATGTATAAAGCATGTTTCTGTAACTCTGACATATCACATCATCGAACTTAATGTTTCTCTGCTAAACTATCAATTATTTCACACTGATCCACATCATAAATCTTATCACAATTTTCACCGTATAAATCATATTCGTAACATCGATTCATATTACAATACCATTAATTTCCTTACCGAATCTAACCTTGTCTGAGGTATCGTTTTCATGATAAGTTATTAGAATTATCAATACTCTATCTTCCCACAAATAAATAACACGTACTTTTGTCTTACAACGACATCGATCATTTTTCCAGAGTACCAATAATAGTTTCGTGTCAGAAGATCAATTTTCATTTCCATCGATTGATATTCAATTTTTCCGATCGTTTTCCACGGTGAACCGAGGTATAGCACAAAGAGTAATTTACGGGTAAGATCTTTGTATCTGAAGTATCGCGGATGAAAGCACGTCGGATAGTTGCAGCGAGCGATATAAATTAAGGCCCAGGCTCGCCGGTTACTCACCTGGCGCATTATGGATCGCCGTTACCCAGAAGATATAGTCTCGCCTTTATCAGGTTTAGATCACTCGCAATGCTACGTCCCGGCGTGTGCAGTTCATTAATCCGTATTTGCGATAGGCGTGTTGTGCGTGCAAAACGCCATGCCTCTTTGAGCTCTCACTTTCCAGAGAAGCAAAGTTCCCTCCACGGTTTATTCCGCAATTAGCGCTGTCAGATCTGAATCTGTCATTTTCGCTTGAACGTTTCAATATTTTCTCAACCAAGGCCCGATGACGGATCGATGGGAACAAAGTATCATTATTCATCGGAAAGTCTCGACGTTGCGATGAATAGTTATGCTCTTTGAAGGATTACACGTTGTTGCCGTTTCAGATCACAAAATGTGCACTCCAATTTGGTTAAGATATAATTTATCTGAGCCAGGTACTTTGCCCATAATTGATGCGTTTGACTCGCAGGTACAGGATTAAGCAACGCGCTGTTTGCAATATCTGATAAATTAAATTCGAACATTGATTGACTTCGATAGATGTTTCCAAGATAGAGTTCCTATCAATTTTGTAAGCAAACTGACATATTACCCAATAAACCTTTCTTTCTTGAATCAACCATTGAAAAATCCGTGTCCTCTATTTGTTTTTTCAAATTTGAAAATTAATTATCCATATTTTTAACGCGTTCTGCGATCAACCCGTTAAACGAGCCATGAAAATAAATCGCTTAGCCTCGAGCTCGCGAAGATCGACTCACTGTTTGTCGTCGAACAGTGCGATATAACCAGAAGCCTCGTTTTCATAAGAATCTCCGAAGCGCGCGTTTTCGAACGCGACAGGAATGACGTTCGAATGAGATACGACCCGCGTAGAACGTCGCACGGCCATAATCTGCTTCACGTTATGAATCCTACGGCGAACGTGACGATACGTATACCGGTGTACCAGCGTCACCCGTCGATGGGCATGCGTCCACGGGGGTGGTCCACTCTTCTCGCGATGGAAACCAGCTGCTAATCACGTTCCCCGTTATAACGCAAAGCCGGCAACCTATTCACGTCCCCTTTTGCCTCTTCGACCATCCTAGCCGGCAATACACACCTATGTATTATCCGTGCTTCTCGCGTCGCTACCTACCTGACGCTGTCATCTCCAGCCACGTTGTTATCGAATTTCGACGAACGCCGGAGTCTCGTTATGCGGCTTCTTTCACTCGCGCTGCCATTTTTCCGGCTGCGGTAAAGTAAATCAGCCTCGCTTGCCTGCCTGATGAGCGCGCGAAACGTGCAAAAGGAAACGGAGACGCGTAATGGAACTGTGGTATTTCTTCGATGACAGCAGCTACCAACTGAAACTAAACTTAATCCCCGAGGCTTTTTGTTTATGCGAAAGATTTTATTCAAGGATGATTCGGTACTGATGAATTTTTTTTTAATTTATAGGGGTGTAATATTTTTATATCGGGAGAGATTTAGTGTTTATGTACTTTGGTTAGCGAACTTCGGAGATCTTAAGATAGGAAAGTATACATTTTTCAGCGGAAGCATTTTTCTGTATTATTAAAGAAGGGTTACTTTTTTGGATTTATTTTGTACATAGAAATTAAGGATATCTATGTTGATCACCATAGTGAATTATTCAGAATACATTACTATCGTGTGCTATCTAAACCTAATTGTAAGTTTTAGATGAAATGCAAAATTAAATTAAAATTGTGGCTCTCTCCATGGTCCGCTGTCAGAGCTTCAAGCACAGAATCTAACTCTACGTTAACTTAATCATTATTCTGATATTACGAACCTACCCCTAACAGCATAGAATGTTCGCCAAGAAAAATTCACCCAATGATTGGCAGTTAAATAACACATGGTAGGTAAAGATAAACTACAATAGGCTCGGTTAATCAGCAAACTCACGATCTCCGTTGCTCAACCGAAAAATCATTTCGAGCATCAAAAGCGCGGTTTTTTTCAATCGTTTGGTCAATCGCACGCCAACACGTTAAGTCACCAGCTAACCAGAACCTTTCACGATCCATCCGATCGAACGAACAGGAACGACACCGATGAAGTCACGTTGATAGTTGAAACTGGCGTTTCGAATGCAATTAGCGTCGAACGTTAAACGCTGTCCTGTGCGATGAATCGTCTAGTGACGATTACAAAATCACTCGCCAATGGAGGATGAAAAAATGGTGTGTATACGAGGAGTGGACAAGACGAGGCTAGGCCTGGTGGAAACGTCGGGTACCCGTCTCGTTTCCGTGTGTTGATCCTAAGCATGTTCCTCAGGCTTCACAAGCCGAGCCGCACGTTCGTCAATTTCCACCAGGAACGTCCTCTCACTCGAATAATAGAACGTTCAGCGTCGCTTCGTTCGAGCACGAACGCGCCTAATCATACAAGCTGTACGGTCGTTTCGATGCGTGTACCCGCGGGTTTCTCGCTCCTCTAACAGGCACCGCCGTCGTGTACACACAATACCTGCGCGTCGACCTGTGCGTTCTAACGGTGAAACTTGGGAGGATTTCACGCCAGCCTGGCAGAAATCTTAATTCTCGGAAGAGTCAAACGGCCCGGTGCTAGATAGAAAGGTACATGGTACCAGAAGAACGAAGACGACGAACGTACAAAAGCGCGACTGGTAAAGGGGAACAGAAAGGGTCAAACGGGAGTGATAGAGGGGTAAGATCGAGGCATCGCAACGCCCGTTGGTTATACAAGGATAATACAGACAAATCGTAATCCCGGAGGCACGGTACCAGTGCCGATTAATTTCCAGATGAGCTCTGTCAAAATACAGGCGCGCCGTTAGGGACGATGCTCCCACGTACCGGGGGCTAATCTTGACTAATAACTGTCGCAACCGCGAGCAATAGATAAAAAGAGGAGAACCTGTTGAACTCACTACCAGAGCGGTTTGTCCTACGTATGGCGATTCTCTACGTATGTTTATGGCGTGGCTCCTCTACCCGTCTCACGACCGCTAGATATACCTCCATAGATCAGAGATTACCGGGACGAACCAATCGCCTGGCTCTTTCCTGTTTCGGAATTCACCGTGGACCGGAATGCGTCTGGATCTTAGCGTCTCGCTCGATCAATCGATCGCTTTCTCGCGCTCCTCTTCGATCTGGCTCTGCCATTACGATAATCGTGTGACGAGCCGAGTGGATCGGTAACGTGGGAATGCTTGGTGGTTTGGAGACCGAGGGAATCGTTATGGTGCAAAGGGCAGGCAATTTTTGGTTAGAAAAATTCATCCATAATTTAGAGGAAAATTTGTTCTCTTTTATAATTTCATGTTTTCTTACCAGACCAAATGTAAGGTAAACTTAAGATTTGAATTATAAATTTAAATCATTCAGCTTCGTTCGAATTTTAATACTGGTATCGATTTATGTAAATTGCACACTTAAAAAAATTATTTCAGGTAAGAATATTATTTTCCCGATCACTTCTAATGCTGACAAACGGGCTCGACAAGATCTCAGCGTGCAGATTTAATTTCCTTCGAATCGTTCCAATAAGAGACTATGAAACACAACTGGAAGCGTTTACTCCCAGCATTAACGATCGAACCGAGCTCATAATCGGTACTCAAAATGCGAGCAGCTGAGGATATAGCGGAAACGAACGGGATATGCGATCATTCGAGCACATGAGAACATATGTTTCTTTTACGTGGGCAAATCAGTTGAGGCGTAGGATTGCGTCGTGTGAAATGTCGTCTCGTTCGTAATCCCGTGAGCCGGGTATAGCTACCGGTTTGAGGAGATGGTTGGAAAACAAGCTTCCGCCAGAACGTTTTCATCAGGTCGACTTCCTACGAATCATCCGTCGGAAGAATCGAAGTTTCCAGGATAACGCAGATCTACTTGCATGCTCGTAAACAGCGTTTCGTTTAGAGCCCGAACTTATCGATGAGTTATCGTAAGATCGTTCGGGTAAGAACTAGCGTGACCGCGAGGTTTGTATGCTCGTTTAATTACAGTGTGCCTCAGCTTTTTATTGCGCCGCGTTATGCCCTCTCTATCGCGATGCACGCGATCGCCAGAGCAAAATATTGCGAACGTTCGTACGTAAAGAGGGATTGCTCGAACAATTATCATTACTTATTTTCTTTTCAACCGTCTCCAATCAGCAATGCCCTTTCGCGTCTCGTTGTTTTATAATCGACACGATTTTCTTACCTGTTGCAACTTATATTTTATATTCTGCGTCAGGTTAAACACGCGATTCCCGATGAATCCTTTGTTTATTTCTAAAGATTAAAATTTAATTCTCTCGACACAAGTTACGGTAATGTTGAGAGTAAATATATAAAAATTCTCAAGATTTCCACGGTCGAAAAGAAGGCTACTTATTCTAACAGTAAATAATCATTAAACCTCGGCTCGCAAGATTAATATAAAAGTACATTTACTCACCAATTTGGACGATTCGCTATAATCAACTAAACGCGACGTGAATCCAAATCACATTATACCACGCTAGCGGCTGCAGATTAATTCCCATTACGGCTAAACCGCTTCCTGGTGCCGACAATGTTTCTCACCCCCGGAAAAGGAACGCGTCATTCGAACGGAGCCGATTCGTAGCGGCGAAACCTCTCGGTTCGAGGTTGCAATCAAACTCTAACCACCGTGTTTTCATCTCGAAAATCATGACGCGATGCTGTTACGTGATCGTCGTTTGTCTCTCCGATCCAGGGATCGGCCGGTTTTCTCGCACGTACCAGCACGCGTCGAATGAATTTCAACGAGGAAACGCCTGAACTCCGGAGGTATCTAGATCGAGATCGTTGGCGAGGCAACAACAAATTGACTTCAACGATGATCCGTACCGACGTGTATATCTCACAGCGATATTGTATGTGTATAGTATATGCACAGCTGCAATTTGCGAAAGAGATCGATGTATCCGCGGCGAGTCACGCGCTTGTTACACGCCGCCGCGATACTTTTATTCGACCCCTTTGGCTACCTGCACCAGCCTCGCAATCCAGTTACCTCTCGTCCGTCGGATTATCGCCCAAGAAAAGAACTCGCTCGAACGAACGAATTTGTAGCACGTGAGAACGCCATGAACTTCTCTGCCAGACTGAAAACCGCCCGTACGATCTGCATCGAGCAGAGAATGAAACGGCAAACGGGGTCCGAATTGATTTTCAAGGGCGTTTTTGCACCCTGTGTCAAACACCTGACTGGTGTTTTTTAAATTTTTGGGAAAGTACTCAGGGTAGATTTGAAGAGGTATGATATTTTTAGAAGAAACATAAACAATTATTATTAGTGGAAATGTAAAAATGAGTGAACTGTGAAAATCTTTTTGCACACCTTATCTATAGAAAAATTGTAATGTCAAAAAAATCCTGTGTCAAACGATACGTATGCAACTTTCCATAATTCCTTAACATAATAGCAATGAATATTAAGTCTGACAGACGCAACTGCTGAGAAAATGCAAAGGCAAGGGGTTAATCGATCCAATGTACCATCGATTAACCGTGATCGAACATTGGTTATCGATGGAATAGATCTGAACGAACGGGACCGATCGCGGCGGCGTTGGTACGATTCACGGGATAGTTTCGCAGAGCGGCGGGGACACGTTTTATAGGCTCGATCGAGATCACGATCTTCCATATATTTTTCCCACCTTCCACCCTAGAGTCCGAGAAGGGAAAGGATCGAAGATCTGTGCGGTAAGAAAGAGGAAGAAAGGAGAACGGTGGAGAACGGTGGTGAGAGAGGAGGACGACGACGAGCCAGGGAGAAGTCTCATCGGCCACTTCCCATGTTAATATCCGGTTATGCGTAAGGTATGGAGGCGTACGGCCAGTTTGCATGGAAACTAAGGCATTACCGTGCTGGACCACCGGCGTCGAACCACTCGTCGAACGGCCCTGTTTGCCGACACCTTGGAGGACGACTCTCCCCTACCTTCTTATCCTTCTTTCTCTTCTTCCTTCATCTTATCGCCGCCCTTCTTTCCTTCTTTTCCTACTTTGCCGCTTTCATGGAGCCTCGATTCCGATTTCAGACATTCGTTCCCTCGTTCTGGCGCGGATCTTCAGATTACGCGCGCGCGCTCCTACTATCAAGCACCGGATCGGTGCGGTTTTATCGACGAGACAGGGACGGGGTTAGCCGCGACCCTGGCGGACCACGAGCCATCCTCCTCCCTCTGACAGATCCTGGCTGTAAAGGCGAGACTCGTCGAAAATTCAGATTTGTTGTATCACACGAAAATATGGAACGACAGCGATTTCGAAGTGAAACCTGTTCGACGAAGAGTCCCGATAAAGGAAGAAAAGAAACGGATGATATCACCGGTCACGATTCTACCGGCCTTTTAAGAGCTCCTTTTTTTCATGGCGGCAGAATGAAAAGGAGACTTTCGGAGCGGTCTCGATCGTTTATATTGGGTGTAGATTAGACGTGGGCCGTCGATTACCGGCTTAGGACAGACTGCCGAACCCTTTCACGAATTTTTTCTTTCACTCTGATCGATCGAGACACTTTCCTTCTTCTTACCTGTTTTCGTGGATCCTAGTTCGAAAACACGTAAGACACATTACAGACTCGTTATTCCAAGTGCTTGGATTCATCGTTTGAAAATACTTCAATAATTTATATTGAGAAAAAATCCTAACATAATAAAGTATGAATAATGTATTCTATTAACGAATTGGTTGTTTTATAAAAATTATTTAATAAACTATAATTGAAATTGATTGCCGTCAATGTCAAGGGTTCAAAATCTATTATTTTCCAGACACTCTGTTAGAATCAAATATTTCCGTACGAGTACCACTTTAAGGAGGTCATCGAACATGCAAGTCACTAATTACGAAAGAAACTTCAACGTCTATTTGCCCACAGGGAAGACTAGTAGATAAAAGACTAATAAAACCTTCATCAACGCTACTGTATGGCAGAAAAAAAGAAAGACGCGTGGGAACTTTTTCGAGGTTCAATGAAATAGCCAGTTCACCTGTCGACGATGCTGCATTCGCTACGGCCCTGTCTCCGTGACACCTATGCCCCTTCTGGTCGGATCTAAAAGTCCTCCGCGCCCACACTCGGGTTCCTAGGCTTAAAGAGGTTCAAAGTTCCCTCCGTGGTCGTTTACGCCTTATTTATTCTCGTAATTTACTCCCACGCGGCCCTTGCACGCCGGCAATTTATTTTACGACGATCATATCTGGAAGTGGCTGGCAGAGTGCCGCCCTGTCCACCATACAGAACTAACTCCGTGTACCATGGATTCACACTACTTTCCAGAGCACGCTGTTCACAGATACTCTGGGAAAAAGTGTTCTCGCGACAAGTTTTTACTTTTTATTGTCACTTTCAGGAGACATCGTCGAATAAAAATTTATGTAATGAAAATAATTGAAAATTTTATTACAGAGAAAATGTAAACGTGTCAGTCATTTTTGGCAAATAATTGGAATAGAATGGTATGATTAGAAATTATTTAAAAGGTGATAGTTTTGTTTTTAAATTGAAGTATTCTAGTCTTTATCTTTTGTTACTTTGTGTAATTAATCTAGGGCTACTAAAATATCAAATTTAAAATATTTCTACACAAAGGAAATTCTATAATCCAGAATTGTCAGTATTGTAAAACCTTCAGATAATTATATTTTCCATCGTTTCGAATACTTTTTCGTATGTATAAATAAATTTCATTAATCTCCGAAAATTGTGGCTACCAAGGTTCACCTTTTTATCTTTTCTTTCAGAAGCAACAAAACAAATTTAAAAGTTTTTATATTACAGATTTAAGATTTGGAACCTCGTGCCTCTTTGTGTTTTAAATATTTCAACGTTCACAGTAAACTGCATTAACATGTTTCTTTCTTGGCATCTCTCGTTTGCCTGCTTATTAATTTCGCACTCATCTTCGAGGTAGAAATATTTGTCTAAAATAACGCGCCTTCGAGAAAACGTCACAACACGTGACAGTGCAGTTGAGACAATTTTTATTGCATGTTGAACGTGAAGAAAAACACGTTTAAATATTGGATGATTTACAAAGACGTTTTTGTGCGATCATCGAAGGTCAGTAATATTTCATATTTATAATTGAGATGTGTTTTGCCGCTATCTTCTTCACCATACGTGTTAGCTTACCGATATTTCTGGACGAAATCGAATAGATCTTTTTTAGGAAATCTTATACTATTTGAACTAATCTGATCGCATCACATGGGATTATAGCATCGACTTACGGAGTATCATCGAAAAATAAAAAAGGTATCAAGCTGAAAGCTGCAATCATGTCTTGTAATTTTGTCTGCGATCTTTTTTACGGTGTTTTAAACGTCATCGGTTCGAAGAGATCGTCGAATTTATTTCCTCACATTCCAAGATCTACCTTACATAAATTTTTCAACCACACCGCAATACGAAGATTAAAAATTTCATCGCATCAAATATTTTCCTTGTATCATCAGCGTTCGATAAAAATCACGGCGCACAATTAAAAGTGTCATTAGTTCGAAACATAATAATTTGAAACAAAATTTACGATGCGATATGTTAACCAGTAGCAGTATTCCTCAAACTTCTTCAAAGAAGTAACGCGTATCTCAATGGTGATTGCCTTTTTTTCATGAAATTTCATGACGTCTACTTTTTTAAAGTATCATAATTTTCGTGTTTAATTATTCATAGCAGAAGTTCATATTTTGGTGCAATTAAAATAACGACGATCATGATTTTTCGTTTGACTTTCTCCTAAAAAGTAAACTGTAATTAATTTGTCCATAAAATTTCGCAACTTGTGAAATGATGTTGAAAAATACTTTCAGATTATAATTATATTATATCGACAGACACAATTTATAATACATGATAAATATGCTGAAAGTAGTAGACACTTCTGATTATTGAAATTTGGCAATCTGCTAATGGCACTCAAAAATGGTACAGACTGATTAGCTAAGAGGTTGCCAAACACCGTGCGAATCGATGCTAAAAGGTACTGTTTAAATTACAGGCGAGCCCTCCGATAAATAGCTCCGGATGTGATGGTCCAATTACGCTCACGTATTTATATTCATTCGCTTCACGCCCGCTCCGACGTTTATTCTCGGTCGCGTGCGCGACTTAATGAGCCCGGATCGTTCGTGACGCACGAAAAAACGAATGAAATTTATACGGATGCCTCGGAGCCACCTTGCTCGTGATATCGAACATGAAACATAAAATATACATAGAAAAAGAGTTTCATTTTTCAATTTAACCATCCTCTAATATGTACTTTGCCTAAGGAATATAAACGTTAACACTTTGACGATCGGACGTTTCGTTGAATCTATGATCCTTTCAGTTTCAGTTTCAGCTTTTTTATACCAAATAAATTACTTGAGGAACTCTGTGAAATTACTAATTTTCAAATTGAAAGTGGTATCTTAGAAAAAATATAAAAATAAAATAAGGGGTAATAGCGTTTGAGGGTTATAACAATTTGGATTCCGTCGATTAGCACAGTCTGCGCCACCAAAATTTTATGAATTCTCATAATTATAACCGCAAAAAAGGAACGCTTCCTCTTTAAAAAGATGATTTACAACTGTCATACAAGAACCACTTTTCCTCGCGAATGTTTCTCATTTCGAAGCTGAAGAGTGCCGGTAGCAATTCGGGGGTGGTTTCTCGAGACGCGAACAGGATGCCCATACATGTAAGTCGAGGCGTTAACGGGCGTAAAATGAATTATCATTTATACTCGCGCGTTCGGTCGCGTGTTAGTTTGCGTTGTCGCGCGGCGTACACGCTGTCCGAGCCCCACTTCGCACCTTCCCGTAAACGGTGCCCACTGTAAGGATACGAGTGCTTATTTATTCCAATACGAGCCGGTGGCTTTATGGCGGAAAATTAGCGAGGGTTACACCGGCATTCATCGTCATTCGCGGCTCGAACCGACCGACGTATTCAAGGCTTTTTTAATGGACGCCGACACGCCCTCCTTAGCGCCCTTTAACACCTTGCGAACCTCTTTTAAAGAGCGCCGTTTTTTATTTCGCGAGATCATCCTCGAACAAGGCCCGTTCGCGTGAAAATTCCATCGTCCGACTCGCGTTACGTGCTAAAGAGAAAAATGCTCGCCCTCCCATGTCGAGCCGTTCCTCTGCGGGCATCGATGTCTCCGCACGCGGTGGAATTTCCTCGACCACCGTAGGTTCGCGGATTTTTTGTTAGCGATTAATTAACGGGCTAGTTATAATTTTAAGGAGGAACGTTAAACGAGATTTTTCCGCATCTCTTAGATGGTGGTCTCCGGGAACGATGCTGGAAGAGATACAAAGTTGCGGAAGAAATATCTGCGAACATCGGAGACGGAAGGAATTTATTATTTGCTAAGTAGCCACGTTTAGATTTTCTTTTAGTTTCCATACAGTTATGGCACTTCGTTTCGGTGCAACTATCGACGTCTTTCGATATTGCATTTCAGTAATTGCTTAACAGAGTATCCGACATTCCAATGAGCGTTGAAGTAGGCTTTTCTTCGCTGCAATGTTATTGCAGGTTCATTTTTTGTTCAGTTAGGGCTTTCGTTTTTATCATTTTGTGCGCAACAGTACACAAATTTCAATTATAAATATAAAAATACATATTTTTATAATGACTTAACACATGTAAAACAGAAGTGAATCTTTATAACTTTTTTAATTAGCCAAATCAATTTCAAAGTTTTAAAATGTACTTCAGAAATAATTAGAAAATTTTTGAATCTCTAGGTGTATATGCCTTCTTCGCCAGTCAACTGTAATTATCAGGACCTTGTGAAATTACTGTCTTTGATGTTAAAGGTCGATCTCCAAGAAATTCGTTAACGTTGCACAGTGGTGCCTATCGATAGCCCGTTATTTTTTTCTGCTCATTAAGTAGTCAACTGTTCGTTCGTAGTCGACACATCTCGGAGGGGTTTATCTAGACCCAACGTTACCGCTGACAGAGTTAAATAGCGTTCTCTGACCTTTCGATGAACCGTGATCGCTAAAAGCTTGTACCACGGGATTAACTTAATAACTTCTTTACAAGTGGTTTCTTTCCTAATCCTCCCTATTCTTTTCTCCTCCTATGCGACAATTAATAACCACGAAACGGTGTGTCTCTTCGAGTGATCATCAGAGGGTATGAACAAACATTCATTTCTCCGATTGACAACCAGTGATTGATTGTACTTTTCTACGCTATTATGCTGCCTGCATATTTCATCGTTTGCCTACAAACGCTTGCTACAGAACTTTTTCTTTCACGATTTCTCAATTCAGTCTCCCGTAACTATTATAAAACGTGTTTACTTTAATCAGAAATCATCGGCAAGAATCATCCCTGAAGCTGTTCGATTTTTGCATATCCAACAGCGAATTTCGAAACGCGAAAGATTTGTGTGATAACTAAAATTCATTGTTCGATATGCGACGATTGTTCTTGATGATCTAACGAGACCATCCATCGAAATGTTTGAAATTTCTTCGAGGAACGTTCACAACGTATCCAGAGAGACGGGCAGACCGCCCAGTACCTGCATCGCGTCTCTCCGTTAAGTTACAACGACTGGCGCTTAACCCCTGACACAGGGTACAATGGCTGGACGGGACTCCATAATTGTTATTTTAATAAGCTAATTTTCGCCGCGCTCGACCGCGCCGCGATGCGCACGAGAAGGAAAGAGAAGGCCGGCCAAGAGGGTAAAGAAGGGTGTTGGACGCGAGATGCGGAAGAGAGACGGAGGGAAAAGGGACGAGAAGGTGCACCGGCTATGGCCCCATCGACGGCCACGTCGGACGTGCCGAGATTAACGGCTGTACTTCCGAGGGTCCCGACGATTTACCCGTAATAAACGTAGCCACGCTTCTTGCACCGCGATTCGTCCTCTTTCGCATCCTTTTCCGCGAAACTCCTTCATCCTTCCACCTTTCTTGCGTGCTAGTTGCGCGCGTGTCGTCTGATCCTGCTTCTATATCTACTGATAATTATTTTCAGTTCATTTCTGTTGATTAAAATTGAAGAAGTGTTTAATTTGGTACTGTGAACTTTAATTCTGAAGCATTGGAAGGGGATGATTCCACATTGAGTGAAGTATAATTTGAAATTTTTCTAAATTTTATATCAGATATTCCTTTAAGTATTATTTTTCCAATATTCAAGGTCTTCCGTTTAAAAATTTGAGAGTTTCATTATTAGAAAAATGAGTACTTAATTTTTAAATTCAGGCTTTTAATTCTTTATCTTGTACTATTGGTATTAATTGTAATGCCATATGTAATTTCTTTAACCATAGAGTTAAAGTTGATCTGACGGTTCAGGATTGCCAGGCGAACGTAAAACTTAGATTTCCCGTAGGGAGATCCGTTCGATCCTCACCCAATCGAACAGGACATTTATCTCGTTACAAAACTTCCTATCTCCTTTGCTGGAAGATCGATAGGGTTTTCTGGCTTTATCGGACACGATGGAAATCCATAATGCCACCTTCCGCGACCTATCCCTGGTACCGTGGTACTTTTCAATCATTGCGAAATGTGAAAGGACTCGACCGCGGCTTTATATGGTTTTCACTCTCTTATTATCTGCCACGGCTAGATTCTATTGTCAAACGCGACCACAGAAGGTTAAATAATGTCACAGCTTATATGGCAACGGGATCTCTACGCGATTCTCTCCTGTTTGTCGTTTTGTACGGATGCCAAAGGATCTTTTAAAGATCAAATCCTCGTACCTGGAACTCCCTTTGGTGGTACAAGAGGAAAAGACACCGTCGGATACGTTGATAGATAACAGCCAATCGTGCATCCTCTTAAGGATTAAATCCTTCAGCTTCATTTGTTTCATTATCGTTAAAATTTCCTTTTTGGTTACCAATTTTTTCCTCAGCTTTATTATTAATCCCTTACCCTACAATATAAAATTTCAGTTTCTCGAATGGAGAAAATTGTTCGATAAAGGGTTAATAGGCAGATCCTAGGAACCCTTTAATAAAATACAGAGAGGTCAAAGGCATCGGTTGCCGATCGATCAATATCAATCGCATCACTTGCATCGATCACCCTCTATGAAAGTGCAATAGCGATTAATTCGTTCAAGAGGAATCATAATGAATTTACCTCGCGTTCGATACTTTTCTCTGCACGCATCATCGCGCTCGCTCGAGCGTGTTCCATCGGGCAGCATCGAGCGGCGTATGAGTTTCAGCGGGAGGACGTTCACTCGCATTAACGGCTTATGGGATTCCTGCGTAACTTATTTACGATGACAAAAAAAAATCGATGCTCCCCCTCGTCCGCCTATAATATACGCTCAAATCCGCTATTCTTCAATTACAGCTCTTCTCCTTTCTATATACTCTCTATGTTCCCGCGGTTTTATCGTTTCGTCCCTTTCTCGTTCTCTTCCACACGATCACGGACAGTCTGTTTCGTTCTTATTCTCTATAGAACCCTTTTCTTCGTCGTGTACGCGCATCCTCTCTTTCCTTTCGGTTCGCCAAGCGGTGCACGGCTTGCGTGCATCTGAACGCGTGAGCGCGTACAACACGGGTTAGCTCGGGGTCAGAGGTCGGGTACCGTGTAAGAGAAAAGAAGAAGGGAGGGGGGGTAGAGGTGGATGGGCGTGGTTCGTATTTGAAGTAGAATCGACCCTCCACCTTCTTCCTTCTATCCCTTCGACGTAACCTCTTCGCCAATGCAGAGGATACGTCACGGAATTCTGTGCTATTCGAAAAAGAAATATTCATCGTTCCCGCCATTCTCGTGTCGTACGAGGTCCTCGACACCGACGCAGCCGACCAACGTTCGTTAATTTACGCGTTAATCGATGCCGTGAATTTTGTCCCGTTTACGATCCTCGTCCAAGGAACTTAAATACGCAGGGGTAGTTAAGGGAAATTGGTAATTGATGGCTCGTACGTGCAACGATCGGCGAAATCGTACGATTAAATAATAATGTACAAAGATTGAGTCTTCTAAGGTTTAAAGCTCAATCTGAAAATTTTTTAACTCAACCTTCGAAGCTGGATCCTTGAAGAATCCTTAAAGTTAAGATGTGAACACCAAGCAGCCATTAATTGCAATTTGGAAATTTTTAATAAAAGAACAAATAAAATTTGAACACAAAGAGTTTAAACCGCACCTCGAGTTTCCAAAGCTGAGGATTCAAACCCTATTCTAACAAGAACACGGTAAATGTCTCGAGTCATTGTCCGATGAGGATGATACGATGATTCCAGAACGCGCCAGGGAATGGTGTATTAATCATCCTTGTATCAAAGGTAAATCGAACTTTTTTTTCCAAGTGTGGCGTATTTAGAGACACCGGTCGTCGATGTCGTAATTAGAAAGGGAAGTTGCGTACGTTCTCGCGCGCACGATTAGTCGCGGGAATACCAAGAATCTCTCGTAAACGGAATGCTCCTTTAGCCCGAGGTATTGTGAGCGTTAATAAGACCCACAGCTCGTTACGATTACGACGATCGTATCCGATGCAAGTCATACTTCGGAAAGAGCCGCTTTGAAAATGCTAATACAACTCGGGATGGTACAATTTTGTATCATTAGGTACGTAAATTGGAGTCAGAGTTCATCTTAACAGTTAATATTTAAGAAATCTCCAAAATTTCTTTAAAATTCAAATAATTAACTTCTAATAACAGATTTCTTAATTTAAATTACAGAAATTATTAAGCTATTTTTGTTGAAATAAAAATCCTGATGCATCCTTAAATGCATAAATAAATTAATTTCACTATTTACCTACCGCTTCTTTGAACACTACTAAGCGAAATTATCCGTTCTCCATGTAACATAAAACCATGAAACACGCTGGAAAATCGCGGAACACCCAAACACCCCTGAGAACTCGCGTGCTGTCGGTCTTCAATCGCGTTGACAACACCGTCCGTGGTTACGATCGATAATTATCAGCGTGCCTGGCGCGTCTCG
The DNA here is from genome assembly GCF_907164935.1 of Osmia bicornis bicornis. NCBI lineage: Eukaryota > Metazoa > Arthropoda > Insecta > Hymenoptera > Megachilidae > Osmia > Osmia bicornis. Next base: position 6,768,116 of record NC_060221.1, on the reverse strand, counting down.
GATGCCGCGGATACCATCGAGGCATCATTCTTGGTTCCGAGGTACAAATCAAACGGAGAAGAAGACCACGAAGAATGGTCCGAAGAGGTATGGGAGGGGAACGGTCGCGTCGAATCGATCGGTTGCCGGTCGAAAACAATTAAGAGTGGTCGCACGCGAGATATTCCGAGCGGATAGCGGGTCGAAAGGACGATTCATCGCCTCTTTCTTCTCGAGCGTGGCCTGATCGAGACGTGACGAGTAGTCGATGGCCATTGCTAATTTAATAAAAGCACCGGGTTAGAGAGAGCGAGGATACATAGGCCTGTATCGATGACCAATTTAGATATCGCGTTTGAATTCGAAACAGGGCAGCCTTGAACATAGCGAAACGTCAGTTCGATGATCTGGTCCGCAATAGTTCCCGAGGACATTCCGCTTAGTCATCGCGTCCGTGTGGCAATTAATTAACCGGAAAAATGTTAGCGATGGTGGGTGGAATTCTCATAGCCGACCGGCCGGTTACGATGATTCCTCGTAGCCGGCTTCCCTCGATGATGTCGGCAATTAAATTCTTATACCCTCCGTTAATCTGCATAGGGAAGTAGATAAGCATAAAGAGGGACGGGGAGCGGGATTGGAAGAAAGAGGAGGAAATAGGAGGGACGAGAGTGTCTCCGCAGGGGTTTCGCGACCCCTTCGAAATCACACGGACAACAGGAGAAAAAGGGAAAACACGAAGCTTCTGTCACTGAGGAATCACCGCGGGAGGGACGTTTAACGGCTGCGATCGCCTTCGAGATTCCCAGGAAAGTTCCTTCGATATTTGTCGAGATGTCTACGAGTGTAAAACCTCTTCCGTGTTAAATCATGATTACAACGTATGTGGATTATCTATGACAACGGTGTTTAATTATTATAAGCTTATATCGTGGGTATTTTTGGTGTCATAATCAGCGTACAGTAAAAATATGTGCGAGAAAATAGAAATTGTATAAAAAGAGTATTTTAATGATGATTAATAAATGATTCCAACTAATAGAATGCAATTTAAGTTTTGCTTTTACTGAATTGATAAGTAAAACCATCTTTAAAAATTCGAAAGAAACTCATAACCGCAGATTGCTTATCACTAATTTAGAATTCAATTAAAACCAATTACTAAATAATTCAATTACAAAATAGCATCGGCACTGTCCCTAAGAAAATCTTCGTATCCCAATCGCGGAAAGAATTCAATTTGCAGCAACCTGTCCGCTCGTTCGCGGGCTTAATTGCCGCCTGAAAATCTTCGGCATTGATAATTGACACCACGAAATGACTCATCCCGTCGCGGTATAAGCGGTGTCGATTTTTGAACAGTGCAAAGGATAGAAAGCCAGAATATCGAGACGGCCGCCATCACGTTCCCTCCGTCACGTACTTGACGAGGTAATGGTGCACAAGGATTAACCAACACCTAGCCCGGGACACTTACCGCACGGCAACGACAGATAAATTAGCGATGCTCGCATTGTGGATGGGGTAATAGACGTCGCGTAGCTGACATTTAAGCCAGGACAGTGCGGCAAGCTCTGTTTTGTAATCGCTCGATGCCGCGCCGTTCGACAGACACCGCTTTGCCAGTTCCATTTTCCGCTTTTCTACAACGCTGACGGATCATCTCGTTAGACAATGCACTCTCGACGATCGAACAAAAAAGAGAAGAAAAAGAGCCCGCCACGACCTTTTTCAAACGAGACTTCCAACAGAAAGTCTCCTAATTGCTGCACGCGTACCACTGATGGAAATATTCATGAGCATTGATAAAGTTGATTTATTGACCGCGAATTAATTAGGCGCCTCGCATAATAGGGGACAGAAGAAGCACGTTGCACAGAAGTATACATTGGGTTTAACATGCGCCGCTATGGTGAAACGTATCAACTTTTATCGTGCTTCATCCCTTCTGCAATGGCGAAGGTATCTGGGGGCTAAAGCGAGCCTTAAAACCCTTCAAATATAGATTAGTCCTTCTACTCTAACAAAAGATATTAAAATAATTTAAAAAAATATTTGTCAATTCCTAAAGTTTTATGGGAAAAAATAAATATTTAATAAGAAGTTACGAGAATAGGTACTTGATACTTTTAGTGAAGCAAGGAAACCTAACTGCCCTGAGGAAAAATTCCAGCTACGCCAATGTTCGTCTGTAAATCTTACAAATTGCAGGCTACGTCAACGGTTAACTTCACTCTTCTTCCTGTAACCGTGCAATCGACAGTCTCTTCCGAAGATACACAGCCATACGAGGCGATGATGCCACGGAAGCACTTCGTGAAATGCATATCGATTCAACGAAGACGAAGATTTATGCGAAAGAAGTTGAAGAGGATCTTGAAAACATAGGGAAGAAGTTCCCGGTGGAAATTGGAAATCTACTGCGATTTGAAATTCATAAATATCTTATATCTATGCGAAAGAGCTTACAGTTGAGCCTGTAAGAGACTTCAGTACATTTCAATAACAATAAAAGAAGAAGCTTGATTATTGATAAAACCAAGACAAGGACGTTTTGCTGCGAAAATTTCACCAAACATTCGCAATTGCCATGGTACTGAAGAAAAAATGAAACGAGTGAAGTATAAAAAGGTGGACGAGTCAAAGTGAAGGGAAATCGAACGCGGTCTCATTAACGTCCGGCTTTTCGTTTTATGCGATCGTGATCCGCCAAGTTACGAAATAATCGTGGCGTCCTTAATCTTAGATCACCGTGGTGCATCAAAGTTACCGATGGAATATCATTACGATCGAAGAGATTCCCCTGTTTCCATCTTCCTTCGACCCGTGCACCCGGAGGGTCCGAACGTAATTTGTGCGAGCAAGACGGACGGCTAATGATAGTCCAAGTAGAAATATATTATAGATGATGTTACGGGATAACGTAATGAGTAAAACGTGGCTTTATCGAAGAATTTTGCGAGCGCCTTCGTTATAACCCCGCAAGAATGCTCGGCTTATGTCGAGGAAGAGGACAGAGAGTATAAGTGCATCCTCGACTTGACTTTTTTACGTTCAGATGCAGCTGTTCGATAAGTTACCTCAACATCTGTCGAGTTTTAGGCCCATTTTGAAATAGCTTTATGACTACCACTTTCACTGATTCATAATATTTAAATCAGAAATGAACGTCAGGTAGCATAAATAAACCAAGGTGGCTATACACGATCCTTTCATTTTCCAACTTCAATTTATCTTTCACTACCTTACGAAATTAATATAATGCTGACGCTATCGAAATGTTTCGATTATATTAAATTTGTGATGCCGATAATGATATGTTATATCGCCTCCTTGATTTATTTGCTAATTGCTCCGATATCCATGTCCAATTTAAATTATTGCCCCGAAGACAAATCATTCAAAGTTGAGTATTAAAAAAGTCATCAGTAAAATAAAGGAGGCAAAAAGATGAAACGAGTAAAGCGATAGATTAACGCGTCTAAATCAGCCAACTCAGCACTCCATAAATCCTGCAACTGTATGGGAACCAGGAGATACCCGGTAGCGGTTCGCGCAGTTTCCAGGAACCTAAGAAACAGGGCCTCACGAAGGATGCCCTAAGGTAGCTAACGGATAGAAAGAACGTAGCAACAACAGATCGAGTCTCGTCTGGGTCTCTCTCTTTTTTAACCACAAAGTCCCTGACAAGGCGACAGCAAGCTAACTATTCACACGCGCGACCCTCGAGGCGTGTACGCGGTCGTACCTGTTTCCATCGACGATGCTCGAGGCAGGTGAGTTATAAGCCGGCTTCTTCGTCTCCGATCGTCGTCGTCGTCGTCGTCGGTCAACAAGTCGGTGAACAGAACGCGTGTATGGGCCTGACCGTCAGGTATGTATCGCCTTGAACGGGCACCCGAGGCTGACCTCCGACCCGCAGGACGCAGGTGAGCCGCGATTTTTGAAGCGATCTTCCCCGTTCCCGTGCTCACACACGCGCCAAGATATCCGCAGAACGCTCGAGGACAAGGGGAGGTGAGGCCAGAGGCAGCGTTTGCCGATTGGTCGGCGCCGTCCTCTTCGCAGCCAGTGACGAGAATGGAGGCCATCCTGACCCACTCCCACCGCGCCTAGTTTATTCTTACCTTTCCTTACCTTTCCATTCCTTTCCTTTCCATTCCTTTCCAGAATCCGCACTGTGTCGCTGCACACTCCCTTCCCCCTCCCCGTGATTCGCGACCACCCCACGGCCACCTGTGTCGCCGGGAATCTAATCCAGGAAGTCGGCAACCAAACGAGGTACCGGAGATTTCAATGCCTGGCCTGACACCGCCGCGTGTTCGGTGGCCAACTCGAGCCTCGCTACCGCTGACATTTCGTTTCCTTTATGGTTTAATTGGACGTTCATGCTTTTGAGAGCACTCAAAGATATTTGTAATAGCAGTGCTTTCAGATCATGGCAGGGAGTAATTAAAAATGTGTCTAATTAGGCACTTAAATAAAAAATGTCAAATAAAAATATATCAGTGTCATTTTGAAGAGGAAAAGAGATGTAAACTTACAAGAATCATAGATGCCATAAAATGTGCAAATAAATATTTTTGCAATTTGTTGACCATCGAGTATTGAATTGTTAAATCCTTATTGTTATACATATTGTTATACACCCACGTACATCCACCTGCCAGAACCAAGTCCTCTATCCTGATATTAGCTCACCATCCAAGCCGGATTAAGCTCGCTAAAAATGTCTGGCACGCGTTATGTGTGGTCAGGCAGAAACAGATTAGAGCGATCAATCTGCTTCGCTGATCCTACTCCCTTGTTTCTTTGTCTCTTCCCTACCTTGGACGTCCCTTCGTCCCTTTCTGTTCTTTTTCCGCCGACACTCTTAATGCCCTCTCCTTTGGCCGGTGCTCCGGCTAATCTCCAGGTAACGCGTTCCCTTACGACGCCACGGTGTCGTAATGCCCCGAGCGCAGGGAGTAATATCTCAATTAATAATGTAATTGCCGGACGGAATCACGGATGCGTGCAACGACCATTATCAAAGGGTACTCGAAAGGGTATCGTTCATGAACGTTTCACCTGTGCGCTTGGCAGGTTGAAGGTACTTAATAATTGGAAATTAAAAAAATTGGAATCTGAAGGTTTCTAAATTTCATGCAAAGCGAAGAACATTAAAAATATTAAACCTAATACGAAACAAGGCACGATTAAATTGGATAAAATAAAATTGTTGGGTAATTAATATTGCTACCAAGTTGTAAACGAAAAAATTAAAAAAAGTGTGGGCACCCTGATATCTACTTCTCTCTGACTCATAAATTTTTCAAATTAAAACTTAATTGCCTACATAAAATCGAAAGATCTAGAATAGAAAAAAATGAATCATAAAGTAGACTTGTAAGTTCGTGTAGCAAAGAAACCGTAGAAGACAAGAGAAGTTCTAGGCTAACCGTTTTTAGCGAATACCGAATTCCACATCGCCTAATAAGGAAGTGAGAAAATGGTCGTCGCACGGTGTTACGAATTTTTGCAACATTCCATCGTATTCGCTTACATGTACGTTAATAATTTAAGCGTTTTTGGTTCTGGAAGCACGCAACCCAGACAAACGCACCGCTCTTCTTGCGTCGCTTCAAGGAACGTGTTTGCCCGGAACGGTACTAATTGCATTTGCACAGTAATGGACGAGGCCGCGTGGCAACCGCGTGCGTTTCTCACCGAGCAACGGAAAAAACTCTTCTAACTGAATGACAGGTATGCGCTTCTTGTGTTTCTATTACGTGAATGGACCTTTAAGCGACTGCCACCCAAGTGTATTTACTGTTTCCCATTGGAGATGTTCGAGAAAGAGCAGGCAAAGCAAACGACGATTTAAACAAACGGGTTTCGCGACGAATCGTCTATTTTAATCTGCTAAACGGGTCATTCGAAATATGATAAATGCACTCGTTAGAATTAAATGCATTCTTCAATAACTTACAAAGTATTTCTTGAAGAAATGACTAAGCATATTATTACTACCGTATAAGAAAAGAAATTAATAACTCTATATTTCAAAAATTTCAAACGGGCCATATTGAAAGAAAGAATTGTTTAAATAGTCCTCTTAGATGATTGAAAAGCAAATGTAAATAAAAATATGACTGCACGGTCTTCGGAGTAAATTAAAAAGCTACCAGACAGTAAAAATGTCCAGCTGTAAAATGGTAAAATTCCAGAAGAACGACAAAGCAACGATAGACGCGGCTAATCGATAGGACGAGAAGAAAGCGGATTTCTTTTGTGGTGTCGCCAATGAATTTCACGAGCATGTTTCACGGCAACGATGCGGCTTCTACGAAGAGCGCGCCACGCGGAAAGTTATTAGCGGCGATGAAATCTGAACGCGAAAGGGTGAACGAGACGAAGAGGACGGTGGCCGCGTGCGTGAACGCATCTCATTCGCCCATTAGGAAGGTATTTCACGGCGTGTCACGTTTTATGTCGGCCACGTGACTTCGCGTGACACTGGCGAGTAGAGCCGGTGCTGGGTCAGGGGTCGTCTGCGATTCGCGTCGAACCGTTCGGACCTGCGGTTTGTTGTTCGCCTCTAACTTCCTCTCGAAACTAACCGTGGAAACGAAAAACTTCGTACCTTAATGAACCAGCTATCTTCTAACACCGACTATTTTCAATTCCATTTACGATCATATACGCGGGACTATCTGGTAAATTAAATTCCGAATTAATCAACTGCAAGAAAAGGCGAATTGACAGAAGGAAAAATTTCTAAGTACTGAGAAATTTTTAATTCGAGGTCTTGAACCTCGGGGCCTACAATCTAAGCACCGTGCGTCGCCGACCTTCCGGACGAATGCTGAAGATCCCAAAAAACGAAGGAAAGAATTTCCAAGTCCTCATTTTCTCGCTAATTTAGTAAAATAAGAATTATGAGTTTTAAATCACAAAGTTTAAGTCTCGCGCGTCGTTAAATCTGTGTCACAGTTTTAGATTTTGTTATTTAATTTACGATATCTTTTTTTATCGCGAAGGTTGGTCAAGAAACGCGACCCAGGGCGACGTATTCTAATTTGGTTAAACTTTCATAAATGGGACAACGCCGTACGAGACGAGAGCCCGTGTCGCAGCAGGGGTGCTCGCCGCTCTTTTAACGACTCATTTGCGTCTTCGAGAAACTTTACGGTCCGGCTGATCGATTATTTTATTTTATTTTATTCCTGGCCCCACTTTGACTGCCGCCCTTCTCGCGCCAGCATAGTCTCTACAACGTTTTATCGTCTATCATGTTTCCGATACGATCTTTCAAAATCTTCGGTGTTCTTTCTATTCTCCTGTATCTCGGAAAATTTCAGTTTAGGAAAATCTCAAATGTAATTTAAAAAATGCAATTCAAGAAACATGATTCTCGAGAAGTAACAGAAGAATCATACTTTCATAATTTTTGAATAATTTTGCAGCATGGAAAGGAGCCGCGGGAAAAGCGAGAAGGTGGATAGGAGAAATGGAAAACGTTGTTCACTCGAAATGCAAGTATCAACGGCAGGTTTCACGGAACGGCGGCTACTTTATCTTTACGACGATGAGTTTTTAGCCCCGTCCATTCGCGCCCGCTTGCTTTCCTGACAATTTTACAATTCCGCACGCCGCGCGGGAGTGCTACAGGTTTATAGTACTTACGTTTATAATACGTCTTGGAGTTTATGGTCGACCATGCGCACGTTACCAACCGCTCCTTCCGTGCTGGACGTAGCTTTTCTTCGATGCTAGTCACGGCCATACGACAATGTCCCCTTTGGGTGGTTCGTTGCTCAGAAACATGCCAATAATTCGGCCATTTACACCAGGTTCGCCGTGGTGTTGCGATTCTTGTAGCTCTGAAACATAGTAAGAATTTTGTTAGAGGCGAAATGAAAGATTGAAGCTCGAACACAAATTGGAGGATTAAATTAAATCCAAAATTAAGGATTACAAAAACTGAAAATCAGTAGTATTTCATGGTATTATTCTAAAAGCACACATTCCAACAGAAATAGAATTATACCATAACATATTAGATTTTAGTTAAATTATTTATGCTTTAAAATATTCACTTGGTTTTTAAAATTTAATTTCATTAACCCTCGTTTAAAACTTCTTATTCTGCTTTTATATTTATCAACATTTATCATAGTTGCATGCAATATTTCGAAACACCAGTGTACAATGATGCGATTATATTATTTCTTACTATTTCGAATGCAATCGTTAGAGCAAAGATCATCAAGTATCATACCCTTCATTTCTTAACAAGAGTGTGTCAGTACATAGTAAATAAAATCAACAACAATAATCGCGATCATTCTCCGTCATGTGTATCAGGATCGCTGAAAAACGAGGGTGACGTGGCTTAATTATCGCGTATCAATACCGTCTAATTTAATTATCGACAACCGTGCAGGACGAATGACTTCACGGGAGATTAATGTAATGACGATTCGCGCGGAGAAACGATCGATCACCGAGTATCGGGTATCGACGAGCGTTCGTTTCGAAATTTTTGTTTCGAATGCCACGAGTCACCCTGCGTCTAACAGTCGAAGGATTATGCACGCATAGCAATCGCGAATAAGCATTGCCATCGTACCGATACTTGTTCGTACACTTGGCCAGAATCTCCCGGGATATCGTGATCCATTGGCGTAGACATATTGATCCTTCGCGATCGTTCATCAACCCACGCTTCGATCCGATAAAATTGGTTGGAAATCTTATTATCCGCTCGGTATTCTCGAGATACGATCAACGAAGCCTTGCGATTCAGCGTGACATCATCTTTTACAATCTTGCAACTTCTGTTTACTCTGAAACGTTCATTAATTGCAAAGAGACATTCGTTTGGAAGCGACAAGATGGAGAAAAAATTTCATGAATTAATTTTCCTCTGATTTAACAAATTTAATAAACTTATTATTTTTCAAACACTATACGTTCAACTATCAAAAATCATCACCAAAATATTTCGGAGTATTTAATTTCAAATATCAAAAAAAAAAAAATTAAAGAAAATTCTAAGTATCATCATTGTTACATTAATTTTATAAAATAAAAATAATATTCTAAAAAATTTTACTTATAGTATATTGTACTTTACGTCAGTTTTCACTGTTAAATGCGATCGAGTAAGGCTGTTCTCCATCAGGTGTAAAAAAATCAGTAGTATCAGTCGGTCGTGGTCAGACAGGGAGTCTGGCATTTACGCCACTGTCGGTGCACGCCAGTTGTATGCAAATAAAACGGGATAAAAATTGATCAACGTCAGCCACCCGATGAATCTCCGAAGCCAATCAGCGTGTCTCATTAACCCCCGCCCCTGTCGAACAGTGCCTGTCAAGTGTTACCGACGAAACGAGCAGCCGATGGATCGTTCGTTTTGCCAAACGTGTCGCGAGCGTGAGAATCACTGCATCCCAATTGATCCTAGGGTCAATGAAGCTGTTGAATGATGACCACTGACAGGTGCATTCACGGGATTGCGCATAATACCTCGCGTTGCCAGCGAGTTTTTAGCCGTGCCTTTGCTTATTTCCATCTCCCTCTCTTTCTTTCTTAACACTTTCTCTTTCTTCTTCGCTCGTCGTTCGTATTCTTTTCACTGCTGTTCCTTCTCTCTTTCACAGGAGAGACAACATTCTCCGCGTTCTCTCTTCTGCTCCTCTTCCTTCTCGTTTTAAGGCTGCTCCTTCAAAGAGAGAGAACGTCCGATCGCATTGTTTCGATGGTTTATACGAGGCTGTTAATTATGAATGGAAATTGGAGATGCATAAACGGGTTGCTGATTTATAACATTCATTGTTATGCTAAATTGACTTATCAGATCAGTAATTTTATTTGCAATAAAATATAACCTGTTATTGTAATGATATTCAGTGTCTTTTATTACTTGTCTTCCGAGATATTTATTAAGATCATTAACGATTAGGTAGAAACGAGATTTTTCACAAGATAGGTAATAAAATTGTATGAAAATTCATACGTTACTCGTATATGATTTTTCTGAATAATTAAGGATTATAATCATCCCCTAAGTCTAATTTTCCCTTATATTTCAGCTTGAAAATACCACAAAGAAGATATACAATTGCCCAGTTTTCGCGTGATAGTAGATGATTTAACAATCAACCACCCCATCGCGCGAGCGCACGAACCCGCGAACGTGCGGAGCTTAACGCTTTAAGTGGTACAAAGCTGTCCGCGATTGACGCCGCGTTCACACCCGCCAGGCGTTCGCGTACCGGTAAATGCAGTCGATTCATCATGGAATCATTCGCGCCGGGAGAATTCATTTATATTAATGAATGACTTATTAATCACCGCTGACGAGTGGTCGTGCCTCGGCTGGCCCCTCACGGGGGTATCAATTATTATTCGCGCGCGTTGCATGGCCGCACAGGTGTCCCTACGCTTGATCGCGTTACAAGAAACCCTTAAATGAAACCGTGGTTAGGTTTAGATTAACCATGGTACAACTTTAATCATGCTAGGGCTGGAAATTTAATTATCCTTGATTGTGGGGTGGATACGATATTAAGCGTGATTTCAGGTTCGTTTGGATTGAATATGAAAATTTAATTAGGTAAGTTAGGAAGAGGAAAAAATTAATTATTCCGTGAACCTGTTTTGAGGTTGACATTAATTTTAATTTTCTAAATTTAACACCATTTCTTTAGGTACTATTGCAAGTATTTTTATAAAATTTTATAGAAAAATAGATCTAAACTATTTAAAAGCGATTTGCTTGCAAGAAGGCTTCACGGATAGATTCACATTGACCCAGGGCATCGGGGAATGTCTGATGCCTGACGAACCTTGAGAAATCGACTGAAGCCCTACGATTGACAGAAACAATATGTTTCGCGAGCCCCTCTTCCGTTTCAATTTTAACGAGCTCGACGGGACGGCGCGAACACGGGACCGCGAATTCGGATTTTTCCCGCTGCACGACGGCGAAACGGAGTAGTGATGGATAGGAGATGCTGAGATTTAATTTCGATGATTGGGATTGAATAATTGGCGATACTCCGCGAAGAGAGGAAACGCATATAGTTGAATCTTTTCTTTCGATTACCTGAATGGTTGCTTAGAAAGAGAGCTAGCAGGAAGATTGAAAAGATGGAATGTTACTTTTTTAGTTTCAATTATTTGCACTGAGAAACCAGAAAGTTTCTCTTATTACGGTGGACTGGAACGGAAGTATTCCCTAATGACAAAAAAAAAACAAAGAAAATTTACAGAAAAATTTCAATAGAGAGCATGAGAAAAATTCCCAGCTAAATATGATTATAAGTTCCTCTAATCACGTACCCACATAATTAGACGTCAATTATCAATCCACCAATGGCAAATAATTTAACCAAACATCTATTACTAATTCTATACACCCGAAAGAAATATTCTACGATAAATCATCACGTTAACAAAAGCTTTTACATTCGTTTTAGCCAACAGCATACTCTTCCCGTTACAGCATCCACGGTACCCACGCTCGAAGCTTCCTCCTCTCAAAAAAAAAAACGCCTCTTCACCCTCTGGCTGGTCTTCAATTATTCCAATACACGATGAAATATTACAATCGAATAATTTATTCGCTCGATAACGCTGCTTGGCGTTAATGACGACCCTCCCTCGTCCCTTCACCCTCCTACAACCACACTAATTACGAAATAGCAACCGCGTACCAACGATTATCATTATCGTCGTTCCATCGAGTCCCTTTATCCGTCAGCCTGGCCAGGCTAGTCGGCCCGCTACAAAAGGGTTGCTCATGAAAGGGTTGTTGCCTATCCTGGCGAGAACCGAACGCTGATTAACAGCCTACCGAGACACTAACGATCTCGTATTACCACGATATAAATGATGATATTAACAATCTTGTAAACTGCATCGTGGGAGTCGGTCGTAGGTGAAACGCTCCTCCTGGCCGCTGGTAATTAAGATCTTAATTAGGTATTCACCGGCTGGTGCGCGTACACACGCGGTTCAAGTACCTCTCCTTCTCTCTCTCTCTCTCTCTTTATTCTCCTTGGACGTTACAAGCTGCTTGAAAACCCGCGTTACACAAGCACGAGGACACGTCGTTGGTACTTCTATAAATCCCTCTTCCGATCCAACAGACGGCGTAAATTACGTCCGTGGCAAGCAGTCGTCGATCGACCCGAACGATTGGCTAATTTGCCTGCAATTAATTCCGCTTGAACAGTCTCGCAGCCACGCTCGAGCGCAACAATCGGTTAGATTTCAAACGAGTCAGGGAAACGGCAGTTGATTCATCGAATCGAGCGTTATCGGGGGCGGAATCTCTGGCATACTTTTCAAGAGATCCAACCGACCGATAAACGGACGAGAGGAGTTTCTCTCTTCGATCCGGTGGGGAGAATAGAAGAATCTCAACGATTTGATTGTCCACCGGTCACAATGGTCAGCTCGGAATCGTACCGTCGATCAGAAGGTAGCCCGCGTTAATTTCGTGCTTCGTGGCGCCGGGAATAATTAAAATATTTAGACGAGACTCGCGACCGCCTCATTATTTCACGACTTACGCCGGCCAGGACGATAAAGAACGAGCCGGAATGCCGTACGATCGTATCGCCGCGACTTTTATGCTTTCTTATGTCGACCACACACCGGTGGCCGCGTGAAACGTCATAAGCCACGTAGAAGTACCACGTGAATGTCGTAAAAAGGGGGCTCCTTTTTTCAGGGGATAGAGACACTTTATCGGGGTAACGCGACACCGGGATCTAAGAAATCGAGATCATCGGTCGTGTTGAATAGCGGGAGGTCGTCGCTTTTTTATTTTGAAAACGATGGTCTTTTGATAAGGGGTGCCAGACATCAAGGGGTTAGCCTAGTCTACTCTTTTTACGAGAAAACATCAAGCGTAACAAAATGTAATAAAATTGAAATACAGCAACGTTTACATTTTTATTATTCGACTCCGAAAGAAAATGAACGAGGCAACTCATCTTTAGAAATTAAACGTTGAAAACAAAAGACAAAATTGACTGATAAAAGGGTTAAAGGTCACAATAAGAAATCTGCCAGATTGTTCGCTTACATATCGCGCCACATCATGGTAACCGTAAACGTAGCGGTGAATCGTCGATCGTTCGATTCGAATGCGTCTACTTAGGAATCGATCCACGATGATCGCGAGAAGATTTGTGCGAAATAGGAGGGAAACGGGCCATGATCAGGCTGGAAGGATTGTAATGGAGCGACCGGTCGCGGCCCTACTCTGCTCCACCGCGAGAAAGATCCTCGATCGTTCGCGCGATCGTATCTCGGGGTGAGATCTTAGGATCGTGCGCGATAGAGCAAGATAATGGAGATAATCTTCGACGCGGCTCCGCTCAAAAGATCGCACACCCACGCGCCCCTTGACCGGAGATCGATTTCGACGCGATATCGATACACTCCACGAGGAACGCTGGCGATTTTGGAAACGTTGCAACGATCCTTTTGGAATTTACTGGGTTCGCTCGTTTACTCCTCGACGTGTAAAATGTTATTAAGTCATTCCACTTTAAAGATAAAACGATCAAAAGTACAGGTTTGTTTTTGTAATTGGAAATATATAGAGGGTGGAAGAGCAGCTGGTACATTCGAATTCAACGGTTCGATCCACAGACATTTAAAGATGAATTTAGTAACTCTTTATTAATTAGTTTTGAAGATATTGTGGTTATAAATTAAGTAATTTTCAGTAGTCTTCAGTAATCTTCTTCACACTTAAAATATCATCTATGATAAACCCAAAGACTGACTATCACTGATATCTATACTGAAAATTATTTTCCATTGCAAATTAATCAATTTGTAAGGACAATGTCTCGAAAAGTAATTAATAAAATATGAAAAAATATTGTAAGCTATTGAATTCATTTTGAAACTCGTTATCAATTGATCTGAAAACAAACAGGTACATGGCTCCTTTAAAAAAACCAACTGCCAATATATCTGTCCTTTGGTACCATTCAACTCTCATATAAACAAGTTCCTCGTATCTTTAGTAATTAAAGAAATAACGGGACTGTCGGAAATGATCATGGACACCCTGGATAATATTGTATATAAATATGTATCTCTTTTTGCGTGTATGTTAATTAACGATACGAGGACACGTCGAAGGTGGAGTGGATCGGTCACGGAGAGTGTATCGATACTTCGGTGCGTCGATTGATCGAGTCTCGGTGGGAGCACGTGCACACGTACACGTATGCTCGTCGGGGCCGCAGTAAATACACGATGGGAGCGGTGTTCGATATATATTTGATAAGCTGCTACACGACCGGTCGACCGCTGACAAATCGTCCGGAGATCGCCAAACCGATACCACCGACCCGGACGACGTGCTGATACACCGATGCATCGCGGTGAACCGCGTGAAGCTTCCAAGACGAGTCCTGGACCACGCTTCCATCGCTTCGCGTCCACCATTCTACGGATCTCGTCCACTCATACTACTCTAATTTATTTAATTCATCTATTATACGCGTACGCACGTTATAATTAGTAATAAATATTTGAAACACCCTTTCACTTAGAATTTTATTCCAATTCTAAAAATTGATTCTTGAAAGTGAAGGATATGCAAATTTTAGATCTGAATTGAAATTATTCTGTCCTGCGCTCCAGATTCGACATTTTCTACCCCCTTCTCCTGGCATTCGAAAATACAACAAAGTTCATAAAATTATCTTGTATACATTTTCTTTTAGGGTAAAGTTACTTTCTGTTGTTACTAATTGGACAGTAGTACTACAGAAGTAGTAAACCACTATTCTAAAATACCATCAACATTGATGGGCCTTAAAATCCAATGTTTAAGGTCCATCTCCACGGAGTAGCTCGCTGATGACACCGTTTACAAGCTCGAAACGAAACGCATGCTGTTTTATCGTTCCATCTTCGTTCGTTTGGGACAGCAAAGAAAAAAGTTCATCGTAGCCCCGAAATGAATTCAAGCTTGATCTGACGAACGACACTTGATATCTTGAATCACCCGATTAAATCGAAACCAGTTAAAAGCACAAGATACAACGTATAACATTTCTTTTTTTCTGAAGAGGGGAGGCACATTAAAAAGAACTCGCGATCTTCATATTTCTCCTCGTTTTTTTCCCCTCTTCGATCTGATAGAGGGAGGTCGATCCTGATATTAAAAGAGCGACCGTGTGTTCTGGCCAATGTGAACGACATACCGTTATTTTACCTGTGTTATGGCCCGAAATTATTTCGACTCTGGTCGCAGGTTCTGGTCGACCGGTTCTCGTTATCTCGATTGATCCTCGAGAAACTCTTTGATTACGAGACATTCCAGCTAAGAGCTAGGATTCTAAGCGTCGAACTTAGCGATTCTACGAAATAAACTGCAAATCGTCATCTAATCATAATTTTTTCACACGAAATATACGTTATCAAAATTTGCAATTTCTAAAAATCTAATTAATTCACCTTCGTTAAAATATAACTCAAAAAAGGAAAGTATAAAATCAGGTCCATCAGGTGCAATACTCGACCCTACCAGACAGCCCCACACAAAAATTGAATTTTTATAGTCACCTTGGGTGCAGCGGTGAAAAAAGTTTAAGTGGGACGTATATTGGTCAGGAGAGGGTTAAAAAAAGAAACTTTGTTAGTTTCCCCATGGTGGTAGCGGTCGAAAGCGCTGGCAATGGGACGAACAGGGCTACTTCGACTTCTTTCTCACGAACGATCATGGCTCGATTCGATAACGAACTCCCATGGATAATCCTGCTTTATCGCTGCGTGCCCGTGGTCCGGCACGTTTCACGCTCGGCGATCTCGATAAGAGTAGCTCGCTGCCACGGCAGCGCCGCCTTCTAAATACTGTGGTAATGGCGCTTAATATATCGCCTGTAGATAACAATCGTCGGAGAAACGCGGCGATACGCGCCTCCGGACTTTTACCGGGCTTTATCTCTGGCAAAGGGCCCTCTCTTATAAAGGATCGCGCGAGAAAACGAGCGAACCTAGCACAGCCCTCCCTCCTCTCCCCTCTTTCTCGTCCCTTTTGCATCCCTGATGCTTCCCTGTTCCATCCAACAGCATATCCTTTTCATTGCCTCGCCCTTTAAGACAGATCCGTCTCGCGTGCGAATCGCGAGATCCGCAACAGATACCGTGACAGCCTCGAACTTGGCAATTAAACGTTTCGCACAGATTCTAATCCGATTATTGCGCCGTCTTGTGTCGTGTCGGTTGATTTGAATATTTGATATACGGTATCGTGAAGAGGTGTTTAGAGATAAACGGCGAACAGTGGAAGAGAGAGTTTTCTGATCAGATATATATCTTGACGGAGTTCGTCGAACTTGGTAATTAAAAATTTTACAAGGTTCCATTCAACTCTCATTGTGATATTCAATGGGGGTGATTTGAATATCTGATACACAGCACAGGGAAGGGATAGTGGATGATAAATATTGAAATTGCTATTCTATTTTTCATTTCATTGCTTCATTATCATAATAAATTTAAGGGATTGTCATTAAGGCAAATTACCATTATATAAAAGAATCGAAATTTATCTGAATATAAATCAAAAATAAACCTAGAGTGTTAGAATATCGTTCAGGAAAATAGCAAAAGGTAGTAATAAAAGAGTCGCAGGTTGTCGAGCGAGCGGGTCTGATGCGACTTCGAAGAAACCGGCCCCGCTCCGCAATTTTCGACGTAATAAAGAATCGCGTATATGGAGATTCCATTACCAGCTCAGCTGTTCCAGGGTCGCGGCGTATTAAGCAAATTTATACGGCACCTGACTGTCATAAAAGAGCGGCGGCACTGTCGAAGCGCGCGTCAACTCTTTCGTCGCCGTTTCGCGCCACAGCCGGGCATCGTTTTCATTCGTTCGAAACGGCCACCGGATCGAGGCGGGCGAGAGAAAAATTCCCGCGACTCGCTAACGAGAAGAAGACGAACAACCTATGGATAAAACGAGGAGAAGAGGGAAGATACGTCGAGGACGATCGACGACACCCGTGTTGTGTTTCGACCGTCGAGCGGTTCGTCGCGGGGTCAACCTCGAGGGAGCAGCGAAGAAGGAGAGCGGCGAGAGGGTCAGCGTGAGGTCAAGAGGCTGCCGGCACGCGGGGTTGACGGATAAACATAATGATTTAATGACCATTTCGTACGCGAACGACACGAAATTCTATGATCGCGGTGCCTAATGACACGGCACTTGCCACGAGGCTGCAATTATTTTGCCGCACGTTGGACTCCAGTGACGTCATACTGAACGTACCTTCTCACGCCCTATGACCGGCTACGGGCAAAGTACACTCCGCCCTAGAACGATCCTCTGCTCTGAACACCTTAAGCTTCGTTCATATCTAGAGATAGTTTCATATTTTTAGGAAGGTTTCAATAATTTAATTAGTTATGCAACTCGCTATAATCAGAATATCAATAACAAATTAAATTCTTCGACTCATTTCAAATTTCTCCATCATCCAGGTTGAAACTCTGTTTGAAACTCTCTATCGGTTTGCAAAGAATATTCACCTCGAAACGATGTCGTAACACGGGGCACGGCTCGGTCTACGTATAATTTAAATAAAATATCAATTAACGCGGCGCGAGGTCGCTAAGCTGCGTTGAAAAGCAGCCGCGCGTGTACACGGTGCTCGTGTCCAATATAAATCAGATTGTATCATCCTGGTTGGCGGTGCTTCACTTATCGTCCATTGGATCTCGCAGTCTCGTTCGTTGGGCAATTATCGTCGATACATCGACGCGGGCAAAATGTCACCGTGCGTCTAACGAAACCGTAAGTACCCACCTCCATCGCCTTCCCGACGTCTGCTTCGATATTTTTTTCACGCGTTTCCATCCACGATAATTACATCCGCGCCGAGAAATTCGATTCATCTCGATCACCAGGCAGATTAGCTTCCCCCAGCGACGCGACGCTGTCGCGTCCGCGAAGAAAAATGATCCTCGGTTATGTCACCGTGCAGCTCGCGGATCCATAAATTGCACGCGGACGGATCTCTCTTAAGATGGAATTACGCGCGCGTGGATGCGCCATGGTAGCGAGAAATAAACGTGATTGCACGCATCCCGGAGCACCGGCAGGACGATAAATTTTCGATTACGTCGAGATGCTACCAATACACGCTCGAATGATAACACGACAAGCTTCCTCGACAAGCTTTTAACGATGATTGTTTCTCTGTTCGTCCTCGTTGGTAGAAGGATTCGTGACGAACGCTTTCAGACTGGCTTTAAATAGAACGCGGTTCGAGTTTGTTTGCAGAAGGAACGCGGAAGGAAGATCCTGGATTGTTCGTTTTAGTTGAAAGAATCCTGATGAATCGTGTGTGGCTTGATGATTCAGACTAAATATGGGATTCTTAGATGTTATGCACGGATTGAAATCTTGCCGGTTAATGAATAATTAAAGATTTTGGATAGCCTTGATTTGTGCGGATAGAAGTGTCAAGGATTTATATCTTTATGAGTAATACTTTCATAAGTCAGTGTTATTTTATATTCCGACCTACAAATTACAATTAACGCGTGATTCGATAGACAGAAAAATAAATTAAAAATAATAAAATTAAAAGGTAAGCTCGAAATTAAAAATGGAATACGAGACACTGGACAGGCTATAATTCCAATTAGTGTTAATTCAATGATAAGAATCTGGGATTATAGATTCTTATCATATACTTCAATCTTATTTTTCATTAAACTCTACTTCCTTCTTTAGATTCGTTTTATGAATATTTATTAGAAGTTTGAAATTAAAATCTCATTGATGCTACTATCTCTAACTGCTGGGTTTGTGATAATTAGAGGTTTCAAAGGATACTCTAGTTTACACGATAGGACGAGCTAGCCACTTCGTATCTATTCATCTGGTTTTAGATCCCGTTAAAAGCCACGGGATGTAGTCGGGTTACCGAAACAAGACGATACCAAAGAAATTTATGCTTTTGCTGTTCTAGGAGCGAGGACGAGCCCTGTTTCGACGAAAATAGAAGACGAGATCGCGATGGAGAACATGGGTCTCGTAACTCGGGCTGCTCGGAACGCCCACGATGATGATCATCATGTTTTGGTGAATTCACCATTAAAAAAAATTCCATTCATCTCATAGAACTTAAAAAACAGCAATATTATTACTATTCCAGTTAACTTTTGATGTCAAGATAATTTTCTTCATTAAACTTTATCTAATTATTTTAGGCGAGTTCCCTTCAACCCTTCTTCTTTAAACCACTATATTTAATCTTTCCTCTAATTAAAAATTGAAATCTATTGCAATTATTTCTAGAAAAATTGCATCTTCCCATAAAGATGATTTACAATTGCAAAACCAATAAGTGAAAGTAAAATTTTCCAATGAGATGTTTTAAAGAAAATGAAAAATTATTACCAGAATATAATTGAACTAACGAAGAGGTCTCATCTTTTCGATTATATTTCGCCACGATGGATTCTCGTGTCACACGAACCTTGGTCCACGTGTACGTGAACACGACACGGTTATACTCCAATTCCAGTTTCACCGAATTATCATAACGACCTCCGTCGGAGCTCGAGAGATGGAGGTCGATTTCTAATTCCCCGTTTGCGGTGTTCAACGGGCGTCTCCATAAATTCGATAGTTTACGCGCCTTTGCTTAGGTTTTACGAGCCGCCCAGTTTTCAAGCGATGCCTAACTCTGAATCGAGTCAACTGGCCAGCAGCTCTCGATCATACGATTGTCCCCATTCGTGGGTTTCACAACCGATTCGAAGATTCCGAAGCATCGTGAAACGCGTCGTCGCGATCTATCGCTCGTAATCGAAGCTATTTTCGAGCGATTACGCGAGCCTCGATGGCCTTCGTTCATCGATTTCCGTCGTTTCCCTTCTAGATGTTTGCCAGACGCCTTCTGGAACTGGATTCTTTACGATGAATGATTTAAAGGACGCCGATGATTCAGCCGAAAGGTAACAGGTACCATTTACCTTCAGAATATTCGAAATTGACACCATTTGTTTATAGATGTATTTTGTAGAAATCATTGAAATGGAAGATTTATTTGCAGGACTTCTCGTCGAAATATGCTACAAAAATCTATATTTGAAACTGATTTCCAATTTTTTTTGCAACATATTTGAATGCCACTCTATAAACGAACATATCGACCAGTCACCCAACGTATCTCCAATTTAATTCAAAAAGCCAATCGAAACCAGACTCAAGTGAATCTTCACCCAGATCGACGAATTTGTTATTCAAATGCCAAAGGTGTGACACCTCTTGCGATGTACCCGCGCCTCGTCTATCGCGTTGTTGGCACGTAGCAATTAATGAATTGAAGAGAAGCCTTGGCGATGAAAAGGGAGAAGAAAGCGCGGCTGGCTCGTTTCGCTGGCAAATAAGCCGCCTGCGGCAGGAAGACAATAAAAATATTGACAAAAGCCGGACAGAATTTAATAACGATCGACGGTGCTGCCCGCTGATTACGCGTTCCCGGTTGCATCCAGGCAAATCGTTCGACGCGTACCTGCTGCCGATGAAAAGTCGTACATCGTTCCACGGATGACCGGCTAGACGGACAACGAATCAGCCGGCCCTTAACGTGTAATTCCAAGTGTTAACGTTATTATAATCGCTCGGTTCCCAGCCCGAGCGAATGATTGTGCGGTTCAAGCCGTGGCACGCGGTGCCCATAGAGCGCCCGGCTACAAAGCAGCTGACTTGTAAAGGATGCAAGGGAACACGCCGTACGTCCGTTAATAGCTGACATCGTGAATGGCGGGAATTTCATGCTTTTCCCATAGCGACAGCCTCCTATCCGCCTCGCGCTTTTCTTTCGCTCGTTTCGCCTCATAATGAACGAGACATCTGTATCCTTGACGGACGCGATCTAGCCCCGGTTTCACCGGGATGCGTCAGAACGAAAGATCAGCTCTGTTTCCGTTGGACAATCCTTCGATCGGTTTCGCCTTGTGTGCCGATTTTCTAACGATTCATCTTTCATCCGTCGCGACGCGACGTCTTCCGCGTTTGCTAACTCCAAGACTTTTAGACATCTCCTTTCTTTCTTTTATTCGAATTTATTGTACAAGAGTGACAGTTTTATATTGTCACACAGAGAAATTAGAAAAATTTTCACTTCTCGAGTGATGGGGCTCTTTTAATTTTCCATAGATATAAGGATGCAGGAGATTTCTACCACTATCTATCATCGACGCACACCAGGGACGTGTCAATTGATTAAACAATCCACCATTCCCATCGCGGTCCCTTCAATTTCAATTTCCTTCGGCGGTGGGTCGCGTTTCGCCATGATCGCGCTGCAACCGGCGGCGTTTCTTTATTTTTTCCTCTCATTGCCGCGCGCGTGCATCTTCGCCGTGTGTTTGCTCACACCGGGATCGGTGTCCAGGCGTGAAATCAACGCACGTGTAGGCGCGTGCACGAGGCCCAACATTCCCTTGCCTTCACCCGTAAACACAGCCGACGGGCTTTTCCGTTTAGCCGATGATTTACGGCGTGAACGTGTCTCGGAAGGTGTCGATCGCATAATGGCGAGCCCTGTCGCCGTCGATCGCCGGCCAATACGGTAATCACGGGGTGGCATCTACCTGGCCGCGATCATAATGATAATGGTCGCTTTGCGGGGAAGTCTTCATCCTACACGCCGTGTCCGGCTACGTGTGCATCACCGCACCGTTGGTCCTCGCACCGCTTGTGCGCTCGTTCAAGTCACTCCGCTCTGTTTCGGCGTTTCGAGCGGAATTTATCTGTACCAAGGGTGGAAACGTTGAACGGGGTGAATCGAGTGTATAGAAGTGTTTTCAACTCCTTTTGAAATATTTTTGTGGAATTTATCAGAATTTATTATTAAAAAAATTAACTTTTCCCTACTAAGGAAGAAAGAGACGAAATTCGAACCTAGAATCTTCAACTCTGTGCGTATCATTTTAATTAAAATATTATGTCAGGGATTCTTTCGAAAGTTTCGCAGACTTTGCTTTATGTAAATCCCCGCGGGAAGATACCGTTTCTCAAATTTCCTGCAACCTCGCAATCAAGATCGCGCGATCTAAGACGTACTTCTACGCGTGATGAACGATTCAGAAGTTCCCGCGTAGCGTAGATATTAATAACAGTGACTATTTTCAGAGATGAAGCGTCACCAAGAGTTCAGGATGAAAAGTATTCATGAATTCAAAGACGTTTCGCCACGTTCCGTCGAACTGGCGGGGATTATTTATCGAACACCTGTTACACGGACAGCCAGTGAAATTATCATAAGTCGACCGATCTCGACCTCGACTATGGCTCGTGTTGCGCCTCTTCGTACACAACCACCGCGCGAATTATATTTAGACCTTGTCTTCAACACGCCTGCAAGTATTCTCCTGAAGACGATACGATCGCCTCATAATCGGCCCGCCAAAAATTCGGTATGCCGATTTCTACACCGACCACGTGGTTTAAATATTCATCAGACCCGGCCAGACTAGACGAAGAGGACGCACGTTTCGTGATACAAGCTATTCATTTTCAGAGCGAAGATAACGTAATCTTCGTTACGAACAGATGATTTAAGAGCTTTCTAGAAAAAGGACCCACCGTATAAAATGGTGAATTAAGTAATAATATAATTTTGTTGATTTAAACCTCTGTTATTAGTATCTTTAACGTCAATAAAAAAGATTCATAAATTCATGTGTGTTTTTTCAACTAAAATCCCCTCAATTATAAATCTCATGGGGGTGTAACTCGTGGATCACGTTACCGTCCAATTACAAACATTTCATCGATGTGTTTATCGCGGCGATAGGCGTGCATCGTTTTACGCGGGGCTTATCGAGAAAAATTACCAAAATTGACAGCAATTTGCGACGCTCGTAATTTCTGGTCCTCTCTTCATTCACACCGAGGTTGGACTAGCGCTCGCGCGCGCTCTCTCGCTGTATCGCCTCGGCACCATCATCATCGCCGGATGAGGTCGAGAGACCATCCGCAGCTACGTGATCGGTGTGGTGTTACAGCAATTTCTACGATACAGCGCACGTTGCCGTACGTGAGCAACGTTGTCGTGAACGCTCGAGCCAACAATAAGGAATCCTACCAGCCCCGCACCTTATGCCTGTTATCCTGCCCGAGAAAACGAGCACACGGCCCGTAGACGTGTTGCGCTCGATCGGAACCGAATGTTAATTCGGACGAATCGATCGTAAATCTTGAAAATTGCCGCGAACTGGAAGCCCGAGCAGCGAGCCGCGGAGCGGAGAGGAACGAAGAAACACGCGTGCGAGTTATGCTGTTTGTACAGGGCGATTCAGCTGACAGATGGTGGCTGTATTGATTCTTGTATTATTCTTCGCTGCACAATTATTTATTAAGCAATGGACGATGCGGCTTGGTATTTGCCGACAAGACGCATGATTTAGAGCTTCAATTTGTTTTCATTGTCATCTTCGATATATTATATTATTTCTTTGAAAAGTGTATATATAGGATATAAAACCATGTTCTCAGAGACAGAGAAAATAACTGGTTCACTTAAATAATTGCTCCCCTTCTGTGGAAAGTTGCAGAATATAAAGCGAAACTCGGAATATGATGATTAGTTTTTTTGGTATCCAATTTTCGTAAGTCGTTGGCCGGAAGAAGGTCGGAATCCGAAACTTTGGAATGTTCGAAATTTCAAGGGAATCAGAGGCTTCATTAAAATAATTTTTTGCTCGAATAGCCGACACTCCAATTTATGATTTGAAATATCATAAAATAATTTTTTCCTTTGAATTAATGATTATTAACTACTATGTTATTTGTTTATCAGAATACCAGTGCTCATTTATAAATTAATCAGCTTAAGATCTAATGAATCCCCTTATACGTTATCGATACGAAATTTGCATTCGACGGCGATATTTTAAAACCCTCGCTTTTTAAAATATTACCAAACAACATCAGAGACTCATTTTTTCTTTTGCGAGATCGCGATCTGAAAAATTCGTCGCCCGGGGCCGTTTTCGAACGTCGTCTGTCACTTGTATCTACTCGGACGTCCCGATTTCAAAAGCTCCCTCATAGGAGAAGAGCGTGGTCACATTTCACGCGAACTCTAGCCTACGCGCCACGATGCCGAGAAATCACTGCTATTAATGCCACGACGAGAGCGTCTCCGTATTTAAACAGTAACTATAAGTCATTGAGTAATCGACAGACGGCGGCCATTCAGTCACGTCGGGGAGTGACGCTTCTGACGTCACCGACACGTGGGAAATCGTGGGTGAAAGTTTTCAAATCGCTTCCACGGACTGCCGTATCGCGCATTCCCGCTCCCTGCAGCGATTATTTATCGCGGGTAGGCAAGAGGAGATTCTAGGCTGGACCGGATTGACCGAATTCTCGGCCAGCATATAGGCGTGGCGTTCTCGATGATCGCGAGTCCAGGTGATAAATTTGGATCGTTCGGCTTGTCCCAGACTCGAAATGGCCAGCACGAAAATTTGATCGGATTCCATGATCCCCTAATGCTTCTGAACGTCAAGGTGACTCCTGGTCGAAATCTTTCGAAACCAGTTCAGGGAATATCGGTACACCTATACCGGTGAACCACTTGGAGACGATGGAAGAAACGTAAGGGGATGCGTGATTCTATCCGTGGGTGAACCTTCCGCTTTTATTTATGAGAGGAAGATTTCTCTGTGCGGTAATAATTTCTCCAAAGTGTCACGTTTTTACGCCTGGAGAGAATTTTTTTTATCCTTGGTTAAGCTGGAAATACGGCCACGTAACTTGATCATCAACGTTAGTGGATCAATTCCAATCTTTCCTCTATTCGTTTTTTTATAATGTCGTCTTCAACATCTTCTTCGATGAATACACACGAGTATTCAAATGATATTTGTTGTAAATATTCAGTGTTCTATATTCTAGATTACACAAGAGACACATGTGCTGTTATCGACGTAAACTGGGAAGTCACAATGTGCTGACGTACGCTGATTATTTAAATCAGAACAAATAATTTTCAAAAAAAGAAGGAAAGTTCCAAACAGCAACAGCAACTATCCCAAAAATTAGTATACCGATCTCATAAACAATCTACGCTTCTTGATTAGTTTCAAAAATAATAATTAAGAAAGGCTATCAGTAGCAAGAAACTCATTTCATCGTTGTCTCATGTTTACAACCAAATCTAACGAGTATCTGCGTTCCCCTGTTATCTCATCGTCCAGCATAACCCCATCCCATCACAGCTGCAGTTTCTCCATTCACATTGTTAACCGTGATACTCTTCGTTCCTGATCCATGCGAGCAAGTATGCGTGCCTCGAACCGAATGAAATAGAAGAAACGAATACGGACCACCCGTCCGTCCCCCGTGTCCGGCAGTCCGTTCACCGGGGTCCCAGACCCATGGAATTATTTATACCGTTCCCTCGAAAGGGGAACCCGTGGCTGCCGTTCCTGGCGCATCGTCGCCGTAATTCAACTTAGAAAACAACGGCCGTGAGCGTGCATGTGTCCCAGGTAGCGGTAAATTAGTAGCGTGGGGCCCCGAATTTCGACCGCGGCAAAACGTCCGAGGGGTGTGACGGGGGTAACAGGGTGTCCTGGGGCTGCGAGCCAGGCCAACCGTGGCTTTCTACGCTCCGCGGAGGGACGTCCCGCGGCGAGACCCGGCACTCCTGATTAAAATTACTCTGCCGAGATCCGGCGAGATTTCCGCGGCGAAATTTATGAAATTGTCCCGGTTTATTGTTTTAAATGAGCTTGCGTTCCCCAAGAGATCACCGCCGGATAAGGGGTTGCCTGTAAATCCAGCTACGTCGAGAGCGACAGCGGCGAACGGTACGCCACGATGGGGGCGGTCGACCCCCTAGAGAGGTCCACTCTCGTGAAAATCGTCCGAGGCTAAATCAGAATTAAAACCGACCAACTAGCTGGAGCTTCGATTCTTTCAGTTAGGATAAGTGGTCGCTCGTTTGATCCTTCGATCGAGGATGCGGTCCACTGTGAAGTAGTAGAATTGTTCGAATAGTTTCAGAAATTTAAGGATGCACGAAATAGCTCCTGTCGAAGAAGGATAACACTTATTCTTTTTTTTCTTTTGAAGAATGCTAGATCCTCTGAAAATAACCTCGTAAACCTAACGAGGTAGATACTTCAGATTGGCAGGAGTTTCAGTCACAGAAGATGACGAACGCGTGTTCATGTCGCCGCGAGTTAAACACTCGGACGAGACATCGAAGACGAAGTCAGCCAACGGCTCTTCACGCAGCCGGTACGGCTCAATTAAAAAAAAAAAAAAAAAAAAGAAAGATAAAAAAATCAAAGCTCGGTGTAGCACGCTCGCTTACTATCCGACCGCTATTAATCTTCCAGTTAACCTTTATGATTATGTTTTTGACGTTCCGCCAGGAGACCAGTGTCGATCGCTCGAAGGTGAACACACGCGGCGTCGCGTAGATGGAAACGCGACTGGCTCCGTGCGTGTATCGTGAGAAAATTATGGAATCTCATCTCATCTCGCGGGAATTCCGATGGAACAGCAGGTGCGGATCCAACAGTGCCAATCATCATCCTGGACGACTAGTCAGTTCGATGATGCCGAGTATCGTCGTATCGCGTCCGAGTTTAGCTCAATATCAATCTAATTTCGCACGGATAACGGTCCCCGAAGGCATGGGAATCGTGTCGGGATCAGAACCGATCAGAACCGGGCGTAAACCTCGATTATCCGTACGCTCGTTTTACGATCAGTCTGATCACCGTGACCGTAGCATCGGCTCGATCTGTTGCTCTCCTTCGAGTACCTGCCTCGATCGTTTAGATTCTCAATGCGTACTTTCAATTAATTAGCCGCCGTTCGAATTCGAGCTAAGTATACGTAAAGGACGAGTCGTTTATGAATTGCGATGTTGTTGATATCTGTATCTTTCTTTTTTTAACTCCTTTGGAATTCTGATCACTGATCGTTGCAACTTTGTTCAAAGAGACTTAAAATAATCTGAGAAACTTATTACACTTTCATTTATTAATATACTGATCTTCGAGGACAATCTAAAGTAACTGGAATGATTTTAATTTGGAGCACTATTCATTTCAATTTTCTTTTTTTTCTTAATTATTAGTTGTACAATTAAAATTTTTGAAATTTCAATGGCAACACTTACTGAACACTTGTTCTCCTTTCGTTTATCCATTTTTATTCACACTGAGCTGTCCAGATTCCTCGAATTAGTAAAGTAGCAAGCACGACAAATTCCTCGTTCGAAAGCTCGCAGTCGCATCGAGCATGACGACTTTCGCGCTTGGACATTACGCTTAAGGACGATGTTGCGAGCGTTCATTATAAGGATGGGACTCTGCATGGGGTCCCCACGGACTCGACACCCATCCCTGCGACGCTGCATTTAATTTCCCTTTAAGCCGCTCCTAAGAAACTAATGAGACACGCGCTACGGTTACCGGAAGTGGACATAGCGAATTTATTACTCGGCCCTACATTTTCTTTCTCTTCAAATCGTTTCTTTATCTACTCGTTGGTTGTCTCAATTGTTCAAATAATAACACCTTGTGACTTCTACTCTTCGAGCTTACCTTGTATATTTTTTTAACGTAACCAAAATGATCGACGAAATAAATGTAGCAGTAAATTAAAAGGGAAGAGCATAACGGATGGAAAGACGACAAATAACCGGAATAACACCGGGGAGCATTGAAAAATCCTCTCTTTTATACGAACGGCCTCAATTAAACACATGTTCACAAGGATTTCTTTATATGCCGTGTTGTAGCTCATCGATCAGTACGCGAATGATGCAAAAGGCGTAATCGTTGTGTGGATTGCAGAAAGGTACCTTGTCGCATTTGCGAAGGAAAGCCGTCGATTTACGCGACAAAGCGACGCAGGGTCGACGATCCTTTCGCCCAGGTTAATCCACTTGTCGGCGTTCGTGATTTAACGTGCGGTTGCACACTTTCTGTCATTCGTTGCGGAATCATGTGAAATATTGTGATTAATACCCTTTTATCGCGACGCTGCGTCGCGTTATTATATTTCCTCATCGGCACGCAATCAGTCCTCTCTATCCCCCACCCCTTTTTTTTTAACACCCTTTCGCATAATCGAATGTAATCGATTATCGCGAAACCCGCTAGAGTTTCCATGATTTATTGCCAGCCACTGGTGTTCGACGAACATTCGGTAAATTGTTGGATTGATTGATATCGCGCGGCATTTTATCCTGAGCAAAAGAGACGGGGATTCTTCGGTATTAAAACGGTTATAATTAAGAACGATTATAAAGCTTGGATTAAGTTTAATCGTACGTGTGGATGCGATTAGGGATTATTAGTTTTGTGACATATAAAGATGAGCAATTTAGTTTCTTCGTTTTCTCTTTGAATTCTTCAAATAAATTTTATTATAATCATAGGTTCATTCGTGGAGAAATAATTAGATGCTTGATTAATGTGGTCCTTATCTTCTGAAAGATTACATCAGGAAAAAACTCAATTTTGATCTATTCATAATTATCAAATGTTTTGCCATTCGTCGAAGCATATTTCTGATTGATAGATCGCTTTCCGTTATTCAGACTCTAGATTCCATTCAACATCAAATGATATTTGACCAAATTTATGTTTTCTATATCAATCACCATCATCATCCAATTAATAAAACTCATTGCCTTGTCTACAACTTGAACCTGTCTGGGTCAACACATTTATATTTCAACCCCTTCCTAAAGCTAGCTGTAACGCGATATGTATAAAAAATTTACGTTTCTTGAACCCTGCTGAGAAATCAAAGACAGAACTTATTAACATATCTATAATTCAAACAATTCTGGACTTCCATCAGAAGGATAATAAAATGAACGATGTATCATCGATATTTATTTCAACCCCTTTTTATACTACCAGTATCCGACAGAAAAGCTTCATATTTTCCAAAAGCTGTCAGGAAATGAGAGAGCTCTTATCACGGACCATCGGAAAGTAAAGTTTTCGTTGCGTTCGTAGTCGGCCGCGCCGGGGCGCCGATGCTCCGGCGTAAATCACCGGGCCACGCGGAGGTTTTCCGTTGCCAGCAGGGCACCGGGGCCCCGGCGCGGGCCCCATGGCGGTGCAAATGTATAAATACCAGCCACAAATCTGCCAGCCGGCTAATTTATAAATTTCACGCCGATCTCGTAAATGCGTTTCTGATTTAGCACGTTTAAATTATCGCTAAACCACTTCTAACTGCCCGGCCGTGTAATCTCTCTCCTCGTTCAACCACCCCCTCCTACCCCCCTTTTGCTGGCTTTACGGCATTCGATAAATGGCTGTCCGCATAATCGCGAACGATACTTCTGCGACCGGCTACACAGAACGGTCGAGAAATTATGGAGATTGCCAGATAACAGGCGACACTGTGTATATTCTGCATTTATCGCTTGACGCTTTTCGAAGAATAGAACATGTCGGCTTTTCTCTCTTTATCGAGTCTCTTACGGGTTGTATGAATGATTTCGATAGCGGGGTATCGGTGATTTCTCATTCGAATCTTCTTTTATGATTATCCTTTTGAAATAGTAGATATCATTTTCTCTCTATTTGAAATTTAAATGGAACGTGTTAATAAATATTTTATACAATTATTAAGTACATTTATATTCCAAAATAGTGCATTTTTCTTTACTAATATGTAAAGAAAAATTGTTCGAAAATAAGTTGGAATGCAACCATAAGTAATTTTTTAAATTTTTCCTGCAACTCTTACTGCGTTAACATTGATTCACCCGACACTTAGCGCAAAACGGTAAAATCTATTCGCACGTTGATTAAAATCCCTGGTAATCGACAATTCCCATTCATAAACACCGTTTGAACCTTGTTCCGCAAGGGTCAACGACGCGATCGTATGCCACGCAATGCGCGGCCACGTTTCATTCCAATCGCGAACGATGGATCGATATCGAGTCGTCGATACTCGGTCTCCTGATCGTCCCTGCAGTCACTCGAGCTGATACAAAGTAATTGAAAATTATTCGGTAATACGTCTGATCGATTGCGACCCGTTAACTCGTTCATACATCACCCGGGTCCGGTGAGACGCCTGCCCCTCAGCCACCCCCTCGACCACCCTCGGCCGTCGACGTTTCTGCGTCTGTTCGTTTTTTCTTATTTCGAGAACACGCTCGCCTCCGCGGCCTTAGCGAGGCGTCTTAGCGGGGTCAGGTCGGCCAATAAATCCAATACGCCACGGTTCGTCCCGTGCGAGAGCAGCAGTTTTACAATTCATGAATTTATTATGGGCACCAGCGAGAATACCGCGGGGCCTCTGCTATTGATTTATCGTTACGCTTGGCCGGCCACAAACGGGCCCCGTCTTCCATCGCGTACGCTCCTGGCGGAACGGGTCGCGGGGGAGGCGACGCGAGAAAATTAAGCTCACCCCCTTTCGTCTTTCCAGTCGACGTGTCCGCGAAACATCGATGGAAATATATTGAATTTTGATCGTCTGAATGATGGAGACTCGATTGGAACTTCAGTATCGAGAACGTCAGAAGTTTCAGAGGGTGGATTCTTTTCATGCTTCATGGGATAATTGATGATCTATGGTTTCTGATACGGTCAAGGAGTACATTAACAGTTTGACAATCACCTGACAGCTTGCAGTGGGTCAATATAGATCCACTCGTATTTTGTGTTTCTTTTTCATTCATCGATCAATAAGACAAAGTAATCAAACGTAAAAAAAGATACTATCCAAAACGGAAGCGAACACCGAAATCGGGGCCCGAGGAAACAATGGAACGGAAGGGTACCATCAGAGCCGCGATATCTACGAGGAGGAGGCACAGGGCACGGCGCAAGGGAGGCCGAGGTCGAATCCAGTACGCGGACTTACCGTAGAAATCCCGTAGTTCATTAATCAAGCAACGCCCGGAGTCGGAATGCCTTCGTATTTCGAGAGTTGCAGTCCATTTATCACGACGGAAACGTATTTGTAGGCAGTGGCTGTGCCCGCTTCGCTAACAAGTGGATACGCTGTCCCCGCGGATGATGTAGCACCGGCTAGGCTCTGGACCCCCTACGGCGTCTGACACCTCGAACCTTACAACCTTCGAACCGAGTTCCCTCCCGGCCAAGAA
Organism: Osmia bicornis bicornis; assembly: GCF_907164935.1. Lineage (NCBI taxonomy): Eukaryota > Metazoa > Arthropoda > Insecta > Hymenoptera > Megachilidae > Osmia > Osmia bicornis. Next base: position 6,736,971 of record NC_060221.1, on the reverse strand, counting down.
GACCGCGTTTAACGAATTTCCTTCGGGAAAAGCATCCGGAGTCGAGAGGAACGGCACCGAGAGACGAACGGTAGAGTTATCACCGCGGGATAGTGAAAGAGTCAAGTGGAATCCTCTTTGGCGGTTCGTTTCGATCCCTCCGGTTTCCGGTTTCACCAGGGACCCAGAGATCCGGTGATTTACGGCGAAAAAATGGCGTACGGACGGGTCGCATTCGATCGTCGACTAGCTCGCTTTCAACGAATTTTCTTCGGGAAATCGCGTAGAGTTTAGCGGACCGGTTTAAGGCGCGTGTTCGAACGGAGGGTGTGATTTATCGAGGCGCGACCATGGCTAGTGACGCGTTACATAAGTTACAGGTTGTCGGCTGCTTTTTGCGCTGCCGTTGCTGCACGCAGTAAATTAAATATTAAAACGCCAGGATGCCGATCCAGGATGTTTACACGGGAAAGAAGCGATTCCTCGGCTCGCGTACAATCGCCCGGTGAATTTATCGCTCCGGTAATAATAAACTGACCGCTCGTGGCTGTTCGCGTCGAGATCGATTGGCTCGAGTAATTTGTCCGCGTTATTGTTTAACGTTGCCTTTGTTCTCACGAAGATCGTGCGATCTTGTACGTCCTGATGCGAGAGGATCGGCCCTCGACAGTCGGGATAATTACGCAACGAAATTATTAGCACGATATCGCGCGAAAGAACGCAGTTTCATGACTGACAATTATAATCAACCGGCAAAGGTTCGTTATATGGAAAACGTCGTTTACGGTTTGATTGGCTGAAATTCAAATGTTCCGTTTGATGAATGATGATGAATTTCGTCGGACGGCAGGATTACCACGGGACATTGTTAGACAACTATATTAATATGCAAATGCGGATGCTGATTAGAACGTTCTATTCAATTACGCCTGAGTTTTTGAATAATGCAGAAGGCAGTTTCGAAACGATTGGAAAAGATCGTGTCTATGGTGCAGTGTTTAATGAAAATTGGAGAAGAAAATAACAGAAATAAGATAAGGTTGAAATGAAATTATTAGCAGTATGATTAGATCATTAGGTCAATTATTAAAATTCAACTCTAAAATCAATTTTTCATTTAATTAATTACTTTTTTAATTAACCTGCAACCTGATTCTATTACCTTATACAACAGATGATCGAAATTTTCATCGAGATCGTATCGCAACTGCGGATCGAACGCGACCGTCTCAAGAACTCGCGGATCCACTGAACTGGATCCTTTAAAAGGTTAGCCGGTCTACAATTCCGCCGCGTGCACGGCTGGCATGCAAAAGGGCAGAGCATCCGCCATAATTCGCAGCGAGAGCACGACCGAATTGGAATCTCGAACGCGCTTTTGTCCGCGCTTCTTCCTGCTCGGTTGGGGCAGGTGAGAAACGGGCCAAGCGATAGGCGCCATCGTTTCTTTCATCCTCGATCCCCTTACGATTGAATTTTCAATCGCTCGCGAAGAAAGTCAGCTCGGATGTTGTACGCTTTGATTTGTTGCGTTTTCAATAGCAGGCGTAACAATTCACGTGCGTGCGACTCGTGCGAAGCGGAATTTTTCTCGCTTCGCTGAAAACGATGTGGGATAGTGAAACGAAACCAACTATCGAAGATCGAACGTCGATCTCGATCACTTTCTATATTTATAGGCGCTGTTATGGGAGAAGGAAATTGATAATTGAAGGTTCGGTGCGCTGGAAACAACAGGTTCTTACATAGAATGCTATAGAATTGCAGTCTTCTTTACTGCTAATTTTGTATGGAATACCTTGCCACTTTGAAAAATGATAATACTATTAATTTTCTAACTTGTATCATAATACTTAGAAAATAAAATATTTACAAAGTACAATTTTCTGTTCTCCTTTATCATAGACAATCCTCTATTTTTCATTATTTCTTCCCAAAATCCTCACAAAACTCATTATTTCCTGAAATTATATTTAACGCTGATAATCCTAACTAATCAAACTATTCATTAAAAAATCACTATAAGTCCCATAATAGAAAACGTGATGGCAGTAGCCAGAACCCTCAGCCGATCTACAATGAAACCGATGCCGTAGGCTTGGAATAATTCCGCGTAGCGATCGTGCAACCCCATTCTTCTCTCTGTATTCTTGCGCGGCCTTTAACACGCGGACGACGCAATAATGCTAAGCTGTCCGCGCTCATAACGCGGCGGAAGGCGGCCTACGCTTCACTCCGCCTTCTCGCGTTCGCGTTCCCTCGTTTCAGCTCATTTCCAAGCGGCTTGGCACCTCCGTGGGCCAGGAAAATAAATAAAAGGGCAAAGTGGCTTATTGAAATCGGCCCTTGCGCCGCTCGTTGCCCGCTTTGACGGGCCAGGATCGCAGTCTCGAAGCGCGAACGAGCGCGAAAGCTGACGTCTCGACCCCTCCCAGCCGGTGTTGCTCGTTGCTTTTCTACCTCGTTGGCTCGTTGCACGTGCTCGATAGCACAGGTATCGTGCGAGTTAAAACGCTTTGCTTTCTCTTTGTGCACCGTTCTTGCACGCTTGCCAATTGAATCGGGCTATTCTGGAATTGAGTTTCTACGACGAAATGGTACCGACGATAAATCGAGTTCGATAGAATTGTTCAATATTCACAGTTCGTTCGTGTCGATCGCGCGTGCTCGCTGAAAGATATCTCAGCCCCGAGAGCTGCGTCCCGGGCATCCTTTTCTACCGACGCGTCGCGTCGCCATCGTCTTATCTGTCGTACACACGCTTTTCCCGTACGCAACGTTCAACACCTGCCTCGCGTCGAACGTTCGAAGAATTCCGTCTGTATCGCGTCGTTAATTACCCGTCGTTCGCAACCCCGAGTCGCCGTATTATTACGCGCCTAACAATCGGCGTTCACGATCGATCGTGTGCCCGGTTAACTGTTTCCTTCCTCCGTGTCGGCAGCCGCGATTTTTCCGGCATATCAGATGCGCGCGACCTGTTAAGTAACGAGTCGCTATCCGACGACGCTCGTGCATCGTAAAGCCTCGGTTAGCCGGATAGGATGGAATTCGGCGATGCTTGAGGAATATTCAGAGACCGTCTACCGGCATCGAGATCTTTGGGGATCTACATATTTAGAGTCGTGCACGGGAACGTGACCGTACTTAAACGATACGAGAACGAAGGTGACGTTCGATACACCGCGCATAAGTCTAGATTTGCATTCCCGTTAAGGATATTTCTACATCTGTTCGCGGGAAACATTGGAACAGTGCCGCATTCCGAGCGTGGCCGTGCATCCTCCGATGCTTCTGCTATTAATTACCGTTCGACTAGTTTATTTTTAATTAAATATTAGATTTGTACCGATTCAGCCATCTTAAAGCTTCATACGGAAATGATTAGTCCAACTAAGCTAACGAAATTCCTGCCAGCTGTTTTCCCATGACATCCAACCCGTTGGTCGCCCCGATCAACCATCAAACATACGAATGGTGGCGCATTAGAAGAGCGATAACAGCTGGAATCGATGGCGAGGATGGCAAAGATCGGTCTCGCGCTTCCGCGGGATTAGCGATCAACTCGGCTAGCGGTCAGCGGAGGCCGATTCACCGCGAGCGTTCGCCGCGGAGAAAGCACGACGTGGGAATACACGTCGCCGCGGATTACGCCCCCTCCTCGCGCAGCTCTCCCTCTTTCTCTCACGTTCACGAGCGTGTTCACGTGAACACGCCGCGCCGGGGCGCGTTATCTCGCGTGTGCATGTATGTATACGCGCGCTCGCGAGATACCGACCCGCCACGGATAAGTATTCACTTTAGCCCGGTGGTTCGTGACCTCGTATCGCCGGGCATTACAGAGCCCGGTTGCCTTTTTTATCGGGGCGCCACGTCACGCGGAGGCTGCAATTACTAATTTAGAGGCGAGACCGAGTCGTGCCAAAACCGTCGGCTCGGCTCGCGGAAAGCCGCCCTCTTTCCCTCCTCTGTTATATTCGTATGAAAGCAAGCAACCATACCTTCTTCTCGCTCCGCGTACTCCTCCACGAGCGTGTACCGACCGTGGTAGCCGCGGGTACCGTGGCCGGGCATAACGTACGGATGCAACCATCGAAATATGCACGGCCGCAAGGGCCTGCGCTAATTACATGCCTGTCGCGATGCACGAACGCCGTTTCCTAATTGTGAACACGAGCGAGAGGAAGAAAGAAGAGGCTTGGCCGTCAGCGGAGATCCGCTCCGAGCATTTTTCGCGTGTACGACTGACGGACGTGCCGGGGGTAATAGAAAAGCGGCCTCGGATTAATTGCGCCAACGGTTGACCCGTGCTGCTCGACTCTCGATGGCTAATTGGTTTCGAGATTTGTTTCGATGGACGCTATTTTTTCGAATAATGATTCAATGAAACTGTTCTACTGTTCAACACTAATTTTCTTATCACAGTGGTTAGTGATAATGGTTAATATTAAAAATGTAATAGAAATGTTTAACCATCGGTTTACTTTGATTATTTTATTCAAATGATAGAATATAGAAATGATGATACCCTCAATTTTATAATAAAGATTGTTGAAAAGAGAAACGATCACCCACTCGATGAAATTTTTCTTTGATCATTCTTTACCTGGCACGTTTCCCTGCACCCTCCACGAGTCTGGTGCTTAATTTAAAGCCTTCTCTATTCCTCGCGAGGAAACGAGACATCGAGAAACCGGGATTCGTCGAGCCGACCCTCCGCTCGTATCGTAGAACAATGAAGGGCCGCTATTAATATTGGCTCACTATCTCGCCGGTATCGCGCGTTTCACACACCCCACGCACTCGAGTAACACGGCCCGCGTAGGGACATTTTCATTGCATATTAATGCCCCTCATTACTGCCACTCCGCACCGCATTACTCAATGCTACACCACCGTCCCGTCTAGTGTTTCAAACGGGATCGAGGCGGAAATGCTATTGACCGCCTGAGTTCCTGCCACGTAAAATTCGCCCCTTCCAACCCTACTTTCGTTTCGACTTGCTGCAATGCAGCCTAAAAATGATTCTGACGCTGTTTCTATTATCAAATATGAAATTATACAGATGCACGCTGATTTTCAATTTTTTAATTAATGCAATTGGTGAAAGTACCGATAGAAACCTGTTGCAAATTTTCAAATGTGTGCATTTGAATTTTTCTAAAAGCGTGTTTTTCCTAAAACACAATTAAACTTTAAGTACTCTGTTATATAAAAAAAAATTAATTCTTCCAAGTGTATTTCCCAAGCGGACAGAACTTATCCGGCAACCGAATACCACCCTGTGCCAGGGACACACGATATTTCTACGTTTCCACGAGAGTCCATTCTTAACCTTGTCCCAGGTAACGAGGCGAGAATTAATAAGATTATTAATAAGCGAAAGTATAGCCGGAGGGATGCTCGATACCTTTCCACAAGCTGGTCGGTCCACTTTCGACGAGTCCCACGAGCGGATCGCGTGCAGACGCTTCCGAGTCGGAGCTTGTAGACCGGTGGTGAAAAGACAACTCCCGAGTAGGATTATTAATCGTCCTGGAGACCTGGTCAGGGTTCAGGTGAACGCGCATCCTACGAGGTGGGTTCAACGCGCGAGGTCGACGACGAGCAGCTTATAAGCGACGTGTCCGGGACATTAGCTATCGAATCCGTTGCCCCGTGTAAGAAATACTTAAATGTCGAGGACTCGAAGTGAGCCGAGGGAGAAACCGTTGGCCGGGTCGTGCTTTTATCAGAGCGATATGTCAGTGCGTGACAGCGCCGTGTGTAGACATCGGTCACGGGACGAGCAACATTTCTCACCTCTTAGAGCTTAGGCAGGTAAGGACGTCGCGGCGATGCCGTGTCGAATCGCTCGATTAAATTACACCATTTTTCATGGCCTCGTTCCCGTCTTCGTACTGCCATCTCCTAGCAAGCCGAACCGACTCCGGATTCACGTTTCTCGATTATACCTGCTTTCCTAACTGTGCTAACCGATAGCTTTCTATTAAACTCATCGATACTCTACGGATGAAAATTTGGAAAAATTCTTTTCTACATTTTCGAATTTCAAGTAATTTATCGTAAAAATGAACAACACGAATTGTATAAAAGTTCACGTACATGGAGGAGTAAAATTAGAATACTGATATATTGTCAATTGCGTTGAACGTTAATTACCAACGTTAATTGACATCTGGACCTTCAGCCATGGTAATTTACACAGGAAAAGCTTATCAAAGGTACCGATGACAGTTGAAAAAATGTCGTATACAGCGAGATAAAACTTGACAAGGTGGAGGCCCTTCAAAGGACGATTATTGAACAGGCGGCCGAGCCTTGTTTACACGCAGCCACACACCTGTCTTTTATCTTGCTGCCTTTATGCTGTGGAGCATAACATCGTTATTTAATTACGGAGAAAGTTCAATACACTGTTATTTATCGAATGCCATTTTTCGTGATCCCTCGGACATATGGTTTTAAAGGTCAAATGACTTTATAAACACAATTCTAAAATTACAATTCTGTATCATTTGACTGTAGTTAATTATATTTTCCTACAGTCCTTCAATTATGAATAATGTTAAAATTGAATCAATTACTTGGATAATTAATTGTTCGAAACATCTTCCCCCCCAAATCAATCGCGATCGCCTCGAAGTTTCCTTCCAATGTTCTCTCACGCTCCTCGGAAGAAAAGGAAGAGCAGATACGAAAAAAGGACACGAGGAACGGCGGAGAGTAAGCGGCGCGATTTAATTGCGAGGACATTTCTTATATGGAAGTTATCGGTTACGGCGCACGTGCCAGGCCGACGCGGCACGGAGCCGAGCAGAACGGAGCGGAACGCTTAATGGGAGTCCCTTGCGCGTCCCTGGATTCAAATATTTTCAATCGTCTCTTCCGCGCTTCTTATCTAAATGCGATTCCCCGTTATCTAACCGTTGTCTGGACTCATCACCGGGCCAGTGTCTCTCTTACTTATCCCACAGGCCAAAGCTGAGCCAGCGTCAAGAAAACAAGAAGAAAGGGCAGAAGAAAGGACGCGACAAAGAGGAGGAAGAAGAAGAGAGTTCAAGTAACGTGGTCAGAATTTCCTTCAGGTAAAACATATCGGCACCTGATATAAACAACATTGTAACTAGCGATTTACAATCTCTTGACTCTATTTTTTAGAAGAATGTAAGTTAAAATTTACTTTTAAATGGTTCATATTTTCTGTAATTCAAAATATAATTTTTTTAAGACAGAAAGTCAGGAAATATAAAGATACAATTTATTATTTTTTACAATTAAAAATATTTGTAATAGAAGCATGATTCCTAGACAGAAAAAAAATTATTCTTTTCTTTAATATATTTGTATTATAGTTGCAAAACACCGTAACAAAAGTTACAATGTTGTTCGTATCAGGTTTGTAATACTAAACAAAACTGAACTTAATATAATTTTATAAATTAAAATAACCCTTCTTCTCAGAAGGGCTGCTATTTTCCAATGATATAAACAATATTAAGACAAAGGGTGTATATGTTTAAATGATCGCAATCTCCGCCTCATTAGGTATCAACTTTTCCAGATATCGCGTGTACGTTGTTGTGTTACAGACTGTACATGGCTACGTATCCTTACGGTTAGAGTTCTCCACTTTAACGTCCGCTCTGTCTTCTCCTTCTGGTTCTTTTCTCTCTGTGTTCTGCAGCCCGTAGGTTCTACGTTCCAGCGTATATGCAGAGAGGGGCCCCCGCGTACATACGTCCCCGTTGCCGCGGAGATCGAGATGCAAAGGAGACCCGCGCCGCTTTTAAACTCGCCGCCACGAAGCGGATAAATTCGCCCGGGTCCCTCGATCTATTAATTCGAGCCGCTGTTGCATTCCTTCGGGGTCTCGACCGCTCGGCTCCTCGACTCCGCGACCTTCCTGCTTTCTCGCGATTCCCTCCGCGCTAGCTCGCGACCGGCTACGCCTGTATCGCTTGTACACGCGCGTACGCGCGACCTCTCCTCGCCGCGTTCCTTTCGCCTGCCTACCCGCGACGATACCGTCTCGCAAATGGAATTGATCTTATTGTTATAAATTTATATATTTTTCTAAAGAAATTTAGCTTTGGTATTTTAATAAAGAAATGATTGTAACTTTATTTTGGTTGTTTTTCTTTGAATCTATATAACTCGCACTAAATTTTAACAATTTCCTTTTAATTTCTTAGGAATAAATTGTTTGGAAATTTAAAAAATATTTTTAATCTCTGCCTGATTATTGTCAACAATGTTCGAGGAATTGTAACGAATCGTCGGAACGATAAGCGCGAAACTCTAGGCTGACGTTACGATCCCCTTTTAATAACCATGGGATAAAGTTTATTGTTGGGAGGTAACGCCAATCTAATCTACCTTTTATACCGGTACACCTACACGCCTAGCAGGAAGTATACCCTTGCCACGCTGTATTATCCTTATTTACGCCGCTCTTGATACTATATTGCCGATAGGTCTTTATCTACGCGCGTCCCTCGTTCGAACGAGGAAAAATAAGAAAATTGTACCCCGGGTCCCGCGTACACGCGCGCGGATTTATACACGCGAAGCTTACGCGGCGAAATTCTCTCCTACGATCTCCGGTTACAAGCCGATGCGAGGGAGATACAGCGGTGAGGAAACAAGTGTAAAGAGCGCTGTAAAGCCTGGTAATTATGCGATACAACGAGGGACCGGCACGGAGAGGTGTACTTTATGTCGACGCTGGACGCGAGCTCGTCAACTTCCATCGCGGAAGTTCAGGACATCGTGTCGTGGGATTGATAGTTTAGGTCAGTCGACAGGGTTCATGATATTTCCTGTTTTTTTCTCACTTTCCGCAGTTGGTTCAATTTTTCTTCAGCAAACGCTTCTCAGAAGCGTACGTGTTAATTAAACCGTAGATGTTCATGCAAATGGATATTTTTATAGAAAGTTGCTAATAAAGAAGTTGCTTGTTTATCATGTTAATTTTCCCATGAAAATATTGAAAAATTTGTCACTTTCAAAGGTTACAGTTATACCTCATTCTTGAGGTACTTCTTATGTCATCGAGGGAAGGGGTTAAAATGTTACTTTTACTTACGCACTTTGGTGCAACTGTTGGATTGACTGTCAGAAAAGTCTCGGTGCACACTTTATTGCGTAAAATCATCAATTTCGATGCGGAGAGTTAGAACTTCTCTGTCAGAGATTAATTTACCTCGCTAATAGAGGCTGCTAATTGAATTCGAACTGATGAAGTAAACAACGATGAATATAATATATTTGCAGACGTGTTCTGAGCCCATTACTGACAATGTGCTTGCCCGTTGAATTAAAATAGAGAATTTCGCTATTACAGTAAAACGTAATTTAACTGCAAATGAACGTTGCTGCTCGTTCTATTATTTCATTAGAAGAACAAGACTTCACGATTCATCACCATTTAGATCGACGTCTATATTAACGCAAACATTCATTAAGCCCGTTCTCCGTTTCTATTTTTAAACGTTGATTAATAAATACGTTCGCTTCGTTTCCAGAAATTCTTAACTCTAAAAATTAACGTTACGACCATAATCCGTGTCACGAGTGGCGACTACGATACAGCGAGACAACAAATTTGTACAACTTCTCTAATTTCATAGTAATTTGCAAGTCATGAGAAAACAAATAAGGTAAATGGAAATCTTTAAAGGGAGAAACCTCGGCTTACACCGAAGTTCTGTTAGTATGTTACATTGAATCGATTGCGATCGTTCCTTAAGGCGAGAGTCCGGGATGAATGATGCACAATGCGCATACTTCGATGTGCATATTCAAGTCAGAAAGACTGCCTTCAGATAAATCCTTTTCCGCTAAGAATCTATTGCAATTTTTCTACTTCTACGTACTTTGTATTCCACGATGTCACCCTTTTGCATAATATTCATATAGCAGAGAAGCTTCGTTTGACATTAAAATTGAACGAATGATATAGAATGCATTTTATGCATGTGATCGAAAGAGAAAAGTGAACGTAAAAGTTCTATGTAAAAGGAGCTCGTACACCATAGATTTTAGAAGAGTAAAAGAGGAATCGTTAAACCCATCAGTTAAAAAATATTAAATAAAAGAATTTTAAGTTTAACTCGTTGACTAAAGTAACGCTTCAAACTATCCCTTAATGAAAAAACCACTTAAAAATGAAGTTCCCTTTTCGATGCCCTAACCGGAAGGCGGTTCTGTCGATCGACAGATACAGCAGCACCGCTTTCTCATGCATTCCGGTAGGTCACGGTTAAGGAGGGTTCCCTGGACAGCGAAGAAAAGCAAGATGGATCTGGCTGATCTCGTTGGAGATCCGCGAGAGTTTCATACGTCAAAGCGCACAGGGACAGCAGCAATGGAGAATGGCGATAGGCCTGGATGCTGGTCGGGGCCCTTTCTCGATTGTGCGTGCCGCGTATGGGTCGAAGTCGCGAGAGGAGCACAACCCAGAGGGTCTACGCGAGAGGGACGAAGAGGATCACCGAGAGGATGTATGAAGCTATAAATCTTGGGCGACAAATCGCTAGCTCGCTCGTTCGTTCTCAGGCTAATTGTTGGGACGCGCTCGAATACCGCACTGCTTCCTTCCCCGACGTCTCCAGACGTCCGCTTCGCTTTCCGACGTCCCTCGCGGCCAGCCATCGATGAACGCACAATCGATTAATCGATTATCCGCTCCGTAGGCCCCGTGGCAGCGCGTTCCGCACCTGCGTATCCCCCGTACACCGAGACGTCCCGCGGCGCGGATTATTCTGTCGCTTTTGCTCATCAACGCTGATTTCACCCTTCAGGGAGATCTCTTCCCTCTTCCTTCTCTTTCACGCCAACTTCTGTTTCTTCGCTTTTTTACTTGTTCGGTCTTGATTACAACACGTTTTAATAAAACTGTGACAAGTATTCCCTTGCGATGCGTTATAATAGATACCTCGATCCCATAATATTTATTTTATACCAGAATTATACTAAAATGGAATATACTATATGTTCTTTAAAATTGACAAACTTTCACGCCTTTGAATACGCAAACTCGTTGCTCAGAATTTCGACACATCAATCAGTGAGGTTACGAAATCACTGAATCCTATCCTGGTGGAAAGGGATTACGTTAATCGCGCGATTCCCAGCCGAATGACAGCGCGTGCGCACGGAAGTGCAAAGTAGCCAGGAGAGAAATCCGCGTCCATTATAACGGCTAGCTGTAAAGAAACTTTCACGGCTAGCGCAAAACAGCACTATCGGTATTACACGCGATAAGTCTAACCGCGGGTCACGATCCGTGGGCGCGCAGGTGCGTTCGTTGCGTTTTTCAACCGAGCCCATGGAACAACCTGTGGCCGATCGTAAACGAATAAACAGGTGCGACTCGAACGGCCAGCCTCTTCTTCGTTCATGGAAAAATCACTGGCTTAAGATGGAACGAGTCACCTGCCGTGCGAACTCTCGCTGCAACGCATCAACTGTGTTACTCGTGCATTTATCTGGTTTTGTCTTTAGAAAATTCTTCTCGTTTTTATCGGATACCTAGTGATCTTCAGATCGATGCAAATTTCGCATTCGTGGTTCTTAAATCGCGAACTCGCGAAAAGGACCGAAGCAGCAAGTCTAGTAGAGACGAGTGCAGAATCCCAGAGGACTGATCGGAGATTAATCGTCGGGGGAGGAAAAATGCGGTTGTTCGGTGCCGTAACGGTAACCGGATGGCAGAGCGGTTCTCGGCCAGCGACTTTTCCAAGAAGGGTTCTGGCAAATCAGCGGGGATCGTCTCTGTTCGCGGTCTTGTCGTCCGCGCCGAGTCGGCCCCTTTACCGTCGTCGCCCTAGACGCCCGTCCGGAAAGTCAAACAATGCGACGTGCAGATTCCGCCTTATTTACTCGCGGTATCCGCTAGAAGGGTTCTCGACATGCAAAGCACGCGTTGTCATTTGCTCCCATCTCGAGCGGATCGGTTTACGTTCGCCGCGCGCTCGAGAAAATCTCTGCTGGACTGCACTCCACCGAACTCGCGGAGTCCGCTTCCTTCTTCCTCCTCTCTTTCTCCAACCTTCATCTCCTCCGTATATGCTATGCTTTGCTCTCCATCTTTCTCTATGCTTACCCTCGGACGTTTGGGAAGCTGTGTCAGTTAGAACAACGCGGAAGAGAGCATCGTCCAAGTATCTGCTCTCTTATTGTTCAGAACAATGCAACTTCGCGTTTCAGTCCAATTTCTTGACGCTATATTAACTGACATGCTGTCAAGACTTAGAAATCAAATTTCTAACGACACTTTCTATGTATCTCCGTCTTCCAGGGATTAATCAAACGACAAAGCAGCAACGGATCGAGTCTGCTTCACGACAGAGATTTACGTCTGAAAGCTGTCCGAAACGAGGTCGGCCCTTAATCAGGGCGGAACAGGTTCCTCGAGATTCCCCGCGTGGTAATCGTTGGCCATGCGTCATTGGATTAAGATTGTATCCAAATTATTCATCCGGTGGACGTCGCGCGAGAGAGATAGCAAGAGAAACGGGAGCCAGGTACGCGCGAAGGCGTTGCATCGCGGTAAAGCGATAGCACGGACTGATATATGGGGACCACACAAACCGCGTAACGGGAACCTAAATCAGAATTAATAGCGCCCTTCGCGGGACGTTTTCAGTCCTTGGCACGCGTGCTCGAGCCTTTGAGCGACCGCGATAAGGCGACAGATTAAGAAGAAGTCGAGGGAATGGCTGAGCAGAAACGAAGCGAACGAGCGGAAATCCAAGCGGATTAAGGACACTCGTTCGCGGGTGCTAATCCTATGAAGGTTCGCGCAAAATTTCTACGATTCATCGATGATTTAACGTCGTTCGTGTTCCCACGATTCGTTATCGAATGAATGCCCTTTTCATTCTTCAATTAACCGAGAAAGTTACAAACGACCAAATATTGTCCAGAGAAATTTTCAGAAAAATTTAAATATTTCAAGCTGAACAGTATCCTGGCAGAGGGTCGAAGGATCGGAAGTTGTCCGCTCATACTTTCCTTCCCGCAGCTCGACCCCCGGAATTCGACTGAATGGTTTGTAACCGTGCGCGGAATTCCCGCCATAAATCAGATGTTGGAACGAGAAGGAAAAAAAAGAAGTGCGGCACGCCGTTGTTCGTAGTCCCCAGTGGGCCGTGTAGTATTTCGCGGATCGCGAGTGTTGGCAGTATTTCGTGGGAGTTTCAACCCTTTTCTCCGCCTCCGTCCGCGGTCCAGAAGTCCCTTGCCGCTCGGGCAAGCGTAACGCAAAGAATCGGGAACTGGCTGGCTCCCAGGACCACCTTGCGGCTACAAATTGCATTGTTCCCTCGTGTTAGTGGTCATGGCGAGCATACTTAATGGTATTCTCCCTATGTTCCTTCGGCAACAATGATTTCTGCTATGCTTATCCGCTTAATCCGGAAATTTTTCCTTTCGTGAAATTGCTCTTCCTAATTTATGGTAGAAATTAAAATTCTAATTTTTCAATTTCATGCTTCCAATATTTATAATTTTTTAGGGTTGTTGTTATCAAATCTTCAGAACTTTAATAGGGTAGATAACCCTTTTCCGATTCCTCAACCTAATACACATGTCCGCTGACCGAATCGCTCGGTTCAAACGGCTATCTGACCGGGGTCAATGGAGAAATCAGCTCGAAAGTCGTCCTCCGCGTGTTCCACCAGCACACTCTCGAGCTCCTAAGCGTTCTGCGGTCTCAATCGCTTCGTCCAGTTCGAAGCTTCGTGACGGAGGGTGTAGAAGAGCGAGAGTGGAGGTCGAGCAATGAGGAACAGAACGGTTTTGCGGTTTGGCCTGCTGCTTCTCCGTCGAGGGAAGCCTGATTCTATCCTCCTTGTCCTCTCTCGTGCATACGTACGTAGCAGGCCAGCCAGACCATCATCAAGAAATATGATGATTGCAGACTGCTACCATTTACAGTAGTGCGGTTTTGTCTCGTACCATCGCGCTCTTCGGGTATACCTTTTCGCGCGAACTCCTTCTTTCTACTCTTCCAGGATTCTAAGCGACTCTCAAGTGGCACAGATTTTCCACGAGCAACGGTAACCTGTTCGCCTCTTTTCATTTTATCGTCTCGATAATGACGAATATGTAAATTTTGTCGGTAATAGATAATTGATTAATTAGTATATATTATATTAAGTATTAAGAGTTTAAATGGATGGAAACAAAGATTCAAGCGATTGTCATCGAAGATCCGTTTCGTTGTCGGGACGATCGCGATCAGAGTGACCGGTACGCGTTTTCGTAAGCGATAAATCATCGCGCGGCTCTACGGTGCTCGCACAATGCCGTACTAATCTTCCATCACGCACGCACGATATAACTACGCCCGCATGGCGTCCCGTGATTTACCATCCTGCGGCTAACCTCCATTATGTATGGCGCATGCTGGAAACTGTTGAGAATACCGTGCACCTTGCGCGCTCTCGGATAGTTACCAACCATACGTACAATGTTGTACGAGAAGAGCGCCGGTATGCGTCGATTTTCGAATTCCTGCGCCACGGAGCCCTTTCGATGATCACAAATCTAGCTTATGCGATGCTATTTTATTTTTAACATCGAGCTGATCATCGGACCTATTAACCCTTTAACGTACGAAACGTTGCAAAATTTGATGCAGAATTTTCGTTTGAATTCTCGTCATCATAGATTCTAGACGGATATCTTCTCTTGTATTTTCGAACTCGTCCATTACGAGTTGTAACATTTAAGATTACCTTCGACCGACTGCAACGACCGCCATCCTCGTTACGATATTCTCGTTCTAATGTCCGTCGACATTACCGCAACACCGTCCTCGGAGATTCTTTATCGATGACCCGGGCTAGGTACGCGCAGAGAAACCCGCGTAGAGAGAGTAAAGCTAGAAGAAGTTACGTCGAAGTTGGAGATCCAGAACGAGAGAGAGTATCCGTAGAAACAAGAAGATAACGATATTTGCGCGCACATAACTCGCATCCGATAGGAATAGGTCGTCGCCGTCGTCGTTGTCGTTAGTAGCTTAGAGCGTTTCGAAGAATGGAGCAATAAAGGGGTTTACCGTATATGCGGACGATCGCGGCTCCCTCCGAGCAACCCACGATCGCTACAGTACAATAATTAAACGTACGCGGTATCGCGATCAAATTTCATGGCTCTTCGCTTGGACCAACTTTTGTCTATGATAAATATTGCGGGACGGTATGGTTGCCAATTTAGATGAACTATCAGCTGGAAAGTTTGCTTTCTGGTTAACCGGAAAATATGATATGATTCTCTAGTTTCACTGAACCACCCACGAAACATCTGCGTATATATCTTTCCTAAATTGCACATGATCAGTATAAAATGTCGCATCAAAGTTCACCATAAACGCATATCCAAATACTATGAAACAGAGCCGATCAGCAACGGACTGGCAAGTATTCTTTAGCCCACTTTCGCGCTCGCACGTAGGTACACGATCGTTCGACACATCGGTTGGAAAGGTTCGTTTTATCGAACTTCCGTAAGCGGGTTGAAGAGAACGATGAGAAAGCACAGGGGGACAGGGAGGAGAGAAGAGCAGAGGACAGCAGGTTGTATCTTGAAAAGATAAGGGAATTTACGCGTACATAACTCGCGGTCGATAGGGTTAGGTGGTGGTGGTGGTGGTCGTTAGTAGGCTGGCGATGTACGAAGAATGGAGCAATAAAAGGAGAACGTGGCGCGTTCGTCAGCTGCTTTTTACGAGCGATTTTCACGGAGTAACGGTCGTACGATCGAGAATTACGCCTGGACGATCGGCGATCCACTCTCGGTGCTAATAGCGTACAAATCGGGCGGCTGGTATTATCTTTGGTCGGCTTCTCGGATCCATATATGTATCGCTCGCGACCATTCCTTCTTCTCGGTAGTAAGATTTGCGAGCGGCTCGGTTCACCTACCGATCCGGCTCATGCCTTTTACAGGCTCGATCGTACGGACAGCCGAGTCCTCTCGCTCGCCTGCTATTCCCTGCTGCTGAATTATTAAAACGCTGACTTAGGAACTCGGTGCCGTGATAAATTATCGCTTGAATATTGTTGCCCAGAAGACGCATTGGCTCTGCCTCGCGGGTTTTCAAATGGAAATCGAGCCAGCGATCGATCGACTACGCTCGCTTGCCCGCGGTTCGCCAGAACCTCGTAAATATGGAAAATAATCTTAACGGCTTAACGTTTCCAGACGGCTAAATTATGGCCGTCTAATCGAAACATTGGAATAACTTGTACTCTCGCCGCGAGATTACCGCCGACTTACACGATCACGTCTGATGCGCGAATTAATCGGTTTTTGCGCAATCCAAGATAATCGAGCTGTGTTCGCGGCTGTGTCGTGGATCGCCGGTGTGATTAAGATTGAGTGACAAGTGCCTTCGGAGAGAGTCCGCTGATTGAGCGATTCCTCGACTTGTTCGATTCAAATTATCGGCCAATTCGCGGGAAAACGATCGCGACTAACTGTTAACGATATTGTTAGCTTCATCAACGCTTATCGCTTATTTATTTAACGAGTACTCGATCAGTTAACCCTTTAACTAGTACTCCTGGATATTTATCGCTGGTACTCGGTGACAAATCATTCAAATTGGTTTCATAAATAGAAAATTATGGAAACACTTTGGTAATCTTCTTTCGCGTGATATGCATTCATTTCTAGAAAAACTTGTTTGTTTTTTATTAAGACATTATACGAAATCCCTATTGGAACTCAGAACTGAAACACGTAAACATCTCTATAAATGCAAAGCTTCCTCATGCGATAGCCATTCTTGAAGGGTGACTTTATAGGGGAGTAGGATTTCTCAGATGATCTGAACAGCTCAATTTCTATAGAAATAGTTCAAGCAATCAGAGATCACGATTCAATTAGAATACTCCTAGATTTGTACGTCTCTATAAATGAACTTTATTGGAGTCATTCAGTTATTACTGAACAGAGTAATCATGGTAATAACTGTAGATAAATGGACCCATCAAGATTCGTCGAGTAGCATCCGATCACGAGATCAATCCTGAATAAATTAATATCCATAAAACTTGTCTACAGTATACCAGCCTACGCTGGTGGTATCAATAACAAGTTAAATAATCCTTAGAAAATTTGCCTAGAGCCAAGTACTTTTCAGTCATCAGACTAATTACGAATAGACCGATATCCTTAAAATGTGTCATCGATTCTCAAGAAATTTTTTGCGATCTTCAAATTCATCTACAGATGAATTCCTCTCGAATAATCAGAGATTTAAAACTTGAAGCTTCCGATAAAACCGATTGTTGATCATCGAAATCGGAAATCCCACTCCCACCCAAACTCCCGTTCCAGCAATTTGCGGCTAACGAACCGGCGATATTCAACCCTTCGTGTAATTTATATCCACGATATCCGTCGAGCGTCGCTCTTGGCTGTTATTACGCGTATTAATGATGCGCTCGAGCGTGCACCGTGGCCTATGGTCTCCACTCTGACGAAATACGCGGACGTACGCATCGCATGAAGACGTAAAGGATGAGATAATGGTGTGACATAACCAGCGGGTGTACCCTGATCCCACGGTGGATCCGACACCGACCGACTGGTCACCTCTAATGACGCAATCCCACGAAAGCCGCGTTGGCTGAGACACTCTTAGGTTTCGTTTTGATTTCATTAATGGATCGGGTGCGCACTAATGTGACTTTGTTTGCCGAGCACTCGTCTCGCATTAAGAAAAGTCACGGCACGCCGGACACACGCGTCGTTTCGCGCTTCACGGTGACGCGAGACCAGTTTCTTCTTCTCGTTTCTCTTCGCTCTTCATATTTCTTCTTCGCTTTGTACCGTTTTCTACGATCTTCCTCGTGGATCTTCTTTTTTTGAAATTCGTGTTTTCAGTTCTTCGCGTTCATAAATCTAACATTCTCCCTTCGAAGCTTTGGTGCTATTCTTTTAAAATGCAAAATTCTTCTTCCGTTCCTCAGCATCTTTTGTACCCTCTTTCACGAAGTAACATGACCGTCCTCGCGACCTAGGGACGAATTAACACTTCGAGTCGCCTCGCCGGGTTTGCTTATGCTAATCGGCGGGAGCGGTTTCTTGCCGTCTCGCCGCGTCGCCGACGTTTCAAATATATTAATTAACATCGTCATTAAGCCGGCCTGACCGCCAGTTACTGGGTCTTTTCTCTGCATTTCTATCCATTACCGCCGTTTCTGTTCGATCCGACCGGACCGCTGTGTCCATTGGCGAGTACGAACGCCTAGAGCAGCTCCCGGAGCGTTTCACGCGCAAACTGTGACTGTTTGCGAAGCTGTCGCTTTATTTCCTCGTGATCGTAGCTCGTGGACATTAGTGGAGTCGACGCAAACGCGTGATTCGAGGTCGAGAGATTTCGCGTGGACGCGCTAGATCGCACGAGGCGATCATGTTAATGGGATTAAGTAACGGGCCGTATTTTCGCCGATGAACCGTTCCCGTCTCGATCCGACCCGCGCTACCCGAGAGGATAGAGGATGTTCGTGCCAGAGGTTGGCAAGCTGAAAAATCGTTGGAACGGTATCACACACGGTGTAGCGGTAATTAAGGAGCGAGTCGCGATCGTTCGCCCGGTCTTTGTCGCTAATCATTTTCACCGTGTACCGAAAGTCGTCCGCGGAGAGGAAATATGGCCTATCGGCAGAGGCCGTGCACCGCTCCTTAACTCGTTGTTCGATGCAATCGCTCTGACGATACACGATCGTCCTAATTAGGCGGTAATTAGATTCTGTTCGGTGATTCGAGCTCTCGTGCACCGGCCATGAGACGAGAAGCGCATCGCGGCCACCTTCTCGCGGAAGTCGTCGCGTATGTTCATATATATACACCAGCGAAAGATCTTGCGCTTTGCTTGCAACGAAATTTCCTTCGATTTAACCCGATTCCCTTTAGAAATTCACCTGGTCGATACTTGGGTTACGATCTTCTGTAGAAAACGATTTCGATCACGATCGAAGGAAACATGGCGATGGTTACTCTACTCCACTCGTCTATTAGATCTAACGGGAAGTTCTAATTAACTAAGGAAAAATCAGGTATAATTTCTATTGCATAAGCAGGGAAATGGAGTCAGGTAGACTTCATTATACTTCATTACACTTACAAATGAAAAGAAAGTTGAAAGATCGACCTGACGGTGGTTCGTTGATCTGAAGATTCACTTGGAGCAGTAGCAAACTTCATTTGAAAGCTGCGTGAGCAGGAAGCTCAGAGAAATCATAAGTAACTTATATTGGCCAGATTATGGATCACCATAATCGAACACTCTGATCTTTCACTAAGAAAAACCTCGTCATTCCTCAATAAAGAAAGAGATTATCCTTCGAAAAGAGTCTCGCTATAAAATCTCAAGGATGACGATGTTCCCTCGAATGGTGCCCGAGTATCGTCCCATAAACGACTCGCTTTTGTCGATCGCGAGCTCGTTTCTTCTTTCAAAGACGCAGAAGAAAGGGATCGCGTGAAATGGCAGAGGACTAAGGCGCGTTACCGATTCCTCTCGAGGGTTGGGGACCTGAATTCCTCGAGCTACGGCGCCGGAGGCCACCTCCTGCACCTTCCAGACTCGCTTTGTCCGCTGTTATTTACTGCGCGAGACTCTGGCCGCGTAAATTATGGCGAGGTCGGCTTTCATAAATTCCACCGCGAGATATGGAGCGACAAATTCAAGTCGCAGGACCCGGCGCCCGGGTCGCGGGCTCACACGAGCGCCTGCGCGCACGCACGGTAGCGCACACGCCTGCGCTTTAGATCTACTGGCTGTTTCACTAAGCCCGTGATAAATGGAACGTACGAAACGAAGAAGGGGACGCTTGTTTTCGGTTGTTTGATTATTTCGTTGATTTATGAATTTATTAAAAAATCTTGTGGGATTGAAAATATCTGTATTGATTTAATAATGAATAAACTAAGGGGCCAATATTAATTAAGAATTTTGAGCACAGTACATTCTTTATGCCTTGATTGAATTTAGTAAAGTCAGACACTTTACGACATGATTTACTGCATGTCGGAAACGTAAGAAAGTGGAAGTAGATTGTCTATAGTCAGACATATAATCTGTTCTACCTCCTTGAAATTTATAAAATTTTTCCTACGTAATTATCCATATGGAAAACATACAATTACATATATCATCGCAAATAAAAGACCTTCTTCATAATACAAAATCACTGAAGTAACCTGTAGAAGGTATGAACCACTCCAGAACCCATGGCCCTTAGTTTATCATTCGTATAGCGACTTCCTGCTGCGATAAACGCACTACCGGCGTCCTCGCATTTCTACCCTTGATACCCATCCGGAATCCAGAGGGTGTCCACTCGTGGCTTGTATGTGGATCAGCCTATCCCATGGACGGAGGAGCCTCGCACGGGAGAACCGGCATATTTTAGCAGGGCGAAGATGCGGGTTTGAATTTATTGGAGTGCTGCCAGCGATAACGGAGCCTCTCTGTTTGCGTGTTTTTCATTCGAGCGAATGGTTTATTTATTAGTGTGTTTTACGGACTTGTCGAGGAACAGCTGACCTATTCTGCATTGGTTCATCAATCGATGGATAATAGTCGATAATTAAGTTGGCAATGTACACGCTTAACAACGTACTACTGTTTGCTTCGGAAGTTCATAAATAATTAAGGGTATCACTTAATAGTTTCTTATGCCTGTTGAAAGCTGCTTTCGATGCTCCCT
Source organism: Osmia bicornis bicornis (assembly GCF_907164935.1). Lineage (NCBI taxonomy): Eukaryota > Metazoa > Arthropoda > Insecta > Hymenoptera > Megachilidae > Osmia > Osmia bicornis. Next base: position 6,716,257 of record NC_060221.1, on the reverse strand, counting down.
AACAGCTGGCTTCATTAAGAATGGATGTTTTCCAAGGAATGATAATAATGTTGGCTGCAGTTAATTGTCACTCGTCGATAATATATATATATAATGTGTATATACCTTCATTCTGTCAGTTAATAACTATAGAATACAAATGATCATTAATCCTCGGATGGGGGACCATGGAGAGAGCTCCCCTTTTAATTTACATGATTATGAATTTCATATTATTTTCATAAAATTCACATTGTAACTTTGAAAATTGTTCTTCCAACATATACAACCCTTTCGTTTGAACATTATTATTCAAGTTTCAGTCTCGATTGACAGATTTTGCTATTTAAGGGTAAATTAATATTCGATTCGCCATTGGCCAATATTAACAAAAAGTTTGTCTGTTTTCATTTCTTTACCAAAAGTAGCCACATTCCTCTTTAATTTTCACCTAAATTATTCTCGGTCAAGACGACGAGAAAAGGTTACTAATTTTAATTAATTACAAAGAGCGACGGTAAAGACGGAGGAATAAGTAGAAGAGGTGCACGTTTCCCAGAGAAAGGGAAGAAGAGAAAGACGGTGGTCCCGAACTACGTGGACGAGAAGAACAGCCAGGAGATCCCAATCTTGCGCGGAGGCCTCTCGAGCAGTGAGTAAAAGGTGGCTAACATCACGAACATCGTCCCTGTAATCTAATGAGCACCTGCTAGGACCGCCGCCTACGCTTTTCTACATAGACGAACACTGCTATGCACGGTGTCGCGTACGCGAACCTCAGGGCCGTACTCTCGTCCAACGGCATCGACGAACTTAACAGTTCCCCCGAAGGGAAACCCGACACACTCGGGTAGAAATAAGGAAACGCAGGATCATCGAAGACGATCGGAGACGATCGTCGCCGGTTGAGCAACCCTCGGCCCGATTTCATCGTACGTCCAGCTCTGACGTACGGGCAATAGGTTGCGAAGCTGAAGAAGAGGAAGGTAGCCGGCGTATCGGATATCAACGGCGAGCAAGACAAATAGCGAGACGCGGCGAGAACGTTCTCTTTGCCAGGCCATCCACCGGCAGGGCCGTATATCCTCTCGCTAGATCTCGAACGCCTGACGGATGGCTTCCAGCCGCGTGTACACGCGGCGGAATATCGGACGCGAGCCACCACGAGGTCAGTGTCGCCTCGAGGACCCTGTGTCTTCTTATCATCAAACGAACCAAGAAGTATAGATAACTAATAAGTAAGAATACTGATAATTCGGTGATATAGATTCAACCCTGAGGACGATCCAACAGCCGCGGATGCGTTGGTACGAGCGCAGATAACGTCCTCTTGGACCCCGGCGAGAGGGGCACGGCTATATGTTATGAGGGTACAGGTGCCGGTTTATCCTCCTTCTTCACCGTTCGCTTCCACCTCCAGCTGAAAAACCTCCTTGTCTCTCCCTGCACCGTGTTCCTTCGCCGTTGTCTACGGCCACATTGGTGCTGCTGCTGCTGCTGCTGTCTCTACTCTTTTCTTTTTCTCCTTCTGCCCGCGCCTCTGCCTTTCTCATCGTCGTCGTCGTCGTCGGTGTCGTCGTGGTCCATGAATCGTTCGACCGCGCCACAGAATCCGTTCGTGTGCGTGAGGTCGCCGCGAGTGCGGGTGAAAGTCTATGCGGGTCACCAGCCGCCCCTACTCCGCCTCTCTGCCATATAGGTGCACCTATATCGCGCGATGGTCAACTCGCGAGGCTTCCCTCGTGAAAAGGAACTAACGCAACCACGCCACCAGCCTCCATCTCGATATCTCCCTTCGGATTCGAAAGATAGCCACGCGTTGATAAGACGAATCTTACAGCTCCGCGCTTCCTGCTCGCGCGCCTCGAAGCTGGTCTCCTTTGTCCAGCTAACCACTTCGCTTTATTAGCAAAATAACATCCGCTTTCTTTTCTCCTTCCATAACTGTTAAATTAAAATAAAGTTTTGACGTTGACGACCACCGGCATAATCAACGTGATTAACAATAATCATTGCCTGAAGCTAACTTCGGGCTGCTACTTCTTCGAGGAATAATACGAATTGACCTTAAAAACCCCTCCGTACAGTGATAGTTCATCTTCGAGCGGCTGGTGAAAGCGACGGGCGTAACATTGTCGCGAGGCGTGGGTCGCCGAGGTTAGGCGATACGCGCGATTTCGCCTCGTCCTCGCTAACGCGAAACTCTATAGGATCAGGTGGGGATCACTCCTTTCCCCAGGGACATTGATCGTTAGTTGAACGCGCACACCATTCCCCGGCTCGAAATCCGCGCGCTCCACGCTTCGGGATGTCGCTCTTAGGCCGCGACCCCTTTCGATCCCGCTTTTACCTGTCGCTGTCCTCGCTCGTTCGATACAAATGTATCCTTAATCCGACTGATATCCTCGATCGATTTATTCCCTCGTATTATTCTTCACACTTAACGAACCATAACCGAGCTGGATCGCCGTAAAAAGAAAAGAGAAAGAGTCGCGACGATAACAGGGACGTTTCTTCGTGGGAGTGAAACGATTTCCGAGGACGATTTCAGAACAATGTTGCGATATAAATAAAATGTTTTTTTAAATCTGGGTGTGGTAATTGAAGATGAGAATGTTATGCAACTTCGTTATTGTTGGAATTTTTCGTTTGGGTTGACAAAGAATGTTTTCGACATTTTTTTAAATGTAATATTTATGTTAATTTGATTGCTCGTATTTCAAATCAAAAATCATAAATACAAAATATGATGAAGGATATCCTTGCATATTTTCCTGTAGCCAAAAATAACATCCGGATACAAATTATTATTTTAGGTTTGCGGTATTTTGCACCACTGCGAGGCGTTGCGAATTTTTAATTCGATCGAATAAAAAAGAAAGAAGATTCTGAGGATCATTAATATCTCACTAATAATAGCAAGAAACAAATTGGACAATCAAATTGAAAGATTGACTGATGGCTTAATAATTCTCATTACGGTTTAATGTGTGCCATTTTCACTGAGGCATCGTATTCACTTTCACAGTTCAATTTCTTTTTTTTTTGCTACTTTTCGATTCGCTATTGTGTTCACCTGTATCCAAGAACTTAATCAGAATATATGGAAGATTCTTCGATAAAAAGGTACGAGCGAGCGGTTTCTAAAACGTGCTAAACGCTCGTAGAACGAAGCCAACGCGTTTTCACGGAGCGATGCGCTTCGCTCGCGCGTAACTCGCTTCATTCGCCGCTAGTCACGTGTTTCCTTGACAAAGTACCAACTAGTAATTCGCTTTACAATTAGCTTCGTTCCACGGACTTGAGAACGACGAAACATCATGAGCTGTGAACGATTCTTCGCTAACTTTGGGCATTAATTAAAGGAAATGCAAAATGACCGAAAGTCCAGTTCAAAGGATAATTCAGGACAAAATGGAATTTCAATTAACATTCTCCTCGTTCGTATTTAATTACGAATCCATCGAGGATAGGCGACAGGGGTGACAAGATCAACAACTCGCTCGCGCCAAGTGGAACACGTTAATTTATAAACCATCCATGTCGGATCGGCAAGCGTCTCGAAGTAATTACCGTCGAGCTGGTCGACCGGTTCGAAGTTGAAATCAGCTGGAATAGAATCGAATCGCGTGGAAGGAGGAGAAGGTCGAGCGAAGAGATCGGAGGAGGAGGTGGATCTCTGATTTATGCCATGCGCTTTATGAGCGGCGCGCTTCTCGCGATCGCGGCGTAAATTTTGTCCACGCCACGGATACAGGAAATAGGTAGCGGAGGAGACAGAACCGGGAAGAAATCGAGACCTAACCAGGACCCTCCTAACCTCCCAGCGTTACGACTTTCTTTTTAAACAGTAACCTGGTCGCTTTCCCCGGGACCATTTTCAATCTACGGACGAGCACGAGGTGAAAAGTGCATGCTTGAATAATGCGATCGTTTGTTAGATCCTCGTCGAAGGTCCGTTTATTGATTTACCCGTTTGCGTGATCGATCTGCAGCTTTGAAGGTATCAATAACCAATAGCGTACCGGTTCGTTAAATTATCGAGGGATTAGGAATTTTCCGCGTTTCTAGGTGTACAGGATATTTACCCGATCGCGAGAGAAAATTGTACTTTCTCTGAAACGCTAAGTGGAAATGAAATGAAATGAAATTCAACGATAAACATGGAAATTGTGTTTACCGATTGCAGCTGTCGGTCTCGAAAGATTATTCGATAACAATTTTTCAAAATTAGAGTGCTTCTAATTTTATCAAATATCTCGATAAAAATTTTCATCTTAACTGACAGTAGCTAGAGAAAAATGAACGAACGCAGAAGGCAGCTTGGCGAATTCAATCAATGCCTGAGGAGTTTTTTTTTCTCAAGCTTTCAGGTATGTTGATTGCGAACAGCGATGCGCATAGGTGCCCCGGTCGCATAGTTGCGCCGCGCCGACTGCAGCTATGCACTATGCACCGCGCCGGTATAATGCCGCGTGCAGCTCCGTTGAGCGACATCGGTTAAACGATGCTCCGGAGCGAGCAGAGTCAAAGAGATAACCGACGGACACGTGGGAAAATTACCGAGCCAACCTCCGCCGATTCCTCAATCCTCCGCTGCCCATTGTGACTTCAGCATTTACATACCGCTATTGATTTATTCCAAGGTGCACGCACCGAGACCGCTGTTTCCAGGGAATCCTGCGAGCACGCGAGAATACGGGATTCATCAGGTTCGCGATGCTCGTGAAACTGATTTCACAGGATTTCTTTCTTACGACGTGTGAAATCATTTTCGAGTTTCGTTGTTGATCTTAACACGTTCCCATTATATGCGGAAACGGATATAGCACGGTACACTTTGGGTACTTGCAATTATTCATAATGTCCTGTTATATTTTACAGATTGTTAATCCGGTGTTTGTGTTTTATGACTTTATAATATATCGGAATCTCATGCATTCTGTGTACCAATGTTGTTGTACATTCTACTCAGCGATCACGTCTGACTGCTTAATGCATAAAGCCACATAGCTGAAATACAATTCGAATACTGTAAGGATCATTAGAATGCAGCTTAAAATCAAGATAGCTAACATTGTGATCGCATGGTGTAAGCAGTAATACAAGAACCATCTTTGCTTCGGAAACAATTCAATTATCATTGAGATTCCGAAATAAAATAGATTCTAAGTACTTTGAATATTTGTGAAACTATCCTTTTGAAACAACAAGTGTTGCATTCATAATACGATAAGATTCTTAAAGTCTAGTAACGACACGTTTTCCCGTGTCACGACATTGTTCGAAGGGGTCACGTAAATCATCCGGTCGCTTTCTAGCGACGATTTTTCTACGTTCCTGCGATACGTCGCTTCTTCTTGTCTCGCTTGATCCCTAAGGCGTTATAACCAACGTTTGTTGTTTCTTTTTACTTTTTTTTATTTTTCATGGTATGCGCGCTTCCACGAACAGCAACGTCATTGCAATCAATCAAAACGGAATCGCAATTAAGGAGGCTCCCGAAAGGAACGACCTGCATAATTAACGACCGACGATTTCCTCCGTGACTTTACGATCGAATTTCACTTTCTTTTACGGCATCGTGTGTTGCGTCGATGTCGTTTCTAAACTCCTCCGCTTCGAACGCTTGCCACTGGAAGAAGCATCCGAACCGGAGAAAAAAAAAAAATTATATAAACATTTCTCTCATTTTTCTCCAATGCCGAACCGTAAAGACCGATACTTTCATATACTTATTTTGCCACCTAAATACCTCAAATTATGCATTCAACCTGCAAGTCATATGGACGATCAGCTAACACGACTTGCCATTCAAATAACGATACTATTGCAATAACAATAGCATTGTTCCTAACACGAGCCCGAGATCTCTCACAATACGCTCATCCTCATTAACACGTACCGAAGAACATCAAACCTTCCATCAGAGAGGCTGCTAAATCAGCTCTGGAGCTTATATCTCGAACAACATTGCCTGCAACTCATTACCATCCGTCTCTAACACGTACACCACCTCATTACGCAACATCCTCTTGGCCCAAGAGTCTGGTGGAAAGTAGCTAGAAGCGAGTTCGTTCCAGCTGAAACATTTACGACGGTTGTCGCGAAACTTCTGTCTCCGCTTTGTCGTGCAGACGAACCGTGTCGCGATGTCACTACTCTATACCGGTCGCGATGAATGGTGGTCCGGCTGCTTTACGACCGAAATTCCATTCCTTTCTTTCGCAGATATCGCGAGAACGAATGTCCAGAAAGCGTGAATGCCCGCTCGAAAAACTGGTCGCACCACCTACACGGCTGATAGCCGGGCCAAACGGGGTTAAAGGTGAATCGGGGTTAAAGTAAACGCGAGTTTTTCGCGCGACCCTCGAACGCCAATGAAAACCGGGTTATTAATAAATCGATTCGATCGTCGTGAAGAAAAGAGAGAGAGAGGTGACGATCGTTTGTAGCGAGCAGCCATTCGCGCGAGGCCGGTGGGAGGAATAAATTAAAAATAAAATAAACAGAAGAAGGTCAAGCGACGCGACACTGCATTAATAAACCGTGCGAGTCTCCTCTCGATATGGCCGTTCTTTTTGGTTTCCGCTCTGCCGGTGATATCTCATTCGTTTCGCGAGATATTTCGTCGCTTAATTCTCGGATTAGACGGTGGAGGCCGTTTCGTTTCGGATCCGCGAGTACGATTCCGCTGGAATTATTGAATCGTAAAGCCTTGAATTGTAAACTATACGAATACCTTGTACCGTGGAAAGGGAAGGTGTAATGCGTGGAAGGCATTGAGTTTGGAAAGCTTCATGGTTACGACAGGACGTGTAATAAGGAAATTTGTGTTGATACGGAATTACGGTTATCGTATCTCCTTGACGACCGGAGAGTATGCTATAAAAATTAGATTGGGCAGGTAAAAGGTGCAATAAACTTCTGATTTATCATTATACTAAGAAGCGAACTATAGAAGCTCGAGTGATTACAATTTGGCGACAAGTAGTATGAGGTGATAACGATAAACCGTTGTAATGAGTATTTCGCAGATAATGAAAGGTTCACGGGGTTAAACAACCCCCCGAGTGTGGATCATAAAGCAAGCAGCTGAACGTTTCGCGCAACGACATCCGATTTTTCAGGGTTCACCGAGTGAAGCAAGGTAAGGTGGCAAGGGAGGGGACGAAGGGGTCCGGAGGCGTCGTTTCTTCTTTGGGAACGTGGTTCGGGGCCCAAGGCGTACGGTGAGGAGCAGTATCCTGGATACACCGGCATCTAGATACTTCCTTGGCGAGCTTCAGTCCCGTATCTGAGCGTAGATCGGAATTCAGGTACACGGTAGCACTACCTCGAGGCGCACAGCTCGTGAACACCACCTCCGTGGAGAAGTGGCCGGTGAAACTGGGAGAGGAGAGAGCGTAGGGGACGAAAAAGAGATAGAAGGAGGAGACGAGAGGAAAAGACCGAGACGAGAGACGCAGAAGCGAGAAGAAAAGAGAAGAGAACAAAGCGACGTGAGAAGGAGAGAAGAGAGTGCGAGAGAACCAAGTGACTTGAGCCCCGGCGGCTCTTCGAGGTCCGCGGTGATCTACCGTCCCGAGCCAAGCCCCTCATTAACGCCTTTGCTAAGAAATTACACGCAGTCGGTGGCAAACAAGAGCAAGAAGGTGTCGGCCGTGCTCGTTCGAATACACGAGACCTCGGTTCTGCCCCTCGCCGATTCCTCCTTTTTCGCTTCTATTTCTTTCTCTTCTTATCCAGCCGTGTCGTTACACCTTCGCCTTTCGCCTCTTCCTTTCTCTCCGCTCCACTCGTAAACCGTGCGAACCTTCGCAGCCAATTCGATCGAGATTCTGGTCCAGATAGCGTGGCGACCGCTCACCCTCGCGCGGTCTGCTTCGCTCTGCCAAGATCGCGCGCGATCTTGCTTCGTTCCCACTTCCGGCCGACCCGTGGACCATGCTATCTCTTCGCTAAACTCTAACACGTGAATCTTTTCAAGATTTTTCTCCCGTCTTTAAGAAAGTATCTATCTTTTCCAGCTGAATTTTCTTCAGAATTTAATTTCGCGTTGACCTATAAGTCCCAGGACTTCCCTCTGCAACATAGTCGTTTCTTCGGAGTCTAGAATGTAGACTCACAGCGATACCGTATTCCGATATGCCATCTCGGCTCGAGGTCGCGTCGCGTAGCCGCGCGACCCGTGTTTCTACGCTCGTGAAACAATCTCAGCCATCCGACAAGATTGGACCGCGCTTTCCGCTCCGCGTGTCTGGCTGTCCCTTGTCTCTTCTCTTTCTCTTCGCTCCATCCCTTTTCGTCTGCCCGACCCGCGAGGACCCCTTCCGCTCTGTTTCTTGTTCTTTCTCCGTTGGCCGAGAGACGGTCTGCCTGGCGGACCAGAAAGATTCACCCACATCGGTCAGTCGCGCGATCCAGCCGACGACATTCGACAGCGGGGGGTCGCGATGTTTCCTGTCAGTACGTCAGTCATTTCGATCGTAACACCGACCACGTCCTGGCAACCAGGTGGGAACTGGGAGGGGCAGGTTGGGGGGGCAGAACGACCCCGTTGGAATTCGGTCGAGCAGTCGGTGGAACATCGTCCAGTCTGACGATCCACGTCACACGGTCGATCCTCTCTGATATCGATAAATGTAACACACCGGGGGATGATAGATAAGCATCGTGAAACAACGGTACCCCATGAAATGCGCAAAAATTGGAGAACCCAAGTATAATTTGCTTGAGAAGATTCTATGATATTTAATGAAATGCATCGATGAGATTTTTGAAATTTTCTTCGCTAACAATTTTGACACCCCTTTCTTTCATATCCAAAACATGGAATATGAATTTCTTATTGGAAACCCGAGATGAATTCATAAAGACTGAACCGCGAGATTAGTGAAAGAAGATGAAAGCTGTTGACACAGGCGAAGAATCCATCGTGAAAAATCGCGCGAGACGTATCGAGACGGGGAACGATTACAACACGAGCGACGGGACGTGTGTTCCCATAAGGTACGCGCGTTCCGTGGGCCCATAAAACGAGGCCGTAAGAGCGCAAACGGACCGGAGTAAGCGTGTTTCGGCCACGTCAAGTCCGTCCAACCGGAGACGTAATCTTATTAAACGGCTATTAGCTGCTCGCCGAGGCTTGTCAACATTTAGACATCTGGCAGACACGAGAGAACGCATTCTCTTACGACTCTACACGGCCGCGGGCTTGCGAGACAGAATAGCGGCCCGCGACGAATTCCCTTGCCATTCTCGAAACCATCGCTTTTAGAGGACTTTAGTAACAAATGAAATACTTTATACAGAAAATTCAGGAAAATCGTAGATAAAATTTACTTTTCTTACGGAATACTTTCTATAAGGGATGATGGTTAAATAATATATGAGAAGAAAAAAATTGGCCAAGTTCCCTGCAAGGAACTTACGGTGGTCGCGATTGAAACGCAGCGAGCGGACGCGAAGCATCGTCGAACGTCTCTCTCACGCGGCCATTTGCATTCTTATTTCCACCGGAGAGCGGTTTCACGGGCAATATCGCGAAATTTATCGGGCTGCGGTTCGCGATGATATTTTACGCGTCGGGGCCGGTGGTTCGCGGGCCCACCCATGGCGGGGCCTCGACGTCACCCCATACGTTTGGCCCCCGGTGCAAGAACGCGGTCCCAGAAGAGTCGCGAACGGGGCTGAGGTGGGGCAGAGACGCTCGTGCCATAACCTCGCTATTATTCTGGTATTTATACCAGTGCGCCCGCTGCTCTCGGCCACCTAAATCTTCTTAATACGCGCCGGTTAGTGCACTTTATTAAACCCGCGTGCAGGCGCGCGAGCGCGATCAACGTGCACCGTCAGGTATCCCAAGGAAGAGGGGTGGGTGGGCAAGGAGCACCGCAGGATGTCGAATTACTTACACGGTCCACGAGGCATGCCTCTGAACCCAATAAGAGACCGAGGTCCAAGGACCCCCGTCTACCGATACGGTATATTAAATCGGACGTAATGACCTCGGGTGGGGGTGGATTCATGGGGGCACAGGTACGATTTTAATTGCACGCTATTCGTACGGTTCCTTTCATTCTTCGATCTGAATTGGTGAAGGTAAATGATACGTTCTATTGGGACGTTAAGAGAATTTTTGTAATTCGATGGTGAATTAAATGCTTCTTCACGTAAGATCTAAAATAATGATATTTTTTAAGTTCCTTCTTATTATTTGATATTGAGGGTAATTTGTCAATGGTGCTTTTATCAACATCTATAAAATATGAATCGAATAAAGTTACATTGATTTGGCTGACCATCAGTGGAATAATCTACTTAAAGTTTTTCATTATTTTCATTATTCTCATTTTTCATAGATGTTTACGTTGTACTTTGTAATATTTGATTTTATAGAATCATTTATATGAAATTTAAGAAAACTTTACAACCACGATTCCGAATTATCGATCAGAATATTTCAGATAACTTATCCGAAACGATAATGAAATACAATGTGCCATAAAATTAATAGCATTCCCTGTTCTACGAGGTTCAGTTGCAGCTTCTCGTGGCGGATCTTGAACGACGAAGCTTTCACGGTAACGAGGGTCGCGGACTCGCGCGCGTAAACTTGACCTCAGCCTCGCGAGGATCAAAGAGGTATTCTCTCAGTGGGGATTTCGCGTCCATATGGGCGTCAGAGGTGCAAGATAGCAGACCGCGGTGGCATTAAAGTGGATAATTTACTGCCTTTTAAGGAACTCTCGCCGCAGCCCGCCTATTATCCGCTTCTGATCGTCGCGTTTCACCGTCTTTTTTCCAGAACAAATGAGCTCGCTTCCAAGATGCCGCGCTTTTATTCTAGACTCTATAGACCCTGGATCTATACGCTTGACCCCGGTAGAACCGTGGAAACTAATCCTACCCTCTACTATCTTCAATAATCTCTTGAAATGTAATTACACTTTGAAATAAGTCGTTTACAATTATAAAATCTAATTAGCTGACTTGCTCATCTCTTACAATTAGATTTAACATATTCCAATTAATAAATTGTTAAATTGCAAGAATTTCTCGATATACACATGTAAAATTTTGCTCCAAAAATGGTACACCATCCGAGTGCCATTTAGTGGTCAAAAGAACTTCCTCAATAAAAAGTATCCGGTGCAGCCGTCCCCAATTCAACGACTGCAATATCGTTCGATGAATCAAGAGTCTCGAGGCGAAATTTTCGTCTGACAGATTTTTCAATTCACCTCAAAGGACGACGTCGTCTCATTTGCATGTGCGCGGCTTGACCCGAGTCACCCAAAAGCGTCCAGCGACCAGGATCGCGTTTATAAAATGTTTCACGTATCGAAGACAAGCTACCTCGATCTTCCTGTTCTGCCTTTCCCCTCCGAAACCCTTCTTCTGGTCTCTTGAAGCGTCACCTTGGTTCACCGCCAGGTGATTGCCAGTCGATAATTTATTCTGTCGCAAATCCTGCGGAATCGTCGCGCGGCCTGCAGCTCCGACAAAACGGTCCCAGGTCAGGATTTATATAAAATTGTAATGCAGAGTCGCGCGTGTAACGAGGAGAACCGTAAGCCGCCGCAAACAGGAACCGCAAAGGGTGAGGGACTTTTATAGCGGCAACCGTGCATCGTGGATCGTTATACTTGCCAGGATTTATAGATTTACTTGGCCCGGCCAGCATGAGCCCGGTAGTTTAGGGCGCTTTTAGGACGAGACGAGTAACGATCGGCTTAAAGTCCATCGTTTAACGACCGTTTTAAATTCGCTCGCTCGCGACCACCTTTTGCATTACGTTCTTGCGGAATTCGTTCTCTCGTCGCCGGATGTTGATTTCGTTTCCTTCTTTTTTTATTTTGCTTCTTTGTTCTTCTGGTTTTTAGAGACGCCTCGAGAGCAAACTACTGTCACTTTAAATTTCGAGGGTGAACCTCGATCGCCGGACGTTCCTTTAATTCCCTTCATTGTCGTCGACGTAATTTACATTAATTTCGGCGCGCAAAGCTCCGCTGAGGTTTACGATCGCTGGAATTACCGTGGAATATACTGCTTCGCTTCTTGCCGGGTATTCTGCGAATAACACGGGCTTCGCTTCTCAAACGCGACGAGTAATTAGGAAGATCGTTACCGAGACGGAGAAGGTTTAATTTTGACCGCCTTTCTTTGCGAAGAAAGTTATGAGATTGCCGATTTCTTTTACTTAACAGCGCTTTCAATTTATCGTGTCTCTTTAAGAATTAAAAAGGACCGAAAGAAGAAATCGTATTATCCTTCGTTTAAAACACAAACCGATACGTGTGATAAGAAAATGCAATTACTAAATAAATTGATATGCCTAATCCTAATCCTACACCATCTCCTATGAACGCCATGTTTAGAGTCGATTACAGACTGTCAATGATACTTGGAAAAATCGCCTCTCGTCAAACTCTTTCCGAAGCCTCTAAACGCGCATACCTGCCGCGTAGATTTATGATGATTTAACGACGATCGCGCTGCTTCCACGACAATTTATTATCCGTGAGGGCTGGCCGATTGGAAGCTTTAATGGAATTGTTCATAATGCTCAATAGACTTTGATATATTTCCTCGGCAATTTCGCACTGATGATAGCCGGCGAACCTTTTTACACGATCGAATTCTCCGATCGAAATTAGCCGCGATAAACCTGAGAACCCTTTCAGCATTCACATCCGACGCCTAAAATTCAATCATCCGCGGAATAACTATACAATTTCAGTGAAATTCGTTACGAGGGTATAGAATCGCGCGCGGTTCATCATCGGTTTCAATTCGCCCGGAAATGAGCGGCGGCGGAAGGACTGGACGAATATCACGGGTGAAACGATGCGAGGGGGATGCGGCGGGTGGTAGGGGGTGGGTAAGCCGGGTACAGGAAGAGAGGATCGTTGGTCGAGTGGAAGGAATAGGTAAGGCCACGTACGCGGAGTCGAGGCGGGTCGGCCGGGCACGAACGAGCGAAAGACAGCGTCGTAATCACATTACCGCGATTTTTCCGCGGCGGCTGGCTATTAATTCCGCGGGTGTACATATATGCTCGCCGCGAAAGACCCGGCTAAAGAAGAAGAAGAAGAAGGAAAACGAGAAGAGTAGGAAGAACGCGAAAGGGTGAAGGAATAAGAAAAGTACGAGGAACACGAACAACGAGCGGAAGAGGAGGAAAGAGTGAATGAGTTGGAACGAGGAGAAGAAAGAACCGAACGAACAGGAAGAAGAAAGAGGCTGAGGCGAAGAAGAGGAAGAGGAGATGGCGGGTATAGGGCCTGAGACCCCACCTAAGCATCTGAACGCGGCCCCTAAGCATCGGTGTGCGGGTGTGGCGAATACGTGCCGGGGTCGACGGGTCGGAGCCCGATGGACCCCTGGACCCATGGTACCTGGATCTTCGTGCCCGTGAACGCACGCAGCATCGCGTACGAGGGCTCCGGCTCGTGTACACGCCGCGATGAACGCGTGTGCGCGCCTAGCATAGACGAACGAGTCGAGCAGCACACGCACGACCGACTCGGATGAGCGCGAATAAGCATAGGCGTGGGAGAGTTCATTCAGCGAAGATACTATCGCCGATTTTATTTCTAGCCGGATATATCTATGCCCGTTAACCAGCCAGAGGAACGGGCGAGTTCCTCTGTAAGCGATGCGAGCGCGAGCACGACCGCATCCTGCCACGACGTTGTCGAGACTCGCCACCAAGCATTTAAATTAGAAAGATAATTTTCTATTAGTCGCGCCGTTCCTCCGTCCATACAGACTTGTTACCGAGTTTCCTTCCTATCCCTTCCTTCCGGCTTTCTTTTTAATACTTGTCAATTTTTGGGGACGATTTTATAAGACACATTATAACAAAATGATGTACAAGTTCGCAGGAGAATTGTATAATAATTATTATACAGGTGATAATAAATATTTTTATGTCACTCACCATGGACTGCGTGTAGAGTGTAGAGCATCTTACAAAAAAGATCCTGAAACAGAATAGATATAACGTGTCAGTAAAGATTTCAAATTAAAATAATTAAAGTAATTTGGAGAAATTTCTAATTTGGCAAACTCTGATTATATTACAGGAAATGGAAATGAGAAAACAGATAAGTTTCATTATCTATATATGAAGGGTTGAATGCAAGAACCAGGCAGCTCCATTTTGACTAATTTTACAGGAACTGAACAAACTGTTTAAAAAATCATTTTTCTTAAATATACATATAATAAAATCTCACTATTTTACTATCTTCATGAAATTCTAACACCATACTTCATCCTAACACAATTTACAGATCGAACTGCTCGGTGGCGAATGAAAAGACATTGTTGCGAGCGCAGAAAATGAGAGACAGCGGTGTGTAAGGCAATGAGAACGCGGACCGCTACCGCGGATTCAACGAGCACGATTCGTATGAATTATGCGTAGATGGGAGGGAAGAAGCCGGCCATCTATTGTCCATGCAAATCTCTGCCTTTTCGCCGACGGACCAAACATTCTCCGCCGTCCGCCATCACGGCCTCTTAATAGTATCGAAATTGCTAGTTAGACGGATAATCGAGTTATAAGTTTTACAGCGAATGATGAAGGTGGATGCCACGAACGCCAGTGGCCTGATCCTGCATCGGGACCCAGCGCGGCTAATGAAAACGAAACCCCTTCGAGGTGCTCGAACCTCCCAGTCGAAGGCGCCTCTTTGTCCGCGGCTACTGTGAGAAGCTATTCCCTGTCCCTGCAATTTCACCTTCCCTATTTTCGTCAGCATCGCGAATTGTACAATATTGAAAGGAACAAACCTACGCAGCATTGTAAATAACACTGTTGTCAGAAATGATTAAAATATATGAAAATTCAAAAAGATATCTGAGAAACTTTGTTCTAATCAACCTAACCAACTCTGTTCACTCTGCATAAGAATCACTGCAAACACCTGTTTCTTGGGTTCAACTCCTGCGAACAGGGAGTCCCATACAGAAGTCAGCAGAAGAAAAGCAAACAGAAGGAATCCATTGCAAGAAGAGATCATCAGTCATCTTCTCGCTTCCAGCATCAACCCGAATCGTGCAAAATCGCAGCGCAATTTTTCCTCCAACATATCGTCGCTAACAAACACTAATTCGTCGAGGCAGGCCCGCGGGTCGCGGCAGCAACAAAAGGCCGGTTGTTTCAGCGTGACCGCTTATTAGAATATCCGCGAACGATCTTTGACCTCGACAAGAATCCCTGCACGTCCGGCACATGACGAGACGTCGAACGCGTCGCTTTTGTGCCGGCATCTATCGCACCGTTCCACGGAACACGTTCGCTTTCCGTGTCCCCCGTGTAAGGAGAAAAAGAATGAAACGCGGGGCGGACGACACCGATCGCGGGGCATGGACAATGCTTCATTAGAGCATTGTCGGTGCACAATATCGCACAATTAGCTCGAGCCGTTCTCTGTGCTTTTAAAAGGTCTCGCTCGCCTCGACTGGTCCCGCGACGATCTCGCCACCAGCGCACGATCGGCATCGCCACCATGATCAAACGATCGGCATCGATTGGCGATCCCCTCGATCCGCCGTTACGTGGCTGCATTATACCATCGACATAATGCTCTTCTTTATGCCGTGCCTCTTACCGCTAAAATCTTCGTGGCATCTTCCGCTCGGCCTCGCGTGGCCCTCCGATTCAGCCTAGAGCCCGCCAGCAAGTGGAAGAATCGACAGCGTGGCGGACGACAGTATTGTCGAATTACAATTAGCGATCGGTTTACGTCTTAACCCTTTAAAAATACAGTGGTACCTCGGTATACGACCTTAATCCGTTCCTGATGTTTGGACTTATACTGAATAGGACGTATACCAAATCAATCTTTCCCTGTCTTGTATGATCAGTCGGTTAATAATACATCAACTCCGAATATAATTGATTATTAATTTAATTTTTTCTCTGAGATAATTATTTTAAAATGACGCAAAATTCACACAAAAAATTTATGTCGGTACCTATTCCGAATTGGACGTATACCGAGGTACCACTGTATATTATTTTATATGTTTTTATATTTTCAAGCGTTCAACCACCAGCAAGTGATTCTTAGGATATTCCTGTTCGCGATCTCTAGTGAACTTTGCTATTGATTTAAAAAAAATTAGCATTCGTACAAGTTCGAGCGAGTCGTTAAAGCTTCTCAGCGGATTCTTAGCTGGCACGTTCACGCGTGTGTACATCGATGTTGCCGGGTATAGATACACCTATCCGAGGGAGCCTTTCCGTCACGACAAAGTCGTGTGCTAATGAAAATTCCGGTAAAGCATATACACATAAAGGGGAACTCGGGTGGAATGCGGTCCAATTAGAAGACGCTTGCCCGGCCGTGCTTTCTCCCCTCGACCCGAGACGGAGAGAATTGGTTTATTACATCGAAGCTAGAGATACGGTTCTCCCACTAATGGTGATTCCGTTTCACGCTCTCCTCTCTTCCCTGTTGCGGTATATATTGTGCTCGCTATCTTCTTTAGAAGACACGGCTGTTCTCGCCTCGCCCCAGTCCGCTCGCTTTTCCCTCGCCAGTGTTAACCAATCAATTCGATGTTGATTCATTCACACTTTCACGGTCTTTCTCTAATTATGCAGAGAGTTATTGCTCGATCGGTAGTCCGTTAAGATTGTACGTGTTTTCTTTCAGTGGCTCGGTATCTTTGGTCCTTTGGGCGATAAGAATTCTCGGGAAATAAATATCGGAGCAAAGTGCTGATGTTTTAAATCGAAGCACGTATATCTTCAGGAAATGTTCTCGGGTAATTTCAGTGTATCAGAAAAGAACCAACACAATCTCAAGATGTTGATTATTGAACCATTATTGGACTCATCAGCATCGGGGCTGACAAGGATCTCCTCTGAAATTCAGAAAGATCGAATGCAACGATCTATTCAGTCGGATGCACGTCGACATCGATTGTAATCGACGCTATTACCCGCCATTATTCCCCGGACCCGGTTGCATAACGCAAAAAGAGGAAGGTCGGATGGCTGGGATGATGTTGGAAACGTCGGTGCCTCGATCCCGATCGGAAGCGGAGAGCAGAGTTCCTCGAAGCTATTAACGCGAACCATGATTCGACGAGACGATGGAGGAACAGGGCAGAACTTTCCGGCCCTGTATGTTCATCGGCGAAAGATCGCTGGAACGCCGTTCTCGAAAGCTTTTAAACGATCACGAGGTAAGGAAGACACGGTGAACCTGTCCGTCACGTCGCTGCGGAGATGAGCAGCACCTACTTCTTCTTCTTCTTCTTCTTCGTCGTCTTCTCTTCTTCTTCTTCTTCTTCCACTTCTTCTTCGGGTCGGCTGTTCTTCCTCTTGGAGCGTACTGCGTGCCAGACCCCGGTGGGAGGTGAGAGGTTAGGCAAACACGAGCTTATCTGATGGCCCGTCAGCGGCTCTCGGCCCTTCTGCCGCCTGCACCCAGACCTTCTGCTATCCCGTAACGCATTGTCTGCCCTGCACGAGAAGTAGAGCCCTTGAAAGGTTACACGAGACCGGGATACCTCTTCCGTTCTGATAGATTCAATTCTGAACCGTACCGCTGCTGGATCGAGACTTCAGACCTGTGTCTACGACCGTGATATCGATTCAGACACACAAGCTCGGTCTCGTGAAATCAATTACTTGGCCGGAGATCGTTACGAATAGGAATTTCAACCAATAAGCAGATCGGTACCGTGAAATTGATTGTGCGATCGAATGGTAAGAAGATTCATTTGTCCGATGGAATTTGTATGGTGAAATCGGTTATGCAATAGATCAGGGACACTTGGCGAGATCGTGTAATGTGTATCTTCTGTAACGTCCGACTGTGATACGATGATTGATGACCGAGCTGTTGGTACGGCTGTAACGGTGCGAATTGAAATAATTGAGCCTGTTAGAAAAATAAATTGCTGTACGAGCCGGTGACTGGCGAAATTGAGATGTCCCTGGATCAGCCGCTTCGCGCAAGGTGTTTCGTACACCGTTAAACGTTTCTATTAATAGACCTTCAATTTTAGGAGCAGCTGAATGATTCGCGTTCAATGAACTTGATATTGTATGAAGAGCAAACTCTCTCTCAGCTGTGCCAGTATATTGATATATCATCTTCGCTTTCCCCTTCCCTTTAAGTTTTCTTAATATTTCAAATTTAACATAGGTTTCCTCGTAATTTTGTGTTTTCCATCATCCATCATTAAAAATTCGATGGCATTGAATTTCAATCACTTCCATACCTCGTTTCATCAGATCAAAAGGATATCGACGATTGAAACGTTCGAACAGCCTCGCTCTAGAAACCCATGACGAAGCCCGATCCAGGGTGAAGATCCGAATCGGTCGAGCAACTCAGGCATCGTAAGAGCACGTCACTTCACGCGAAGAGGAGTGCATCTCCTTTCGACAGGTACATCGACATGTCGGCCCGCCCCCTGTGATCGAGCTCCACCTCGCACTGAACTCGTATTCCGACGCCGGAATCAGTCCATTCTCTTTGAGCAACTATTCGATGAACTTGCCCATTGTCTTGCCGGCATATCCTCGTCAGATCGACAGTGATACCCGTGTAGAATCTTTTATGTTGTAACGAGCCTTGGATAACCTCGATAACCAGGTATTCGGTGCTAGATTACTCAACATACATATGGTACACGGAGAGCTAGCCAGCACCGAGTAACCCGAAGCGTTTAATGCTCTTTCGAATCGAAAGACTTTCAAAAGAGTAAAGGAGAGGAGACCGGGGCACGGCGATTCCCTTGATGGCTCTATCGCGAGCGTCCTAGAAAGCGACGAGGACGCGGTTTCACAGACCGGCGTGTAGCCTTGTCCAGGGAAATCTCTCGCAGTAAATTCGAGCCTCGACGGCGTAATTGAGATGGCTCTATCGGCCGTCCACTAAATCCGAACCGTTCCATCCACCCTGTTCACCAACGTTGAACCGTGACTTACCAACGTGGACGCGTTCTCTCCCCCTCGTTCGTACGTGTACACGGACGCATTAACAAATTAATTCCCCCGCTATCTCGCTCCCTCTACATCATCCTGACTCCGGCCTCTCTACGGAGGCGCGTTACATGCTGCATCGCGGCGCTGTACGCCGATGCAACGGACGCGAAATTCCGGGAAGCCGTGTGTCGACGAAATTTACGCGTGCCGCATAAATACGCGATGTGATCATCGCGGCCCGTTCGTTCAGGGGGTGGCGTGGTTGTGCCGGTGTGTTGGCATTCCCCGCGGCTTAAGACAACCGACCGTACCGATTTAGGATCCAATCGGCCGAGTTTATGCGAGCTTCGCAGCTGGACGCACGGCCGGTCTTATTTCACGGTAACGTTATTACGCGACCGTGCATGCGGATCGACCGAGCTGATCACGCCTGTTCCGTACGCGTGTACGAGCCTTACGTACAACGCGGGCTTATCCGACGCTCGGCCAGCTCACAGGGTGTCCCTGGAACCGACGACAGCGAGGTCGATGGGGTTACGTATCCCCGAGACGCGGCGGCCTCGAATGGCTTCTTCAATTATCGAGCCTCGTTCTTCGAGGGGAAAATACGGAAATTGGTGTCGGCCGGTGTGTAACCGGCGAACGTTTTCTAGATAGTCGGAAAGAGTCTTTAGGATGGACGAACGACCGGGTATTTTCATTGCGACTATCGGGAACGTTTGTCCATCGTATTGATCGCTTTCGACGCTGTTCAATTAGCGAGGGATTTAGAAGCTTTTCAGAAGGCGCGATAGAGTACGATAGAATACGAGAAGCGAGAGAGAATTTATCGTGGTACGAATTTGGAACACCCAGTAGATCCACGAGCAACCCATTGGCAGTGTCCGGCTCGAAGATAGGCTTGTTTGATAATTAGGCGGTCGGATGATGACCGCGGGGGGTCGGTTTCTCTTCGAGCCGAATCGCGTAGGCGTGAGCGGGCTAAAATGTTGCCGGCGAAATTGACGAGGACTCTCTAATTACCCGCATGACCGACCGCTTCCACCGATTCTCACTAGATTTCTCGCCTTTTCTCAACTTCGACACGGGCGAGAGCGCGGATTTTCGCTAAAACCCATTCGCGATTCTCTGCAAATTGGCGCGACTTACGAGCTATCCGCGCGAAAGCGCGCCGCTGATCTCCAGAATATTCCGATAATGATTTTCTTTTCAAAAAGACGAAAGCGATGGATTATTTAAATTCCTCCCATATATCAAATTTTCGTAACTTTGAAACTCCACGTATCTTCAAGATCGTTAAAAAAACCGTTCTACAAGCAAACTCTTACGGCAAGTAGAATAAAAGCACAATGAATAATTCCATCCCAAAAACTGGTGGGTGGTCCGCGAAAGAAAAAGAAATCACTTCCACCCTATCGCGTTTCTCTTCTGCGGGCTGGTCAAATAATCGAAGCGTGCACGGTCGGACAACAGAGCGCGATGTACACGCGGGGTGTGACTGTATTAAATTATATCGTAATTATAATGAACGCGGCCAGCTCGCTGGTACCAGCTAAAGAAACGGCCCTCTATGGTTATTCTTGTTGGACAGAAAGGAGAATAGCGGTCGGAAGGATCGGGTAAGGAGAGAAAGAAAGACGACGGAGAAGGAGGTGCACGGATACTGCCCACGCGCTCACCAACATCTCTCTCGTATGAAGACATAAATCAAAGGCTTTCGTGGACGATGCTCGCAATTACACACGCGTAAGCGTAACGTAATATATAATGACGCACGCACGGCGTGGGGTAGGTACGCGAAGGCTCGTTATAATACGCGTGCTGCTTCGTTTCCGAGCGGATCTCGTTCGCCGGTTACCTTCATCTTCGCACGCGAGACAACCGATCATAGTGTGGGAGTCGTGCCAATTTGCCCGGTATTTGGACCGCCCTTTTACATAACGAGATGCTGCCCTTTCAACCTTACCCGAGAAACGATCGAGTTTGCGGCACATCGTCTCCTCGCTCGATGCTTTCCAATCACGACCAACAACACCTTTTCAACAACGCTCTCGTTTGCTATCGTTATTTTGACGAGTCTTTCCAAACGAACCGTGCACGATCATCGAACGACAATTAATCACGCGATCGATTGGAGAAGGTACGGTAGTGTGGGGTGCGACGGTTACAGCCTAATACCCGAGGCACACGCGGACGGTTTTATGACTGAGCCACCCAAGATACCCAAGGAGTTAGTTTTTAAGTTTATTGTTTAGGCGTAGGGGTATGAATGAGAGAGAGAGAATGAGGAAGAGAGTGACTAGTGACGAGGGTGGTCATCGAGGAAAAAGCAGGCAGAGCGTTTTTGAGAGTCGAGAAGGTCGGAACAGTGTGGTAGCGTAGCACGGAGTGGATTTGTGTAGAACAGAATATCAAGTAGATATTTTTAGAACAGTTAAATTAGTTTAGTTTAGTTTCTTAGGCCAATAAAGATACATTTACATAGCAGCTTGTTTTTGCAAAACCTTTCAATCCCACAGTAGTACTCGGTCCGTTGAAATTGGGTCGGTTTTGACCTATGATTACTGGCGAGCCTAAATCACGGTAGCTCGAATCGATGACTTTAATTCACTTTCCTTTTATGGATTCGTGTGTGTGTGTGTGTGTTTAGTGTACTTATAAGAGAAGTTAGATGTGTGGTGAAGTAATAAACAGATGGATAGTATAGTTTCTTTTTGTTCAAGAAGATATCTTGAAACACATATGTATGTGTTTTAAGTGAAGATAAGATAAAAGATCTTCTGAAGAATTAATTAATTATACACAGCTGTATGATTGTAGGATTTAAGTGAATGAAAGATGAAAAGGAAGTACAGGAGTGTAAGACGGTTGAAGAGACGACTTGTTCAGTTACAAATTAAGAAGAAGAAAACACGATAACGGTGCAGGAAACGTTTTACAACTGTTTCGCTCGTTATCTGGCGCGAGCTTTCGGTCGATCTCGTTCGAGTGAGCAGTCGCTTCGTGCCCGATAAATCATCTCCGCGGCCCGATCGATCTTCGCCCCGTGTCGACAACTCCAAAAGAGACAATATTGTCGGCCAATGAGTTCTTGGTGTCAGACTGAACCGGCCCTGGAACGTCTCAACCGTGGATGTTTGCCCTCCTTTAACGTCCTCCGAGTTGTCGAAGACAGTCAACGTTTACTCGGCAATTATGTAACCCCGTCAAACTGTTTCACCAAACAGTCGGAGAGTGCACGTTCACACGGCAATATAACACACGGGCCGACGACAAAAGACGGGCCCGTTACAGATCTCCTTCCGCTTGTTTGACTATCTCACGGATGCCACGATAAAGTCATCACCGATTGACGCGAAAGATTCACCTGTCGCGTTCTCGCGTGGCCAACCGACATTTTGTCCCCTCGTTCGCGTAAAATATTACTCTTACTTGGATATCATTAATTTCCCCTTTTATTGCATATTAAGCCATCGTGCGGGGATTAATCGAGCGGGTAACACGCGACGATGCGCGTTGACCCACTAACGTGAATCGATCGAGACACGCGTTAACCCACTTTGTGGAAGTATTTTCGATCACGAAGATCGAGTCGAAGAGGTTTCCGGGTTCGCACGAATCTTAGCTAAGGGCCACGGGCGAGCAGCCCGTCAACAACAAATTATATCAATTTGTTAGTGGCGCAAGAGCGGATAGGTCTGCGGGGGTGGCGCGTTGCATGCGTGTTCCATGGCTATCGATCATTCCGGGCCACGGTTCGCAAAGGCGTGGAAGAAAAAGGATCGCGCGCGAAACTCGTATGCTTTCGAGGGAATACGGAATTCAGACACAAGGGAAACGTTTAATACACAGAGTACGTGTGATTAAAGGAACGTTTTGTTATAAGAGCTCAGATTTTATGTGCGTTATTGTCATGAAAGTTATTTCTGGTTATTATAGGTAGTTCATAAATTTATGTTGTCAGTAATTATACGTCGAAATGAAACTAAGAAATAAATTATGACAATTTTTTACTGATAAATGAATGACTTTTAATTTTCTTTCAGTGATACTCGTCTTATTTCGAAAAAAAGTTATATTAGTTATAATAACTTAATCTCCTCGACAAATTTTTTAAATTAAATATACCTTTCTTCAAAATTCGTCACCCTTTTTAATTTAAATTAAAAAAATTATCTACATTTCCACTATGTACGAGATTATAAATTACTATAACAATTATGTTTGGAAACAAATACGAGTCGATCATTCGCGAAGGGTTAAAATCTCTCCTGTTAACTTGTAAGGAAGACAAAAACGAAGGAACACAAGGGCTCGATGCCCTTTCCCCTGCGGCAAAAAGAATTCCAGAGCATAAGGAACTCGAGAAGAAGGCAGATGCATAATTCGTGCAGGTTTATCCCGAGAAATACGGCGATGAAATAGATCGCAGGTGCGTGGGTGCCAGGGCACCGGCTGTAGAAGAGAGCAAAGGTGTTACAAAATATGAAATTGAGCCCATTTGTTCCAGTGGCCTCTGTGAGAGCCGACCCGCCGTGCCGCAGGGAACCCCGTTCCAGCCTTTATACCTTCCCCACCCCCGTGTCCTTCGACCCCCTCCCGATCACCTCACCCTGGCCTAATATCATAAATCCTTCGAGGTGTTAATACGTTCGCACACTCTTCGGTTCTTTCAAGCTCGGCACCGATCTGGCCCCACGTGGAGAACCACTTGGACATAGTCTCTCACCCTTTGTCCTCCTGATACGTCCATCTTATTTGTATTCCAACCTGGCACTTTTCTAACGTTCAAATTCTCGCGAACCATACTGCCAATTAAAGTTTCTTCATTCAAGCAATATTTACTGGGAGACGATGTTTTGGTCTTACGAGGCTTTAAATTGAAACTATACCATTGATTGTTCAAGTAATCATCGATAATTTGAAGGCTCGTTCGAACTGTCTTAATATGTCGCTCAAATTTGAGTACAGTGCAAAGAACCTAAATCGTGAACAAACAATAGTAAACGAGAGTTTCATACAAGTTAATCTAACGCTAAGTGATTGTACAAATAGAAGAAACCCTTTGTCTTATAATTTGTTAATTTTGTGAATTGAAAATTAAAGCGCCAAGTATATTCCACTAGTGTTTCTATTTAATTTTTTAAATAAATACCCTTACTATTTTTAGATTCATAGATAAAATATTCAACAACTCAAATTAAAATCCTCGGTTAATTATTTACGGCCTATTTACGTTCCAACATCACGACAGGTTTTAGTTCACACAATCAATTTACAGACAGCTTCACGGCCAAGTAAACCAATTAACGAGATATCTTGTTCAACAAGTTCCTCCAGATATCATTTCACGATTTTTATAAGCGACGCGTGCACACGCGAGTGCAGTCGGTCGTTCGAGCGAAACGCAACGGTTCTCTCTCGGTGTTACACGAGAGGCCAGGAATTATCGCAACTCGCCGTGGAACATAATAATTAGTTCCAGTTTAGCGGGGTAATGAGCGCCAGACTCCATCGGCGACCTCATAATTGTAACCGAACCCCTATTAAAATCGACCTTATAAACGCGTGCTTCTCCCTCGTTGCCTGGACCCTGTGCTATCTTCCTCGAATCGCGGGATACCCCGCGAGTAACACCCTATAATTTCCGACACACTACACCGCCGCGCTGTTATCCGCGACCGATCCTCGTGGATCTCTACCGATCGCACGGTTTCGCTCGATTTCCAGATGGGATTTCACGCGATCCAAAGCCAGCCTCGCAATTTTTATTTACGCAGAAACGTAAGATTAATCGCGTTCCATCGATCGTTACCCTTCGCGACATCGCGAAAAATTTCGAAATAATAAATAATTAACTTTGACACGAAAAGACATTTTGGATAATTCTAAGAGGCGAAGGAAGCTAGAAGGTGTTCGTTTGCTAACGGAGTTTGTTTTTGCCCTACACCGTTTTCCTTCGCTCGTGCACGTCTCGCAAACTCTCACGACTTGTAAGTTAGTGGCCTGGGAGAGGCAAACCGAGGCTGTTAAAGATTTAGAGCCGGTCGTTAACGGTCTTCGACAATTTACATTTGCAACTTCCCAGCGTCTAGTTCCACATTTCTGTGCAAAGTATCAGAACAGTGAAATTTCCGTTTCGGAACGTTGCGTGATGAAGCAACGAACAAATGTGGTAAATTTTCGCAGAATATTCATTATACATTCTCATAGACATAAAAAGTTTGACTGACAAAGAGGATATTCAATCTTCTCGACGATATTGATTAACATTCCATCAAACGATGCGTCATACAATCATTTTCACACCAGTCAGAAATTCCCCATTCAAACAATCACGCGATCCATCAATACGTCGATCATTAACACCTAACCTAACCACGTTCTTGCTTACGAGCATAATTAATTTCATCGCTGCTTATTGAAAAACGATTACTTTCTAAAACAGCAACTCGCACCTGGTTAGTCCAAAACACCCCATAAACCGATAATAACGATACAGAAAAAACGATCACAGTCTGCTGAATCTCGCGTTTCATTAATAAACCGATAATTAAATAACATTAAACTCAGAATTACGCGAGAGTGTATCGGTTTTATCGCGATCGATCAGGCGGTGTGATATCTTTTCCGCACGAGCCACGTTTCACCGGTGCGTAACGAGCCGTCTCGCGTGCGTCAACTTTCAATAATTTATGCATGCCGCGCATAATTTAATACCGTATAATACGCGTTTCGATCGCTGCGCGGATCGAGATCGGATCAAATCCGCGCGGATGTTCCTCGAACGTTCGCGTCAAAAAATCGATCAACGACTTTTAATTATTGTCCATTAAAGATAAAGTAAAGGCTCACATGTGTGTCGTGTCCTTGAAAAGATTAAAAGGACAATAAATGTTTCAAAGGGTAAGGACACACGATTCACGGCCAATAGACAACGCGCAAGGGTCGCAGGGTTATTCTCGATCCGAACGGATAACAGCTCGAACGGCGATTTTACCGCGAGCGGCTCGCTTGAAAGCCGACGTGGCACGTAAGTACCTTCGTTCGCGTGAATCCTCGATCCGGATTATATTAAGATAAAGACCGCGGTGGGCGTGACCACGCGGCGCCGCCGACGCCGACGTCGATCGCGTTACAATTTCGGAAAGGCGGAAAGAGATTGAACGTAGAGATCGCGATCGAGGATTAGCGAGCCCGATTCTCGTTCGATTCAACGGCGCAAAGGAGATCCAAGTTTGATAAGAAATGCTGCTTCGTTTCGTATCTGCTCGAGGGTAATCGTAGCGAGATATTGTACGGTTAATTAGAACTTTTGCGACTAATTTTTATTAACACTGACAAAGAAAACTAATGAAAAAAATTATGTAATTGATAAGACAACAAGCATGGTCTTCTTTAAGGGTAATGGCTCAATTTGAAAATGAGATGCTAATTATAGTTCTGGCCATTTGCATTTCATTTTCACTGTCAAATTTGAGCGCTACAGTAGAAACAACGATACATAGTCAGACATATGACAATTTAAATTATTAAGCATCATATTATTTTTGCAATTTAACTTCTGGACGCCGTTGGCCACATATGTGGACATTTAGTTTGTATGAAATTATTTCACTTATAAATTACAATTAACGCTCAGCGACCACAAATGTGGACGTTTATTATTTTCCCCATTTTTTTGCTTTTTGATTCCTATCAATATAAAATGAATAAATCGTAATAAAACAAAAAATTAAACCATTCTTTTCTGAAGAGATTAAAAATCGTATTTAGTACAATGTAAATTATGGTAGCACTAGTCATCGGTGACCAACATGGCAGCCAAAGTGCACGGATGTATCTACTGAAAGTTATCCGACGCGTTCGTCGAACCGTAAGTAGAATAAGTCGACCATTCTGTAGGGCTAGGAAAAAAGAACGCAGACTTCATTCGCCCGGATCAAAGAGGCAGAAGACGCAAAGTCGTAAGCGCGGATATTACGACTCGGCTGCGAAACGTAAGACTCGTTCTCGGAGCGGAAGAGAGAAGAGAAACGTTTAAGAAGCCCATCGGGATGCCGAGAGGTCCGCGATACATGTAGCAAAGGTCGGGCCAGCACTAAACGCCAGACAATGCCCGTCGGCACCCTTTATACTTTCCTCGATCAGGCCACGGGATGGCTTGGAAACCTCTCGGTCGAAAGAGTTGCCCGCGATGCCCCGTAAAATCTCTGGCCTTTTATCTCCGCTCACGGCGGACTCATTTACCCCGTCTTGCAAAGTGGATCGAGCCACGCCAATCAGGAGCACGCGTTCTCCGAACGTAACGAGCGATGAATCTTATTTCATGATCCCAGCGGATCTCGTAACACTGGTAGAGGAACGATTCCCTGCTAATCGCGTGTGGCAATCGCGAACCCGGTAGAAGAGACGGACACATTGACACACCTGTTACAAAACGACCGGTCGAGCGAGTAATTACGAGACGCACCTTGCGTGTCGTCAAATCGAAACGCAAATCAATGGATGCTGCAAGCTGATATTTATTTCGAATACTATCGATGGTTGATAAAAGTTCGCGTGATTGAATTCATCATTGACTTATTGTTAGAAATTTTTTCTGTCAACTCGTGGAATACGACTTGAAATATGTAAAAAATACTAATAATAAAACTTTTCTCTTTTGTTCTACGCAGATTTTCATCACTTTAATACTATTATCGCAATATTCTCACATTCTTCGCTTGATCTAACACACGGTTAGATGAAAATCTCGGAAGGACAAGGATCCTTCGACGTGCGCAGTCTGTCTCTACCGCGAAATCTATAATTAAAATCAATCAGAGGATCTATTTATACTCGTTCATGGCTGAATCGCCGGTAAAAAGAAGAACGTCCATCGATTCTTCATTCCGATGTCGCAGCTCGTCACGTCGTGTTCCCGCGCGGCGGACAGTAATCGCGTCGCGTCGCGTCGCGTCCCTCATCGTCGCATCAGCACTTTCATCTACGGCGTCGTTAGAAGACACGTCGTTAAAAAAACGTCGAAGCGTCACCAAGATCCCTCGAACCGTGCCCGATAACGGAGATGCCAGGTTTTTCTCTTTTTAAAATTTCCGTCGACTCATTTCGATAATCGCGCGTACCTTAGCCTCCGCTTGGAACCATTCGGCGGTGAAGCGGGTTCCCGCGGCTCGTTTCGAGGCGTTTCGCGCGCAGAAATTCCTTCCTGGGAAATTAAGCGGACTTTC
Source organism: Osmia bicornis bicornis (assembly GCF_907164935.1). NCBI lineage: Eukaryota > Metazoa > Arthropoda > Insecta > Hymenoptera > Megachilidae > Osmia > Osmia bicornis. The sequence goes on along the minus strand of NC_060221.1, from coordinate 6,688,081 downwards.
AGAAATCGACGTGCACCTGGGGGGTCGTTGTAGAACACTCTTTAAACGGAGAACGTTACGTGCACCGTGCAAACGTAAACGGCCGTTACTCCCTGACCTCGTCGTATCTCCTGTTTCCCGGTTGACACCGGCGTGCATACGCGTTAACTGAGAATAGGATAAACCTGACTTTCTGTGTACCGTTTTATGGATTTGCCCGGCCAGCCGTAAAGGATAATGCCGATCCACGTCGGCAACGTATTACACTCGTGCGTGTGTATATCACGCATCTAATTATGGCTGAACGATTCGACATTAAGCTGATTGTTAACGACGGACCGACGATGTTCCGCGTTATCACAATAGAATTTCAATTTTCTTCAATTTTTTTATCTTTATACCGAGGATAAATATTTCTATGGATGAAGCGTACAAATATGCAACCCTTGAGAGGACCTTTATTAAAAAATTGAAACGTTTATTTTAAAATACATAATTCCAGAAACGCCCTATATTTCTCTATTAAAAAATTTGAAATTTTGGCAATATATCATTGCAAAAATTAAAACCTTGAAAGTGAACTTAATTCAGGTAAAATTAAAAAGTGACGCGCAACGATACGACCTGTAATAAACTCGTGACAATTCCCCGATTACGACTTTGTCCGTTTACGAGGTATGCGAGGAAACTGTCAAACGACCATTTCACCGACTATATGTTCATACGAGGCCAGGAATTCGGACGATTATCGATACCGTCTGCCCTTCCTGCCAGCTGCCGTACAATGATCATTTCTCTATGCAAATCGAACGAATCGATGCTACCTCGAACACAGCCGCCGTGATGTTGAACGCTGATCATTCCGCATAGAGTACGTCACCGAACGAATATCCGAAGCCTTTACGCGTTTCATTTTCAGATACTTTTGATTTTATAGACGTACCGTTTGCGCGACCACGTGTAACAAGCAACTCCGTTCCTTTCTTACAGCAATCGCATACAAGAATTTCATTTTATTATCGATAATATCGTGGAAATTTTGTGAAAAATAGGGATTGTGGCAGTAAGATTTTCGTGTTTATACCTAGTTGCCCTATTCACTGTCTAATTATTAGCTATTTCCATTCGAAAGTGGGCATCTTCTTAGGTTTACAATAAATCTAGCGATTAGTACTACTATTTATCACCTACTTTATCAATATAACCTAAGCTTCAAGTTTTCAAGGGCCTACAAAAGTCTAAAAACCATCCCCCTTTCTGTAATTGTAATTTTATAAGAATACACATCGTCAAGCTTAGGAACATTTTATCCTTTGAATGTTACATTCAACTTAATAACATTAAAGAGAAGTATCGACTATCGTCTTCCTAATACGTCAATTTCCTATTTGCCCAGAGACATATGACGCGAATACCATGGTCGGTGGCACGAAACGCAATAACACGTTTATGGTGAACCGCGGTGGATAAGGTTTGCGTTTATATCGAATTTCTTCGCCGCGTTACTTTGTCAGTGATAGTCAGCATAAGCACGAGGAAGAGGTCGGAAAGGAGTAGCGATCGCGAAGGCTGCCGGTTGGCAATGCATAAGCGTGCATTATCCAAAGATTACGATTATTTTATAGCGCTATACGCGCGAGTCGTAAAATTCGCGTGCCATTTTAACAACTGGCTTCCTGCTGATGCCGGTCTATACCGAACGGTCGATCGTGTTCAGAAAATGGGCGTGCGGATGAAAGTGGATGCTTTTTAATTGACGAATAAATCACCGCCGAGGACGAGGCGAGATCGAGAGGCCTCGATTCACGATTCGTCATCCACGTTTATATCAAAATATTGAAAAATTGATACTTTTAATAACAAAAACCTGACTCAACATGAAAAACTTCTGCTACAAGTGACGAGATAAGAATCCATCCGACTCGACAATGTGCCGGTTTCCTATTCAGATTCGGGACACTACGGGTAGCCAGATCTTTCGAGTGTATCCAGAGCTGGGCACGATGGTATTTCATAAGACGGTCCGCGACAGAAGTTTGACAAAGGGCGCAATTAAGGGAAAAGCCGGTGGCACAATACCGCTGGTTCCATATTAATAGCGAACACGACTTTTAGACGTAGCGCAGAGGTTACGGAAGCCATCCACGTAGCGATTATTCGTGTGTGCATTGTGGTCCTCTCAGTGGGAGCGCGTTTACACGGTCTATCGTTTCGAGCGGGTGATTCTTCGTTCTTTTCGGTACATCCCCCGCGGCAGATCTCCTTTGTGGCCACCGACGTCGTTCTACTAGCTCCTGTTCCCTTTACGGTAGCTACTTACGTATCCTAAGCTCGGCTACGCGTTACCGGTAGCCAAGGTATTTACCTACTTACGCTCGTCCCAGCCACACACGTGGCTCGATGTGTGTGCATGCGCTGTCGGGACATAATGCTGGAGAAATATGAGCTCACGACCCCCGGCTATACGGATTCTGATGATGAGAACGAAATGAGGCTGAGCAAGGTAGCTGCATCCGGAGGAGATCGTAGAGTGATTCATTGGGGAGACGGCGGGGATTAAAAATTGCCCAGAGTCAGAGGTGGCTAGTATGTTACTTCGAAAATCGACCGATAGCCTCCCTACTTTGGTGGGCCCCTTTGTTCCTATTCGATAGTAAACGAAAGAACGAGCCACGGCTAAGAAAGGTGAACGCTTGTAATGAGAGTTGCTCGTTTCTACCGTGCGTATGCACTTCGTTAATTAACAGTAGTGGATTGCTTTGGATGTCGAGCAATAGGTTCTCTTTGTTGGTGGCCTTCTTACCCTTGCTATCTTACTCAACTACTTTATTATCTATTTAGAAGGTGATTTGTGTCGGTAGCCGAAGGGATCACGTCGATTCTCTGCGCGCGTGTTTATTGCACTAATTAACCCGACGATTCTAATGAGATTTTATAGATTCTCTTTGCGTTTCTGTGTTTCATCGATTAACAAAGGTGATTAGCGTCTAACGTATCGCTCGGGGGAAGTACTTTGTTGGTGGGCCCGTTTATTATCGTGAAATGCTGATCGTAAGGGAACTTCAGCCTGGAAGATTGCAACGCGATCTCAACTAAAGGAGATGAATAATGGTGAATAATTATTTCAAAAATCGAGCAGAAGCTTTCTCCCTTGATGAACCTTTTTTGTATCGAACTGGTACTAAAAAGCAGCAGGATTCTAACGAGGTTTCATCGATTCTATGTGCGTGCATCTCATTAGGCAACGCTTTGAATATGCTCGAAATGACTTATACCGATTTCTAAAGTGTTTTTGCTGCTTCATTACAGCGGTCGTCTATCTGAAACTTGATATGCTTCGTACTTAGCTTGATATTAAATTATCAGTGAAGTTAAAAACGAGTCGAGATGCTTCTTGATTAGTTTTTACACTAATTTAACAAAGTTGACCTGAAATTAATGTGTAGATGTTCATCTCAGGCTACGTTTCAATTTATCTTTCTGCGAAACGATTTCCGCTGAAGTTAATTCATGTTCACGTTCATAAACATCAAAGTTACGATTAACATAGACGCATTGGCGTATTTAATTTAATTACATATTGAAAATTTTCACGAATTAGAGTAATATCATCGCGAGTGCATCACTTTTCCTCGGGTCCATCAATCGAGCCTCGAAGAAGCAATGCCGTGGGAAATGAATAAAAACATTCAAAGCGACGACCGCCTGTTCGCGGGTATCATACAATTATTCTACCCGTTGGTTACCATACAATGCTTACTTAAAGTCAGAGATTTCGTCGCGCGATTTCTAAGAGTTACCAGCAAAACGGCTTCATCAGCCGAGTTGTTTGCATGAGGTCAATCGTTCTGGCCCATTCTCTGGCAACCAACACGCACTGACAGTCAACAGTTTCGCTTAGATTGACTATTCGTGACGAACACCGTTGAACACCCAATGTTTCGTGAAACCTCAGCTCAGAGGTGAAACCTGTTACTTTAGACACATTGCATCTTAAAGGTAACATAGTTGTATGACGTTTTCCTTTGGAAATGAAAGGGGTTCGATAATAGCATTAAAGCAGATGGTATGCTCTGCAAATTCTTTCATCATCTTCATTTTGCAAAAGAAGTGTAAAAGTGTAAAATAGTGATGTCCCAAGTTCCCACCCCTTCCCATAGGTTTCTCCAGGAAAAATGACAATGTAGCAAAACGGGAGTCATAGAAAACTTCAAAAATAATAATTTTGAAAAATTATAACGCGTATCTCTTCGAAATAAAATCATGAATTATAATTATCGGAGGGACTCTGGATTCTAGATCCTTGATCTCAAGGAATAAAGCGTGTTTTCTTTTAAAAATCCAAAGGGGTAACCTTTTCACCCCGGCTATTTTTAACCGCAATTACACACCTCGTAAACGTCCTCTCGCAGCCGCTTCGTTCCACGGCGATGTTTATCGTTGCCCGTAGTCCGATCGTCCGTTGCATCGTCCAATAATACTACCAGCCTCCATAATCCGTCGTATCATGACGTCTGTTCGGTGTCCCTTTGTACGCGGATCCTTGCCGGATCGTATATATGCGACACGTACGAGTTCGACGAGGCACGGAGGACAAGGGAGAACGGCACAGAAGAGTCGAAGCTCGTGTCACGGGCAACACAGGTGCACAATGCACACGTGAGCTAGAGTCCCGTATGGTAGACTACTTAAAATGCATTGGCAATAAGCCACGTCGCGTTACGCGCCGTCGTCCATGAGCCTGCAACTTGTCTATGGCCCGAACCACTCACAGGGCTCGCTGTAAGGCTTTCAGACTCTTTTCTCTCTCTTTCTTTCAGTCGCATAAACAACCGTGTTGATGCAGCGGTGTTTCATAGCACACAGAACTGAGAAGGTGGAATAGCGACGAACAGAAAACGAATGCGAAGTGATACTTGATTGGAAAGGTGTGAATTTCAGGTCAATTTGAGTAAAAACGAGGACTGTCGTGCAGAAACTCTTTAGGAAAGGAGCTTTACTGATTAAGTCACAGTAGATATTCAAAAATTGAAAAATTACTCATAGTAAAATTCAAGAATTTTAAGATTATAAAAATTTTAAATGTAGGAGAAAAACCGGAAGACCTGAAAAACCTGAAAATCAATATCCATATTATCAGAAATTATTTAACTTATCGGAAATATTCGAACTGATGGCTAACTGGAATAACGAAATATTCTGAAAATAGTAAATAAGATTTACCAAAAATAAAAATACTGTAATAAAATTTCCAATGGCGTCTACGTGGCAGTCAACGTGTTAAGCAGCTATTTTCTTAATATTTCATTTTCTCGCAATTCGACCGAAACATTACGCCCTCGGTACCCTAAAATTCTATTACCAACGAGGAATCTTTCTGCTCCCTGTTTCATTCACGATTCCGATTCTACCTACCGCGGTACGCGTCCAGCCTGTGTCAGAATATTCGACCGCTCTCGAACGAGGTGGTTGAAACGTAATACCGGTAACGAGTACCTAATTCAAGGATGGCCGCGTCGTAAGTCCGGCCAAGTGCGCTGTAAGTTGCCCCCGCTAGTCGTAATGGTGTTTATGGGCAATCGCCGGCGAGCCGTGGGGCAGGTAGCAAACGGCGACGGCCGTGCTTGCTCTGGAAAAGCATCCGCACGCTGTGCTACGCGTCCAGCATCCGCTGGAATTCCGCGATGAATGGAATAGGCGTATGCCTACCGGCGTGGCTTCTGCTTCCTTTTTCTCGCGTCGTGCGAACGCGCGTGTTCTTGCGACGCGACGGGTCGCAGCATCCTCGAACGTGCAACACGGCGCCGGGTATTGTTTCCAACTGAACCTGGACCGGGGTCGAGGGTTCAATCCTCGAGACGCGTCGATGTTTGCGTATCTGCCTTTCGAGCCAGAGGGTTGTTCGCTAAGCTCTCATGAGTTTTGTTTGCACTTACTGCTTTATTTCTACATAGTAAAGTATTCTCTATTTCTTCATTTAATTTCAATTTTCAACTAAAAATTATTTCATAATTTTCCACATTCCTAGCCTTCGTTTTAAATGATCTATTTCCGCGCGAAATTACTAAATTCAAGGAATAAGCGAAAGAATCGGAACATTATTCCCAGTGAATCGCTGCGGTATTCTCGAGCACAGCCTCGCGTTCTCACTGCCGTTCGCGCGATCGTAAAGCGCGTCCATTTGAATATGAATAAAAGGTTCGTCGAGTTAGGTCCGCGCGTATACGCATCCTCTGCAATCGGTGCAGAAGGCCGAGTCGACTCGGCTTGGTCATCCGGTTCGCCCGAACTCGGGAGTGTTTTACGCGCACGCATTTATGGATTGTTTAATGGCGGCCGCCTACAAATTAGACGAGCGGTAAATCAGCCATCGAACGGACCACACGGTGCTCGCACAATGCACGGTGGGCATTGTTGCGGCCAGCCGTAGCAGCCTCGACCAATAAAATATTGGGTGCACGCGCACGGCGAAAGCGATTTACAAACGAACGAGGAGACGATCCGATCCGTTCGAGCATATTGGTGGTGGGTCCTTTTCGCGAGGAGAAAAGCACGGCGAAACGGGTCGTATATCAAACGCGCGCGGATAAAATACACACCGGCCAGTAGAAATAATGAGCCGTCGCGTGGAAACACAACGTGAGAAAACTCGACGAGACGACTCGACCATTGTCCCCCGCCGATGGTAAAATCAACCATGCTCGAGGAAAGGAAAAAACGAGCTTAGCCATAGTTTTCAGCGATCGCGGGACGGTAAACTCTCGCTCTCCTCGATTTTCCCATAATGTCAGTGGGTTAACCGAGGCTGTGTTTTCTAAGGAGGTCGCGTAACGCGCGCGGAAATCGTGATTCGCCCGCTCCTGCCCGATTATCGATGCGCTGCTCTCTTGTAACCGTTGCGCATACTCCGCAATATCGTCCGACTTTCTCACGCTGACTATTGTTATCATAATGCCGTTAGCCTCTTGTCGTGAATTACTTTGCGCTTTTTACCGTGATCTAGCTCGCCTTTGATCGAGCCTTCGACGCGTATTTATGCGCCGGTTAGAATCGCATGCGTTCCGATCGCTTAATCTTGCACGAGACTCTTTTGTACTTTCTACATCGAAGTTACCACATAACGCGGTGTTTCTTCTTCTGTGAGAAACGAAGCTGAGAGATTGTTTGTTAACAGACGGAACATTTCGAATAATTTCTCTTTCAACATTTGTCGAAATTCCATTTCTTCTACCAACAAATTTTATCTTCCTCCCGAACCTCGTGTTTCACTTGGAAATTCTGCTTCAATCAACATCACGAATTTCAACTTTTACACGGAAGACGAGTTATCCACGGGGTATAGTTGTTCGAACAGGGAATCGGTGCACGAGTCTTCCGATCGCTCGTTACCAAGGAAAACCACAGCGATCGGCGGTAGTCGAAGGCTGTTACAAGGAAACTTTCGCGTCGAGTCGTAGGAACATTAAAAGACACACACGGTGCGCGAATAGTGATTACCACGAGGATGCTAGCAGCTATGGCTGCAGGTTGATTATCTCACCTGTCCGGACTCTTTTACTCTCGCTCCCGCTATAATAGGTTCCTCGTCTCCATGCCAGTGGTCTACCGCTGCCACACTCGCCATGCGATTATATTTCTTGCTCCCCTATATCTTTCCCTCCTCTCCCTTCACTACCTCCCACATACCGATGGTCTATTTCTTTCATCTTTTCTATCTCTTTTCATGCTTATCTTGTATAATCAATATCAGTTTTAATATCACCTTTCGATATTTTAATTTCAATCGAAAGACTGAAAAGATACGCAGGTATCGAGTAAGTGAATTCAGACGTTCCGTGATCAGACCTTCTATCTCATTAAAGCGTGCAATTTCCGGAGGTAAAAGAGTGTTTCAAGTATCTTTTCATTTGGATTAGCAAAGAAATCGAGAAATGGATCTGTGATAAATGAAGAAATCACGGGCGTGGTGTAAAATTGCAAGGACTGACAAGCAACTTCCTGTTAGAAGCTTCCAGGTGGTCCTAGGAAACGATTCCCACGCATCATCGTTATTACAACTATCTTCATCGGATCCCCATCGTAACGATTTCAGCGTGTGTATCGTATTATATGAAACGTACGTTTCACTTCGCAAATGACAATTTTAATTTTCAAATAAGACGCTGTGTCTGCACCGGGTGTTCGCAGGTCGAAAACAAATCAGGCATCATGTTCACCGTCGGTGTGGACATTTTCTCGAGGTAATGAGCGGTCTATTGCGAACCCGTCAACAAATAGCGCACACTGTTCACAGTGTACATCCTCGTAAGGCGGTACATCAAAGGATCGATTCGCGAATCGTTGGCGAACGGTTAGTGTGAACGCGGCATAAGCAATCTCGAGGAACGAGGGAGGCGAATCGAATCGTCGAAAGGGGCGCACAGAAAACTCCATTAGACGTTAGATCGTTCATCGTCGCGCGAGTTTGGTCGTGTGTGCAACAGCATGCACGTCGCTCGATGCGTCGCGTTGTAAAGCGAAACGCGAAGAGGAGGCTCGTAGAGGAGGAAGAGGAAAAGGGCAGAGAGGAGGACATTGCGGCGGCAACCGCGGTGCCAGCGAGCAGAAGAACAGTCGCTTTTTTGTCCAAGTCAATATATCAGCGCGGGGGCCATGTCTAACGGGTAATGCACTGCTCGATCCCTTCTGCACGACGAAAGGAAGCTGCTGCTGCAGCAGCAACAGCAGCGAGCTGCTATTCGCCACGAACGCTCCGGGCAGCCGAGCGATTGTCGTTGTCAGAGAAGAAAACTACTTCATTTTCCACGTTAACTTCACGGATGTCGGACATCGAATGGCTTTCGCGATTGGAATATTTTCAGCGAGGGAATCTTGTTCCTCTATTCGAAGTAAAATCTATTCTATTGTACAAGTACTCTTGAATTGGAATATAAATATTTTTTAAAACTATTCGGTTTAATATTTTACGGTTTAATATCGTAAATAGGTCACGACAGTCTGTTATTCCTCGACCAACTACTAGAATTTGTATTTAAGGACCCACTCGAAGAAAAAAACAACACCTGGTGGTTTGAATAATAAGTGGTACTCTAGAATACGCAACGAAAGCGGTAATCAAAGTTTATAAGCACGCATAATTGCGATGATACGAGAATTTCGACGACGTCATTCACCCATTATAATTTCGAATCGCGACCAAGGTTCGTTATTGTGAACCTTATTAACCCAGAAAAAGTGATCGTCTGCCATTGCGCAAATAGATTGAGGTGTTACATCGTGAAACGGTATATACCTACGATAATCTGTGAAGATTGCTTGAAAAAAAAAAAAAGAAAAAATTGTCGGTAATTCACCTGGTGTGCTTTTAACACCTTGAGTCTGGCTGTGATAATAATACCACAACGCTCTCAATTAACTTTGATATTTCATTACAAAGATATTCTTAGTTACCGACATGAACAGTTCATTAATTAATTGAAATGTTCAGCCTGAAGATAACACAAATAATAATTCCATCTTCAATTGAACAAATGATATGTATAAACCTGACGAGGGTTCCCACACTAGATACACCGGACACGTTACGTTCTCCAAGCGTGGAAGAAAAAAAAAATTCGCATTCTTCAAAATTTACCTCTACGCTTCAATAACCATTTAATTTTTTTCTCCATAGCGCGTACATTCAATCTCAATCACTCGATCGTTTTCAACGTACGGAAACTTCATTCGTTTCCACGACGACACGAGACTTCATTAAACGTTGAATCCATCGGTGAAATAGGTGCCACTAGTAAATATACACCCTGTATGCGTACACATATCCTGGTCGCGTCACCATCGAACACTCGCCGTTCAATTAGCCTCGCATTCCGCCAGCGACAGATGTTGCTACCACCCGCGGCGCGGCACCGTGAATTTGATCGAAGGAATATGGATACGCTCATGGTATCGGTGTTAAAGGTTTCACGCGGCGAGTCGAACGGTGGACGACGAGATGACCGGATGGTTCCGCGTGAAATATCAAATTCATAAACACAATTAATTACGAAATTACGGTAATGGCAGTTTACCGAACGCGAGCTATCAATTGCAGGAAGAAAAATATCCGACCGATCGAACCCGGATATTGCCAAATGACTATTTTACGCCGATTAAGGCTATCGATACGAATCGATGATATTTCGAAGGGTATCGAGATTTTTGCTGAAAATTCATCGCCCTGTATAACTCTTTCGAGCGTTCTACAGAAATAAGTAGTCTTTCTTTGGATGCTTGTAAAGATTCGAACAAAACGCGTGCATAGTTGGGTCCCTCATTTTTCATACTCTTCCCTAGAGCATCAAAGCGAGGAACGCCGCTTCCTCGTCACTTCTCTCCTGTATTGCAAATAACTATCGGCTTGGTGTACGATCTCGGAACAGCCTGTGGCGTCGCGTAAGCGGGCAGCATGAAAACACGGTAGCGCGCGGTGTGCTCGAGCGTTTCGCGTGAACCAGATACACAGCCGTCGGGACCCGTCACAGTAAATTATCATTTTCATAGCGGCGCGTCGGTAATTTCGAGCCGGCCACGGCCAGGCCTACGGCGCACCGGTGGTTACTTTACAGGTAAGAAAAGAAGATCGCCGCGTTGGCTTCGCGGCTCGTTCGTTCGATAAGAAAATCAACGGAGCTTCGCCGGATACGCCGGCAGGGTCTAAGAATGCTTTTCGCGGTGACTTTCGCGCGAACTCGCTGCTGCCCATCGGCGGCATCGTAAATCAAGGGAGAACGGGGGAGCAGGAAACAAGGGGAACGGAAAAAGGGAAGAAGATCGAGCGTTTCACGCGCGAACCGTGTCTTATAGGTGAAAGATGGCCCGGGTTTGCTGGACGATCGACCACGAAAGCTCGTCCAACGAGATTTCATCCGAAAGTCGAGAATTAACAGTTCGACGTTCAATGGTTTAATTATTTTTGGAAAAATCCTAGAACAAAGATGAATTGATTCCACTTCCTACCCTCTCCAGCATCGAACGACATCAAAGGAACACAATCTAAAATCAAGATCAGCGCATCCTCGAGATACCGTTTCATCCGTTCGCTTATTTATCTCCATCATCTCCCATCGCGCTGTCCAAGCGAACGCTAATTAATAACAAACATTTATCCACGAGCTGTGCACGATTAGGCCGGCCGATAAGGCCGCCGGTCGGTTCCCACAGAGAGGCGTTCGTTAGAGAGCTCGTCTCAGAAACGTAATCATTACCGTTGTTATTATCGTTATCGTCATTATTATACCATGAATAACTAAAACGCGCGGACGAATCGGCGAAGTCATTCTCGCCCTCATCTGGCCGCGGTGGAGGAGGAAGCCGAGCTTGGCTTTACGGTCACGGCTCGAAGAAGGATGAACGAGAAGAAGAAGAAGAAGAAGAAGAAGAAGAAGAAGAAGAAGAAGAAGAAGTAGAAGAAGCTGAGGCCTTCGCGCCTACGTTTTCACTCGCACCGTCTCTTCCCTCTGTCAAGCGTCTCTTTTCCACGCCGTCTCTATACACCGGGCACACAGAGGCCGAGTATTCGCCAATTAAGCTCTATTGAAGCGGTCAGGCACCGCAAGGTGGCCTCGCGCCCCAGACCTGGCCGTTAAATCCAGATTAAGAGCGGCCCATGACACGTTGAATCCGCGGCTCGTCGATCCAGAAACATTTAATTTAAACGTTACCGCCTGTTGCCAGGAGGAGATATCTCTTTATTCACGAGGAACGGGCCCGAGAGTCGCGGTCAGGCCCAGGGGCGGATTAAACATCCTCTCTCTGGTTCGCCGAGAATTTATTATGAGCGATTCTTTCGCCATCTACAAGCTATCCTCTTCTACCCCCGTGTATTCGCCAAAACGATTGTAATCTTTGAGACTTTATCGAAGCCGATAGAAATATCATACAAGAGCTATCAAGTGCAATCATTCTAGCTTTACGATGAATTCTACGTGGATCTCGAATAATCCTCAGCTCGTTCGTCGTGTAAATGAAAAGCTGATCCGGCATAAAGAAGGCGGAGAACGAGCGAAGGGCAAAGAAAATGGTTCGCGGTCGTCGGAAGATTACGATCTTCGGCCACGTAACCTGTAAAGCAGCGCGAAACCTCCTGCGTCTCCTCCCCCGCCCACTTGTCCCTTTCGATGTGTTTATTCAATGATAACAAATTACCGAACGAATCTGTGCAGTCATACTCTATAATTGCGACTACCGTGGCCGGCGGTGGCCACGGTTGTCCGGCCGGTCGTCGATGAATCGTTCCAGGAGGTTAGGATCCGCGAGAAAGTCGAAGGTGAAAAAGCTCAGCGGCAATAACAGGGGCCACGGTGTAGATCGACGCGTGTAAAAGCGTCAAAAGAAGCGCTAAAGAGTATATGCCTCGCGCGCCAAACTATTCATTCTATTTCTATCGCGTCGATGATTATATTGCCGGAGCCTTAACGCGATTTCTTTTCCATCCATCGTCGGCATCCTAACGTGGAATTATTCTGCGTTGCACCACCAGGGCCGTCGACCTTTAACAAAACAGAAAAGAACCCCGCAACGATATTTCGCGCCGTGAACGCGTAAACCCGATACGATTAGCATCTTCGACGTAATTGGCGACCGCTTCCCGTACGATCGCCGCAACCCGATAAGCCCTGGAATTTTTGCCAATCCTCCCGATAGGGTAGACGATGATTCATCTAGCTTTATTACTCGCGAAGCTTCTTTCGGCTTTGGAGTTCGAAGTAGGAAGAATATCGTAATCTTTTGCATCTTACGGAAAATTTTACGGAAGTAATTCCAATCAAACGTTTGATACAACTGTTAAATTGATAGAAAATAAATAGCCGATCAACTTTCGATACGAAACAAGACCGCGATTCGAAATTCTCCGGAGAATTTCTCCTGTACGCGTCGAGAAACGCCCGTCAAACGTCAATCAAAGGAATGGCGAGCCACGAAGGTACCATAAAGCATGAGCGTGGAGGAGGTGCAGCTGGAAAAATCGATCAGTTTGCGCGGAAATGTAACTCGTCTATTGCGCGCACGTATACGCGCTGGTGGACGTTCCAGACTGGAGATACAGACTGTCGGGCTCGAACAGCCGGCAAACTCTCACGGCCTCTGAACTCGTACTCGTCATAACTGCAAATGGAATGAATACCTGCCTAGCCGTCTATAGTGGTAGCCACGAGTGGCCATTGCCGGTAGATGGTTACTGGCATTTACGGCACTAACCCACTGAATGCAAGCTCTAAGATTGGCTCGAGATATTAAGCGTGTACACGCGCACGAACGCATTAGAGACGGTAAGAGCGTTAGAGGAAGAAGAGGACACGGACGCGTACACGCACACCTCGTCACTGGCAGAGATACGAGGTGAGGATATACCTGTCTGGCGAGGCGTACGACGGTAGGTAGAGAGCGTAACTCCCCGGAGCAACGAATTACAAGGATGACCCGTCGACGACGAAGACAACGACGAAGGACGATGTTCGCGATGCTGTGTACCGTCCGGCTGCGTGTGCACGGTGCAACGCGATGATCAGGGAAGCAAGGTGCGAAGGTGGCATCGACTCGAGCACCTGCTACCGTCATTATCATCAGCCAGACGGTTCAGAAAACACGGGGAGCAAGGAGACGAGATTCGAATCTAATTCCTGCCTACGGCTGCAATCCGCTCTCGTTGCCGTCTCCACGGTGCTGCGGGTCAGCCTTTATCCGATTTACAGTGCCACTCTCGTACGCGCCAGGCCATTACCATTGCCCGCCACCACCGGACTCTTCCACCGCGGGCGAAACATTTGTCCTGCAACTTCTCACTGCCTCCGCGCTACGGTCCCCACCGACAAGTTACTTCTTTCGCAGAAATTGATGACACACGCAAAGGTGCGCATCGTCTAAGCGGAGCGAACTTGTCGCGATTTTCTACCGGTACAAAATCTTTCGACGTAATCTACTTCTAGATACCGGTAATTTTCGATTATTTTAGAATCTTACCGTAGAGTTATTTTGAAGAAAGGATTCGGATCTTGGGTAACTCCTAAATTTCAGATTCCAAGGAATTATGAACCTGTTGCTTTGGAAAGTTAAATCTCCGGGGTTCCCGGTTATCCAGAGACATAATTCTAACGAGGAGTAACGTGTTTTCTTTCAAAATATCTCAGTGCCTTTTGGAAACTAATGAAGTTGGAAGCTGAAGATAGGGGAATAGGAATAAATCAAAGGGGCCCGCGTTGATTCGTTCGCATCGATAACGATCCGTAGGGAGCGTAAACTCGACTCGTCGCTTTGTAACACTCGAATCTCTTGGTTTCCTCGGTTTATGAGAGATATATGCTCTAAGAGTGGCAGCGGAAAAGAATGAACGACCGAGAGAAAGGTATAGCTCGACACAATCGTACATTAGGTGTCCCGCGGTGGTTCGACGATGCGAGGAAACGAGACCTCACCGCGGGCAGAGCATTATCGCGCGAAGAACGACGGGAGAATCGCGAGAATTCGAGCGGAAAGAGAATTACGAGGCGCGGACGGTCGCCGAGTGAAATGTCGGCGTGCCGCACGAACACTTCTTTCCAAAGAGAAAACGAGACGGCACGAGGAACTATTCGTCGGTATATCGAGACGCCGATCGAATTCAAATTATTCCAAGCTCGCCCTAGGCACCGAAATCGATCGATCGATTCTAATCCGGAGGACTGACTTAAAGCCGGTATCGGAATCGAGGTATCGATGTCTCTATTAAGAAACTCTGTGATCCGTATTAGCATTCGTGTGGTAACTTAATTTATTTCGTCCGGTATTGCTTTCTCATCTCCGCATTATTCGGTAGTTTGATTGACGGAATATCATAGCATGAGGTTCTTTATAAATATTCAATCGCGACTTCAAACGGCACCCTACTATTCTATTCGCGTGATCGTCTAATGCTTGTTATTGGTTTTTAAGAATTTACAAGAGGGCACAGATTTTGTATGATTAAAGTAAAATTGCAGTTTAAGGGTGCTCACAATTGCCTAAGAAATCCTTCTGATGAAGCTCCAACGAAGCTTCCAGTCTCGGTAAAGAGATGGCACTGGCTGCACTGCTTATGAGGATTCAAGTCCCTAACATCCCTTATGTCCATCCCTCTTTGTTTCGTTTGCATAACAACTAGTCAAATATTAAGATTACTTTTTTTACAATGCAAATAAATTATAGAGAAAATAAGAAACTCTAACTCTAAATTATAGATTGTCACCTCCACCTCATCTGAACCACCCTCCTTAATTAGTTGACTAATTAAATATTGTCTAATTATTACTTTCATTGTAACTTTAATTATAGCAAATCAGACCATGAAATCTTCTAAATTCTCACAGAATCTATCGTTCCCAAAAATTAATTCCCGATGTATATCAACGAAATCCCGTTCTTTCGAACGATCCTCAACAATGCCTTCGAAAATCTCGCAAAGTAAGCCGAGCGTAGCGGATATACGGCACACGTCGTCCGACTATATCGGCTCGTAAAATAGGGAAGCTCGCGCGCATAAAGAACACGGAAGGAAGAGATAGAGGCGAACGCGAGAGCGAAGGTGGAAGATAACCGTCTGGAGTGTGTGGACCATAGGAACGTACCACCCAGCGAAAAATTAATAAATCCTGCTCTTAAACAAACAAACTCCACCCACCCGCGGATCGGATAAGGGACCGGTCATTGATTTATTAATTTAGAGCTGCCCATTCTAAGACACGACCGGGAGAACTGGCCGAGGGAATATACTCTTGGGTCGCGCCTGTGCCCGCGCCCTCGCGCTCCTTCATAGCGCTTCAGGACCCGAAGTTAAGGGATCCGCTATCCGACGTGGTATCGGTAATTATAGCCCTGAACGCGGGCGCGCGTCGGTTACGTTCATTACTGAATTATCGGCTCTGCTCGGCAAACAATGTACCCCTTTCGATCCTCCTTTCCTCTTCAACCTCCATCCTACACCCTCCCTCTATCTATTCCCTTCCTCATCTACCTCTACCACCATTCAAACTCTCTCTTTTCTCCTTTGTTTTTCCTATCCGTTCCCCTGTTTCTCCTTCACTTCCAATATCTTCTCTCCTCGCTCGCGGAGAAAGAGACTGGGTGCTATCTGATGGGCCACGGGCTGAACTACGACCGGCTCTTTTTCTTTCCTTTCTCTCTTTCTCTTCTTCCTATCCCACCGCACTTTCCTACACGGTTATCTCGCCTGTACCGCGAAATTCCACGACTTCCTCCACCTTTTTGCAAATAGCACAGGTAGGTAATATTCAACGCGCGAGGAGACGATTGTTGGATCAAGTTCTATTTTTTTGAATAAAAATTGAATTTTTAAAGCGACGCTTTGATTGCGTTAATCGTTATTGTTAACATTCTAAGGCGGTTAGATGAAGAGATAAAAGAGTACGACGAAATGATTGATAGCGTTATGTGCGACGAATTTCGCATAATACGAGATCGGTCAAATTAGATGGTGGAAGCGTGATTCTATTATGCATCGTAGCGCTTCCCGATACGCTGAAATTTAATAAATTCGAAGTTTCGCGAAACCTCGTTACGAATACGAATTTTACATTCGCCACGGTGTTATTAAGTGTGAATCGACCTTAATACCTAGGTGCACCGTATGACTATAGGAGAGACGCGAATCGGAGGATGCGGCATAAACCTTTGCTTCGTCATCCACGATGAGGAACGCAAGAACGCGCATTACCCACGGATCGCCGCGGCTTTTCTGGTCCACCGTGCGACCGCTTCGACCACCACCATCGACCGCTACCATCTCTTCTATCTCTCCTTATCTTACTACAATCCCTCATAAATTGGCTAATATAAAATTATAAACGCGAAATAGTTGATGATCTAAACACCTCTTCCCACTAATTTAACTAAAATTTAATCAATTTTTTTTCTATCTAGTAGTCTTATAATAGAGATGAATGCCTGTTTCACAATTTTTTATAATTATTAATAGAATTTTAGAGTAGAGTAATGCTTGGAAGAACCGAGACAAATAACAGAATCCTCTCGTTTTACAATACCACCTGGTACCAGCCCTTCGGTTTAATTCCTATCTCCAACGAGCATCGAGCTCGTGCTCGGTGAATTGTAAATCGAACCTATCATCCGAATGTAAATCCAGCGTGTCGATAAGCACTCGAGTCGCGAGCAAGAGGCAGGTGCCGATGATTCACGAGGATTTAGTTGTACGGTTCTCTTTTTCGCGCCACGATTTTCTGGTCGTTTCAGGGCGAGACTTTATAGAGTACTCTATCCAGCTTTCGCTCGTAGGTCACGCTGAAGAAGAATTCCGCGAAACCATAGCGGATCTCGACTGACACGAAGTTTATGGTTCCGGAGCTGCGCGAGTTGTGGTCTTCGAAGTTAGCGACCGAAAAAGAGAAAGCTAGAGACGAGGGGAGAAGAGGTTCGTGGCAAAATGTAACAGTCTACGAAGGCAACACTAGGTATAAATATGCAGTTCACCCGTGTCCGAGTTGCGTCGGCGGATAATTTATGTCGCGGTGGCCCAGCACCGCCCAGTTCGCCCTAAAAATTATTTATTTGATTGAACGTTGCTTCGAGGAAGGCTATTCTGGGCGAACCCAGATGATCGCCCTAGAATCTAGAAGATGATTCTATTGTTGCGTACAAAAGAGAGAGCACGATTCGCTGACAAATAATTGTATCAATTTTTGTTATTATGAATCTTTTTCATTTTCAAGAAAGATAATTATTATGAGACCTACTTAAATTTTAAATTAAGTAAAATTAAGTAAATCGGCTTCGGAATGAATTCTGAATTGTCCTGATACCTTTGATACCGCTGTTGCACGCGATGCATTATAACAAACGATACTAATCTGGTATAATTAGGTACACCTGCGAGGCTGTTGCAAACAATGTCGAAAGTGCGAGCTTCACGCATGAATCATAATATTACGACCGATGCCTTCGAGGTCGAGTTACGTTAATCACGAGTCCAAGAGATCGATGCAGATGCGCGTTATATACCTGCTATCATTGCCTAGTCGGTGCTCGGCACAAGAAAAAACTTGATTGCGAGCCTCTCAACCTATAACTTTCTACCTTACGACCCATTAGCTTCCCACACTTGACTCATACGCGTTCCGGCCGAACAATGCCAAGCATTGTCTCGTCGCGACTATAATTCGTAATTAGCCTCCTGATTAATTATCGATTTATCGGCCAATTATTATAATTATCCATGGCTTCGCCCCGCGGATCTCGTGCACTAGAGTAATCCCGCCTTTATCTGATAGCCCGAAAGGTCTCTCTTCCCTTTCGTTTCGCTCGACGAGCTTATACACATACATAACCTTCCGCGAGCTTCGTTCGCGAATAGACAAACACAAGTTCACCGGCTGCGAAGAGAACATCTCTCGCCAACTAGCTTCACCGTTGCTGTCTGTATCGTGATTTCGCGACGCACCAGGAAACCCTGTTAAATTGGCACAATTACCCTTTCGCGTGGACCGCCTCGATATCTTAACTCGTTCGCAAGACTCGCACGCGAATCGAGCTTGAGCGGAGAACACACGTGGCTCGACCGAGACGAACGCATCGGGTTACCAAGGAAATAATTCAACCGGTTAATACGCCGTGATAAATTACGTAGGACGATAATCGATGTCTACGCCTATGTCATCCAAAGTAATAAATGCACCGCACCAGGATCTACGAGCGTCGCGGTTTATCGCGCCACCGGACGCTCACCGGTGGTTTCTCCAGCGTGTGGAATCTTTACGATTCGCGGAACCCTGCTCGTTTGATCGAAGCCGGGCCGAGTGAAAAATCAACGTCTTACGAGCTGAATGTTTAACGACGCTCGTCCTTTTCTCGGTATTCCGCGAGTTGCGAGCGCATCGAGACCGAGGACGGTTCGATACCAGCTGAACGGCCGATTGGAGGAGTGGTCGATCCCAGATACGAGGGTCCACCTAACTTTATTGTATTTAATTAATTACTCCGTCCAATACCCGATCCTGCAATTTGTACCTTCCCATACCTCTATCTCCCCCTTCTACACCATTCCTCTTCGTTCTTGGTCGCCGCCTCCGCTCCAAAGCGACCTCCGGAATCTCTTTTCTTCTTTACAAGAGAATCCAGACGAGTCGGATTCAACCACCGACGGGAGTATATCGATTCGTTGCAATAATTACCACGAATTTATTAGTGATCTCACAACAGAAGTTGTTAAACTAAGATACCGAGTGTACTCCGAATTTCTTATAGTATGAACAAAAAGGATACCAACACCTACTCATTTTGATTTTTACTAAAAATCCTACCCTTACTTTCAACGATAGCCTGGCATATTCTATGTATTTTTCAACTATTTATAATTTGAACTAATAATGAAGATACCGGGTGTACCTCAAATTTCTTATAGTACTATATCAACACCTACTAATTTTTATTTTTAATAAAAATCATACCCTTACTTTCAACAGCAGCCTGGCGTATTGTATGAATTTTTCAAATATTTCTAATTTAACTAATAATGTAAGGTAGCAAACTGAAAGGTCAAATTTGAAAAATAAAAAGAAATCGCTTGATCGCCAATAAAGTAGATCGACGAATCGAATAGTATCGTACGAAGCTGCCAGGATGACATCGTAAATTATAAGCAACTCCTGTCCCTTGAATAAGGAATAAGCAGCGTATAATAGGGAATGGCAACGCGTAGCATAAATCAGAGTTAGAGAGAGCTGATCCTACGCAAGCCGTCTTGCCGCGGATCATCCGTACGCGTGTAAGGTGGCGTCACAACATCGGTAATGCGACCGTAATGCTAATTTACTGTTTATACCGAGCGAATCTCCCTCTTTCATAGATCCCCCCTCTCTCCCTGTATCGCGTCGATCGTCGTTCTGGTATTAAGACTGGTTCCTTCTAAAGACGCTTGACCTTGACCCTAGCTCGACTCGATTCGCGTCCATGTAGAAACATAAATGTACAGGTCTAGATAATGAGAAAACGACGCCCGAGGTATAGGTTAAGCTTCGACTTTGCCTTGTAAACGCGACTATTTTTCTCCTCCCTTCGTATGGAGCTTCTTAACAGTCGTGAATAAGAGGATAGAAACTACCCCGAGATTGATGTATCGTTACACCATAAAATCGGGGTTGTGTTTAGTAATAAGATAAAGTATCGCTGGCGTGGAAAGTAATAGGGTTAAATTTATGTTCGCGGCTTTCGAACGATGCTTTGCACGTGTAACCTATTTCTAACCTAACATTGCACGCACGGTTTCCATTGCTCAATACCGAATTTATTTTTGCGAATTCTCTACCTTTTTTTCACTTTGACATTTTATCTTTGACCCATTGCTAAGTTTAGATTTATTTCTTTGTAAATAAGTTTCTATGATAATTGCTATGTTTCTACGCTTTCTTATGGTAATATAATGTACATGTAACACATATGACATATTCGTTGAAACAAAATAATTGCAAAAAGCAGGATGCTAATGTTTTTCTGCTCCAGTGTATATTTCAATATAATCTTTGCCATTGTACTCACCAATCTAGAACTCAGCACAGCCGCCCACCATGTTTCCCGGCTATTGGCTCGAATTTAGAGCTCTTCATCCTTTCAGATTCCTTCGTCGGTGTTCCGTTCTTTGTTAGACGCAGCATCCTGAAGTGGCCAGGAGTGGAGGTCGAACGAGAGCTTCCAGCACGGCTCAACACGCGGATAAATATTCATCCAGCCGGAGGTAGGTCGGTTAAAAAGGCGTTACACTATTGAACCACCGACGAGTGCACTTGTAACGCGACGTTTGCAAGTCACTTCGTGACCGAATCGTGAGAAATACAAACATGGCGTCGACCGGTACGCGCAGTTAGAAAATCCGACTCGTTCGTATCTGTACACACGCGACCCGCTTTGTGTTCCCTCGATAACACCAATCATTGCGAATACTACGTACCAAGCCTATTTCTAACACTGTCACGGATAATTTGTGCATTAAAACTCGACGGGAAAATGCACGATCATCGCAAACGTCTTCCTTTGCCGCCAAAAAAAATCGGAGTGAAGACATGGCGACCATGTACTGCGCACTAATTGTGCGCAGTAGACATTAGGGTGAGTGCGCACGCTGCTCTAATATCGCGCATCAGTGAACCTAGGTTACGTCAAACGTCAACAGAATCGGAGCACGTGTCCGTCGATTTTTCGCTTATTTATGAAATACACACGCGTTTTTAGTTAGAACGGAATGTGTATGCGACGTGGATACTAGTGTTTGACTCAAAAATCCGTAAACGTGGCCGAGTTTTCTACTTTGTCGAGAAAAAAGTGTAATTGTATCGTAATTGCGTAATTGTGTGTTGTACCGTATGCAGAGGGGAATGCGTGACGAGTTGGATATCTCCATGAATTTCCACGCACACGTCGTACCGGTGCTCGAGCAAAATGTAAACTGAATTGGAGCAACGTAATTGAGGCGTGAAGGAACGACCACTCACCTTGGAGCGTTGATCCGTAACGTAAGTCGAAATAGTTTGAATACCTTGTTCACGTGTATGAAATAGGTTACTGTTTTTGCTGGCCATGTTGATACAGTCGAGTAGCAATTATAGAGATCGTTAGAAGTCAATGTACATATATTCTGTTTCATATGTTTGTTATTGATGAAAATAATCTATATGATGTTCCATTGTGGAAGCTATAATTGATGTATTGCTTACGAGCTTCGATATACATATGTATACGTGTGCATATGCACTTCTGGCAAACATGGCGGCCTAATTCATATCTATAGACAGCTGCGTTTAAATATAAGAAATATTAACGAATTATTTAATTGATATTGAGAATAAGTGATACATAGTATATTATTACAAAATGATTATAAAATCATGAGGTAAACTTTATTTCTGGGAAACTAATTTTTTCACCATAAATTTTTATTATTCGCTCTCTCTTCTCGGCAACTTCACACTGTTCCTTAAACGAACTGTATATATGTCTCACTCTTTTCTACGCATGGTAACCTCTTCCATGCAATCACACACAATAATTTTTAATTTCTAGCTATAGAAACCTACTTAAGATACTATTTTCTGTACTCTTTCGAGTTCTTTGTCACACTTTCGTAAAATGTAAAAGATGCCCACCCGTGTGGGTATATAAATAATTATTAAAGAAAATGTAATTATTTTGCAACACTTCTCACTTCATAACTATTCAGCGAATGAATTACTGAACTTAAAATTGGTATCATTACACTTTATTTAATAAATACTTACCATATATACGGGTTTTAATGAAAAAAAAATTGATTTCCCAGAGATAAAGTTCAGATAAATTACAATATTTATTTTGACATCTGGTACTAATTGTAAGCCCCGTTTGTATTTGAGATCGTCCAATTAAAGAAAGAGCGTTTAATTGCACGCATGCGATCTACAATATCATGTTGTCGAGCAAAAGTGACTCTCGTTAATCCAAAGCCGAGATACACGGAATGATTGGCCATTTCTTTTCCCCCCTTGTCGTTGTTCACCCTTTCCGATGAAGAAGGACGCGGTACAAAAGCGAAATAAAACGATGCGAAGGGGAAAGGACGGGAGAAAAGCGTGGAACCTGGCTCCGGGATATTAACATTATAAATCGTGCAGGCCGGCGACACGCCCGGGGCGGAGCCGATCGTATCGACTCGATACCCACCTCTGGGCTCGATATCGATTACACTCCCGTGATTGGCAGGATTCGTAACACGCCACGGCTATCTCGTGGCTCGACCGATCGATCGATCGATCCATCGATCGCGCGTATCGCAGCGTGCAGTCCTACGATGACCGCGCGACTTTGTTACCCTTGAATCGCGGAATTCCTCTCGATCGACACGCACGCAAGGGTAACCTTGAATCGTCGATAGGTATCAACGTCGATAATCGATGGATGAACTTCGTGGAAAAGTCTTGTCACCACTTCGAGGAATCTGAAGCGATCCATGAAAGAGGATCCTTCAGAAGTTGCGATATTTTGCCTCTTTCCGGTAGCTTTTGATTTAATTTTTATAAAGCTTTGTGTACTATAGGAATTCGAATTAGAATTGGATCGAATGATTCTTTTGAGATGGCATATAGAAGGTTAGAACAAGGAAGCATGCAAAGACGAGGCCTTGCTCGCCTTCGATGTCGATTTTACGATGCACGGAAACCGGGCGCGAAAAATTCCTCTGGAAGTTTGTTATTCCTCTCGCTCGTCCCTTTCGCGTTAACTGCCGTGGCACGCCGAAGAGCGGACCAACTTTGCGGTCGTGATCGTTCCGTTCTTCCGAACAATGGGCAGCCAGTGTTCAGGAGACTGTGTCAAAGTGCCCTTTTATTGGGTCGTATTTTACCCCCTTCGTATTCGAGAAGTTCGTGAACCAAGCCAGACGATTCACGACGGACACCGTCGATCGAAGGCGATCGATGGCTCGTGTTCGCGTCTGTTTCGGTCTCGTGTCCCTCGTGATACAGCTGTGTTAGAACCTCGAGTTATCTCTATCGTCGAGCACGAAAATCCTTACCATTTTCCTCTGCATTGTTCGTAGCCGTATCTTTGGAATTTCTTACCGTTTAACCGCTTGTTTCCCGGTTGAGATTGAAATTCTCAGGTGAAGGGAACTTTCGATTGACAGAACCCTCGGGACGAGGAATTCCGCGGGAAGAAGTCGACCGCACGAGAACGAAGCGAGTATGAGAACGCGAGTGTGGGCACGTCGCGTCATAACTCGCCGAGCATTGTAAATCACGGTGGACGCCTCGTGCACCCATAGAAATGGTTATATTCGGCCATAACGGCTCGTACCCACCGCGACGACGACCAAGCTATATTTTAATAGTAACGATAAATTACTTACGAGGAGAGAATCGCGTCTCTGAACTGGCGGTGATGAAACCCTCACGCGGAGAGGGCGCGATCCTCTTCTTCGGCGTCCTCGAATCACTTCTATCCTCTTTGATTCAGAAATTAGAGCTTTCTAGATAAATTCAGTCTATAAGATAAATTTTACTGGAATTACCTAGTCATACTATCTTTCTGGTTAAAGTCCTTTGAACATAAGTGAAGAAATAGCACCTGTACATTACCACAGCGAGATGCTACCACAAGCTACCATTTTCCCACCGTGTCTCAAGGAAGGCGTTCGTTTCCAAGAAAACGGAGATTCTCGTTTAATGCCAGCGATGTACGCGTCGATTATTCTCAGCGAGCTACTGGCTGGTTTAATTGCCGAGAAGTAAGATTTTCGACGCCCACGGCGGAAGAGAATCACTTGCCACGTGTTCTAGAAACGCGAACTTACCCGGGAACACTAATTACTCGTTTATCTGACCGCGTGGAACTGTAGGATTTTCGCTTTTAGATATCTCGTTTAGTGACAAACCGAGCAAACTGATATTACACCCCGTGATATCTCTTGGCATGTATATTATTTTCTCAGGATAATAATAGTGGCAGTCTAGAATCATATTATCATCGTTCTAGTATTTTCCCAAAAGAAGTAATTGAAATGCATTAATTACTAAAAATTTCGCAAAGTTCCCGTGGTCTTTCTGGTCCAGCGAGGCTGAAAGTCGTGCAAGCTTTGCTAACTGCTCGCGAGCCCATCGCCCACGCGGCGTGCAAGGTGGTCCGAGCACTTGAGATCTTCGGGTCTTGGTCTCTGGACACTTTTATGCCCCCGACGACGAGCGACGACGACATCGCCGAGCACCTTCCACACGGCGTGGGCGAGTCATGGGAACCTGCAGTCCGACGTACCTCTGCTTGTTTCCTACTCGACCATTTGTACAACGTTAGTACCAGCGGACCCGCGTTACGTCCGCTGCGTTATATATTATTGTATTTTAATTGATATTGAGGGAGACAGACCCGTTCGGATGAAACTTGGAAATTTTACAGACGTTTCCTCTTGTCAGCATAGGAGAGGTGTTCGTATAGTTACAAACAGAATAGAAAATTAGAAATATAATATTTTAAAGCTGTTGTAGACTATTCACACGCGTATCGTAATGACAGTGAGTCAGTTCTAAATGTTCTTCTCTTATAAAACACTAGTATCCTTTGTACATAACAGAAACGCGAAGAGAAACAGGAATTCAATGAATTAGCATGAGCGATCTTCAAGCATTTCAAGGTTCAAGTAGACTATAATTACATTTACGACGTGGAGGCGTGAACTTGGAACACCAAATGAAGTACAAAGTAATGTGCACCTTGGTTCTTGCCCGCTCAAACGAGTTATATTCTTCCACCTCCTTCGAAGTGTACCTTTATTTATCCTCTTTCTTCAATATCCCTGCGATACTAGAAGATCCTTGAATCTCATCCAGCTTCCTACGTATGCAACCATAAGCAGACACCATAAGATTCTCCTGGGAACGTCAGGTGTCTCGAAACGTTCCAATATTTCGTGCATCCAATGATTTCCGGTTTTGTCTGGGTGGAGGTATGATTTGACGGTTGTCCCGGAATCTGCTGGTCGATTTTCGATCGTGGGACAAGTGGACGTTGCATCGAGCGATTTACCGTGCTGGAATGCGGCGCAAGGTGGTACGCGATAGAGAAAGAGGAGAAGCTGGCAGCTTGTGCGAGGCGAGAGAAGAGAAGCTCCGTGACTCGTACTCGACGTTCCTACATACCCATCTCGTCGTCTCTTCTCTCGTCCATGACGACGCTTCTCCTCCACCTCCTCCTTTTGCACCGTTCGTCCTTCTCGATCCTCAGCTTCGTACGTGTTGGTCAGGGCCCCGTGAGAGCTGTACGTAATATACCGGCGAGGGGCCGAGAACGTATAAAACGCGTCTTTGTGCGCGCTCGGGCCAGCTGTTTGTCTAACACCTCGTACCTGCCTGAGGTCAGTGGCGATTCTGTTACGAGTGGCCGGGAACGCGGGTTCGATTCACGGGCCGGGGTCAACGCCACGTTCCTCCTCTATCGACGCTTCTCCTGAAACGTTCGGACAACGGCATGGTCGCCGCGACGCGACGTCCTCCTCGGTCTCGTGCCCTCTTCAAAGCCGTCATGATTTATGCTTATTCGGTGAAGACGCGTTCTCTGGTCTATGCGAACTCGTGGCTTCACGTTTCTCAAACATTTTCATCAGAATATAGTATTTTTGTAATTATAAAATTTTAATTAGACGGAGGAGGAGTAGACTGGACCTTTTAATTCCTCTAAGTACAACTTCGATCTTCTCTAAGGATGACTGTCGTTAAAAACTCTTGGTATTAAAGGGTTGATCATTTGTCAAATATAGCCAGTCTTAATTATCCTTTACGAAAGGAATCGTATACTTTCCCACCAGTGGGTAATTCGTTCAGAAACTCGAATCAGAGTTCCTCTAAGCAAGAAGGCCTCATGCAATATTGAACAAGATGCTGAAAACGACACGTTCCTCGAGATATCGTGGTCCATATTCAACGGATCGTCCAAGTGTTCGCATCTAGACCCGTCGTCGAGCAAGGAGTAGACAGAGTCGAAGCCGTGTCTGCCCTCGGATAGGACTCGACGCGAAGGCAATAACTCGGTCGTGATCTTCTGTGGTAAGGAAAAAGTCGGTCGACGGTAATAAATACATCGCGAAACGGGGTAAGTTCGAGGTAGCCATTGATATTCGCGTGGTTCGTTTCTTTCCCGGGCGCCGCTAATAACTTATCCTGTAGACGGTGGTCAGCTTTCTTGCGCGTCTATCGGGCGTCTGCAGCTCTCGGTGGAGAGGCTGCGAGCAGTCTTGTCCCTCGGGTCGCTCCTCGGGGGCGAGTGATGTTTTCTGTCGCGGCTAGCAGCTCGCTGTGTGGTCCTCGTGTCAAAATGTGTCAAAACTCGAGTTCGCGGTCTCGGCGTCGCCGGTAAAAAGCGGTTCGACGGCCCTACAAATTAACGGGCCGTCCTGCTGCCCTCGCCGCTAGCAGCCAGAAAGTCCCTCTTTCCTCTTCAACGACCGTTCCACGATATCCCTTCCAGGGTTAGAAACAACCTATTCCGTACGCGACCGATGTTGAACGTCCTTGAAAATCGACGGTGTACCAGCTTTTTGCAACGTTCGATCTCGTTGAGCTTTGAAAGTCTCTCAGGACGAGAGGAGACTTTTTCCGATCTCGCTTCGGCTACCATTTCAAGCAGAATCGACGAAAGAATTTCAAGGAGAATCGCGACACGAGCGAAACGTCCCCGCGAAGACATACCGCGCTCTTATCTCAAACATTACTCGTTGTTTTAGCGGCAATTATCGCGGGTGTTAAAACGATCGTCAACGCGTTCGCGGCTTGTCCGCGAGGATACGTGGATATATACGTCTGTCGAATCTTTAGAATGCCACCGTGCTATGAATACTCTATCGGATGCTTGAATGAAAACGATTCACCACGGGAAATTGCTCAACGATCGTTTCTTCGTCGCTGTTGAATTCATCGAAGCCGGAGTCGAACGGTTATTCGCAACGTCGACCTTAACACCGTTGGAATTTTGCGACGACCTTCGCGGAAAGCATCTCCGCGTTTCCTCTCGTACACGCTTCCGTCCCGCCTCTGGGCACCCCCGATTCAGATAAGATCGAGGTTTTAACGGGACACAAATGGCGGGCTATTGTTAAACAGAATCGAACCGTTGATTTTCTATGGGATACGGCAGCGTCATTGTGCGAACCGCAACTGGATGCGCTCTCGTACGCGCGTCCGATTGCGTTCTCAACCACGAAACGCGAGGTTGTTTGACGCTTCTCGATTTCCAGCGATAAACCTCCGCTGCGTTTCTACCACGAAGAATACAACCGGATACGCACGGCGTTACGGTGACACGACATCTGTTGCCGTTCGATGTTTTGATCCCACAGTGAAGTGTTTTCAAACCGAGGAATGATATATCGAGAAGGTGCTGGTATTTGCTTGGCAGGCTCCTTCTACGGGTGCAAATCCTATTGTTGCATTCTGATATTTGATAAGGTGCACAGGATTTGAGGCTGCTCGGAATAATTGCGAGTCCCTTGTGCGAGGAGCTGGAGTAGAATGCACAAATTATCTTACCTATTGTGCAATTTTATTTGTATTTTTCTTTTTCAAAATTCTATTTTGGAAATGTCATAGATTACTGTTAGATTGTTGTAGATGAAATGGCTGATAAATTCAAAAAATTTTCTGAGATGTGCAGAAATGCATCTATATTCAAGTAGTTGTACTAAAACCAATCGCATATTTTCTATTTCCTTACCAAAAATACTTATCTTTTCTTTGTATCGAGCCATATAGAGTACTCATTTTCCCCATTAACTCCTCAAGAAGGTATTGCACAATTCCTATAACCGTACAGAGACAGATAAGAACCTTTCAGACGGTTGAGAATCCCTTTAGATTGATCCAAAAGAGATCTAAGGCGGCTAACGAGCTTGTCTATCGTGTAAACTCTAGCTCGATTATCGAAGAGGTATCTATTGTGTACGACACAGATCGTTCCTCGTCGATCGACGATTTATTCGTGGATCTGCAACATTCCTGATAAATCCTTATTCGCGCTCAAGGATCTCGTCGCCGCGCGGCCACTCTCTTTCTGCATTATATACTTGTCCGACATTGTTATTATTGCGAGCACGAGTGCAGCTGCTCACCGGGAATAATAATGATCGTTGGTGCACCCCTTCGTTACACGGACGATATCGAAGTCACGTACGTTCGTTATTGTTATTTAATCGGAGGCATTCGTTCGAATTAATCGCGACACAACCACTGAAACGTCAAATGTCAGAACCTTATAGTGGATCGTTAGATCTTACGGAGACTGCAACATAGTCGGTTCAAAGCTTTTGTATAACAGAGTAGAACGAGTTTGTACAAAAACGCCTGTAACAAGTTTCGGTTAATCCTCGGAAGGGCCTGCTCGTAGATCACGCTTAATTAACTGCCGCAACGTGTTATTAGCCAATTGGTAATACGTTAAGGGAGCCGCGAAAAAGTTGGTGGCGGAATGTTAATTGAAAATTAACAGGAGCGTTTCGATAGGAGGGTCGGACGTATTCGAGCGACACAATGGACGCACCGCGCGGTAATCCTTGGACAGCTTCCGTACGTGCGATCCTGGCGCGGACTCGAGCATCCTCGAGCATCCTCGAGCATCGTAGCTCGTTATTACGAAGGCGAATGGGTCGACCGCACGCACGGTTGGACATGGCAAAAAAGTCGTTTTCGCGTAAAACGATCGGCGTTGCTCGGCTTTCCGTCGTAAAGTAGCGCCCACACGCGCCGATGCTCTGCTCGCGTATGCACCTCGCCGCCAACAACGTGAGAATGTCCGCGGCACGATAAAAGTTACGCTCGTGAATTTTACTCTCCTCTCGCTGGTGTCCTCGAAGCACGCGAAAAAATCCGTTCGCAGTTTGCTGCTACTCGAACTTAACCCTTTTTTTAAAGAATTTCTTTTTTTTCTAAATAAATAATGGCGAATATTAGAAATTATTTATGATACAAATTCTCGAAGCAGGGATCCTTTGCCTTTGTTTTCAGGGGATTTAAAGTCTTTAATCGATATTTAATTACAGGGCACCTACTAAATGAATCGATTCATTAATCACAATACGGTTGTTCCCAAAGTAACCCCCATGATAATGTTCATTTAAACCGAGGCCACGAATGTAACAATTTCCCGCGACAACTTTCAGATTGTTCGATCGATCGAGCAATAATTGTCCTCGAACCGAGCTCCTCCCATCGAGATACTTTCTTTAATCAACGGGTCAATTGTTTCACCCTCGTCGCTTCTGCATTGCGAATCGAACAGAGCGGAACGCACGCGCCTCGCCATCGACGATTGTTTATATCTGGCTGAATTCCAGCTCGATAAATTCGCCTTTTTACACGCGTACGAATATAGTGCCGGCCATTCAGTCGGGCTGGCGCGGGTCGTGTCGGCCTGTACTCGCGTTGCGTCGTCGTGGTCGTGAGCCCTTACAAGAAGCCCGGTCCATTCAAGAGTCAAGCTTACTGAATTATACCCCGCTACGGATTCGCACGGATCCGCTGGCGCGCGAATTCGCAGCCGGATTCCCTGGTGGACCGTTCCTGACCCCGCGAGGCCAAGAATGCCTCGGGGAAGAAGAGCGGCACGCTCTCCACAGCCTAGACTGCTCTCGCGTGTATGCATCCATGAATGTTAGGTGATTTGAAATAATGAAAATAAATACATAAAAATAATCTTAGAAAGGAACTTTGTTAGAATGCAAGAAAAATACTTGCTGTAGCCATTTGATAAAAAGAAGATTATTAACCGTTTTGAAAATATTTCATTAAAATGATAGCCAAGCCTGGTATGCGCATACGTAGAGCAACGATAATGGAACTCGTTGGCCGCTCGTTACGTAAACGCGCGTGACCTTATCGAGCAGCGAATCGAGCCGCGGCTGTCCGCAATAATATCGATACCGTCGATCGTTATTAATAATAGTGATCGCGGGAATAAAACGTAGAAACGTAGAAGAGAAGAGCATCTTCCTAGAAGACCATTAACGTGGCGTCATGCAAAGATACTCGTATCTCCCTCTTCCTCGGTCGGCCACAGTTGGCCGCGATGTGTTTTCTGGTCATCAGGATCGTCGGGATATCAGCGAGGGAAATCTCGGATCCTGGAAAGCGATCTTTCTCGCGAATAATCTAAGCTCGATCGATGACGATTCCTTCTTCATCGATTGCCGTCGAACGTAGAACGAAGAGCGTGTCGGTCCGCGCACGGAGGAGGTCACAACCACCATCACGACGTTGTACAACGCTCGATAGACCTATTCGAATAATTTATAGTCGCGTTAACCATAATAGACACGAGCGTGCTATCCGTCGGCTGGAAATGACAAGTACCAGCGAGTGTATCGACTGCCTTTTTCTCCTCTCCTCTTTCCGCTCGTCCTTTTTCATCCTCTTCTGCTTCGACTTCGCGGCTACCACCAGGGACGAGCAAATAGAAGCGCGTACAACTACGATAGACTTGCGTTTCTTAACCGAAAGAATGAAACGGAATGAACAGGTGGTTTCGATGAAGAAAGAGAAGGATAGAGGATGGCTGATGAGGAGGGAGAGAGTAACTAGCCGCAACGATTACCGATGACTTACGTATGCAGGCAATCTCGTGGCGTTTGCGCAATTATTGGAACACCTCGTGTCCGTAATAAATGGAGGAATATGCCCTGAAAGGTGTTAGTTCAAGATCATCCGGTGATACAAGACCGCTTGGACGGTATCGCGGCTGCCTGTCACAAGGATTTCATCACCGGTCTGCTCATCCTCGCTCGGCTACCTACAGGCGCTGCTTTATGTAACCGGTCGGGACATTAAGGTTACCCTCGATCGTGGAAAGTCGCGCCTAACCCTATTCTACAGCGTTCCACCGCGTTTTCATAATTATTTTCCAACGAACCGCAACCGTCCGTTCTTACGCATAGGCGCTGTTCGAGGATCTACCGATTCTTGACAAGTCGTCGAATCATTCAAATCATTCTAAATACAAAATCATGCTGACGAATTATAAAACAGTAGAGTTTGCAATTTTGATCGGTAAACGAAGATTTTCAACGTGGGAGTAATTGCAACACGCGGAGGTACGATCCGATGCACTTGCACAAACGCGTTGTCGCCGACCTTGCGCCCATCTTCCCTGTACGGTGTAATCGTACTGTTTGTGATCGATTACGCGATACCCAGTTTCGTAGCGCTCCTTTCTTAACGACGTGGCCCAATTAAGGACGTCGATTAATGCGCTGGTTGCTCGCAAGAGACCTTTTCTCCTGCTGCGACGGCCTCTGACTCAGCGCTCGTTAGCCTTTCGGTGTCTCCTCTAACCGAGTTTCCAAGGATCTAGGCGTGATTCCCAGGAATTCGGGCTCTTTCAGCCTCGTTTCGCGCCTTATTTGACGTGGAAAAAGGATTAGAACGATCCGTCTCGCTTCTTACCCGGGCATTTCTTCGCTGGATCAATCTTGATTGCTAATTTCCTACAAAAGTAACCCGGGAATTTGAATCGAGCCGACCGATTCAACGAGGTCGTGCTACGTGTCTGGTAATCATCGAATTACACGGTAAAATTAGTGTCAGTTTTCTTAGCGTGGACGAGGTTTGATTGATTAGAAGAAAATTTTATTCGAAATTGAAATTTACGACTTGGCAATTATAAATTGATATAATTGATATAAAAACACTGTTAATGACAAAATACTGCAATTAAATAGAAGCATTATTAGGCGCATAGGAATCGTTCGATTCGCCTCGTAGCACGATTTACACGTACGTAGGAACAGGCTGGCATCGCGAGTTGTATCTGAACCGTAGAAGGAACCATCGCCAGTTGTATCCTGGCGGAGGATGATCTTTCAAGTGAGAGGACGACTCGTCCTTGTCTGTTCAGCCGGACGGCAAGGTACGGAGCGTGGTACATCATGCCCGGGCCGATCAGGACGGCTCTCAAGATCAGGCGTTCGCGTGTGACCACACATGTGTAATTCCAATTAACATGGAGTCTGGCAAGCGAGCGAGCTAGCTAGCGCGTTACGTTTGCGTTACGAGTTACACGCAAGTTATTTCGCGCTAAGGTTAACGCGTGCGCATCCGACCGACTGACTTGATTGACTTTTATTCATTTTCTTCTTCGCTCTCGTTGCGTTTAATTCGCGTTTTTACCCTCGTCGTCCTTTTCCTCGGCTGACCGCCAATCAAGCCGCGATTTCATACGGTGTCGACACTCGAGCGAACGGAATCTGCTACGATTTCGCGAAAAGGCTCATCACGCTGATTTGCCTGGCTAATGGCTAGCCGCCGCTAAAACCGTAACGAGGAGCCGGTAATTGGACCGGAGCGAGATGGTATCGCGCGATGAACCGCGAGGAATTCCCGTGGAATCTTTTCCAATGACCCGGAGTTTTCTAATCTCATAGGTTTCCACGCCTGGCTAACAGCGATCCCATTAACCTTCTCTCTTGCGCACTCCACAGACTATAACTATCTTCGAGTTTCTTAAAACCGTGCAATATCTGAATTTATATAACTGTTAATTGTTTTTACCAATCGTAGGAAAGAGAATTACCTCTGATACAGTTCATGCGAAAGAAAATCAACTCTTCTTACCTTACCTTGGTTCTCTTCAAGCTTCGTTATACCAGACATTCAATTACAGAAGCTAATTTACCGTGTAAAAATACCACCATTCGAATCAATTATTTTTTCCCATACGCGAAGTAATATTGATTCAACCAGTTTGGAATTTTCTATGCTCTCAATGCTCTCACAAAAAGGTAGCAAAAAGGATCTCAAAGTTGGACAAGTTAGGCGTTAAGAGCGATCGTAGGATGATATTTCATCGACCAATGTCCAAGGTGACGTTCCCGATTCGTCTTCTAGTCGCTGTCCTTCTTCCACGACCGATCCTGAAGAACACACGAAGAGCGGTAGACAACGAAGAACGAAATAGAGGAGGAGTAGATCTTCGGACCGGTAGAAAATCTCGAGGCGGAAGAAAAGCGATTGGCAGTGGAAAGACCACTCGAAGGTGGCACTGGGCGCATTCACGGAAACCAAAACATCCATTTTCGAGTGGCCCGGGACAATGAGCAGCCCGTTGACCCGGCCGACAATAGAGTCAGCAGCGCCGCTGAAAGAGAGACGTCCATCGGCCAGGGATCGACCCATGGTCCAGATCAGAGATAAATTTCGCATTTGTAAAAGATCGCGTGCAATACCGTGCCGCAGAAGGAGGAGGATCTTTCGAAATCGTGCCGCTTGATTTTTCCGAGCACAATGCCTCGACCGACGTTCTTTTCTCCTCCAATAATTGTCGCGTTCTTCGGACGATACATAATTCTATGAAACTTTCGAACGCTTTTGCCGGACAAACGATCAACGAATAGAGATCCCGCTAAATGGAACTGGATATCTCCAGTGGACTCGGTTGTGCACCTGAAACCAGAACTACCCAGGCTAAATATTATTCTGATCTGAGGGTATACGTACGCCTGGTGTATCATCCGCGAGCGCAGCTTGATGTTAGGATAATATTTTCTCTGGAAATAAAAGCTACTTGCGATACACTTGCTAGCGCCATGTGTGGTCCATATTTCCCTGGAGGATTCATAGGGGAAGGGGTTGTTTTTATACTCTTGATTCTTATTAAATTTATTAATCGTATTTATTCAGTCTTTCTTCTTATTTTCATCTAAATTTTGCTCAACCTTCAATTACTTTGGTGTTAATTCTAGGTAGTCATAAGGCTGCAATTATTCCTCCTTCACATGGATAGTTTCCTTATAAAATGATTTAGCATTGATCTCTGAACGTTTCAAATTTAATTCATTAAGACAATATATTACTCTGTTCTAAGAAAATCTGCAAGTATCTTTAATCATTCGCATCTTCAAAATGTCTGCAGATTCTTTCGACTTCCGCGAATTTCCATGAAAAGATCCATTGTAGTCGGTCCACGGAGACTTTAGGCCGCGCATACGGGATCAGGGTCCGAAAGATCCGTCCGACAACATCGAACCGGCCATTCATCACCGGCTTGTTAATTTCTTGTTATGAATCGACGTCAGGTCGACTACTGGCATCGACCTGAATGTCTTTAATAAGCGAACAGGCCAAACGGTCCGAGAGCGAGGCAAAGCCGGGGCCGGTGCACGCGAGATACAGATTGTGCCCGATTGTGACCGGCGGCCATGATTAATCGCGACGATCAACCCTCCTGCGAGGAACGCGCCCCCTTCGAGCTCCCTCAATGCTCGCAATTAACCAAACGGGCCGTTCTTTCCTCTCACGAAATTCAGCCGCACCCGGTCAAGATTCAAACGATTTTTCTCGCTCGAGAACCTGTCAAAGCGGCGCGAGAAAATCGTGACCGCGGAAAAACACGGGCTCGTAGCGTTGAGGCCGCGTCAATCACGCTCCGGTTACGTCAGTACGATCCTCTAGATAATTACGCTCGATTAATTGCTTGCCACGACGAAAACAAACATTATCCGATAGGATGGTACAATATACGGGCACTGAAAAATAGGAGTAGGATGTTTTTCCGCGACTCGCCGTACCTCGTGATTTTATCGTAATCGTTTGTTGTTCGATTGACTTATTGCGTACACGTGATGCTGAACAATTTCTGAAAACGTAATGTTCTTTTTTTATCGCTTGATGTTCCATTCTGAATCGGTGTAAGCGGGAATCAAATTGACAAAACATATCGTTTCTAAAGTTTAATTGTAGAAAGTCTAGATACATTTCAATTTTAAATTAATGGTAATGAGTAGCTTAGTTAATTTATCCGGGTTAACTTTAAAATATTAAAAGACAGTATCAAATCACGGTAGAAGACGAACGAGCAGCGCTAAATAGGCGGAACACGTCTTTTACAAAGTTCGTTTTTGATTCGACGGGAGTGGAGAACATCTGTCCGGAAAGTCTGCCGGCAACAGGGTCATTAATACGAAATAGCGACACGTCGTTTCGAAGGCCCGTGAAATCCTGAGGATCTCGTTATGCGTAACCGAGTAGACGGAAGTGGCACAATGGTCGGGCGCCCCCAAGAAAGAAAGGGAAGCTCGGTGTCCCTTAATCTGACGGCTCACATAAATTCGCGGGAACGAGTCAGTTTTCGTTGATAGAAATCCGGCTGCGCGTCTAAAAGGGTTTCGCCAGATGTTCGATCGCGTTGTCTGCCGATTCTCAGGGTCGATCTAACGAGACGATTATCGAGCGAACGATCGTTCGATCCGGGGATTACGCTGCAATTTGCTCGGTTAAAAGCTCACGGAACCACGCGGATCGTTCGCGACACACGTTAAAGGGCTCGGCTTCATAAAATCGCCGTTTTATCGTGGCATCGAAGGTAATCGTTGAATCGCCGGGGCTCGTAATGAGAGAACGTTAAAGGGTTGTTCGTGCGTGACAAGCGTTACGATTCGATCGACACGCATATCGGTGATACGAACGGACACGAAACGAATACGCTCGTTTATCCGGATATTGATAAAAAATTGTACCAGCTTATGATCGGTAAACTGCCGAAGGGCGGGGCCGAGATTTTCATTCGAGAAGCGTATTTAATTGGATAAACGCGCCGGACGATTTTGGAATGTCTGATCGTCTCCTGGAACTCCGCGGCGAGTTGCGTTCGCGGAAAAAAATTTGCGAGAACTTCGTGTAACTTCTGTTTAAATGAATAATGCAGGACGGTGAACTGTAAAAACTGTGTAATTGTGAGTTACGCGGGTGAATGGATAACATTTTGTCATCTTCGTGTCACGTTTTAGTTCAATTTATCGTCGATCTTTATTTTTATAAAAATAAATTATCTATGGGTGGTTGATTTCGCGATAATAAATTTCGCGTTGATCTCCAAACTGTTCGCTTTTCACCTTTTGATGCGAGATAAGAAACCGGAAGTAGTACGAATATGACAAAAATCTCTAGGACATGGTGCTTCCGTTAGCGGAGTATGCTGGGGCTGATACGCGCGTCGCGACCGACTGCCCTTGAATTAAAATGGTAATAGAAATGTACGGATTTGAATTGCGAATGTCATAGCGTGCAGGCCGCGGCTGAGCCCGGGATATGTATATGCTAAGCAGCGTCTTGTTTTGAATTTAGAACAGGCGCCATCTTGCCGGCGAGCGGTTTGCTCTTTGCCCCCTTCCTACGGGTAATTCGTGCGCGACCAATGGGGATGCATTCCGGAAACCACGTTATGTACCGGCTGCTATAACCTGCGAGCTATACGTGGCTATTTCATCGGGCGAAACACTGGCCCCTTGCCTGTACCTTTATTCGTGACAGGCAGTAGCAAACTCATTAACCTTCGGGGCTCGTTCACGACCCCCTTTCTCCTCCTCTTGCTGGTCATTTTTCTGTCTCACCCCGACGGTAAGAGGTTGCTTCGCTCTTAAGGGAGAATTTTCTTTTATTTTATGTTTCCACTCGAACGATTATTTGAATAAAGCGTTTGCTGCTCCGTCGGATTTTCTTCGGGTTGTTTATTGGACGTCGTTTGTCGTTTGGATTGGAAGCTTGTGATTTGATGGTTAATGGTTGGGAATGTTTTTTATGGCCACCATTGTTACGAATACCTTTCTGTATACTTTACGGTGTGCTTAGGCGAGCCTCGAAAAGTGTGAATTCAATAGAGAGCTTTGTAGTTAAATTTTTCATTCTTCTAGCGTTTTACTAATTTTACTTATTCAAGAAATCTATAATTTAAAACATTAACTTATTCAAAGAAAAGATCCTGTTAATTTTCAAACTGCGATATCAAGAAATTACTTATTACAACCCTTCGAAAAATAATTTCTAGCAGGTAGACGCTGACACACTTTCGTGTGGCGGAAGCGTTCGATTCCGAGCACGTCTACGGTTTTCAGAAACGATCGTCAGAAATCTTCTGCAATTAGACCAAGGGGTCTTCCACGACGCGCGTCCTTTCGCCCTCTGTTTATCCGGGGCAAACAGAGCGCAGGCAGCCGCTGTTCAGCGAGTTCCGAAAGAAAGAAAAAAAAAAAGGAACTTAAGAAAACGAAGCCGTGGAAAGGGAGGAGACAGAAGGAGCTCGTGGAGGAAACGAAGCGACGATCCTGCCTCGAATCCCGGCTGACACGAATCACCACCCTCCTTTTGTTACCAGGACCTTTCTCTGCCTCGTATTATCCGCTCGCCTAAGTCAACAGGTCCTCCCGAGATGTCGTACCTTCTCCTCTTTTCTCCTGGTTTCTTCCTTTTAGCCGTCGACACCTTTGAGCGATCGTTTCTCGCATCGGACCGCTGTTTCTACGAAACGTTTCCCGTTCAGCCGAAGAAAGACAGACGATCAAGCTGATGAGTAGCAGGATTTAACGGATAATTGTCCTATCCAGGCAGCTTCTGCGGATCTGCGTTCTAGTCCCGCGTGGTTGCAACGATCGAGATTGAGCGGTGACGTAACACGCCACTCCCTGACGATGTCCAATTTTAATTATGCCACGAGGTTAGATGTCTGCTTACGTAAGGATAATGAGATCGATTTCGTCCGGATCGAGACACACGGAGAGGATAATGAAGAAAATATTGCACGTCCTGGATACGTGATTGACACGAACCCGAGCAATTTCATACTGACAGGATTTCGCGATCTTTCTTAATAGCAGTCATTATAACTTTGGATTTTCAGTGTAGGTAATTGACCAATTTGTAATAAGCAGAATAAGACTGCTGGTCCTGACATTTTTTTAGAAAAACATCCATAATGACATAGATGCAGCTGTGTTATTCAAATTCTCGTTACTTAAGGATTTCGATAATAAAATCTTCCTGTAAATGACTTGAGCCGCTTCTCCTTGAAAGCGCACAAGGTCCTCGGCACAGGATTAGCAGCAATATGCTATTCACCGATGAATAGTAATATCGTTAACCAATCTCCGAGATGCTCGAAGTCGGTATCGTTATCGCATTAAACGAAAATGCACCGCGTCGTATGGGACTCTCGTTAAGGGTCGACGATTCGAAAGCGTTTCCCTTAGCGAATAAATTCCGCAATTAATAAATCCCCTCTTCCGTTTGGAGTATAAAAGCCGCGTAACCCGTTTAATCGATCATTACACTCGGGTGGTAAGCTCGCTGGCCCGTGTACCGCTATGCATTTTCTACGATCTCCAGCGGGCGGCCATTTTAATCGATGAAATTTCATTTCCATCGAGCATATCGCACCGCGGCTCGTTACGACCGATAGACCGTTCCGTGATCCGAGAAGAGAATGCCAATTACGTTTGTTTCCTTGCTTGGTCGAGCGAGGCGAGGCGAGGCGATGCGACGCGTGCATCGTATGTGCGTTTTTCGACTCGTTTACTTCCGCATCGATGGAAACGTAGTCATATCGATGCAGCCGCGAGATAGCCGCCGGTGCCCCGTGTGTGCCGAGCGTTGTTCGCGATCAATAGATCGCTGTACCGGCGGATCGGCGATCTGGCGATCTAGCAGCGGGAGATCGTGTAGCGATCGTTCGTTCCGCGATCGCGCACAATACGAATCGTACGTTCCGGGGTCGTACCGGGGGCGACTGTCTACGTATACTACTTCGGATCCGTGAGAAGTGTGCTGCCTGCTCACGGACCTCGTACAACGCTCGTGCTGCGCGCTGGTTAAAGATACTTTCGACGACGCTCCATCCTGCCGCGTCCTGCCCGCTTGTTCGGGCTCAGCCGATCCTCCTAACGCACACTCGACAAATATTGCAAAATTTAACCCTTCCTCGGATAGATAGAATCGCCGCCTTCCTCGGATCATTCGTTCGTTCAAGTACCATTTTACCAAATTGCTAGATGCAAACAAATTTCATCCATACGCTAAGTTACGTTTATGTATACACAATGCTATAGTGTTTTGAAATTCATGAATGAATATACCTGAGGAGTATGTACGGAAACTTACGAGATTCCGACTGAAACGTTTGAAATATTCGAATATGCAAACACTTTCTCTCGATCGAAGAAATTGTTTGCACTTCTAGACGCAGATTTTTACCTCGCGTTACATGCAAATGAAATACACCAGACTTTTCAACGATATGCCATTTGAAGAAATTACTCTGCAGTTTCAATTAATCCTTTCCGCGCGTTGAATCTTAAATGTCGCGGCGCTATTATTCGCGAATCAATCGATTAGTCGTATAACATCGCCTTTCTCTGCAATAATTATTTGCTTAGAAAGTATTTCGAGAGACCTTCAGAGCGATTCGGGTTAGAGATCAGAACCTTATAAAACTCTTTAATCAACCGGATCATTGGTTTGTACTTACGCGTGTAACCTGATGCTGTTTCTATTTGATACATGTCTCAATGATTCTTCACCAAGCCTTGCAAATTTCAGTGATAATTAAAACTAATTCTGGATTACTAGTGCTAAGTAGAAACCTTAGATCTTCAAAAATATTTATACTTAATCCTGAAAGGATAGAAACCTTTGCACAAATTTTTCATTTTCCATCCAACTTCGACACCGAAATTATTTTTTCACGTCCTGCACTGTATAGTTAAAAAATCTAAGAAAAGTTACATATTTCATAATTGATCTCATCCAGATTGCCCAGTGCTTAATCATTGCGAGGTAATCGTCGCAAGGACATCGAGTCCCAGTCGCGATCTGTTCACCGATCGTCCGGATCGAGGGTTGTCGACTCTGTAACCGGCTAAAATAATATTTTCAAGTAGCACCGATACGTTTTTGCCAACACGGTTACGCAGGCATGCCGGGCATCCGTTGCTCGCGGAAGGTATGCAGCGTCAAGTATCTCTAGCGGGCCAAAGTTATATTATACCGAGCGTATCTGATGTCTACACGCATGCTGCTCGTATACGTATAGCAGCATTCACGCCGTCGACGTTGCGCAGGCATGGAGCACGAAATAATGCGAGGATCGGCTACGGCAGCTGCCGCCAGCCTCGCAACGATATCAAAGGATTTGCTGATTCAGAGGCGAAAGAGAGAGAGAGAGAAAAGCGAGCTACGGATCGTCCGTTTCCTCGCGAAGAATCGAAACGTCGATCGATCATCGAGGGCGTAACGTCTTCTCGAGCGCGGATCTAGCATAGAGAGACCCTAGCTGACAGTCAGTCGCTCTTCAAGCCACGGGAAGATTTATTTGATCGTTGAAAACGCCACGATAGCCGTGGGAGTCGGCCGAAAAATCCTCTTGTTGCGAAGGAACGGGAGTTCTTCAGCCTCGCCTTATCTTCCCTCTTAATCCTTGGATTTCATTTTAAATCCGTTTTTATTCCCATCTTCCAAATTTCATACTACTTCTTTAAGTACATTTTTCCATATATCAAAGTCTAACGTTTGGAGATTCGAGTGTTTCGTGTTAGTCGATGCAGAGATTGACCCAGCGATTCAATTTTCCATCCATTCTCGGTTTGGTTACACGGACAAGAATCACCGACGCTGTGAATACGCTACGACTATGTCTGAATCGTTCCTTGTTCTCGCCTCGATCGTGTCTAGAATGTCTCTCTGTCGTGTTCTTTCCTGGAGATCTTTGATTCCTCACGGACGATTGTCGCTTTTCACCGGGGCAATCCACGGAATTCGCATCCCCATTCGTTTTTCCTCGACGGTAATCCGTTCTCAGCTCGGCTTCGCTCTGAATGCGCTTGTTTCAAGCGACGTGTATCGGCGGGGCGTCCACGGGGCGACGTTTCGCAACGGCGATTTATCGGCCGTTTATTTATTTTCGCCCGTTCCTGTCAGAACGGAACGGAGCGACCCGATACCGGGGTGTCGATCGCTATCTTAATTTCGTATTGTGATCGGTCAAACGGCGCTGGTCTCGCGCTCAATGGCAGCTCGTGTGTAGGTACACGCGCGACAGCCCGCACCCCCTCTTTGTACAGGCCACGAGAGGCCTTGTACGATGACATAGTGTCGACGAGAAACTACACGAGCTTTTACGAAACGTCGCGTGCAACTATCCGCGTCCCTTGTCAGGCAATCAGCGTCGGCTTGTGCCCGTCGCGGCCAGGTGAAAAGAGTTTTTTGGCCCTGCTTAAGCGTGCCGCTTAGCCTCGTCGCGCCACGCCGCATTCCCGTCACGCCGTTCTAACGTGAAAGTACAAATAATTTAGTTAACCGCGATACGTGGCGGACATTAGGAAGCGGGAGGCTGTGTTGTTTAAACGTTTCACCGGTTTCACGGTTGATTATTCCAGGTGGTGATTCATTGGGTTGCCACCGGGTGAAAAGCAAGCGGATTTGCACTTTCGATGGAACCATTTTCTAATTACAATGATCGTGGTTTTATTGTTCCTCATTCACACTCGATAGAATTTTAAAGAACGTCTTAAACAAAAGTGAGCATGACCCTGATCATTGGCGCGAATGAGAAGAGTGCACGGAAGAGTCGTAAAGCAGATAATTTACGTATTCGTGTATCTGCATCAACGTGCCCGACGAGCCGAAAATTCTGAAGATGACAGGAGCAGGTAGACCGTTCGTCCACCGGTTTTGGACGCGTCACGATTAAGCTGGTGGGCGGGTCTGCTGATCAGATTAATGACGTCATAAACCCAATAAAATATCACCGAGAGAGGCAACAATGCGAGCGAATCTTGAAGGAATCGGGAGCGAGCCGGTCGTTCCATCGTTTCTTATTTTCTCCCGTGTTGCCCTTGCGTCTTTCCTTCTTCGTCCCTTCGCCGTCTCCCTCGCCAGCCTGATGGATGATGCAAATAACTGTGCCCCGGTCCTGACGCAACCGTCGAACGGTCACGGAGCACTTTTCTCAGCAGGTGGCTGGTGCTTCGGGTGGCAGGTCCGAAAAAAGGGAAGAAACGCACTGGGAGGAGAAAAGAGAGCGTCTCCGGAGAGAGAAGAGGGTGGTTCAGGAATAGCAACGAAGAATGCAGGGCTGTGCCACGTTCTCGTAAGAAAGTCGACCTCGACGAACGATCTTTCTTTCTTTTTCTTTTTTCTTCCCTTTTTTGTGCGGCCAGATCGACGGATCTCGTCGGTCAATAAAAATGAAAGTCGCTCGAGCGAAGGGTAGGTCCCACGCTTGGGATGCTCGACTTCTTGACCCACCTTCTCCCTCTATGCTTCTTCAGGCTGCTGCTCGACACTTGTTGCGGGACCTATTGTTCTTTTCACCTAGGGAGAAAGGGGGGTGGAACAACCACAGGGATGTTATTTATAGGGCGATAAATGTTCCTTTCTTTCTTCGTGAATAAGTTGGCGTACTCGAGAATGAGAGCAATACCTTATGCTCGAAGGGGGTTTTCGTTTAGTGTGTGGTTTGTGTTGGCTGGTGTTTGAGTGATGGATTCTAATGTAGAATCGTAAATTGTGATTTATTTTCGAAACGATAAATTATTTTGTTTGTGTTCAAGATGTAGCATCATAGCGTGGGTGTTCTTTTATTGCTTTTCGATCTATTACTGGTATTATTTTTATAACAAATCTTTCACTTTTCAA
Source organism: Osmia bicornis bicornis (assembly GCF_907164935.1). NCBI lineage: Eukaryota > Metazoa > Arthropoda > Insecta > Hymenoptera > Megachilidae > Osmia > Osmia bicornis. The sequence goes on along the minus strand of NC_060221.1, from coordinate 6,645,125 downwards.
TCGAAGCACAGGTATAACTGCGAGTACAGAGAAATATTTGCTTATCTCTCGATTTCAACCAGCACAAACGTGTTTCCGTGCAACGAATCGCTGAAGCAGACAACAAATAGCCATAAACGCGATCGAACGATCGTCCCTCGATCGTAGAATCACGGGAACATTCGCGGTACATCTCGATGCACGTAGATCGGATCGAGTTTAATCGAGCCGAACTGTCGTTCGAGTAAGCAAATGAGTGTCTAGCAGCGGTCGGCCAACATCCGGCGATCTGTCGATGATACCACTCGCGTCCATGAGCTATCCTTTCTCTCCCTCGTAAAGGATGTATCGACAAATTCGTGTCCCGCGGCGAAGGAGGCAGATCTGTCACATCCGTGGAGAGCAATCAGAACCTGCAGCATGTATATTGCGTTTCGCTTCGTGTAGAGAGCCACGGAACCGGGGGTCGTCGGGTCGGATATCGATAGTTTGAATCGACGGACGATGTCTCTCGTCGTGCTCATCAAGACGCAACAGGGCAGCTCGTTGCTTGCTTCGTCATCATCCTCCAGGACGTCTGCTCGATGACCGCTTCCCCTTTTTTCCTGCCCCTTTGTTATTCACGCTGCACCCGCCGAAGAAAATAGTCTCGCATCGCGAATCACAGCTACGTGAACCTAGCATTCTTTTCAAAAAATAAAAAGTTTCGTTCCGTTTTTATTATTTGACCAATGGTTATTTGAAACATTCTTTATTAGCATGCGTCGAGGGATTGAGGGTGCTTCTTTTTAAAATTCTGAACGACAGAGGTAAAAAAAGGGAACCAACAACTAATAGAAAAAAATTTGACTCGAAATTTCCCTTACAAAAGCAATTACCTCCTCGAAACAGGGTTTCTCCTGGTTCCCAGGGGACATTTTCCCGAATTCTTTCTTCCTTTCTCTCTGTCTAATTTTACTGCCTCTAATTGCACGCACACAACGAGCCGTAAACGGAAAAAAAGGAACTTAAGCCCGAAGCTGATAGTTCGAGTCAGGTACACGGGCTGGGACTCGAATATAATGCGGGTCAACTCGGGTCTCGTCGTAGCACCGTTTACAACATTTTTAACCGAACACCACGGGGTGGGTTTGTGTAAAGAAAATAAAAACTCGCTCGGCGAACAAATCTATAACACCTTACCCGCTCGAGGATAATACTTTCCGATAAACCCTGAGTACATCGATTATGTAAGCCCTGTTTAAACAATGTCGAAGAACCGAGCTAGACGCTTAATGATATCGGAGACGTTCGTTCTTAAAGCAAGAGACGAAGTTCCAGGTATCGTAAGAACGGGTCCTGGAAAACCAGGCTGATCCCTTACGACAATCGAATCGATTATGACCCATTCACGGTGCCCATTGTTCCCCGTTGTCCATGGGCATTAGTAATAACTTTACGACGAGCCAGATGAGGCCGACCGATCGTAAAGAAGGTAAAGAAACAGAGCTGACGTGGTCGACGGACAGGCGGAAATAAAAGAGGGAATTGGAACTGACAATAAAAAGGGGAAAAAAAAAGAATACTTTGTAAAAAGTTCGAGGGTGCCGAAACGTGGATGGAATAAACACGTTTTCTGCTATCGATAGTTGGGATCGCGTCGAACCACGGTCACGTAGTTTCCGGGCACTTGGTACGTTTTTCCGTTTATGACCAACAAAACGATAAACTTCGAGCAGGTGATAAAATTTCATTGTCGTACGATTGGGGTTTGTAGGCTTTTTTCTTCCTTTTTTTTTATTTGACCAGCTTTAACACTCAATTGTCGCGTTCAGTTTCGTTTTATAATAAGACTTGTATGATTTCGAGAATGAACGATAGTGTATGAAATTAAGGGAGAGACAGGGGGTAAAAAATTGAAGAATAGCAGAAAGTTTGATGGAATATTAAAGAGATTTAATTATTTTGAAGAAATGCAGAAAGGTGTAGGGAAATTACGATGATTTTTAACCCTTGTGATTTTAACCCTCGGACGATGTCATTTTGAGACACCACTTTGTTTTCATTTTCCAAACTCTGGACTATTTTCTTAGATATTAAAATCCATTAATGAAAGAAATATTAAGGATTTTAGCGCAATAAAGAGAATTCTCCCCCCTTGTGTTTCGTAGGAAATAAGCATTTCTCCCCTGTTTTTTCTTCTTCTTTTTATGACCATTCATCGAATATCCTTGGATTATCTGCACGACTTTGTTTCGCGTTCTTTAAAGGCGGTCATAAAACGGTCGAATTTTCTAAAACGAGCATAAACATTCTACAAGGGTGCTCGGCTATCTTTCTACGGTCTAACGGTGTCCCGTGACTTTTTGACAACGGTGCAGGACTCCGCTTGCTTTCTTTTCACCTTTCTCTTTGACTATTCTAAGGGGAAGAATCGTACGGTTCTTGCATTTTTATGGCGCGCGCCAGGGGAAAGAATACGCAGACCTGCACCCTCGTTTCGTGCCGAAAAATGTGGGTCAAGTCGTAAAAACATTCGGGACGGCAGAAGGGTTCCTTCCTTTTGGAACAGTCTCATTTTTGTACCGTTATTCCAGGACGAACCCTGTAAATTCTACTTTTTACCATTATTGCTCCCGAAATAACACCAACGCGAGGATTACCGTGAATTGGTACCGTAAAAAAATATTCGACGACAATTGTTCGGTTCCAAACGACATCTAAACTCAAAACCAAACGTCGACAATCTAGAAAAGAATATTAATCCTAAACGAATTCAGCATTGAAATATAATAGATAATTATTCCGATTATAATCGGAAGAACCACGATTCAATATTATAAATATCTCAAAAGTTATAACAATCCATTAGCCGTGAGAAGCATTAGGTTAGAGAGATTAACCCTCTTTTCCATTTAAAATTAAAATAAAAAAAGGAGAAAGAAGACGAAACGTTAACAAACGTCAAAGAAATATCTCAAACGTTATCCAAGAATCACAGAAACGAAGGATCCTGTTCCCTAAAGGTACAAAGGAAAAAGGGATCACCGTGGAAGGAAAGCAGGGAACAGCGTGAGTAAGCATTTATGCAAAACGCTGGTAAACGTTCGTTTTGTTGCTTGAATTAGCCCGACGTGGTCTGTCGACCTGGTGAAGGTAGAATCAGGGAGGATCTTCGTGGACTTCTCGAGTTTCGGGGCCCAATCACGGGTTGATCGTAGCCGGTCAGAGGCCCTCGGTTCAGGGCAACAGGAGGGTGATTTTTGCATGTCACGTGGGCAAACGGGCGCGCGCTGAATGCCCGTCGTTAGGCTCTCGTTGTGCCACGATGAGTCGGTTTCACGCAACGATACGCCCGGAGAACGCTCCACTTCGGCACCCTTCTTCTCGAGGGGCTTCCATCGACGTGACTCGAACAACCCTGTCCGTTCTTTGGACGTCCCTCAGGATGATCAAGAGGTCGGAAAAGTTGTAGTTGTTCGTACGTGGCAGCGGTACAAATTGCAGAAAAATTGATGAAAGGTGCAGTCAGAGATTCTAACTGTTCATGATCGGTTCGTGATTAACCGACCATAGTGTATCCATGATGAATATTAATTTGTAATTTTACAAGCTGATTTTAATCATCATGAGCACAGTTCAAAAGTGTTATTTTTATTTTACGCATTGAATTGATGTCCAAGCCCGAATAAGGGCTTTGATTTTTTTTTTTTTCTTTCATCGTGCATCTACTTAGAGATGCGTCAATTTTTTACTGCAATAATAAATCGTGGTATTAATGGAAATAGAAAACGTTGCAACCCCCGCGTACGTCCGCGAGTGTCTCGATAGATGCTGCGTGAATTACCACGAAACGGCACTTCGTTAGCTCGTATATTAATGAGCGGCCGGAACTCGCGGCTCGCCGATCCAAATTACTCTCAATCACCTCGCACGGCCATATGCTCGCCATTAATTACCCGCCACGAAAACCTTTAACGACGCAGGCTGCACGATCGATTTTAACCGTCGAACCTTTCAAGCCAGGCGCTGGCCACGAACGGAACGAGGTTATAATAGCGCGGAGGCGCTGCTAATGATTATCGGCGAAATTAGATAATTATGATGTTATCAATTATGTCGTTAAGATTTCTTCGCGGGATTGTCGTTGCCTTTTGAAAAACGTTCGTAGTTTCTTTTCATATTTACAACTGTTTTTCATTTTTCTCGTGGAGATTATTTCAGTATCTCCTTCATTAATTAACGAATAAGTGATAATTAAGCCAAGTATAATTGATGAAATAAATAGAAAAGATTCGTGTACTGAATTCATGTAAATAATCAAGCAAGTGGGTGCTAATTAACCTGCGAGGTAACCTGCCAAAGCACCCCATTATTACATTTCATTTCACCTCAGTACTATATTAATTATTTGTTAATCATAAACTGGACTTTAAATGCTTGTAAATATAAGATAGTGTAGCAAAAAGTAAGAGATTTTGCAATGGATGAAAATGTTTAAGGCCATTTCCAATTAAGCTTTCGCATAACCAAACACAGCCAAGATGGACCGTAACACGTTGTTTTAACCACAGTGGTTAAGAAAAGCAAACTGTATACCTCCGATCGTTCTCGGATGCTCTCCTCCGCAACCCCTCGCAGAAACAGAAGTGCACTCAGAAGAAACCTTCCCTTCCTCTTCCGTCTCGCTTCGCCGTTCGTTGGCAATCGCTCATTCGGGATCACGGTATACAGTAAAACCTGGATAAATGCAACCAACATTGGGACCCAGTGGTTGCATTTATCCAAGCGAGGTGTCGAATCTCGGATTACACGCGACGACCAGCCAAGCGTGAACGTAGAAAGAGACAGACAGTGGTGGAAAGAGAGAGGTCCGATGATCAAAGGAAAGAGCCGAAACGTATCGGTGTGACTAATACTAATTGAAGTATAAAACTTTTTTATTTTTGACTTTTTTTTATTGAAACTTTTACTAACGCATCGGTGAAATTTTTCTGATTACAATGGTACCAAACACGATATAGTTTCAATTATAATTACTTGCTAAAATTGATGTTAAAAGTTGGCAAAAAGCAACAGAGATCGACATCAAAACCAGTCGCGGTGTTGGCTCTGGTTTCAAAGGTTTCATTTATCCAAGCACGGTGGCGATTCTGGGCATTTAATGTTGCATTTATCCAAGCAAGGTGTCGATTCTGGGCATTTAATGTTGCATTTATCCAAGCGAGGTGTCGATTCTGGGTATTTAATGTTGCATTTATCCAAGCGAGGTGTCGATTCTGCGTCTGTACACATGTTTTCTATTCAGCCGACATGCCGACTCTGTGTCGGTACACATGTTTTGTATTCAGCCGACATGCCGATTCTGTGTCCGTACACATCTTTTGTATTCAGCCAACATCACTTATATTCAGTCGTGGTGTCAATTCTATGTTGTTTATTCGATTACTATTGTTTATAAATATAATTCAAACTATATCGTGTTTGGTGTCATTTTAATCAGAAAAATCTCACAAATGCGTTAGTAGAAGTTTAATTAAGAAAAAGTTAAAAATAAAAAGTTTTATCGTTCAATTAGTATTAGTCACATCGATATTACGGTCGGATCATATTACACGGTTTCCTCGCCGAGCGGCTCGGTTCGGCTTAGGGGGATCCCCCCAAGTGGAGGGGATAGCGATGTTGCACTTATCCAAGCATTCTTTCGTTGCATTTATCCAGGTTTTACTGTATCACGCTTCATATAGAATGCCGCGGGGCCGATGAATTATTGACCGGCCGGTGGCATCCGGCCGTTGGTTCTGCAGGCAGAAACGATCGACCATAGCAATCCCGTTCACGGCAATGATGAATCCAATCATAATTTAGTTACATCTTATTAGACTCCTACCGCGCCGGCTCACCGTGAGACCGCCAGGTATATAACCTTCTTAATCCACGAAATGCATCTCGCTGCTACCCCTACAGTCTCTCTACCTTCTCGTCTCCTTATCCCTGCACCCTTCTAGCCCTGAACGAAGGCAAACATTCGATTCCTCTTTCCCGCCTGTTTGTCCTTCGCTCGTCTATGAAACCGCCTCTCATCTTCCACGAAGATTGCCCGGTCGAGTCTAATTTCGATCCATCGCTCGCGTTTCCGATTCATTTCGGTTCCTCCAGCTGCCATTCTGCCATAAGCATGACGTTCGCGCACTGGAATTGATTATTTCGCTGGTGGATAGCTTGGAAGGCTTTGAGTCTGGATCTGAAGGGAGTAATTTGTGTTGTTCAATGGTTAATCGTGAATCTGGATCGTTGCGAACTGAACTTGCAAGCTTAGAACATGGAATTCTTTTAAAGTTTGGAAGCTTTTTGATTTAGAAGACCTCGAATGCTTCTAGTATAATAGGAGTGTATTTTTTAATTGGAAAGATTTTTAGAAGATTATTTTTGAGATACTTTAAATAACACACTGCTTCAGCAGCTCTCGTTCTTTTTTTCTTTTCCATGCATGAACGTCAATTAAGTCAGACTTAAATATAGAGATAAGCTGGAACGTTGAAATTGATGTCAGACCAAGATTGTTGTTTGTGCCTTGAAATGAGTAATTTGTATGTTAATGAAAACAACCTTAGTTAACTCATTGATTGACTGTATAATGAGTGCTATAGAGGGTGAGTCACGTAACTGGCACGAGCTACATCTTCTCTGATTGAAGGCACAAGAAAGATGGCCGAGAGAATTTTACGGCTTAATCAGCCTCGTATCCGAGGATCTACTTCCTCCGAGGAGTGAACTTAGAACAGATCAATTTCACCTTTTGCTCTGACACGATTCGTGCGATAATCTCTCCATGCCTGTCCAACATTTTTATCGAATCCCAAGTTGGTAATTTGCAATTACAGTATATGAATTCCACCTTGGAGGAATCGAAAAATTACCATAAATATAGCAAAGGATATTTATGCTTGAAACTTATTTTTTTTTTTATTTTGATAAATAATTTTCTTCCAAAAATGTTTTCACTATTCACCATTCGAGTCTTCAATATTCTAATTATCCGTCTAAATAAAAGATAACACATATCAAGCTCCATTAAATCATTTATTATGCGATTTTCTTCATACTGACATGTTCGATCACGAGAAAGAAATATTTGGAATTCAAAAGCTGGCCATGTTTCGTGTTGAAAGATTGTCGATCGTTGTCGATATCAGTATCCCTCGATATTCAACCAGGTTCTGTTCGATTTAATACACCGGTGATCTTTGGCACGCATGTGCAACAAGGATCCGGGCCATGCCCGTCGAGTCATGGATTTTATGGTCCACGACCCCGCATTTCGCGGTTCTCACGCTGCCTTAACGTAGGAATGTTAAAAAGTCGTTGCTCATTAAACGAACTGGAACGGAATTCCGGAACGGTACTGAAAATACCACGCAGCACAGGGCTGCGTTTCAGCGGGAGCAATATGGATTGTGCATCGCGTGTTCACGTTCGTGTTGAGCGTGCACACGCGACGCGTGAAATAGAGACGCTCTCGTCGACCTGCCGCTTCTATCCGCCTCGATTCGCTCGAGATGAGAACGTTTCGTCGCGGTTCTCCGCGATTTATCTGCACCGATTTTCCTTGGATAAATTACAGGCTACCTTTCCTGTAGCTGTCTCGAGGATGAAGAGGTGATTAGAGTGGTTGATGTTAGATTTTCTACCTCTTCGTCTTTCATTTTTCTTAGAACAAGTGTTAATTTGTTGGTTCGTGCGAACCGATGATAAATCGGCAGCTTTCGGCCTCGTGTAAGATAACGTTCAAGGTTCACGACCCGCGTAAAGATAGTTAATTAAAGAATGTATGGAGGAAATGAGTCAAAGTTATGGTATTTTGTTGTGAACCAAGCCCGCTCCCTGACCTTATTTAAAAATGCACGAAAGCAAAGGAAAATATTTCGTGGAAATTCTCTGTCTTTCTCCTTTCATTCTCGGGACATTTTCTGAATAAAGAATAGTCCACTTCCGCGAAACCGTTTCGAGGAAATGTAGTTGCAACCAAGAACCTGACCGGTTCGAAACAATGGCGCCAGGAACGAATTATGCGCGAGCACGTTCGCGTAATCAGCCATGACTAACTACATAATCTATGTTTCAAGCTGGTGGCTAAAGTTTTGACGAAACACCGTGTACCTACCTTGATTATACTTTCTTAAATAATAAGCAAGATAGAAAGTAAATTCTACAGCTCTCGATTATCATTACGGTATTCAAACTTGATCCAATTCGAGTAATAAACGATCGATTTCCTATATAAAATATTTAAATGACGAGTAATAGGCAAGGTCAATGCTTTTCCATTGAAAATTCGCGGAAAACGAGCAGGAAGTAAAATGTGTATCCCGGATGAAAAGCAAGAACGTGGTGTTTCTGCATTCATGCAAACACGCCTTGACAATTTTTCTCTGACTGATTTATTTATGGATAGTTGCACGGTGCATTCCTAAGAGCATGTGAAACGAAAAGAGATTAGAAAAGAAAAGAAATAGAAAATATTAATGGATCAATCGTAATCGATCGCAGGCTCTTAATTCGTTGAATTAAAAAGAAGCCACGTTCCGGTTCGTCCAACTTATTTTCGGAGACGAACGATTCTATCTTACTCGCGTGACACCTGTAAACTCGCCAGGTTCCGCTCAAGCAGTCAGCGTGGTGGTTGCAGCAGCTCGGAGCCGCTCCAATTCCTCGACCCCTGACCCGGCCTTGTCGTTGATTTACCGTTCCACCGGTTCCGCGGCGCGACAGAAGACGAAGAGGGATCCTCCTGGAGCGAGAGTAACGGGCACGGGGATAGATGGAAAGAAAGAGAGAGCCGAAAAGGGAACGACGTGGAAACGAAAGCCGCTCCAGAATCGTGGTAGTCGTGCATCCGATAATGAGGCTTTTTCGATCCCGTGCCGCAAATAATCCCTTTTCTCTACATGGGAGGCTCTCATTATCGTGCAGAAACGAAACGGAGCGGGCCGAAGACACGAGAACTAGAAGAAAAAGGCATGATAAGCATGAGGGTGCATCCGGACGGATCGATGCCGTTTTATTTTTTTCAGAAGCTGATTGAGATCGCTCGAGATCATTTACCGGTCGACCTGTTCCGGACCTGGGACTAATCAGATCAATCAGACAGAATGATCGCGAAATGAGTTCGGGATCATTATCCTCTCCGACTACGGTTCGCCGTCTCTCTTGCTCCCTTTGCCTTTTTCTCCCGTCACGGGTCCAACGTGATCGCAAATCGAATCGTGAAATCGATTTCGAACACGAGCCGCGTCTTTGCTCCGCGAGCAGGGTAGAGCAGGTTTTATTATTAATGAGAAATGTGTTATCGGATCCGAAGACTGAAAGGATGATAAAATAACCGTCCTGTGCATGTAACTTTATAGACGTTTCGGTCAGCCGTAAGGATCTTTATCGGAACAATGTTGCTTTTTTTTCCGTTAAAACAGTGTATGAAAAATTGGTTCAAGTTACGTCGTTAATTGAAGCTTTGCGCTGAACCACGGTATATCAAAAGCATTCCTTCGACAAGAAAAAGAAGGATTGTAAAATGCAGCCTAATGACCCAACCATCATCGTGACTCTTTTAAACAAGACGTCGTAATAATTATCCCGTTCACCAGTACCCAGTCTCGGTTTCACGTTTCTCACGGTAAATCAGCGTGCGGCTCGAAACAATTAGTCGGCTCATTAGGGAGAACGGGGGCGGCGCAGCCACGGTTCTCCTCCGTGTAAATTACTTCGTCTCGTTTGTCGCCGCAAATGCGGAGGAAGCGTGGAGAAGTTCGCGCGATTTCCGTCGTTCAGATTTATTGAATCTCTAATAATAAACTACACCATCATAGATTACCATTTTTATTATTTAATAGATTTAATTTATTTTTATAACATCTGGTCGAATATTTTTCATACTCTACACCTGTTCATACTCATCAATTTCTATAATTTGAGCAAGGCATCATTAAAAAAGGGGAAGAAAATTTTTTTAGGTCTATATAGCAACCCCTTATTACCCTGTTTTTCTTTTTTTACAAAATTATCTAAAATTACGGATAGATCTGTTCCGAATGGAAGTCTACCCCAACCGAAACAGAACACCTAATCATCAAAGGCCATGTGACTTCATTCGGTCAAATGATCTTCTCATTTCCTTTGGTGTTCTTTTCTTCGATCGTTTCTCGGTCAACGTTGATTGCTTCATTCATTTCCGTTTGTTGTTTCGATGAAGGTGTTGCTACTACATAGTGCAAATTCTATTTGCTTTCGAAATACGACAAACGTTTTGACTCAGGCACAATAGAAACATTTCAGCAGGACTTTCACACGCAGTGTCCTTTGTCGTGTCGGTAGGCGTGGCTGAATAACGCAGGTACGTCCTTTCGATGGGACTCACCCTTCCAGGACGATTTTGCTTAATATTTATATGTACATTTCGTGTTTTCAAATTTTTTTTTCCTTAAAAATTACTTCAAGTAATAAGAGGATCTTGAAGCTTGAAATTATTTTTGTGATTTTGGGATAAAATTTAGTGAGTTTGACAAATGTATAGAACCTGAAAACTGATCAAGAGTCGAGAATTTTGAAAGCAATTCCTTGAGAAGATCTCGCGGAGCAAGGTTTAAGCGCAATAAAATAATTTACACGGCATGTGTCAGGAAGTCAAACTGAATCAAAAGTGAAGGAAAGATAATTATCGCGTAATGTTGTACTTTCTCCACGAAGCGTCGGTGTAGAAGCGGTCGTTTACACTCGTGTAAAACGTTGATGCTTAGAATAGTGATACGCGTAATAGCGCGAGCGTGAACAGGTCGCATGATTTAAATCCCGCGATTAAAATAGATAGAAATCAGCCTGAAACGACGTCGTCCATCCTACGTGTTTTCCGTTTTATAGAAAATTTCACTTACCTATTTTACCCTTCTCTTCAAGCTATGAAATAAAAATTAATGAAAAATCTAATATCAAAAATACACTTGGATAAAATGAATTTCAGGTCACAAAAGAAACACTCCATCAATTTCTTTTCTCTTAAAAAATGATTGAAAAGCTTTTCGTGAAGATTTCAAGAAGGATATCACGAAAGTAAAACCTCAGGTCCTCTTCGCGAGTACCTTTCCCTCTCTCGATGAATTTACAATTGGCGCGTAAAATAAATTTCTCCATTTCCCGCCCGTTTCAGCAAGGAAATTTACAGCCTGACTTATTATCCTGGACGAGGCGGTCATTCGACGCGGATGAATTTTTCCCCAGTTTATTTACGCCTTCGAATCGCATGGGATCACAAGGAAATACAGCGCAGATCGTGTTACCCTCGACCAGATCGAGCAATAATAAAAGTCTCGATGATATATTCCGCGATGCAAGTGCGTCTTAACGATTCAACGGACTTCTCGATCGGCGTGTATTAAACGATATCGAGGCTGGTTCACGCGTGTCCTTTCCGCGCGTCGGCCACACCGTTCGCCGCCTCGTCCTTGATCCTCGAAGGACGCGGTCGGCGCAGGATCACGGTCGAGGATTTTCATCGTTCGTCGAGCGGTGAAAAGGCGGTCGGTTTCGTGAGCTTAGCCCCGTCGGAAGACGCAGCGCCGGTTGCCAGGCCGGGCTCATTTTGATTGATCGGGCAATATAGGCCTGCTCGCCCCCCGCGGTTCGTGCATTACCCGCCGCGACGTGGAAAAATTGCTGGATTGAGATGCACTCATTAATAATACTCGCGTACGTGTGCGCGACCGGGATCGAGGGGGGTGGCCCCTCCGCGATGATTCTAAACGGCCGCGACCATGCTCTCGGGTAATTACTCGCGTGAACGAGATTGCGACACGGAATGCGCCGTGAATCGGCGGCTCGTTTCGTTGGATCGATGGGTTTCCACGGAAAATCGAAGGCTCCCTGAGATTGTTCTTTCAAGGATAGCGGGAACAGAGTGACAGGAGGTAGGATCGATTGGCAAGGTTTTAATAACAGAAAAACTCCTACTTTATTAAATTTCTTGAGAAGCTGATGCGTTATGAATCTCGTATAGAACTCTCAGCATCATTACAACATTTCATCTGTGGAAAATTATAATGTTATTAGAATCGTTATTTTTAATTTCAAAGAAAAAGAAAGAATGCGTATAAAATATTTATTCCATTATATTACATTGAAATATTTTTATTGAACAAATGTGCAGTGAACCGAGTATTCTACGTATAACACTGTCCAACCACAATACGTATGTGTACAGCAACAAAAGGACAGACCGTGATCCCCTATGGCGGTGATGGCGGATTGGCTTTTAAATAGACGATCGAGGGGATCTACCCCCTTGAACAGAACGCGTTTCGGCCACGTAGAAGCGAGGAGGTAGACACGGCATTCCCGTGAAACTCGATATCCGTTTATCAGGTATCCACTTTGCTCCTTGGATCCGGTGAATTGCTCCCGGTTTCTTGTCGCCGATCGGAACGTAAAGCAGCCACGTACACGCAGCCCTTGTCGGTGAACGCGAACCCGGATAGTTTTATGGCGGCCCTCTGCCTCTCCGTAATGCGTTTCGCTAAGAACTCCCGTGCGAGCAGAAAACGAAGAGAAAGGTGAAAAGGTAGGAGGATGAAGCCGAAGAGGAAGGCAGTGAGACTTTAGCCCCGGAGAGCGAGCGAGCGAGGAGAGAGGAAAGAAAAGAAAAGGAAGAGGGAATGGTCTTAATATCCTTTGATTTATCTCGGCTGGGTCACGATGCCTCCTTTGCTCCTTCTTTCTTCCTCCTCGCCCGATCGTGTCTCCATCTCCTCCGGTTTTACCTCCCTTGTCCAACCACCCCCGTGCAAACCGCAACGCATGGGCGGGCCAATCAGTTTTTAAATAACCATAACTCCTGGTTTTATGGGCGAAACAGCGCGCGATGGACCATGGACGCTCTCCTCGCGTCCACGCTACGGTCAAACTGTAGCGAGCAACTTGTTTGCTTTATCCCCCTTTATATTCGATTGGTTTCGGCACTGAATGGCTGGCCAACCTGTCTTATGTCTCGGAGTTAATTTATCCTTCGAGAATCCATCAATTTTTCTTCGCTTCGAAGCAATCGCTAAACAGATTAAATGAGAACTTGAGTGATAAGGTAGTTCACCGATAAATACTCGAAGGATCTTCTCCAGATAATCCCGAAGAGATATCTCTTACCCTCCGCAAAATCTTCCCGGCTAACAGCGTTACAAGCTTCCATTCGTTTCCTCGTGCATCATGTTCGCATCGGAGGCGATCGGAATGAAGGTGGGTTCGCTATTGGAAGAAGCGCTGTCGCTGGGTGAACGAATGGTCGGATACGAAGCGTCGCGTCGGGGTCAGATTCGTGTAGATCATTACAGAATGGAAGCTAGAACAGCGAGGCGCCCGGTTTCTTCGCTCGACGGACGGACGCATGCGGTCCGCGCGCGTTCTACACGCCGTGTCATGTTGCGGAGGCGCTCCTACTAAGTCACGGCCCATTGTTCTAGTCGTCGTTTGATAGACGATCCTCGTTCGCTACACGACTGCTCGAGAGCACATGCCTCACGTCTCGGACGATGATGAGCATCCGTTGCCCTTTCCGTTGCTCCTTTTCTGGCTCGAACGATTTTGTTATTCAAATGCGATCGCACAGATATGGATCACGTTGGTTGCATCAGTTGGTTCTGAAGAAAAATTTAACGCTTTGTGGAATTTTTGCGTCTTTCCGATGAAATGGATCGACAATTTGGCTTCTGGAATTAAATTCGAACACTCTCGTGATATCCCGCGGGCCTAAACGTTTCTGAACTCGTCGGTGGTCCACCGAAAAGAGAGCGCTTTAACGGCCTGCTACCAGACGAGTGGGTGGTACCGGGACCACGAAGCAGGTTGCGGGCCCCGTGGAACGGGAACGTACTCTGACAACGCGTAGCACGAGCAAAAGCGTTGTTGTTCCCTGTACGCGTGTATGCGTGAACGCGCGTGTCGGGCTTAAGCGCACGGACATGGCACCCAATGAGTTTAAATCATGCCGAGTGGCGGGAAGAAGGTGCAGCAACGCGCTCGCGAGGTGCACGCGGGTTAAATCATAGGAGCAGGAAGCCGGGCATCGCACGAGGGATAGAGAATGCGGCAACCGAGGCTCGAATCTCGTCTGCGTGTCTGCAATTCGTTTCGAACGATCGGTGGATAAGCGACGGGGCCGAAGCGAGCGTTTCCCTCGGCCCGGCCGAGCTTCGGGCTTTCGGATCGACCTCCTCCGGCCGCAGTTACACCGCAACCTGGATGGTAAATCTCGACAGGATTTATAATGGAGGATGAACGGATCGTTAGAGGTACAATGACTGCGGTTAATGCGCGAGAACGATGCGTTGCACGGCGATATACCGGCAGGAATCGCGGATGCGAAACTGGGACGGTCGCATTATGAGATCAAGATTCAAGATTTTCTTCGTTCCGTTGACGAGCTACTGACAAAGAAACTTCTAACGCGGAAAGATCAATGCTTCAGCATGTTCGTTGGCCGTGGGTTTCCGGCGTGCGGGTCGATCGTCCTCTCGTTAATCCTAACAAATCGAAGTCAACCGTCGCGACGCCACGAACACGACGCAGCGGGGTTAAAAAAAAAGAGCGGGAAGCAGGATGATAGCAGGACGACGAAGGAAGGGAAGAAAACGGTGAACGCAACGAGGGGTAGAAGGACGGACGGAGGGGGCAAGGTGGAAGGGAGTCGGACGCGGAAAAGGAAAATAATAAAGCGAGTCAGTGCCAGGTGCCAGGTTGGCATAAGAAGGCGTCCAAAAGCAGTGCGTGTCATTAGAGAGCGTGAAAGACGTGACAAATGACAGTCTGTCTCGTCTTGAATGCGCATTGGCGCCCCCTATCGCTGCCATTCGTTTGTTTGCGGTCACACATTGTCGTGCTGCGCGGAGAAAGGCCCGGCCAACGTGGTACTTGTTCGTTTTATCGTGGAACCTCCGCCGTTGGCGTTTTGCCACTCTGTGAGAATGTGATTCGCCATGGATCCTTGGGGATGTTTTGACGGCCGGTTGACGAGCGATTGTCCTTTCTCTACTTCTGACGATGCCCTTCCGAGAGTGCCTCTTCTGCCCTTTTTTTTCTCTCTCTCTCCTCGACGGCAGACTTCCTTTCTGGCCGCCTTTCGAGTGGCCCCGATTAACGAGCCCGCTTTTTTCACGTTACCGTTCCTGATGGATTTCGAGGAATATAAATTGATCATATTCAGCCCCGTTGACTCGGCGGGGATTCACGTATACCGATGCTAACTGGAGGATCGGGTGTCTGTTGCAACTGCAGCTATATACATTTTAGGTTTGATGTTGGGGAATCGAATAACATCGAATTATGAAATGAACCGTCGAATGTATCGCATTAATCATGACTATGCAGATAAACGGATGAAAAGGATTGACTGGTAAGATGATGCTGCGGTGGACGATCTTGGCAGTTGTTGAATGACGTGTATACACATCGTCAGGTGTCTTACTGTGATTTTAAACGATTTCATAATTCCAATAGGTCATACGTTCTAATTTCCCCTTGATAATTCCTAATGTACAACGAAGACCAAGCGAACAGAAAATGACCGTTCACCGCGGAAATGATCGCGTCATAACTTCGTAGACCCCGATCGACCCCGTCCTTGAGAACACGACCAATAGCCTAGTGGAACTACTAGATACACGCAGGATAAGGCTATCGGTCTGCCTTAAATCCAATAACGTCAACGTGCAACGATACTCTTCGTTGGTGGCCGGTAGCCATCAGCGGACACTTAACCGCGGCGACGCGTCCAGCGATCCGAGGAGCGGAAAAAACGGGCTCGACCACCTTGACGCCGGTCCGGCTAAGGATCCACGGGGCGCTGTATCTTCTTCGTTTCGTAATTAAGTACCGCGAAACGGTGGAAAGCTCGCGGACTCGTCTACGCCGGACGTCGGTGGACGCAAACTGCAAGGTTGACCGTGGCGGCGTCTCACGGATCCATGTTAACACGGACGGCCACTAATCGTTCACGTTTTCGCCATAAGGGCTGATTCACTGGCAGCGCCGCTTCTTTACGGCATTGTTCGCCGGTCCGGTCGGATCGCTATCTTAACTAGCCTCTCGTGTGCGCTCCTCGGTTGGCCGCGAGCACCAACTGGTAGCTACCGAGGCAACAGCGGCTGGTAGCTGCCGACCGCTCGTAGACATGATCGTTCCTACGGCCTGTTCTACGCCGTGCTCGGCCACGGCCTATACGTGACGGCAGTAAAGTAAACGTTCAGGGCCCTGCCGAGCCCCGAACAACAACGACCGGGAACAACAACGCGGAGGCATCGCGGAAAACGTACCGGTACAGAAACCGAGTGAGAGAGAGGAGATCGAGGGACGATAGGAAACGCTGTACGCGAGCAGAAGAAACAGGGGCCGAGGTGCGAAGAGATGGGATTGGCCGGTGCTACCGTGGCCCCCCGTGGAACCCCTATCGCGAGGATGCGAGCAAAGGTCAAGTTACGTCAAGTTGTAAGCCTCCCTCTTTCCCTCTGCTTCTCTTCTCCTCAAACCCCGTCCCTGCATCCCTCTTTTGCCCGTCTTATGCTGCTCCTTTTTCCCTTCTTGCCGAGCCTACTCCGTTTCCTCGAGGTCACGTCCTTCCCGCGCGAGACGATTTGCGATTATGGGATCCGCGAGGAATCGTGATCGTCGGATTGGGTGCGAAACGCTTCGTTGCTTGTGTTTCTTCTTAAGGCTCAGTTTCAGGGGTTGGGAAGGGTGATTCAACCCCTTGGATCGGAATATACTGTTCTTTCTATAATTTCTACTCGTTTCGTAATTTCTTATACGATGGAGGAGGATCATCGATATTTTTGATGGTATAGATTTCATTCCTGTGATTCATAAAGATGTTAGACTAGCTTCGGTTTTTGTGAGATCGATCGTCAGAGGTTGACGTGTGTACACGGAGAGTAAACAGAAACCGGATATCGATCTCAATCGATTGTCCATCAGCCGTCATCCATCTTCGGCGCGATCAGTTTCGATGAATCAACGCGTGGCAGTTTTAGCATGCTAATAGTAATTTTCAGTTAAAAGCCCCTCGGTATCGTTCAAACGAATGACGTGCGGACATCTATACGAATTCGACGTACAGCAACGGGCAAAAGTGGAATTATTTAATATCTGTAACATAGTGTGCTCATCTATCAAAAAGGTAATCATTACGAACTTTTGTCTACTACTGTATTTCCGACGATCAATCATTTCGATGCAAGCAGACTTGACAAACAGCGTATTATTGAAAATGAAAATTATAAAAGAAAATGAAACTTTTTTTCGGCAATTTAAATTCATGCGATAAACAACACGCCACGTGGGCTAAGATGTTTTATCTCTGTGATTTCACGATGACTTTCGACTGATTGAAAACAATTAGATGACAGCCAGGAAATTTCACTCTAATGAATGATAATCGGACGCTGGAAGGGGCGTTCCCATTAGTCTGCTCCGTTTCGACGCGTTCCGTCGCTCTTAACAAATTGATTTCACTTTCCTAAGTGAATATTACCATTCTAATGATGATAGCGTCGTGTTTTTCGGCCTGGCCTTAATCCACGAGCATCGAGTACACGTTTCGGCGATGAAATATCGGGACACTCCATCATACGGCGAGCCACGGTTTTTTGCCACTTTACAAGTTTCGAATTGGTCCCTATAATTCAACGTCATGGACACTATCGAGCATGCGTTCATAAGCGAGATCGAGATCCGGCATGAATTTTTTATTGCTCGTCAGTTAATTTGTCACGAGGAAGCGGCCGGCGAACAACTTGGGGACCATATTTCGTCTTCCCTCCGATCGGTTACGTGTAACTGTATTTCGGCTAACTTGTCTTTCTCTCAACGTGGGATTCATTACTTTTCTCAATTTTTTTTTTCTAATTTTTATATCCATATATTTGGAAAACGATTTTTATAAATATTAAACTGGTGAGGAAATATGTTTAAGGGTTGTTTTAGAATTTCAGGATAAAAAATAGAATTTTTTATTCAGGTCCTTGATTTTTCAAGTTTGAAGTATTATAACTGTATTTAGAAAATTGACAATTGAGATTCGAGCTAACTGTTCGCGGGCTTTGCGAGTGTCATAAATAAATTTTGTGGCAGAGATTAGCGAGGCGAAACCGCGAAAGTTACGGTCCACCCTTTGAACACGTCCTTCTGCTCTTCTGTCTCTTGTTCCGACAAAGGGTTGTCCCTGCCTCTTTCGCTCTCTCTTTCTCTCTGCTTCCTTTTGTCCCGATTGTGTTCCCTTTCTCCAACGAGGACAGCCCTAAATAAAATTTGACCGACATGCGCCGGCATAATGGACTCTCTCGTACAGATTTACGATTCGGTGTTGGGCTGCGATTGCAGTTTCACCTCGAAACTTAGGTGCTTTGGCTTCCGGCGAGGATGCGGTAGGATGGTTCTTATTTAACCCTTTGCACTCTTAAGTCGGTTCTATCGTGACGCCTATAATGTACTTAGAAGGGCTGATTTTTGTGCAATTGTTGAAAGGGTGCAAACAGTCCTCAAGATTAGAGTTGAAATATGGTAGATCTGAAACTTTAATAATTAATGCTTTGATTATTTTGACAATATGTATCTGCTTGGATGGCTACATGATTAACAATTACATATAATTAGAATGCAAAAAATAAGTTCTAGCTCTTTTTAACTTAAATTTCATGCTTTTCTCAGTATTCCCTCGATTTTCTCATAATTTAGAATAGGTAGGCACCTTCTGTTTGAAAGATGCATGAGATAAAGCAGAACTGCTTTCAGGTAGAATTTCAGAAGCGAAGGAAGATTCTCGGGAACAGGGAACACACTTTTTTAAAATTTCAACGAAAGATTTATTTCGTGTACAAAGAAACGAATCTTTTCAATAATTTTAATATACCAGTATCTAATGCACTTAGGAATCGAATAAACAAATTTATCCTATAAGTAGCCACCCGAATTTAATCCAATTTTGTTTAGCAATCTGTATCACGTGCTGGTTTCGAATCTCACCGGGACATTTCTATTGAAGGAAATTCCTCGTCAACCAAAACAAACGAAAGGGCACGTTACAAGAAAGGTAATCGTGTCTCGAGCCGATTCATTGTTCTACCGGTCGGTCGGGAACGACAATTTCTTGCCGTATTTACCAGTATTAGGATAATCCCATTTGTCGAAATGTGCCTGCTTATGGCAGTGGCACCGGGGTACACGCCCCGTCTCAACGATTCCAAGGCTGAAATCCGTGGCTGGAAGGGTGGAAAACGGGTCCAGCCGGTACGTCGACCTCCCCGAGGACACGGCTACTTAAGGGCGCGTTTGTTCTTCCACCGTGATGGCATTGTACGCTCGAACGAAAGCGAACCGCTGTCGCAAAAGGCAATCCGTGGTCTTAAACCGCGTACCGTTACAGATGCCACAGAGGAGGGCTTGGCAGCAGCTCGCACCGCGGGGGCGAGCGAAAGGGCTGCCCTTAATGCCGGAAAATTTAAGGCCAAACTGTTCCCGAGGGAATGCCACCGTCGCTCGAACAATTTGTCTTCGTCTAATTTGCCATTTCGTTGTTCGTCACTCGTTTGCAAGTTGCAGTTATCGAATAAAGATTTTCTTATTTCTTTTAAAAGAGGCTGAAGTTCAATTTAAATGCTTCAATTCATTTTTATTCATACTATGACAATATCTTTTCTTCAACAAAATTAAAAAATGCGAAAAATTCTTTGGATAATAATGAAATTCTGACATCTCACTCCATCCTATTGAAAGATCTATCAAAACCATCTCAAATGATCCTAACAAATCTTTCAGAGATCACGAACGAAAAGGATCTCAATGAAGATGCTAAACGTTTCCAATACACACTATCTCCTATTAAATAGATCGTTTCTCATACATCAGGTTCGACGATCTATCGAGCAATTCCTTCTCATTGATTCGTTTAAACGAAGCTACCCTTAAGACGGTACACAGAGATCTCTCCCTTAATCCGAGCTGGCCGATGTTATCCTTTTACAAGGATTGTGCTCGTGCTGTATCGCCGTTGGAATCTTATCTCGAGGACTTTAACCAGCAATCTGGTTAACCGGCACGCCGGTTCCTCGCTAATCCGCGGATTGACCGTGACGAGAGCGGGTAATCCGTGCACGCCGCGGGATACTGGGCCACCTTCCGATCGCCGATCTTCGAAAGCAAATATCGTAAAATAGTGCGCGTCGATCCTACGGAAAGGTGCGGCTCGTTAATCCCAATTTAAATGGGATTCATCCGTCGGCTGGACAAAAGTTTCGCAGAGAAAGAGCGAGAGACAGGGAGAAGCAAAGTGTGGGCGGTGCAGGGATTAGAAGGAAAATCTGCAGAAGAAGATTCGCAGGAAGTCCAGCGTGAAATTGTCAACACAACTGAAGAGACTGTCGACGGATGGGCTAGCAGATGACCAGAAAAATATACGTTTCTTTCCACCTATTTCGACCAGATGATGCGAATGCTAGTACACAGTTCTTCGGGGATTATTTTGAAATCACGGTTTGGTATGCTGACTCGATAGAGGGGTGAAAGTTCATCTTCATTCGAATTACGTCCTCGTGGGTAACCGGAATGGTAGTTTGAGAAATTTATGGTGGAATGCTTGTTAGAATTCAATTTGAACGGGAAGAATGTCGGAGATAGTACTGTTCGAAGCTTTTGACTTCTGCCGCGGTCGATGCATGAGGTATAGCTAAGCTACGTTAAGTGTTAAAGAGTGTTCTGATACTGACGTTCATCAAACTGATTAGCAATCATTAACCACTAACTAGCTGCTGCTTTCAATTAGTTGAGTGATTAATCTCGTTAATCATGCAATATAAAATAATAATATTACAAACAATGATATTGATTGGTACATGTAATATGTATCTTTGTTTTTTCAAATAGCATTTTTTTTACAGATATTCTATGTATTCCAGTCTGGAGCACCCTTAGGATTCTTGAATTCTCCTTGCCGATATTTTCCCGATCTTCAATGGTAAGTCTGAACCTTTGAAATTGAAACAACTTTTTTGCAATTGTACTTATCGAGTGGTGGGTGAACAAATTATATTGAACAAATTATCATGTATAATAGTAGTAATATTTTGTTTGAAACACACTGCTCGCCTTTCAAGCTGGAACGAAATTCGAATAATCGCGCGTGCTTCTCGAGGATTGCTCGCCGCAACGTCTCAATCAACAAATTAATACATCAAACAAGGCATCGAGATCCATCAACCGGAAGTGTTCGATGGTGCCTCCGTTCGAACGAATTCGCAAGAAAATTAATCGCCACGAATGCCGCGTAAACATCCCCAGTGCCGCTTGATTGATACGCCGCGGTTGAAATGACTGGCATTAACGAGAATACGAAGAAAGCCTCGGCGAGAATCGGCGAAAGATACGAGCGGTCATTACGAGCGAGCATCCGAAGCGGAAACTGACTTGGAGAACTAGAAACGGCCGGTCGTAATCGCGCGATTACGAATCACCAGATTCGAGGGAACGAAGTGGAGAATCGTGTCGGCGTCGATATCGCAATCGCGTAGCCGCGGAACTCGTCCTCCGAACGGCTCTCGATACTTCCAGGAACCAGTTGACGACCGCGATGACCCATATGATCGTCGATTCACCGCGGATCGCGTCGCGAATACGATTACCTATCGCGGGAACAGGCGGTAGAAACCCAAAGGCACCGCGAAAATTTCCCAGCTTTACGCGCCTCACCTTTGACCCACGTTTCGTCACCGCGCTGACTTTTATGCACCTTTCTACGGATCTCGCATACCGATTTTACGAGAACGAGGCTGCGCTCCTCGTATAGGGGGGCGGAATCCCAAGAAATAGAGAAAACATCGAACGTGCCATTTCTTTTTCACTTGGAATATTTTAATTCTTATTAACCTACTTTATAAAAAATCGTCTCCCTTATTTCTTGGAATTCTACTCCCCTATTCGTTCATCAGGTAGCCAGTACTTGCCCATATTGAAATTCTAATTTTAAAACAAACGCCACGAGTGTTTCTCGGAAGAATCGAAACAGCAGCCTGTTCGATCGCAAATCGACCGACTCCTCCCACTACCAAGGCTTTCCATTAAATGGACAAACAAATTCAAACATTTGCACCACCTACGGCGTTTCAACCCTTTCTTCGATTCACCGGTTCCTCGGCTTGGAAATTCGGTGTTTCGTTAATTTACGATACGGTATGCCATCCGAGTGTATTGTGGCTGACCGCATCCTACTGAGAACGCCACAAAATCTACTAAGAATCGCTCGTAAATCCTGCCCCCTTTGCCACCATCGTGGTACCGTAACGAAATACGGTCAATCTGATTTTTCCACCGGGAACCCGTTCGGCTTTCCGGACGTTGCGAAACTGCAGGATTTCGAGATGAATAACGATCTCGATGTTACGTGTTTCGAAAATCGCTGCGACAAGGCATGCTCGTGTCTGGGAGAAGGAATTTTCTATAATGAGTTGGGCGTGGTTTCGTTTTCTCCTGAATAGACACATCGGGATCGAAAGTTCGCAAAGGGTAAGTCGTGCAGTAAATCAGAGGAATTTTCATTGAACAGGTACAACGGTATTGTGAATTGTAACAAGACGTTTCGGATGTTGAATTAAGGAAATCAATTTATGACCACGTACCGTTTGTTTGACGATAGAATGTTAGAAGGTCACTTTAAATGAGGACACTTCTTGCCACACTTCTTGGTACTAATTTAAGCTCATTTATTAGATTGCCATCCATGTTAGCAAACTTTCTTTCTTACAATAAGAAAGTTTCACTTGTGTATAATTATCATTACTATAAATTTCTCTGTGAAAATATTTTCCATTTCAAAAATTACCAATTTTTATTTTCGTGTGTAAATCGTAGTCGAACTGGAAGACTTTAAGAATTTTTTGAACTAAATCTATGCGGAAGATGAGATAATTTCGTATCAGTAACAGCAACTGGTTCGTTAATGAGATTTACATTAAATGATTCGATGACGCGTATCGATACGTGACATTATCGCGTTTTTCCGTCGACTCGTAGCCGGTTGCAACGATCGAGTTTCGTGAAAGCGAGGCTCAGGTCGAAAGCAAAATCGCAAGTAACTGGATTTTCCGATTCAATGACACGGTAATCGGCTTATAAGATCCGCACGAGCTTAGACGCGACGTTTTCGACGTGTAACTGGATCGATTAGATCGCCGCGGCGACGCGCCTTCATGGATACCGACAGGGACCTGACTTTGCGCGAAGTAAGCGGATTAACTGACCTAAACGTCGGTCGAACATGTTTGCCAACAGTTCTGACACAATACGCCACGTTTCCGGTTATCAAGTTACGGAAGCATTACTTAAACAGTGCTCACTAATCTTTGCGGAGCTGTTGAGAATTTTGACAGGCTGCTGATAGGTCATTAGACAAACAGTAACCATTCTTATATGAATGTACGATATTAATTATTGAGACTAATTGGGATATTTCTGTTGTCTGAAACATGGTAAATTATTACAAAGATACTGAAAAAGATATAGTGTTATAAAAAGAATCTTTTACTTTTTGGTTATTAGTATTTTTTTTTTTTTTTATTGAAGTGGATATGTACTTTTTATGAAACGAATGGGAATGTTGTTTTGCAAAAATTCATTGCACGTTTCATCATTTTGATGTGGACGACTACCGAAATTAATTTCGGGAAAGTGAGTCACACAGTCCTCGATTGAATGAAGAAAGTATCATTGCGAGTGTCTTGATTTTATGTTAATTGGTTGAACATACGTCATCTCGAGATGTCACATATTTTCGTTCACCGATGAGTCACATAGCAGGTATATCTTGATCAAAATAATATCTGAGATTACGCACTGTCGTGATTAATTGAACCGACCCAAATTATTTAAAATATAGTTGCAACATTGAAGTTATTGTAATTATTACAATAAGTAAAATGTACCAAGATCAAAACATCATGATATCATACTTTTCACAACTTTAACAAACTCGTCCACGATGAGATCGACTACGGTTTCCATTTGGAAAGCGAACCCCGGTGTTCGACACCGACGACCCGTTGTTCCCGCTCTTTTACACGAACGCCAATGGAAATCATAAAAAACGCCAACAGTGTCACGACAGTACGAGGCCATTTTAACGACGAGACCTCGGTGGAATGGTTGGACGTGTAGCGTCGTGTCGTTCGAGCGTGGAACGCACGAATTCGGTGCTTGGATTCAAGCAAGACGAAAAGCGACCAGAGAAAGAGAAGAATTGAAATGAGGATGAGAAAGACGAAGAAGATGAGACGGCTCGTTACCTCTGGCTCGAGAAGAGGATTCGTCCCAGACGCTTTATGCGAAGCTCGTAAAAAAGCCGAGGCGATTTATAAGGCGAGCCAACATAGAAATTGGGCCAGCTTACGACAGACGGCCGAGGAAGACACAGCGGTCAGGACGTATCGTTTCGTGGCACAACCAACTGGCGGAGGGAATCACGTTAACGGGGACACACCTGTGTGCGTGAATTGCCCAAGCTTCGATACACCGAATCACCTTCTTCGAGTATATTTTCGCTAGCGGAGAAACCGAGCCTAAACTCTCGATTAATCTCTTCCAGAGATCGTATCTGTCCGATGGAAGTAGGGTGGCTGATCCTCGGTGTCGCAACGCTTGCTTCCCTTTACGTGATCTACGCGTGTTCCTACTTATACAACACGGGTCCTTTTTGTGCCCGCGGTGATTCTCTTTTCACGCGACGAATTCCACGCCAAAGATGGTTACACTCGGAAGATGAACGAATTCTTTGTAGCTTCACAGACGAGGAATAATGTGTCGCTGTCTGCTCGCTTTCGAGGCGGTCTTCCATTTTTTTTTTTTCCTCTTTTTAGGTCGTTACGTGGAAGAGATGGTAGATCTCTGCTTTTAATTGTACAGTTAGGTTTCACGGAGCAAACGGCGTCCTCTTTGAATCGTGCCGGGTCGTGACACAGTGATCGGTTTTAGTGAACGACCAACTGGAAGTTGGTGGAAGTTTCATCATTAGAATTTTCTAATTTAATTCGTTATTCAAGTTTCTAATCTAGTAAGTATACGACTGTTTTGAGTCCAGCGATTGGAACGTTAATTAGTAGTAATTCCTGTGTCAATCAAAGCGTTAATTACCCATGGAAATAGTTGGTGTATCACTGTATAACGTGTGGTGATTCGTTTTTTCTTCGATTTTTTACTTATCATCGATACACGTTGCGACTGGGTTAATGACTTGCGACGTTTAATTGATAAGTAGGTGTTCGATTTATTGCCACGACTCGGCTGATATATGGGACGGTTTTGTTGCCTTTCGGAATCGATCGGTAGCTATTTAAATTTAAGCGTGTTCACGTTATCGTTTCGATTCGAAGTTCCAAGAGTATCGGCGCTGTTAAGACACAGCCATTTCCGGATTCATTGGACGAAGAAATTATTGATGTTGGCTTACTTTTTTCTCTTTCGTTGCGGTCGCGTCTGGTTTACTTGAATTTAAAACAGCTTTGAATTTCGTTCATCTGTGTCGCGTTCAGGAAACTGAATACATTAAAGCTATTTAGCGTTAACCCGCTATTTGATACTCGTTAACTTAATTTACATCCCGTGTTATTTCCACAAATCTTTCCAACATTCAGTTCAAACTGTTTTTAAATCTAAAGAAACTAAAAAATTTGCATAACAATCAAACAAAGGCATGAGAAAATTTTACTTTCCGTAAAATAGACCAACTATAATTTCATTCAATTCCTTTATATCTTTTCTTTTGAATGAAATACTTTTTTTTAAGCCAGAGTAGCCTCGTAAAAGGAATTCACGACTGGTCGAGAAAACGGCGGGAAAAAAGCGGAACGGGCAAAAAGGCCGGCGAAAATGAGAGGAGGAGAATCGGATCCAACGGGCTCTTCGGGCACTCCCCCAATATTTTGACTAGCGTGTCAACGAGCCGGCGTCCCGCGCATTCAGCATGCTCGTCGGCCCGTAACGCCATTCATTCAGCCGCGTTAGCGCTCCCGGAGCAGATTTATCGAACGACGTGTCGCCGGTTCAACGCTACGCGTCCATGCGGTTAGATTTGTGGCTGTTGCGGTTTTGTCCCGCGGGATGAAAAGGGACGAAACCGGTGGCCAAAAGGCGCACGGCAATTACCGGGCCAACATCGTGTTCAAACGTTCGATGATGTTCTTCGCTATTGCACTCTATCTATTTAGCGACTTTATGCGACGACCGCTTGAGTGCACGCAGTTTATCATGGTTTCTGTTTCGATTTCTGCGCGCTTCGATGATTTTCTTCGGGTTTCGTTCTGTGGAAGTATTTTTACCTTTCCGTTGAGATTCTTTATCGAAATCTATTGAAAAAATTCGGTGAATTCTCACTATTTAAATACTCCAGTTATTAATCTTCGGATGGCGGACCATGGAGAGAGCCAGAATTTTTATTTAATTTTGTATTTCATATTATTTTCATTTTTTAAATTTTACACTGTTAATTTACAAACTATGGGAATAAATAAACCCTTGGATGACGGTCCATAGAGAGAACCCCAATTTTAATTCAATTTAGTTTTCTTCATATTATTTTCATTTTCTAAATTTTACACTGTTTCTAATCAAATGTACATACTTGAGTACCTTCTAAGCAACATATAAAGCCAGAAGTTTTTTGTTCTTCGAATATAAAATTAGAATAAATAACCTCGTCTCTTTTCATAGACACACTTGAACTTCAGCTTCTCCCGTTCGTCTACGTGATTCGTTAACGCCAGAAGGATATTCATGGCACCGTTCGACGTGGTTACACGAAGGGTCGGTAGAACGCCGCAACAGGGTGCATTTCGTAGCAAGGAGAAACAATGGGGGAGCGAAATGATAGCGGATAGGTCGATCGTTCGAAAGCGAAGCAGCATCGTGGTCCCCTAGGTACCGAAGGAGAGCTCAATCGTGCGGAACGATATTCACCGTGTGGTTCCGTGTTATGTACTGGCACGGTAGTTTATAGTTGTCATCCATTAAGCGCATTTAGACCGAGGGGATTCTCGTCACCGACGGAACGGGTCATTGCTTCCTGTCGTCGATTCGAGAGTCGGGAAAGTAGGCTCGGACGAGGAAGCACGAGTCTACTCGATTTCAATATACTTGAGAGAACCTCTCAACGGAATGTTTAAAACCGCAAATCTAACTGCAATGATGTACAAAAGAGGCAGAAAATGTTCGATTCGATGAAGGTAATAAGATTAGATTTAAATCTATTAATCTATTATCTATGAGTGATCATTGGATTCGTTTTATATGATAAAAATAGTGAAAAGATCTCTGATGTAATGTTATTAGTATAGAAAGTGAAAGAAAGTAAAAGATCTCGTAAAATTACCGACATTACTTTCAGGAAATGTAATCCTAGAAATAATGGTCTCTAATAGAGGAGATGCAATTTGAATTGTGTTTCAGGAGACTAAACGGTCAAATTGGGTAAAAACAAATTGTAAAACAATACTGAAGAGAATATATATGTGCAGAGAATTTTAATATAATAGTAGGATTCAATTGTTTTAATAAAACGATTGAGTAAAGTTCAAACTGTATCTCTACCTCACTATCCGAACACGTTTAATCAAGCAACTCTTGTAACATTAAATTATCATCAGGTGAGTTAATTCTCATCTGATATTTGCAGCAACAGCTGCATCAAATGAACGATACACAGCGTTCTCTTGCTCTCGTGTTCTATCTCGAAGGTTTGCTTTTCAAACGAGATCTCGACGATAAAATCGAGCTCGATTGCCGTCGAACTTGTAGCATAGGCAGTAGGGCTGGTCGATCGAAAGCGGTAATTATCGATTCGTTCGCGTTCGGTGATCCTTTACCGGAATTCATTAAGCCTCTTTGTTCGCGAGGGGTTCACGGACAGCGTCCGATTCTGAACGATGCCTGGCTGGCTTCGTAAAACCTATGGACCGCGTGGGGAGGTCCGCGGCGAAGGTCGAACGATTTTCTGTAATTAAATATGCTGGGCCCCGCGAGTGGGCGGTAGGCGGTGGGCAGTCGATTTATCGCGAAAACCGCGAGGACGCGATATTAAATTTCAGATAGGAGCTGGTAGTCCCTGCGCAACGGAGGATTACGTTTCAGGACTCGTGTGCCGCGTCCACGGTCTCGTATCGATGCTTTTGTTTCGATTCGAAAGGGTTCTCGTAAACCTCGATCGATCGACGTACCCGATTCGACTCGCTCAGATTGAACTTCGAACCTCGACGTGTTTTATCGTCGACGCGTAAGACGATACGTGTTTGTCTCTTGAAAACAATCGGTATTATACTTGTTCCCTTGTACTACATAGTATACCTACCTGTCCATGCTAAATGTTAACTTTTGTTCGTGGAACATTTCTCTGCATACAGAAATCTACATTTATTTATATTAAAAATATACATTTTCCATTCCAGTTGCTAAATTATACAAAAATTTCAAAATTGAAATATTTTAAAATGAATTTTCTGCAAATACCTTCCGTGTTATTTTCATAATTTTATAAAATCTTTATTTTATCGTTCCTCCTACCTAAGAGCCTGTTTATCAACCTCGCCATTGTACCTCGCCGTTTGGGTCCAGCAAACCACAGAACGCGTGCTTCTAATCAACACCTACTATATCGCAAATTGAAAGCAGTAGCTGTAAAGTTAGCGTTTGCCGGCAGTGGTTCAAAGCATTTACCTACCGCACGATTAATCACAAACGCGCGTTGTTATTTAGCTTCGTTGAAATGTTGTGTAAAGAACGCGTATACCCAGCGGGTTTCATCGTTTCGCACCCCGGCCAGGGTGTCATAAATTTCTGCTGATTAGGGGCGCAATACAGAGGCTCGTTACGCGTATCGAATCTATCGTTGCCTAAACAACAGTGTTCTCACGAGCCGCGAAGAGTACTCAGCCGCAAAACGCGCGCGATTCGACGCGGTTACGAGAGCACTCGACGCGTTGCTCGCTACTAGACTCTCATTAGCGGTATTCAACAATTATCCACAGAGACGATCTCGAGACGGCTGCCTAGGGTCGATCCCATAGGTTGGAAAAGCGTTCCGTGACAAATCGAACAGATGTCGAGGTCTAGTTAGACCTAGGCCACTTTGTCACCAATCCTCGACTGTCACGATCGATGTTAATCATTGCCGATCGTTGTCGATTCGTCATTCGAAAAATGTAATCGGCACCCTCTGCCAGTCATCTCGAGTGGGATTTCTTTTTATGCTGGAGGGCTAAACAGAGGTCCTTCAACGATGAATGATTTTGGAAAATCATGGGCTGATAAAGAAAGGGGATGTTTTCGGTTGATCTTTTGTAGATTTCAAGAAGGTTTTCAAAATTTGCTATGCGACTGCATTCGCCAACCATCGTCAAAATTATTTAATTAATCTTGCTACTCATTTTATAAAATCTGAAACATATATTTTTTTCTAATTTAGGAATAATTTATTTCTCAGACAGAAACCTTCTTAGATCTAATATTCAAATAATACTCAACTTTGGTTTCCTTCTGTATTAAAAAATGATCACACAAAGTAAACACAACTCGCCACGATTCTGGCCCCTGGCGAACAGCACGAGAGCACGGTATCAAACGACGACAGTCGCGATCGGCAGACTTATCACCGTCGGTGCCCGGTTGCACCCCCGACGAATAATTCTTCGGGCCAAGGCGACCGTTAGCCCCTTCGGCGTCGTACATCGGCGTATCGATTTCAGCCTGGGTCCCGACGAATTATTTCGAGTGATCCGCGGGAAACAGGATCTCGATCGTGCGCGTGTCCTTCGGCGAAACGCTGGCGGTATCCTTCCGCGGGAATGGGCGTAGGCGAATCTTCGATCTCGAAAGCAACTGGAAGTCAAGCGGCGGCCATATGCGCGACCGGCACGACCCCACGGGAACTGCGAGTGCATCGTCGGTATCTCGAATCTACTTTGTGTCCTTCCACGGGCTGCGAGCGGTACAGGTACACCCCGCGATCCATGGGATATACGTTTCAATGATCTACGGCCAGGTCGTGTCGGATCCTCGCTGAAACCGTGCTGCAGATTCCGTGGACTCGCTGAATCCTTTTGCCGATATCCCGGGGATATTCGATTTTTCGAATCGTCGCTGATCGGTGGGCAGCAGTTTTTGGGTACAAGATTTTATTATAGATATCTCAGAGCGTTTTCACAGAAACTTCTATAAACCATCATCTTAGACAAAAGTATCGTCGGTTCGAATGAAAAATGAAGGCGAGTGGAACGTCTGGTTTGCCAGAAGAAGGATGTTTTTCGGGCATCATCGAAACGCGTTTATCGTATTGTGGGCAAACATCTTTTGGCCGGTGAACGAGCTCGTTTTCGAGTGACCATTCACGCAGGACACCTACCCGCAACAGAGGTCCTGTACCAAAGGATCCTTGCTGGGTCACGAGTCCAAAGTGGCTCATGCTGTTCGAACGATCTCGGACGACTAACGACGTTTTGACCGGAATCCCTTTCGGGTTCCCAAAGAAATCCACGCTAGTACGAATCCTATTAGGGCTCGTTAAAGCACCTTTTTTCGTCCCGCTGGCAAACGACGAGCCCCTGTCTGTGCGAAATACTCGTCGAGCCTCGCAAATCGCCGCTGTAACGGATACCATGGCTTACCGACTGCGACTGCGAAACGACACGGGCTTGGAATTTATCGCTTTCCGTTCGTTTTAAGCTTCTGATCTTCTTCGGGGTTAATCCCGCCGTTTGTGTGCCCCGATCTGAGGAAATTCTTGAAGGATACTTGGACGTATTCTGCTAACTTTGAAACCAGGGTTGATATTTGCAGAATGTTATCCTACCAATTACAAATTAATTATCATTTTTGAATCCGCTAATTATCAAGCTTCAAATTTAAGTACTCGTTTCAAGGAAAGCTCAGGGTTTTATTGAATAGCCGTGAAATTCCAATACTATTTTTATCAGCAATTAAAGTTTCATTCAGCAAATCCTGTCGAACCGTTCCAAAGATCCCCGACGTGGTTTGACGAATTGCACGCTGCTTAGCTTGGCTCGCGATTAATAACGCGATGCGCGCGCGAGTTCACGTTCGGCCGGAGACTTTAACGCCTGGATCGACGATTCCTGAAGCCGCCTCCGGTGCCGGCTGTGAGATCCTCGAAGAGTTTTCGCAGCGAGAAGTCGCTTCTCGTCCCGGTCCGTGTCCCTTTGACCTCGTCGGGACGCGTTTTCTACGCTCGTGGGGACCCGCTTAATAATCCGGCCACGGTAATCGATTACCGCGACGACGAACGACGTCGCGGCGCGGCGTTTCACATAAGCGCGTCGGTGTGCAACTCGCGCCAAGCTGTTACGACATTCCGCAGCGCTTTCGATTAACGAGATTGAGTGCCAGTTTTCAGCGCTGCACGCGGATTGGCCCGCGGAATTCAATTAATCCTTCCCGCGTTCCTGAAATCTCGCGAATACCAGCCACGATGCTTGTCGAGTCGCGCTTGCAAACGCTCGAACGTCATAATTCAGCTCCACGGATAGACTGAATTTCAGCGGTTTGTAATCGTCTTGCTACGGGGAGATCGATCGCGCCGCGATCGGAGATCGATGTCGCGATCGCGCGTTCAGACTTGTCGGCGACAACCTGTGCACGATGGAATTGAGAGGTTTCGTGGAAAACGTACTTGTACCGGAAATGTGGTATCAGAAAATGATTCAATTACCTATAATAAATACAGTAATTGAAAAAGTTTGGATGATTTTTTGATAACGAGTATACTAACGAATTTGACTCTTTGAAACTTTGGAACTCATGCTACCAAACCTCTTTTTATTTTATTATTTTATTGTGAAACATGTCTTGCTATGGTACCCCCGTTATAAAAAATATTGCAATGGTATTGTACATCGAATAATAATAAAAAGAACTCGAAAACGATATTTTCACATTGTGTTTTGTCACACAAGAGACAAACAGAAAAAAAACTCGTCGAATAGAAAAAAGATTGCAACGATGACACTGCTCTCGACCCCAGCTTTCGAGGAGGCCGTTTCACGCGACAAGAGGTGACCGTTCTCCACGCAGAAAGAACGATAAATCTCGTTTCTTTCCGTGTCGATGGGCAGACACCTTCGTGCTCGCTCGAACGAATGAGTTCATATCTTCGGGGGCAGAATCGAGTTCATATTAGCCCCATCTGCCTCCTCGGGAAGGGATTCTGCATGAACGAGCATGCACATAAGGACGAGACAGCGACAGACAAAACGAAGAGGAGCACCGGATCGACGGACGGACGCGTAAATACATCCGGATTAAGTACGGCCAATTGATCACGAATCTGACGTTGCTTGCCGCGCCTCTCGTGTTTGCTACACACCGTCGGACATACCGTACAGTTCTTTCACGTAAGCTCTGTCTACTGCCAAAAGCGGATAAATTATTTATAGCGATGAAAACACGTGTAAACGAAATCTCTGGCTGCTCCTCTTTTTTATCGTGATCTGCGCAAAAATACTCTGGGAGAGTTTTAGAGTTGCTTATGAATACGATAATACTTATTCGATCAACTTTTGAACAGTGGTGTCGAGTAAAAAATTATCTAAAATTAAACATGAATTGTTACTATCTCTCAGAATCTTTGATTATACGATGACATGAGTCGACTAAAAATTGTTTTGATTCAATGCAAATGAGGTACAATCACAATTGACGTCGAACCACAACTTTCTTCAGAAATTTTGATTCCAACGAACAGTTCACGATATCTTTCCGGCACTATAGAATCGACGTCGACATCATCGGCTATCTGGCTCGTAAAAAAGCCCCAGAACCCGGTCGAACATAGCGGACTTTCCCAGATTCGTAGCCGCTTCTACTTCGGTATTATCTCGATAAAATGAAATCGGTCGTTAAACGAAAAAGAGAGAGAATCTCGATTCGAGGGAAAAGAGACGGCCACAAAAAGCAGCGGTCTCCGGTAGGATTCATAGAGTCAAGGTGCGGGCAGAGGGGTCAAATATAACGACAAAGACGCGTAGAGAAACGAGAGAGATAGAACGAAGGATCGAGAGCAGGAGAAGAAGCGTTTTACGTTCGAAACCAGTTTCCTATGGTTTAATTTCTACGGGTGGACATCTTTAATTTATGGCGCCGTCCAACCCCGTCCTTCCTGCCCTCCTGCTCTCCCCTTTGAACGCCTTTCGACATTTTATTGGGTCGACCAGTTTCTGTAACTCTTCGGATTCCTCGTGCCTTTGCCTCGAGAAATTTGAACAGGTCCACACAAACCAATTCATTCTGGTTCTTTTCATGGTTCCTCTGATTGCGATTAGATAGTGCTTAATTGCTGCTGCGATTTCGCAAGGTGGATTCGTTCCCAGCGACAAGATCGATACTCGGTATTTGCTTTATCGAATCTGTACGCTAATTGAAGCAGCAACTAAGTAATAGCTGTTTTTATGTCTTGCAAGCCAGCTACTAAATTACATGGGTGCAGTTTGTTGATATCGAAACAGAATATTTCCTGAAATATTATTTTCCAATGTATGAAACTCTATTATTTAAAAATTGGAGCGTCCAATTTTATTCGAAACACCATTGTACATTCTTCGCGAATCTGGATCACAACTCCATTCCGTTAATCAATGATTAAAGAAAATAAAGAAGATAAAAAGAGAATCCGCTCCAGGTCTAAAGACGGTCGTTGTTCTATTATAAAAAAACATCATCTTAGAACTGAAGCGATCGTTTCTCAGAGCAAGAAAGCTGGCCCGTTCATCGCAGGCAGCGATCGGTTGTCTGCGGGGACTTGGTCAGCAGAGAGCACGAGGAACGGCCGAGTCGACGGAGAGTGGAGGAGCGTAGGATAGCAGGAAGTGGGGAATCGATGGGTGGTACCTGGGCAGCCGGTTTCCTGGGACTGAACGGCGCGGGATTGGTGGAACGATCGGGCCCAAGAGGGGCCGATTGGCGGGCAGGAGGACAGGCGTGCACCGATGGGCAGGTACAGCTGGCCCCTGCCACTAGGGGAAAATCGGTTCCCGTCGGTTCGCCGTGGCTCTCCTTATGCGCCTTCGATGCAGTCGAACAGGTCGTAGCGATCGCGAAGCGCCAGTCCTCTCCCGTCCATCGACGTGGCCGCACCGTGACTCGTGGATGTTCGAGAGAGACAGACAACAGGCTTGCCTGTATAGAAAAAAATCGTTGAATCGAGGACGGCCAGCGGTGGAGAGAGAGAGAGAAAGAGGAAGAGAGACGTACGAAGGGGATCACGTTGGGACTCGCGTGGATCATCTCGTGGACAGTCGACGGATTTGCATCGAGGAGAACGGTTCTTAGTTGACCTTCGGTCCTTCGATAGGGTCAGATCGGTCGGGATCGGGTTACCAGGTGAACGATTCGTGGACGCGACTGTCGAGGTGGAAACGTGCGCGCAGCGTGCGATGTACCACGCCACGTGACCGACCGCGACAGGACAGAACAATTTTGCGGGCAGTGTGTGTCTCGGGTAGAAGAACGTTCGCGGGAGACGAGCTTGCTCCGTCGAACGGTAACAAACTAAGGTTATGGTGTGTAACGTGTGACAGAGGACTCGGACGATCCGGAGAAGAAGGTTTTGTTGGTTTTGTGGTGAGCTGAGGACACCGGTTGGGCCCCTCGTGTGGATATCGTCTGACTACGAAGGTGAGTGAATCCCGATACCGCTCGAGATTTCGATGATCGCGTGTACTGCGCGGGCGTTAATGTCCCCGACGCGCTCCTCCACGCGTTGATGTCTCCGAGCGTTAAAACTTTCTCGTATTTAATACAGTGACTCCTTGCATTGCAAATCGAGTGTTCAACGGGTGTATTGTATTCCGTGTCGTAAATTTATTTTTTATACATTCATATGATGTAAAATGCATCTCGTCTCGTATGCAAGTTTATCCCCGGTTTCTGAACGTCGCGCAAAGAAACGACAGGTCTGACACAGAGAAACTATAGGTACAGGTACGAAGGGAGGGGGCGAAAAGGTCCGACTAATGATAGTTATAAAAACTAGAAAATAAATCACTCGCGTTCAGCCGGTAATCACCGGCGTTTCGTCAATCTTACAGTCCATTCACCGCTCCATTTATCCCTCGTAAATTAAAGTCTACATCCAAAGTGGCTGCGTTGCTCGCGATTATACCACGGCGTGAAATTGATAATGCAACCTAATAGCGGCGTAAGTACGCTTTTGACCGTTAAAAATATCCCTTCGACTAGTAAATTTTGATTGGAATATAATTGCGAAACCGTGAGACCGCGTGCGCTAGCCCCGTTTTGCTTTAACAACGGACGCTGTTATCTACATTGAGTTTTATTAATCGTTTAGTTTTGACAAGTACGGCTTTTAGTGAAACACCAGTTCTTTTGAATCAAGGGATATTAAACGCTTCTTAAATAACCTTTCCTCTTGCTTTCTTTTCTTAATATCTTCCTTTTGATAGAAGTAGACAAGGATTTTCTGTTAATTTCTTCGTTAATTTAGGTACGTCTAGAAATCAAATTACAATATTTTCCTATAACTAATTATCTTTCGAGTATGTTGATCAGACAGAAATTTTACCACCACACAAAATCTACATCATGAACCGCAATTTTTCATCTGTGCACGACCTTTGTCTTCTTTTTTCGCACTTCGAAGTAAGTACATGCCACGAAACCCTCGCGATCGAGTTGGTGCGGTCGGATGGGGTTAGTCGCAAATGAAAACATTATCGTCACCCCTCGCGGCCGCCTGTTGCTATAATATTTGCCTACTGGTAGACAGTACCGTAATTCGGGTCGCACAAAGCCCGACACTTTTGTCGGTGGCATAAAAGCGAGCAAGAGTCACCGGCAGCGTACGCGTACACGCACGTGTGCGACCTATCCAAAGAGAGGACGATTCGAGCCGGGTCGAGCGTTACAATTATTATGCATAGCTTGCCCGACCAGCTTCTCCCATGTCAAAATATATTTATTGCCCCCTTCCTTTTTCCTGCCTCTTCTTTTTTAACCTGGTTGCGGTGTGTCAGCCACCATTGTCGCCTTTTCATACGGTTATTACCCACTTGTACGTCGAAAGAAGCTTGAAAGCCTTTGAAAATAAGCCTGGTTCTCTCTGTTCGTTACACACAGTGCCCCGTAAATGTCTCTCCGTTCATTCAAGACTCTTCCATCGAAATTCTACGTTTACGATACGATCTTTGCGAGCGTAAATTGCTCCGCATCGTAATTTCGGCGATTACGCAGTCGAGGAGCTAGTTTTAGGAGAAAGTTAATAAAAAACTGCAGCCATTATGCGCACACACGACGAGCTTTGAAAACAACCATCTCGTCGGGAGAAAGTGCGAACATAAATAATGGCTAGGTTTCGTGGATGAAGTCCAGGCTTCGATGAACGTCAATTTGAACTTCGAAGGTATCTTTTTTTTCTTTGGAACAATCAACGGTTCTGAGCGGACTAAGAATCGTCGATCCTCATTTGCATATCAACCCTCGTGTAGCTAGGGTCGTGATCTGACTTAACGCCTTTTCGACGTCTCCCTTTCGGGACGGAAATCGTAAACTGTCTCTCGTCAAGTACGCGTATTATCTCGTTTTTGCCCTTGGTTGGCACGGAGGAACGGTGCTGACGGTATATCCCTCGAATCCGAGCCCTTTCGACCGGGTCACGTCGTATTCGGCTTTCTATCTGGCGAATCTACGCGGACGTTCGCGAAAAACTGATTTCGAGAGGATAATACATTTAGCAGGCAACCTTTATCTCGATAGTACGAGACATGCATTTAACGGTACACGGTGCTGTCCGATCCAGCTGGCCCGTTACTTTTCTAATCTGAACCGATGCACTTTGTCCGTGCCGCGATAATTCGCGAATTACAGGGAATCACACTTCGTGCCGTTTCCTTCCATTTGCATTTTCACCGGAGAAACAACGGAAGGACTTGCTCTTATCGGGTTTTCGGAACGGTCTTGCTAGAAAGCGGCCAGAAATCTACTTCGAGCAGAGTTCGCTTCTCTACTTTGTTTCAAACGCAAAGATAAGGAAGTTTCAAATGGGCAAAACTGCGTTAATACTTTAAATGTCGAGATAAAATCGTATACTCATTTTATTTCTATTAAATCTAGTAAATATACTATTTTGCAATATTTAGTATTTTTTATCGATCCAACTTTTAAATATTTAAAATACATTCTAAATCCGTGAGAAAATTTCTTGCCACTCAAATGTAAATGTAAATGTAATAATTATACTAGACCTCGATTCATCTTCTTTCACCGCTATAATCTAAAGCACTGATCTGAATTTTTGTACAGAACTAGCCTTGACATTATACAAAATAGAAGGAGAATCTCTTTTATCTTATTCTTCGAGAGCACTCCGAGTGTGCGAGCTTCAAAGGTCGGTTCTCTGTGCGATATTGCAACGGCCGTTAGTGTCGCGCGTTTACGATATTGTAAATCAACGGCGGGCCACTTAATCGCTGTATAAAGGGAGATTAAATTGCGGTGGTTCGCGAGTCGCGAGCGCGGACCGCATAGAGTGCCGTTTCGCCGGCGGAAAAGCGCGAGCATTAAAATCTTCTGTAGGGCGACCTACGTTCGTACACCGAGTCGACGAGCGTAAATCAGTGGAGCGTGTAATTAAAGCGGGCTTTATGGCGCGGGAATTGTTCGAATACGACTATCTGTTCGCGTGTAAAACGCGGACGGTTGAAACGCGCGATTGGACGCGGAAGATTTGTAACTAGTTTGGAAAATGAACTATGTTGCGATGAAACTTGCGGAACGAATGATCTCGTGCTATCATGAATCATTGTTATTGTAGAAAATAATTTTCACGCGACAGAGTAAAATTTTCGCATAGTTCTCTTCACCGTAGTTGAACGGTGTGCACGGCTAGCGGAGGATCATGCGATTCTTTAGCTGACGGCAACTCTTTATTCTGCAAAGCGTCGTGTTTATACGTTGTCACGCACACGCGCTAATCTATGCACCTGGAAGATGCTATTAACGGTTCAACTTGCGTGTTAGTCTTTCCCTCTCCGTTCGTCCCGCTCTTATTTCATCTTTATTCTACCTCTTAGCGAGAGATCTGTAACTGCCACCTCGGGCGAAACAAAGTTTAACATCTGATCGTCCGCGTTATCTCGGGATCTCCACAATATATATATATATTTTTTATTCTATATTTCTTGTTCCCTGACGCAAATCGCTCGAACGAAGAACAGGGAACATCCTGATGCATTTTGATTGTGCATAGGAAGCAGCTGCGATATCGAATGAACTTCAATTTGTCTTCCAGCTCATTTACATATAACTGCTTCGAACGTTTCCTGAATGCAAACCTTTGACACTAGAAGAACCTTGTGTTACGATTTAGATTCTTCTCAAAGTCCTTCGCTTTCATGTTTATCGACTTTTAACATATCTTCGGAAATGAACTTTGCATGATTATCGGAGAAGCTGGAAATAATTAGTCTTTTCATTTTCTCAAACTTTTTCTTCATAGAGATTATTCATTTTCTCAAACTCGAAATTATCCGAATAAACTCTTTGATAGACTCGTGTTACACTAGTAACCTTTTCGATTTTCCATTCGATCCCAAGCATAACGAATTCCGCGAGCACCATCCCGGAAGAGTGTTCCCACAAGTGGCAAGGGTTACCGTTGCACGTTCACGAGTAAGCTCGAGTGGTTGAGGAAAATCGAGCGTAAAGATCAAGAGAGAGAGAAAGAGAGTAGGGCAGAGAAGACGGTGTTAAAAATTGGATCGGTCACGGGCCGAGGAGACGAACAATGTCCTGGTCGGTGCGTCGCCGGAGCCTCCTTCACGAGCACGCCAGGCAGGCACGAGGTTACGCGGCGAGGAG
Source organism: Osmia bicornis bicornis (assembly GCF_907164935.1). Classification (NCBI taxonomy): domain Eukaryota; kingdom Metazoa; phylum Arthropoda; class Insecta; order Hymenoptera; family Megachilidae; genus Osmia; species Osmia bicornis. The sequence goes on along the minus strand of NC_060221.1, from coordinate 6,606,227 downwards.
AACGAGCGGTTTCCTCTTCCTCGGGCCTAAACTGTCGCGATAAATGATCCCACGGAAGGTTATTAATTGTCTTTGACTCCCAACCGGGCGCTTTGTGGATCGCGAAAACATATTAACCGAAAAGGAGCTGCCGTTTCCCCTGCCATATGCTTCGAACCAGTCTCAGTATGCGTTTAAATGTGTGTATGCGTGACACGTTGTGGATTCGAGCGTCTGGCCGTGCTGTACACAACGATCTTGAGCGTCATTTTTCAAGGGCCCGATCGACGTGCCAGCCAGGCGCGGCCATCATCCATCAAAGCGATCGTTAAAAACGCATCCCGGCCGATACAAATTGCGCGACCTGTAGTCTGGCCGCATTTCTCAACAGCCACTCCAGTTTCCCTCTTGAACTGATTTCCCTGGACGCGTCCCTGGATCGTGGACAACCTGCGGTGACTGGCAATCAGAGCCGTTCTTCTGGCTCTCGGAACGCTTTTCAGACCCCATGGAGGTAGATCCATCGCAAAGGAATTTGCGAGTAAAAGGAATTCGTAAGCTGGAATTTTAATTATCAGCCGATTCTGGAAGTAATAGACAGTAACATTTCTTAACCATGTTTGGTTAAATACATCATTACTTTCTGAATGACTTAATACTAAAAATCATAGCAATTAAAATACGGATACGTTTTAGAAGTTAGAAAATTCTAATCTTTCGCGATTCATTTGACGAGGCTTGATTGCGATATGATTGCTAAATTGAAATCGAAATTTTTGAAACTTTCTCTGTTCTTTATCTACCTTCCGTGTTCCTCGACAATACCTTCTTCTCCAGAGGTTTAATTTACTTTCTTTTAATGTGCCTTAATTGAAATATGATTGCAAGATTCCGTGAATCCGTATATCTAACTAGCGTTAAACGAGGATGGTATATTAAAGTTTAAAATTTTTGAAGGCTTGCTATACTAAGAATTCTTCTTCACCTTTCTACGGTTTCTCGCTAGAAAACACGAAATGGTGTTGAAGAGAAGTTTTACCTTTTAGCACCCATACTTTCCTTTCCTCTGAAAGACCAGCATAACCAGCGATCGAGCTCGAAGCTCGCGTTAACTCGCTCCGCAGGGTAATTGGAATCGTATCGAACTGCCCTCGCGGTTCGTTCCTCGTCCCTAATTGGCGATAAACGGACGTAATCGTTGGTATATTCGAACCGTTGCTCATGGCCGAGCATGGTCGCGCGAGCAACGATAAGATCGCGACCGGTGGCCGGTGAGTTTCGCGCGAGAAACTCCCTTGACGCGCGGCGTTATACGACCCGCTGATATATCGACTCGTTCTTTCGAGCGGACTCATTAACTCATTAACTTAGCGAGAAAAATGGCCGGCCGTATATCAAGCGGCGGCCGGTAATCAAGCGGTCATTCTTAACGCGGTCATAAATTCGCAAATTAATATAACCGTCAATTAATTAAATCAAGCTCGCCGCGATTTCTCTGGCTACGATCGCCGTAGAATTGTAACAATTGCCGTTCGCGGACTCTGTCAACCGAGTAATTGCAGTTAACGCGCTCGTGAATCGGACCCGGGAAACTCGTTTGCTCGGTTGGCTCGCGGCGGAAACTCCATCGGACCGGGATCATTCGAACCGTTTAATTGGACGATTATCTCTTACACGCTTTTCGTTCCTCGCTTTTTGCCCTATTCCACTCCCGTCTCTGACAGGTGAAATTAATTTCGAGGAAACGGTATAGTTATTCTAGGCGAATCGGCTCATGCTACACCTTTGATGATCGTGATTGTGGGTTTTGAAAGCCGATCGCAGAGGTGCCGATAATTGTTCGCTTTGATTGCTCTTCTTCTCTTTGAAACTTCAAAGGAATTCCGGTTCCTATTCATTTCACTCATTATTTCATATTATCGAGCCGCATTGGTGATATAATTTACCTGCAAAATTCTTGTTCAATGTGTATTTTTGATAGTAATCTTTTCTTGGTAATGATAGTACTTCTGAATTACAGTGCGATCATTTTGTCGTGACTTATGATAGATAGATTGACTAGGATAGGTCGTCGTTTCTCCTGATATTTCCATCTTCTCTATTAGACGGTACAAATACGATTTTGCAACGACTACATTATTTTCTTGATAAATATCGCAAGGAACAGCGTGGCATAAATGGATCTTGTCGGCTGACATGTTTGTTCTACTGTCATTCGCGACAGATTAATTAATCGAATATTAAACCACTATTTTACATAGCTCACAATACAACAGTTATTGTTTTTAACCTGCTCGTAACATACGCAAGACTAAAAAAACTTCAATAGCCATATAACGAACAGAACTTTCCGGTAGACCTAGTTGATTGAACAAACTTGATACTTGTGTCGTACATTTTGCTCAACAAACTAGTTTTCGACGTAGAAATAAGATTACGTCAGATAATTGTATAGTTGGTTTAACTTAATCTTCTAATCTCTATTTAACACTTCGCTGACCGAGACTAATGATCAAACTTCGATACATTGATCATGGTAAAAACAGTCTATCGAATGTTTGAACTTTTTAATTGAATACCAATAAATAAGTTGGATATTGCTTAATTAACTTGCTTTATTTAACAGTCAAGAAAATAAATTCAATCTTTAAATTATTTAAATGAAAATAAAATTTATTAAAACTGTACAATCTAATAAACTTCTCAACATTATTTATATTTTTTTAATTACTTTACTTACATAATTATCAAAATATTGCCACAATAATGAATTTTCGAGGAAGCTTCGCAAACTAAAATTTATATATAACAGAAAAATTGTGTATCGGGTCGGAAGTGTTAAATATTCATAGTTCCTCTAGTTCAGAGGTCCAATTCAAAGAATCTCCAAATCTATCATCATCAGCCGTCATATGTAGCTTCCAGTTTCACCCGTATCTCCCTGGTGTCCCCATCCGGTAGAAGAGTGCGTAAGAAGAAGTCGCTTAAGAAAAGAAAGGGTTGCTCGTCGCCTCGGTGTGAAAGGACAATGGCGAGAGCAGACGGGCAGGGATCTTTGAAAATAAAAAAAAAAAAACTCTCATAAAAGGGATTAAACGTCGCACGGGACTCGAGTTTAATGGCGCGTAAAGGTTCGACGAGCCCCTTGGATACGTGGAACTCGCGTGGTATGGGGACGAGTCGAATGATGACAGGAGGGTTGCCTGCTCCCCTGACCCCTGTTCTCCCCTCCGGTGTTCGTTGCCGTACTCCGGTGCACGCTCGAGCAGTCGAGGCGGTCTCTGTAAGCTGATATTTGGAGCAGGTCGATCGACTTCATTAACGAGCGAGTGCCGGGCAAATATTGACTCTGGCCCGTGGAAACTGGGGTACTAGGTGCACGCGCGTACACACCAGGCGGTTCGTTCCTCTTTCATCTTGGACGAACGCTTTTTATCCGCCCTGGGCCAATGAGACATCGATGAACAGATTATAGACTCGGGTCTTGTTGCTCCTCTACAGCCTGCACGCTTGGCCCTCGGCTCATCTTCGGATATTTTTGCATATCAGTGCGAAGGGACGCTTCTCAGCTGGTTTATCTGATACTTCGTGCTCGTGATAAGCGTCTCGGTCGAAACGGAACTCGCTACCGCCTGATCTTCCCAACCTCTGGAATTCGGTTACCAGTAAAGAATTTTCTGAGATGAAACGATGCTTTTGGAATTTCTACAACCCAGAAAACAACGGAGCAGGGTTTCCCTGAAACATTTTAATAATGAACGTTGTTTTTAATTACAGCGATAATTGCCATAATTTTCGCGAATTTTCTGAGACACTTAAGGGCAGTGAAAGATCGATCTATCTGCGAGGCAGACCAGCCTTGGCCCGAATTAACCTTCGTGGGATAGCGTCGATATCGATCGTCGGAGACGCGTGTAGATCCTTTGTAAAATCAATAGGCTCGGCTACTTAAATGGTACCGTTCGCTGCTTATGGCCACGGATACGGTTACGAAGGTTGAATCGATGCGCTCCGTGATTTACTGTTTATCGCGGGAGCACTGTTAATCAACGTCGGGCTGCGTGCACGGCCGATCTAGCTTCGAATATTCCTCGCGTGGTCGCGCATCGATGGAAACAACGTCCCGATATTAGCTCCGCGCCCCGTTTTTGCACCGCTTAACCTTTCCCTCATCGAGATCCTCGTTCACCGGCCACGCTGCTGCGAGCGGAAACCTCCGCACCGCTCGAGCATTCTCACGCGGCTTTAAGATTTGCTTCTGGTACGTTTACGATCCAATAATACAACCAGTAATATTCGAATAATTAAGCTAGATTAACTAAGCGAATTAACCGAGGTAAAATAGTCAGAGTTTCAGTATGTCTGACCACACTTGTTCATTTCTACTGCGGCAGTCAACGATTGGTATCGCGAATTTAATATAATTAAATCTATCCTAATATCACCCATCTGTTTTAAATTCAATCCTAACAACATCTTTGTATGTAAATTCATTTCAAACTTGGTATTCTTTATTTGAATCCGTCCTAATATCACCAACCTTTATTTAAACCTATCCTAACAACATCTTTGTTTATTAAATTCATTTTGAACTTAGCCTTTTTATTTAAGTGGAAGAATTTTTCTTACAATAATAATGCAAGGTAGAGTAGGAAAAATTCAAATTGAAAAATGAAACAATTTTCATAAAAGTGTGTCGTACTTCACACTGACCTATTCTACTGTGAAAGGTAACATTAAGTTGTTACATAATCGAATAAAAAATCATCTGGTTAGAGGGCAGAAAATCTGAGAAGAAACGGGGCGAGTAGGTCATTGTCGTGGCCACGGTAGAAAAAAGAAAAGGAACGAGGAAGAAAAAGGTAAAAAAGTAACTATGCTCGAAGTCCGTTTCTCCGCGGAGAAAAGAGAGGATGGTCTCGGCTCATCAGCAAGAGGAATGAAAGAAAGAGCGGGCGTCAAACAACTGCGTCGAGAAAAAACTTGGAAACCTTAACGAACCTGCGAGTCGACTTCTCTTTTACTCTCTCCGTCTGCCGTTCCCTCTGGCTCGTCTTCTGCCATTTCTCTGTCCCTCGGTCTCTCGGTTAATACGAGAGGCTACCGTTCGCGGGCGCCAGCTTGTTTCCATTAGAAGAACAATTGCAAAGGGACGATTAGAAGGGCCGAGTGTCGCGGCTTGACTCTAATTACAGTCGCTTTGAATTCTCGTTAAGACACTCGCGATCTTTGTAAAAACTCGTCTTTGTAGAGATTACCATTCTTTTCGAAGGATCGTCATTACAACGATATTTGTAGCATTTCGGAATGTCGCGACTTCTGAGAGGGTTGCAAAGTGTTTCCCGAAGAATTCTTAATGTTATTTTTATTAAAAATTACGTCGCGTCAAATTCTTTCAAATTTTTCTATCGTACAAGGATAATTAAAATCGTACTTGAAAGCCGACAGACGAAGGACTGTAATTACTGAATATAACGAACGGCCGAACCTACTTTGTGGAAACTTGAATTCAACGTAAACAGTGATTACTCGATTGCGGTTGAATTTTAACCAGAAGCTTCAATTATGTAATTAAATATCCTTTTCGGTTCGAGCAGAATTCGATTGAAAAACGCTCGGTTCTGCGCAAGGTCCGAACCGGCCATCTTTGGCCAGATAAACGTAGGCGACATTAGAGGAAGCCAGGTGCGCTCGAGGTCCCTCGGAGCTTCCCTTATCGGATCATCTATGGTCTAATTTTATTCCAGTTTACCCGACCATCGCCCTGACACCACGACCTACGACAGATACCTTTTACCGAGATACCACTGATTTATGACCCTGAGGACAGAGAAAACTTCGGCTTGATTCAACAGGGATAAGCTGACTATCCCTTCGATCCATTCTTTGGCAAATCATGTTGGGTTACTATGAACCCTTTAGATATTTGGCCAAAAATAGAAAACTAATAGCAAGAATTGTGGATGTTGAATTATTATTTGTCTTTGAAGCATAAAAATAAATAATAATTACAGAGACAACACTATAAGGGAAGGATTAATTAACCCTTTGAGGACGGAGCATTCTTAAGCTCGTAGACAATTAATTTAAAGAAGTAATACCTATATTATAAACCTTTACTGTCAACAGTTGAATATAACGCAATATGTACGGAATTATAAATTATAAATTACTATAACAATTATGTTTGGATCTACATTCCTCGATTGTTCGCAAAGGGTTAACACACTAATAAAAAAAAAATCATGTATATCCTATATTTTCATGGCATACAGAATCAATAGAGAAAATAATTGGTTGTTGTGAACTGCACTCGAAGCAATGTCAAAGATCACGTCGACGAGAGCAATGCGAGAATACGATGAGGATGGAAGAAAATCGATCGTCGAGAGTGGTTGCACGACGAACGCCTGAAGCATTAGCGCAGGATGAATCGTGTCAGGGGCGATAATGGTCGTAAAGAAAGCGGGAGAATAATTTTTCAAGCTCCTCTTCCCGGTAATCCAAATAGCGTTCGAACGTCCGTAAGATATTGTGAGAGGAATAAAAATCGAAACGAACGCGGAGAACCGGTTCGTCACCGCCTACCCTTGAACACCAGTCCCGTTTCTTATCTTGCCAAGGATGAATCGGGCTAAACTGACCCACCAATTATCCTTCGAATAACGCTATTTCTATAATTGCAGATGAACCAACAGTGCAAGGTCTGCGGCGAACCGGCGGCTGGTTTTCATTTCGGAGCATTCACGTGCGAGGGTTGCAAGGTAAGGATCTATTTAATAAATTTTTCGTGAAACACTTTAATCAGTTGATTACTGATGACAAAAAATATAATGTATCATGTTGGCAACTATTTCTGCGGCTTTCATATTTTTGTAAAAGGGGATGCAAAAAATTATATTTTTTTAGTAAAATTTTTAATCAGCGTCAGAAATTTAATTGCTAATTTATTATTTTCTCACAGAGTTAACTTTGTCGCGTGCTTTGTATTAATTTAAAAAATCTCAATAACAATACTAAAATTTTCCAAAATGGTCAAAAAATGTGCGCATACAAACAAACGTATGGTGTCGTGTAATTAAAGAATGAAAGTAATTTGAGTGTAATGGGACATAATCGCGACACAGGCATCCACTCGTTAAAATCAGCGACCATAGATCGAAGCAGCTGCGATCTACGCTTTTCAATATTACCTCAGAGACGAGGCACCTTGTCGTATCCACTCCAGTTTAGAACAGGGGGGAAGTTTAATAAGCCGTGCCGAATCGCGAAAAGGAACAACAGGCACGTATACGTCGAGCTATCGACGAAGAAGGTGAGAAAGTCCGATCCCGATAGACGCGAGAGCGGGACGTTCGATGAAAAAACGTTCGGCCGTCTCGAATCCGTAAGTGGTCGAGAGAATCGAGCGCGTCGAATCGATTATCTCAGATCGTCCTCCTTCGGGAACGGTTCCACGGGGGACGCGATTGTTTCAGAAACCGTGACACACGATACGGACCAATCACGTTTCCCTATTATACTTCGGAATCGATAATCAAACGCTTCGTTTCTTTTTCCATCGTTTCGATAATTAATTTAATGTGTAACGCTCGATGGCGCCGTTAAAAGATTGAAAAAAGCCCTAATGCGCTTGAGAGATCGAGGCAGTTAGCCCATAACGACACTATTAGGGTATGCAAATTAGATTATAACGATAGGAAAAAGAAGGAAACGAAGGAACTACGATACGACGCTATTAAAATATCTCTTCTTCCACTCGAGTAGCAATCGGAATACTCAAAAAACATTTTTGTTCGTCATTAGTAAACAACGAAAGTAACGAAGTGGTTCGACCGGCATCGAGTAACTTTTGAGAAATTCCTCTTTCGTTCGAAGGCTCGGGTGGTGACATCGAAGCCGTCAAGCGTTCTCGCTCAAAGTCTCGCGGCAATCGCAGCGTCGATCTTGAGCCGTATTTCACGAGCGGGAAGCGGACTCGTCCGAAACCCAGATCTAACCCTCGAAATCGCAAAAATCCTCCCCCTCGTGCGGTCGTACGACAAGCGGGTACGTTCAGTTGTCAGGTAGCCGCGGGATGCAGCAAAGCTGGATACCGCGCGCTTTCATCGCGATGTCCTTCGTGGGTAGCCGTGTGCGCCGGCAGCGATCGATAAGGACGGAAATAATATTCAATCGGCGGATTCCGCGACGCACGTGCTCGCGGGAACGCGAACGACAAGACGACCGACCGAGTCTCGTTAGAGGTACGAGGCCGTAGGGTGTTGACCCTTGCTCTTGTCTCTCGTCCCACTAATGTGGTGCACCGTGGAATATCGGTACCGCATACTAAGTGACCCATCCGATAGTAATTGGACCTCATTAAGGCAACAACGGGCCACGGCTGTCCTCTGTTTCCTAGCGGCGCACCGCGCCGGTTGTGCGTTCCTTCCCTTTCTCGAAGACCGAGCCAATAGATAACGCGTTTTAGGTAAATTAGACACTCTCTCTCTGCGGGACTAGGATCGAACAGAGCTGAGGGAAAATACGGCCACCGCGCGATACGGATTTATGTGTGGATCCCTATCGTTGCTTACCTTCGAAAGCGGCCTCGTCTCCACGATCGGCATTTTCTCCTCGTTTTCTCTATGTATGCGTCGAGTGCTTGTAGGTGAACCCCTTTAACGGAGATCCCTTGCGCTCCGTTTCGTCTTGGATACATTTACGATAAGCACTACGACGTTTACGTGTTTATTAACGCTTTCTTGATCGAGCGAAGCATGAAATTGGAGTGTCTAGCTGGTAAGATCGGTCTTACAACATTCTTTGATCTTTACGTCAGTTGATGAATCTATTGAATTCTTTCAAACCTCTCTGATCTAATTTCTAATTTTTCATATTCAAGATGGTATCGTCAATTTTGAGATACTCTTCTTAGATTTCGAACGATCCCACGATGATTCAGAGAAGTTTCTACTCTGATTTTTCCATAACGAGCGAGTTACCGTTAGCGAATCTGTTTTTTCTTGCTCCTGATCCAGCATCCATCAAACGGTTCGTACCCTGGAGTGAGGCAAACCCTGGCTCGATTGGCGCGCGAAAATTTCTCATACGAATTGAATGTTTAATTAATGATCACGGATCGCCGACGCGGGATCGCAATGAAAGACGATACGCCGGGCCGGGGAATTAATATTATCATCGTGCCGTGGTACGTTGGTCGCTGGCGTAACCGTGTATATACCATCGTACCTCGAGAGAGGCCGGAACGTTGCTCTCACGGCGTTTTCGATGTTATCGCGGGATATATAACGGCGCCATCGGACCCTGATATCGAGAGCCGCACGAAAGTCCAGAGGTGAGAATTAAAGGCATTCGACTTGGCGACCGCTCTTTCGCATACGATTCTAAGCGCCTCGAAGATTGTCCGATTCTTTTATTCTTCTTGGAGACTTCGTCGAAGGCAACCAGTCGAAACGAGATTATTTTTTTTTAAAAGACATCTTTGAATTCAACTGTTATTAAAAACTGCGGATTATTATTTGAAAATTTAATTGCTATGGATTTCACAATTCATAATTAAAAGGTTACATAAAATATAAATACTTTGTGCCAAATTTTGGTTACCTTTACGGGAATAAAAATGGGCGGTTCGTTGTGGTTTTGTAAGCAAAAACAATCGAGTGAAAGTAGAAGTTTCTAATTTATACTTTGTTTCGACTTTGAATCAAGGGTACATTCTCACGGAGTTAGGGCGTCGTTGCGTAGGGAAGGGAAAGAGAAAGAGACTCGGAGGTTCGGGAAATATTTGAAATAATTTACCAGTCCGCGCATTACGGGAGCGAGCTGAGAAACGAGGGACACTCATTAGCATACTAACGACTGCCTCGAATTCCCCGCGTTACACCGGAGAAGAGCACTACCTCTCCCTCTTGTCCCCCTTCTTCGTTCGGACTTCTTCCATTTTTGGTTGCACCGCGTCCTACGAATGTACGTGAAAGACAACGTATGATCCCGTTCTCAGGCTCGACAGTAGAGACCGATTGATAATCTAAGAAAATGAAAATTTTCCTCGTGTACAGAGAATGTTCCACATTTTAAACATAAATAGCGTCGAGGCAGTAATATTCGTAATTAAAATCTCCCCTTTCGAAGCAGAGTAAATTAAAATTCCAACATTTCTAATAATAATTCCATGCTCTATTTATGTGAAAAATGTTAAATAAGATGATACCATCGAGCTCTACCAAGAGAAACCAAAGAATTCCACGAAGAGGCGAGTCCAAGGTCTCCTAAAATCTCCACAAATAGAATCCGAGCAGACTCTAATCCATTGGTCGAGTTCTGCCGTCCAGTTTAGCGGCTCGTGGTATCGTGTGGCGTTCGAATACCACGTTCGTTTGAAAATAAAAATAAAGGTAAAAAGGAAGAACGTCTCTCGGTCAGCCGAAGGCCGATCGAGAGGATCCAGAGTGCAGCCTGCTGCGCGTTCGCGTATGAATATTAACGCGCGGGTGACCTGGCCCCGGCCCCGGCCCCACAGCCCCGGGTCCCTGCTGCACCAATTTGCAAGCCTCGACACGCTCGTTAGCGTGTGTGTCGTTAGCTGGAAGGGGAGGAGAATTCGGGGATATTCGCGACGCGTTGCGATGCAAATCCGACCCGGAGGACCATTGTTTCGCGACGATTATGCGCGACCGACATCGCGAAAAACTTTTCGTCGCCTTGCCTTGCACCGCCGAGAAGAGACGAGTGATTCACGCGAGGATCATTTGCGTTATTCATCGAGAGACAAGCTATTTCGAGGAGAAACGACGCTTCTTTTCGCCGCCTCGAGTCGACCCCTTTTCACTCGAACCGTGTCGAGAATGGCCTCAGCCTGGAATCCGAGGGACTTCCGGTGGAAGGATCAGAAAAGGCACTTAGCTGACACGAGTGGCGGATTTTCCGGCCGGACGAGCCCGCTTACAACAGGACAACGTCATTTAGCGCTGTTACACGCTTTTATAAAGGAAGATAAAAAACTGACTACTTTTACATTTCCACGAGAAAACTATTTCTTTTTTCTTACGGCTCAATTTTCAAGAAGAATTTTCAAAAAGGAAAGCTGATTTATGCTTTCGCGAGGAATTGGACGGAAGAGAAAAGGAATCAATTGGCGTGCGCGTTGTCGGCAATTCATTTGGCCGCGGCGTTTGTTTCGCAAACGCGTCGACGATACAATTGCAAAGACTCGACGCGGGTAACATCGAAAGTCCCGGCGTTCCAGCCTTTGCGTAACCGTGCTCCGAGTTGGCGCGGAATCGTTACGATTTGCGACGCGAGCGGAACGAAAGGAACGACCGATTCTCAACGGTCGCGGTGGCTCGGATAAAATACGGGACGTGACAGTTCTGTCTAAGGGACTCGTGTCGAGTCGATATATTCTGTCGCTGATGCAGGTACCGAACACTCCCAGCGAATCAATATAAAAGCAGCGAAACAGTGGGGCAAGAAAACTAACCGGTCGACTAATCTGTCGATCGTGACGGGAAACGCTAATCGCTCCTCGCGAAATCCACGGCTGCCAAGGAAATCGACCGACTAAACGGTTTCCCTGAACGGTTTCTGGTGCTGTGCCATATCGCTCTGGCAACTGTCTCGTTTCAACTCGCTGTCGCTTTTATTTCGTACCTCGTCGCTGTCCGAACGAAGAAGAAGCCTTCTACTAGTATTTGCGTGAACGCGTGCACGCGTTGCATAAAACCTTCTGGTAATCCACTTCGTCGTGACGTAACGATCTTGCTTCGATACGTTTCTATGTACTTCGGTGTTTTCTAACGCGGGCCAACAGACTCGGACTCGAGCTCTTGCATAAGAATATCTTCAACGAGAATCCAAATGCGATACGTGTCTGTCTATCGCTCTTTTTCTTCCTTTCGATGCTCTTTGATCGTCGAGTTTGTCGATATTAAATTAGATTTTTTATATTTGTACAGTAATATTCATGGAATTATGTCTGGAAATTGAAGCAAAATTGATAATTTTTTAATTATAATCAATATCTTATGGAGTAGATAAAAATAATCTGTATAAAATGTTAAGTATCGAACGCACGAAATTGATCACCGTCAATTATTGAACTTCTGAAAGCTCGTTCACCTTAGCAACAAACGTTCCGCTATCTCTACCCTGTCGACACCAAAACGCCGAGCGAAGATTCACGGCCGGAGGTATCGATGGCCTGTTAAATCGACCTCTCGAACTCGCCTTGAAATCGAACGCAGGTGACACGGGAACTCTCCTGTGACCTCGAGTTCCTTCGTGTACGCGCACGCTCACGCTGTCCGACGAGTGCCGTAAACTCGATTATACAGGCAATCTTCGCGGATATCTTTGCCGGCACAATTAGCTCTCTCATAAAGCGACTTAAGCTCGGGCAATAAGGTGGCGCGTGTTAACACACGCGAAGAATCCGAGTGCAGTCCTCTTCCGCCTGCATCGTCGCGTCGTTCTTTTACGCGGCTTCCTCTTCGCCGAGCTACGAGGCGATTCGGTTGGCAACTTCTGCTTAACTGCCGCTATTACGTCGCCTAATTGCCGGCCATTTAAATACCGCCGTTGCAAATAGATCCTTCTTGATAAACAAGCCCGCGATCCATCGTGATGGAACGAGTCGAAGCTACCTTTCCGAACGTCGTCCAACAATTTCGCTATCGAAGAATTTTTCTAATCTTCAATTGCATATTTTTTTTCTAATAATGTCACAGAATCTGAACATTCAGTTTGGTATGTCTATGCTGAGATAATCATAAAGGAAATAAAAATCTTCGTCGGTATTCATCTTCGAATGCCTGGGCGTAAAACGTGCGACGGGGAGGAAACCGCGAACCGCAACGCGTCGCTCGTATAAAGCGGCGATTTACGAGCGAGCAGGGTGGCTGACACGGCGCGGAAAAGCGCTACGAAAGTCACCTTCGCTCGTATGTGGGCCAAATCGCGGCAATGTCCGCTTTACGTGCCTTTTACGAGTCAATAAATCGTGATCTATCGATCGAACGCCACTCCGCGAACCCGTTGTCCGTCCTCAGCTTGTCAGTCCTGCGAAATCGTAATATCTCTGACATAATTTAACGTGCGCCTGGTAATTCAATTCTGTTTAGAGAACTAGGAAGGAATTGCTCGTTCCCAGCACAAGATGTCTTTCGTAGCCTGGAATTTCGTAATGAAACGATGCAGTTAGTTCGATTTTCTGTTCGAAATAATAAGGATGATGAACTTCGAGGATACAGGTCGAAATTTGTCTGACAAATTGATGTTGACGAAGTTGAGATTCTTGGAGGTGATCATTTGGAGTGGTAGTTGAATGCAAGTAACAGATCAAGTTTGTTGGACTTTATAAGGAAGTTAAGTGACAGCTGTGTTCTGGGTAAATTGGTTCTTGTGATACTATTACTGAAGTATATGGGCATTTTTGTCTTTCTTCAAATACAGTGTCTCTAGTACCCCTTGAGATTTTGTAATAAAATTATAGAATACTGAAAATATTAAAAATATTTTTGAGAAAATTTTTCCACTTTCCACATTTATTTTTGTAGATGGATTCCTGTGGCCATTATTAATTATGGGTATCCCTTTAAAGTATAGGTATTCAATTTCAAATTTCAGAAAACTACTACCGCCCAGAAATTTAAAAAAGGTTTAAACAACCGACGATATCAGAAGTCGAAACTCGAACAAAGGAATGGCCCAGTTCACGCCCGAGTATCACTGTTGCCACAGACGTCGCGCCCTTGAGAATCGGTATTTAGCATTCATGGGACGCTCGTGTCCGACCGACGCCGGCATCGCGACGATCTTTTAAGAACGATCGAGCTTGCGTAAACACCAGAGACGCCGATTGACGCAACCAACGAATTCTCGCGAAACGATTCGCTCTTGGAAGTCCCGTAGACCGGATCCAATTCGCAGGAAAGAAATTCCAGTTCCAGATAGTTTCTTTTTTTTCTTCTAAACGCCAGTGTCGAAAACGACGCGTCTCAAAGGTTCGACCGTCGAAAATCGTCGGTGAAACGGAAGCACCGTGTAATGAGTTGCGCGTGAAATCGTTTCAACTTCTTATCCGCTCGTTGAATACGCTCGCGCACGAGGGATTGCGTGCCGAGCGGTCGCATTTGCATGCGACATGACTAATGAGACGGGAGATTGAGGTTTCTGGTAGACTTCGCAATGATTTTCAAGACGTTCTACAATGATTTTGGCAATTGCGATTAAAGAATGAGGGTACCATCCTCGTTTACAAGAAAAAGATACTTAAAACGTGGAAAAATAATGAAAACGGAATATTGATAAACCAACCCTTAAACGGCGGACCATGGAGAGATTCTCGATTTTAATTTAATTCTCTATTGAATATTATTTTCATTTTTAAAATTTTACATTATTCCTTCAAAAATTGAAGCTCTTTTTAATATCCTTGTATGTATATCTTTTGAAATTCGGTTCCCAATCGACCCGCACTCCGTTCAAGGATTAAGGAATAAGAGAAACATTTCACTTGAATCGAAAATTTTTCAACAAAACCTAATACGATAGATTCAAAGTGTACATATGGAGTCAGGATTCAGTATATCCTGGCTTTCACCGGAAGTACGCAAAAGAGACACGCGCCTGGCTATTGTAGACTCGTAAATAAACGCGTCTCGGGGTTGCGTCGCGTCTACGTTGGCGGCGACCCGTTGTCTGCTAAATCTGTCTATCTGTCTGCAAGACAATCGTCGTTCCTGGTTCGCAAACGAGGTGGCTGTAACTTTGCGAGTCACGCGAGCTGGGCCACGGATGAAATATCGAACGCTTAGGCAGCCGTGGAAAGCGTTCGTCGAATGATTATCAAGCTGGAATCGGATTCACGCGAGCCGTCTCAACCGCTGCGGATCCACACGAGGATGATCTTTCGGATCGAGTAAGGTCGATCGTTCGTGTAACGAGGAAACTCTGTATTGTTTTCTCGGGATCGACTCCCCTTATCGCGCCACCTTATCGTTTACCGTTGAAAATTAGCCTCGTATTCTGGCTAACTGGCTTCTGAAAAGTGAAAGCAAAGAGGTAATAGATGTACGAGAAGCGTATCGAGATTTCGGAGCATGAGAAGTTGTTGGTTTTTCATAATAGGTTTGATAGAAAAATCAACTCTACTTTCTATTGTATGTAACAAAAATAATGATAGCTATGAATGTTAACGTTGAATGCCATGGGGGTGATCGGTGACCGGCACCGCAAATTACATATGCCTGAATGATTAAAAGGAAACGATAGAAAAATTTTAAATAATATTGCTATTATATAAATAATGTAAAATAGCAAGTAGAAGGCTTGAAATTAAAAAATTAACTATTCCTATTTTTAATAACCAGGGAGGGAACGAACACTGTTTAATGTAATGTACTATAAAATTTGTAATGAGACACATAACTCTGTTATTAGTACATTCACGAAAACTACCCATTTTCATTGTAGCAGTCAACGTGTTAAGGTTCAGATACTTCAAATGAAAAATTAAGTGATGGAATCAATAATATTTGCTACTATAGAGTGTCTTTCTTCACTATGGCAGCTAATACCTCGAGTGAATTTCGAAACAAGATTAAATAATAATCCAGTATATGAAAAAAACTCATTCACAAATGACTACCGTCATTTCTATTTCTAACAGCCGTCTCATTCCAATGTCCAATCCTCATCAATCGCGTATCAAAAGCTTGACAATTTCATCGTCCGTCGTTATTCATTATTCCCTGTACCGTCCAGTTGGATTGATGAAATTTGATCCAAACATTCTTTTGCTCTCCGACATAATGGAGAACGTAGGCAGGGAACGATCGCGGATTACGCCTCGATTAAGCAACAGTTCGGTAGCGTATCGATAAACAATCGGGTGGCAGTCGCCGAAGCCGTAACGATTTATCGTTTGCTTGCGAAACCCGGCTCTCTGTCGATCGTTCGACATTTTCCATGCACTTTCCTCCCCTCCCTCGGAATATGATCGAGCAATTAAATCCATCTCGCGAATCGCCTCCGAGATAATGGTATGCGCGGCCTTTGCGCCGCGACATCCGCGCGGCAACACATTTTCCAGCCGCACGCAACGGATAAATCACGAACGCTGCCCGATCGATCACGTTCCTCGATCCTCCCAGAGCTCTTTCTCTTCTATTTTGCCCGTTCCCCAGGCTCTACCCTTTTCGGCTAGATCAAACTTTTCCTTGTTGGTAAAATTTGAATATCACGATCATGAATCAGTTAGGATCGTTCG
This sequence comes from Osmia bicornis bicornis, assembly GCF_907164935.1. Taxonomy (NCBI): domain Eukaryota; kingdom Metazoa; phylum Arthropoda; class Insecta; order Hymenoptera; family Megachilidae; genus Osmia; species Osmia bicornis. The sequence goes on along the minus strand of NC_060221.1, from coordinate 6,589,978 downwards.
ATTCGAGCGTAGATCGCGGGAGGAAAAGCGAGTGGCCTGAGAATGAAAATATAAGGGGAGATCTCTCGGAGCATGACTTTTCCATCGTCAGCCGATGTTTTCTCGCGATCCGAGAAATAATTCTTCTCTGTATCGAGGATCTCTGGCTGTACCTCGTCCAGCGTTTTTCTCACGCGCAGAGAGGTCGGTCTTTCTCCAAGAGGAATACGCCTGACGGTTCGAAAGCACGCTCGGTACACGCGTCTTTCGCTCAGCGCGATCAATCCGCTAGCATGTCGGGCTATCCGAGTTTGGATCCTCGCGAGTTCCACTTCCTTCGAGATCGAACGCGCGCGGCTAATGTAAGCAAATAGCTCGCGCTCAGACAAATTCCCCGCGACCATATCGGGCCCGAGGGAAAAATCAGCTGACGTACGATCCTGCTCGGGACCATAAAGCGCCCCCGGAGGATGCGAGCTTTCGAGACGCGACGGCTGAAACACCGGCTCGTCTCACCGCGGGAAGATCGATGACTTCCTGATGGAGAAGTTGCCCGAGATGTTCGCTCTCCGCGTCGGGAATACGTTTACCTCGCGTGTTCTTCGATATTTTAAGGGTGTCCAAGGAAAATGAAACGACGGATGAAAGGAATATTTATTACGATGATTATTTTGGCATCGTTGAAACGAATGTTAATATTCTTATCAGTCAGGAAGGTATTAGGGTAATAAATTTCAAACAACACTTAATTTTTCAAACGTTATTTAATTAAATTTCGTATTCGTGCAAATCACAATTTTAAGCGTAGAGATATGGGAAATTTATAAACATATAAATTCTTCAATATTTATAGAAACGATGGAGTATAAATCAAATACTTTCATTTCATAGAATTAATATTTCATCCTAAGTGGGAAATTTATAAATTATTTAACATGCTATAAAGAAATGGAACTATCGTAAGATAGAATGAAGGATGAATTTTTCCAGACATTAGACAGCCCGCGGTTTCGTTATCATCTAACGCATAAAACATCACCGTCTCGATGGTTTTGTCGGCTACCAAGACGTTGATTTACTTAGTGATTCACCTGCACAAAGCGGGACGAAACGTTACACGGATATATGCTGTTCAGACTTGATTTCCCTTAGTTGTAACGAATTGAAGAACGTAGTCGATACGCCGTAAATTAGATGCATGTTCCCCGTGTTAGCATAAGTATACGTAACCTTTTGCCATTTTATCGTTTCGGATTGAAGTAATAGACTGGTGATAATCAATTGCAGACCACCTAATACTACGTTACACACGCGAAGAATGATAAATTATGATGTTGGTTAAGGGGAGATCAGAGCGGTGAGAGTGTAGCAGCTGGTATTGTTCCCTAACGCACCATAAACTGGAAAATAGTGGCTGAACAATTTATGTTTATTTAGTGTATTTCCTTCGTTTTTTAAAGTACAAATACTGAATTATGAATTGGTTACGCTCATCATCGGTAATAATAAAAATTTCTTACACGATGTTAACATTTCCTATCTTTCTAATCTGAATTTACTGAATTTTCATCGATAATGCCGCGATCAATTTTCATGCTTTCCAAGAAAACACATGATTTCACGTGGAACATTGTTCTCTATTAAACTTGATTGCGTCGCACGTAGCGCCAGTGAAACGAACTCGCAAAATCGCGATTGAGAATCAGCATACAATGACGGTCGTTCATTGTTCCCGCGGTTAGGAACTGTCGCCGTGCGATCTGCAATTCAATTCGCAATACCGTAGGACATGGTAAGCATGCCGTGTCATAAAAGCGCGTTAAACTTAGCCAAGTTGAATGACGAGGCATTATGATCGTTCTGACACCTCGAGTCTCACAATCTGTCTACCTGTTTTCGGTCGATTTTAAAAAATCTCCTTCTTCGTTCATTAATTCAGGAAATAACTCGAATACTCGATAATTCAACATGGATAACGAGAAACGATAGCTCGAAATTTCCTCGAATGATCTATCGACATAATCAGTGATCCCGTGTGATCGCAGTGTTCGATCCACGAACGAGTCGACGCAACGCACCGGCTGGAAATCGAAACGAAAACGAGAGTGGCTCAGGTCTCTCATTCAGCATGCAGAACGCACATCAGCCAAGGTCTCGGGACATGACGTCAAGCGGTTCGTTGCTTTTCAGCGATCCCGTTTCGCTCGAGTTCCCCTGGATCTTCGCCAAAAATCCTTTATTTCTTTCGATCTCGTAATCGAGCCTCGGATACCATCCTTCCAAGAATCGTACAATTCCAAAAAGAAGCAAATTGATGAAACGACGTGAATTGTATATCGAGTGGCTCAAATAATCTTGAAGACAGAAATGCAAATAAATAATATTTTTTTAAATTTCTAGATCAGAAAAATAATAATTATATTCTCTTTATTTTTTTTAAATCTACAATGACCATCACTAATATTGACAGTCCAAGTCTTAATGGAGGGATCATTTGGAACCGGTGCACTCGCTGTTGCAGCACGTTGCATTGGTGCATGCACAATGAGAATCGTAACTCAGTAACGCGTTCATAGATTCTCGAACAGTGTTAAGTCGATCGTTGGAACGTCGATCGTGCCGCGTGGCCAGTCATGCGCGGAGCCGATCGAGACGCGGAATGAACGCGCGAGACGGGAACGCGCTATTCTCGTGAACGTCGGCGGCTATTTCTAGCCGGTGGATCTAGATAAGTCGTTACGCGGAACGGCTCGTTAGCGATTCACTCTCCATTACGGCGGGCTGAGCGCGCGCGGTCAGAGGCGGAAAAACGATTTTCACGACGTGACGAGAACGGCGTGACCGATCATTAAAAGCGCGCTACCAACAGCAGGTGGTACCAAGTAGTGCCAGGACACGGGATCCAGATCTCGCGCGGCGCCTAGTCATCCTCGATGGGAAAGTCACGGAGGAAGGAAACGCGGACGAGCACGCGGATTCGTCGGAACGAGGATGACGCGCGTTCCGCGAACCTTGCCAGCTTGAATCGCGAGCGTATCAGGGTCATACCGATGCCGTACGAATCATGCGCATCGAAACAGCAGTGGCGGGAAAAAATCGTGATGCGTTCGACGCGTCGGTGAACGATTCGTTGACTCGTTTCTTGGATAATGAGAAACAGGTGAGTTCTTTGAATTTTTCGGGGCTTTCAAATAGAAATGACGAAGCAGTCTGCGGTTTGAATTAGAATAAAATTTCAAATATTTCGTATGCGTGAAACTTTGTCGTTGCTGCATTACTAAAATCAGAGGAATGAACTGTGAAAATTATTTCAACCTCGATGCGATCTCCCCCTTTTAATCGCGTTAACTCGCGACGTCATCGGTTTTTCTAGCGCAAAAGCGTTGTTTGCAAGCTCGCTTAGCACCTCGAGCAAAGGTCGCGGAACGATTCGCGGATCGGATTAAAAAGCGATCGATCCGTTCGAAAATTACCTTCCCAGAAGGTGGTGCACGACTGTTATTTACGTTCTAACCGTTTCGATGCGCGTACGTAACGTGCGCTCGATTGCGCGCCGTTCGATTCCCGTCACGTGCGAGAAACTATCGGCGTGCTCGTGTTTTTTTCCTCTTCTTGGTCCGCTCGAGGAAATTGTTCCCGCGGCAAGCGCCGTGCCAATCGCATTCCCGACGCCGACTCGAGGAAACGTTGCCCGTGTTCGGCGCTCGAACCGATCGCGAAATTGATCGACCGGTGTAAATCGTTGACCGCCGTGTCGAGAGCTTTCGACGATACTCAACGTGCGAGCCGTTGGTTAGACCCTAAAATGGGAAAATTCGTTTCGGATGGAACCTTTATAGGTCGAGGAGTAATTAACACCGATATGGATGCAAATGAATAGTTTGATCGATGGGGAATGATGGGACGAAGGTGAGCTGAGCGGGTAATGAGGATGCTCCTTCTAAGGTGATGTTCCAGTCATGTAAATTGTCTTTGTAATGTTCACTTGTTTATTGGAATATACAGTAGCGAATTAAAATTATTATTAATACTAAATATTTTTACAATCACCTATAACAATTGAGATGATAAAAATAAAATTGCATATTTGTTTTTACATAGATCTGTGTGTGCATAGGATAAATTTAATGAATGACACGCTATAAATAATTTTCAGTTTCATAATTAATGTGAAATAAAATGAAATCACCAAAACAAAGTTCTTAGTAAATTCTGATGCATTCAAATTGACCGTGTGTATTAATGTAAAATGAATTGGTTCACATTTGTTTCTCACTTTACGAACGTCATTGCGATCCTTGAACAATTTGCATTGATAGAATATGCAAACTTCTTAGGTCAATCTTCAAACCTCCGACTCTTTCATATTGTTCATGCTATTTAACAACAGCGTTTCTCGTAACGTTAAATAACGAGGCATAAATTCTAGGATCACTCCGGTCTGTTTTCCAATAACCGCGCAAGCAATTATTCTATGTTCCCTAGGCTCATTCGTCATCGCTATATTCACAAATATTCAATCTCTACATAAACCTGAGACGATTGTGAAATTGATATTCATCGAAATTCATCATTCCGCGTACGAACTTCCAGCAGAAGTTTGACCATCGTTGCTATACCCACCAGCTATCAACCCACATTCGTATCAAGTTTAAAACACCTCTCATTAATCTCGTTCGCCTACGCGAGATCGTACTTCTGAAAACAATCGTCGAATCGTCATTTATTATAATAAAACTCGGCTGGAATTGTACCGAAAGCGAATGTTAAACGCTTTCTGACACCATTCCGATGTAACCTACGTATCGTCGAGGTGCTGTTGCATTTTTCATCAGCAATTTGTCAAACTTTCCCGCTAGGACGGTTGCCGTTCACGATCACGGACAACGGTTTCCCCGCTGGCGTTTCTATATGGCGTTACAAATCGGTCCGGGATTCCGGGCGTGCCGGCTGATTTGCGCTAATCTCGGCTTGTCCATGACGGATTTGTCGCGGTTTCCCGTAAATGGCGAACGTTTCAGCGGTAAGGAATGCTCCGCAACCGAGTCGATTCGTACTCGGACCGGTACGTGATTCGCGATCGTACGAGGACCGGCGAGCAAAAACCGGGAAACGCATCGAACACGCGCTCGCACGCATCTTGCGTAATCCTGCGAATCCTGTTGTCCCCCTTGTTTTCTGTCTACGGTCAAGATACGCGCAGCTGACCGCGCAATAAACTGTCAATGCTCCCGTTCTCCAACCCTTTCGATTCACCTTCGATCGTATCATTCGATAGGATTCTTTCGTTGGATTTAGATCTGAAAGACACATTTATGTAACGAAATTTCTTCGTGGAAATGCAAGTGAAACTGTGAAAGGATTGAAAGTATCGGGGAATGTTTTAAATGCGAGAGTTTTTGTCTGAAAGTGGATACGCGGTGTTGGTAATAAAGTTAACTTTCAGTACAGTTATACTGAGGTAGATCAGAAATTATTGAAAAACAATTGAATTTCATGAAATTTTATTAAAATACAAATTTTTGCTTCGAGATAAGCGAAGTTAGTACTTCTGATGGACAATGAGAGTTTCGTAGGAGGACGCGATCTATGCCGGTTCTCGTGTGCCGGATGGCACCGTAACCTCTTTCACACAGTCGCGGTGACAGCCAGGGATCATCTGGCGTACAGGAGCCATTTCCAACGCGTCCAACCGCGCGATCTAAGATCGTCGCCGCGAGATTTCTGCTCGGTTACCGCTGGTCTGCTCCCATCTCGCGATCATTACCAGCTTGTCAACTGTACGACGTTGTTCCTTGATATCAACGATTAATCAACGCCGCGGGGATCCGTTCTTAACATTTCGAATCTTCGATTCCGCGTTTCTCTAAGAGCGTGTACTGGAATTATAATGAATATGAATTTCATGTATTAATTTCTGCATTTGCATGATTCCATACGATAATTCTTTCGTACGTGATCGTCCACTCTGAAGGATTAATCGCTCAAAAGTACAGCTATGATTCACGGTAATAATGAAATCACGGTGTGCAGTTAAGTCGGATAATCTCGAAGCATTATCGAGGCTGAAATATGAGCGACGAATCGATAACGTGGACAGTTTCGTGATTCCTTGATCTCGTTTCGAATGTTTACCGTTATACGAGCTTTTGGGTTTTCGGACCGTTAGTGGGCCGCCCACGTGGATGTGTCAGGTGAAGCCCAGAATCCGAGCGTTTCCGGTTCACCATGAATTATGGCCGCTGACAATCACGAGTCACTGCGTTGGGACCATCCGGGGAACATGGAAATTTAAATGTCATCAGATTGAATTGTGGTGCATGTCAAATGGTCAATTCGAAAGGTAAAAGTCTGAGCTCGAAGTTTAGAAAAATGTATCTGATCGAAAGATACTTGAAGGATATCAGTGAACGAAGAATAGAGTTTGAGACGGGCAGAGGAGCAAATGGTAAATTAGTTCGCGATGCGTTTGACGTCAGCCGACAGGCGTTTAACAGTACAAGTTTCGCCAGCTTATTCACCCTCTCGAGAGGATCTGCCTCTATTATTCAACCTTCTAGGCGGATGCATGCTAATTCTCGTGACGCGCGTAACATTAAAGGCTGACGTTTAATCCGCTGGAAATCTGCGCGTGGCCTACGCAGACACGGTTGAATACACTCTCGACCCTTTATATGGCACGAACGACCCTTCCATTCCGGACGTATCTGGCGGAATCGTCGACGAAAAGAACGATGCTTTCCGTACCGTAGTTCGTTTCCACGAGCTTCTACGCCCTGTATGGAAGTTACCGGGATGACTTGCCTTTCGCGGAAACCGTGGCAAAAATTCGTCGCAATAACTCGCCTGCTTTCCCCGGGGCAAATTTATTATCAGTCAGCCAGGCCACTTTTGCCGAGGATTCCTCAGGCGGTACGCTGTTTTCTTGACCGTTTTAGTTGCCAACTGGATGCTGTGTAACACCATGTTCCATTGTATCGATCGCCAAGTGTGGAGCGAACGAACAAATGAATTTATGGGTGCAAGCGTAATTCGTTTTGGAATTAATTCATCGTTTAAAAATATAGCAATACGATATTCGTAACAAGTAAATATTTTACAATTTCCTGTGTTTGTATAAAAATGCGTTAACTATGATATATTCCCCTGTTTCTGAATCACTCGACTCACCTTGCTGTTCCATCTTCTGTTTGCAGTCATTCTTCGGGCGGACGTACAACAACCTGGGCAGCATATCGGAATGCAAGAACGGAGGGGTGTGCGTGATCAACAAGAAGAACCGCACCGCCTGCAAGGCGTGTCGACTGCGAAAGTGTCTGATGGTCGGGATGTCGAAGTCAGGATCTCGTTACGGGCGTCGTTCGAACTGGTTCAAGATCCACTGCCTCCTTCAAGAACAGACCAATGGAAATCAGAACGTAGCTCCAGGTGCAGGCTCGCCATTCGGGCCGGGCTTCCTCCCGGGTTTCCTGCCGCAGCCTCAAGGCCAACAAGGTAGCGGAGTGTACAAAGATGGAAAGGACCGTGCTTCACCTAGTCAGGAGGACCTAGCCCTTCAGTCGCATTTGTTACACGTAGCGATGCTGAAGCAAGAACGCGAGAGAGGGAACAAATCACCCCATCCGGACGACGTGGCTCTTCAAAATCAATTACGCCTGTTGGCCTGGCAGAAAGAGCGCGAGAGGGTCGCCGGTAACCCTCAGCAACCACCTGGAACACCTCCCAGAGACAGTACACCTCCGCCTTTCTACAAGCAGCAACCGCAGCACCCCGGTTCGCCGATGTTCGCCATGAACTTCGCCCAGAAGGAAGGCGTCTGTGTGCCGTCCAGTCCGTCGGATGTCTTCAGACCGTTCCTGCCGACTTATAAGAGGACGGCGGACACGCCGAGCGACAGCGGCGCGTCCTCGGTGGACGGTGGCGACGGCCAGGACACGGAGTCCAGGAGCAATTCGGCGTTGAGCTATTTCAAGACCAGCGCCGCGTCACCGACCTTGTCGGAACGCGAATTCCCACCCAGGAAGATCAACGCTACGGTCACGTTGACGACAGGCTATCATCCTCATCAGAGTCTAGGTCTAGTGTATCCACCGCCTGGTCTGGTGACACCAGCAGCGTCCCAGCATTCGCCCAGAGGTGGCGATCTTCTCCTGGTCAGTCCCAGTCCAGGCGGTCTGGCTGTGGAACAGGACGAACCCATCGACCTTAGCGTGAGGTCGAGCAGAAGCTCCCCACGACCTAGCCAATCGTCGGAAGAGGATAACCGATCGAACGATAACGTATGCGACCGCGAGAGCCCGGCGAAAGAGGAGGCCACGACGAAGAGCAAACCCCTGGACCTGACGTTGGGAGTGAAGAGGCCTGCAGAGTTGCCCATGTCGCTGTGAAGCTTCTGACCAACTGGCAGGCCCACGACGGGCTGGTCCCGAATTTCTTTCATGCCGCGCACCCATGGGTGCGAGTTGAATCCTCGTTGGAGGAGAGGTTGGACCAAGGGAGAATCGAGACGAGATGGAAACATGGTAGGATGCGTATCGGTTCTCTGATTGCGAGGTGGAAGTATGGAATGGAAAGAGAAGGTTTGAGGATACCGGAGGATCGAGGAGATCGTTGTGGTGCGAGGGGAAGAGGAATCGTTGCGGAACGACGATCGAGCCCGCCACAAAAATGTGTTCAAATCTGTACATAGGTGTCACCGAGCCGATCCGGGAGGCGAGAGATTAATTTATTGAGGCCTGATGGGCCGTTCGAATGCTTAGTTCCCTGTGCAGACACGTGAAGTTTCTCGTACGCGTATTATGCATAGAAATTATTGTGCCCCTGTATAAAGAAACCGGAGAATCGCGGATATACCGGCCAGTAGTGGAGTGCCTTAATATAATATATTTATATGAAATATTCTATATGTATATGTATGTATACCAGCAACGGACCGCTTAGGATCCTTATTATCATCTTTCTCGTGCGTACGATCTGTCGAGCGTCGCGTATTCTTTGCTTTTATTACAGGATCGAGCGCGTAGAAGCGCGAACTGGACGATTGTAAACGCGCCTTAAGCATCCGTGAACCCGTCGCATCGAGAGAGGCCAGTTAAGTAGACAAATGACGTCGCGTCGATGTTATAAAATCATGGTGCATCTTGTAAATAAGCAGAGGTAGAGGGAGAAACTCGTCTGCGAATCAGAGTAACGCTTCTGTACAACCGCCTGATGTACGCGCCTCTCGGCCAGCGTAACGGACGAACGTTTTATTCATGTTTTTCTTCTTCCGACTTTTTTTCATTTTGTACATAATAGCATATAAACGGTGAACACGAGCGGCCAGTACCTAAACGTAACGCGAAATTAAATATTTTTGTTTAATCTACACGTCTGTCTGTGTGTCACTTACTTCCCTTTATCATTTCTTCCAGGTATAACGAAAGTGGTGCGGATAAGATTGATGACCCTTTCAAAATTACCTCAATTTACAAATTTGCACTCCTGTCCCTGCAACGAGTAATAAATCATGTCACGAAGACAACAAATAAATAAATGGAATATTTATCTCTTCAGCCTTGAGAAGCAAACTCATCTCGAATCAATAATAATTAATATTCCTCCCACATCAGACTCATAATGAATTTTCCCAGAACAGCGTCTGTTCCATTTCACAAAACAGAACATTTAAAGACGTTCCTCGAAATCATCAGGAACCAAAATATATTAATACTTTCCAGTGTTCCAAACCGCAGGAACCATTGAAAGTGTCGAGCCATCAGTTTCTAAAAAGTCAGACATCAGATTCGCGGTCAACCTTGAGGATCGTTGAACACTCTTCGATTCCAACAGCTGGGACACAGTCGAGCGGGTACATATAACGCAGCTTGCAGCCGCTATTAATCAATTGCAGCAGGAAGCGCGAGAGCATTGCAAAATCGTCGAGTTACGGATACCTGCCCACGCGGCTGACCTTGCCAGGTCGAACGTTCCTTCCACGTCCGGATCGCGCGAGATCCAGCTGTCCTCCTCGTCCCTCGTCCACGCTTCGCTCGGCTCCACGTGACGCGTCTTCTCGGGCCTCGATTATCGATGCTAATCGAGCGTGGCTCAGCGAGACGTCCGCGGCGCGATAATCGGTTTACGTAACGCGCGAAAGCCGACGGGATCTTTAAATTCTGGTGCAAACCATTTGCAATTTTTTCTGATACCATTCTTTATTGATCTTTCATAATTTCGAAAAATTTTAGTCTAAATTCTAAATTCTAGATTTTAATCAGAATACCATTCGTCAGATGCGAAATGCAGTTCTTGCTGCAAGGATCGCGATGTTGAATCCATCTTCTCCTTCGGTCTACATAGCAGAACAAAGTTGATCCTAGACAGACACTTGTATAGTGTCTCACGTCAGCAGAACCGCATGCAACCGTGTATAGCACTGCTATCCTGGATAACAAACGGTCGAGACTCGAGGCAGTGCGTCAGTGTTTGCTGGGACTGGTTGCAGCAGCAATAAGCAATCGCTTAGACCCGTCATGACTCTATGCATGAGAGTTGGCCAACTCTGGCACACGCAGGACGATTTTGCCCGACCGGTGCGCGACTCCTCGGCCTCTCGTCGAGTGAAATATCGGCGAACCTTCGGTTACCGGTCAGCTTTCGAAAGATCGACTTCGCTGATCTTGATTCGCTCTGCGGGAGAAACTGGAGCGATGATTCGAAGACTTCTGCTGAGATTGGAAATAAAGGAATGATGACAGAGGTAAGATGAATTAATTTAATGTACGCATAGGATTGAAAGAAATTAAGTGGATAACTGATACGATTTGTTTGAGGTTAAACATATTAAATTTCAATTGAGAGGCTTTAATGAGATCGATTAATCGAAGGAAACATTGAATAAAATTACTGGGAGATTAATTCTTTGATAGCCAGTGTTACGTGACTTTTCATATTGAAATGTGTTATAATAATGATTTAATCGCGCAATGAATTTATTGGATAATTTATTTCCTTCAATCGTCTACAATTGCAATTTCATGTAGTAGGTATCCTTTTACCGTGTCCTTTTTTTTGCTTCTTGCACGTTGCACTCGATCTCCATACACGTCTGCGACAAAAAAAGGTCGGGATTAGCATGAACGTGAGGTGAAAAACAGAATATAATTTTCCAAACCTGTAATTAATTAATGCTTTACTTGATGACTTGTATACAAGTTACATGCGATACATTCATAATACCTAATGAAACAGGAGATAATTAATTAATTTTGATCTTCTATATAATTGTAAATTACTAAAGCGAATCCTTGTTGCAATATGTTTTTGAATATGAATCTATTTCAAGCAAAAAATTCTTGATTCCAAGATAAATACGGTACAATTCGTATACGTTGCTCGAATAAAAATTACCTAACTCCGCTCCGCATCGATTAAGCAGCACGAGTGTCGATGTTGATAGATTCATTTGCACAAAGCAAAAAACGCATCGACCATGGACGGGTGCATTGCTGAAATTCTCGGGACTGTAGAACGGCAACCGGAAATCCTTTAAGATGCACCAGAGGCAACCCGGTGAGCGAGATCGCGAGCGATACCTTTCAAGACCTCTTTTCTCTTTCGCGAGGATCTGGTCTCCGAAAGGAGAGACACGCGTATAAAATACGAGAAACGGTCAGCATAGTGCACGGTGCTGGATGTCAACAGCTCTCCAGGGACCTAGAAGTCCATTGGACACGAGAAGCCATTGATCGACTACTTACTCACGATCTACGCGGCTCGAATAAGAAGTCGCGGAGCTCGTGTATACACAGCCTCGTATCTCATGTCCGTTGATTTTTTTTTTTCTTTCTTTCTTCTATCCACCTCCCCCACCCCTCACCGTTCCCTTTCCTCGTTTCCCAGTTAAGCGAATTAACGAGCGGACAGGCGTAGAGGAAAAGGACAACCGTAATGAGCATTAATTGATTACGTTGGACGAGCGGACGCGCAACCGCTGCGCTGGTCGCGAACACGATAGCCGTGAGTCGTGAGTAATGAGCCGCATCTTGGCGTGATTATTAATTCATAAAGACATCGTGTCGCGTGTGTGGCTTGATAGACCCGTCGTGGTTATGAAATGGTCGATCGGTTCGCTCGAAGGTCTGAGACGTCGTTGCTTCCCTTGGGAAAAGACAGTGATTGAAAGTAAAATCTGTACGGTGTACCCAGAAGGATTTAGAAATATAACAGGGTTGAAATTCTAAATTCCAAACTCTGAATTCGTTTTATAAAAGTAACCTGTAAAAGCATCGAAGAAGGATCAAGCTTTCGCCAGTCGAGCTATCGTGGATCTTAAACGCTTTTTCACGGTTGATTGATCGACTATCGAACGCGACCTTCTTTCTAGATGAAAGATAGACGGAAAACGGCTACCGTCGATGGGTCCGGATCGATCGAGGCGCTAGATCGTCGAAGAAGGAAGCTCGTGTGCCACGTTATAGAATCACGAGATTTCCGTGAGAGCCGACGTGATCGAAAAGCCAATATCCGTTTCGCTCGATCCCTGCCGCAGGGAGAAACGAGCCTGATCCGCCTAATGAACCGATCGCTGTATCGATTAGCGCCGCTTAAGACCGATCGATTGCGTGTCTTGTCAAATTTGTCAACGGGTGCGAACCGGCCGCAGACATAACGATCCAACTGGCCAGTTCGCTGTTGCGAAACACCGACCACGATCGAGGAGAGAGGAGGAAACCGAAAAGAGAGCGAGATGGACGAACAGACGAAGGAGCTCGCAAACCAGAGACACGTGATTGAATATGTATCTGAACCAGATAAAAAATTGTTAATATAAATTACATTATTTCAAGACGTTTAAAAGAATGTAGGATTCTAAATCATCAGAGTTCCGTCGTTTCTTTAAATCAGGTTCATCAGATGGTGCACCTGGCGCAGCATCGGCTAGGATCTCGTGATTGGTCCCAATGAACCAACGAACCCGACCCTTAGAAGCTGTAATCTGGCCTCAAAATTTGTACAATTTTGTACCAACTACCGGTCGATTCGAGCTACGGCTGCTAATAAGACGTTTCATTTTTCCAGGTTACGCCACCTGAGCAGCGTCTGGCCTGATCCTCGTGTTACACCACGTGCTTCCACGACCGCAACGCGTATGGTGCATCTTCCTCCGGCGCGGAACGGTTCGGTGCACGTCAGCGTGCGCGTCTATGCTGCTCGATCGGCAATTTACGATCATCGAGGGGCGCTGAAGGTAGAATCGAACCGAGGTTGTTAAACGCGAGCCGCGTTTCACCCTTGTTTCATCCATGGCGCACCCTTTCCACTTTCCATGCGTTACTTGATAATGTTATTCACCTATCGTGTGCAAATTTGTATATGAAATAAAACTGTGGCCATACACGCGGTCCAATTACCTGAAATTGAGTTGTAACCGGGTCGAATTGTCGATAATTGGTGATTAGCTCTCCTCGTCTAACGTCGTTCGCTCATCTGAGTAAATCTCGTGTATGAAGTTATTCCATAAAATGGTCTTCACTTTGGAGAACAAGAAAGAGAAGAAATAGAATAAAAAGAGAAGGTAGAGAGAGAAGAGAGAGCCCAGAGCACTGGCTTATCCCTCAACAATACAAATTGCTGATTATGCGCCCGGCTTTTACGTGCCTTCTAATTGGGCCGCCTTACCTCTTGGGAAAGATCGACGGATCGCACGATCGGCCCTCGTTAACCCCTAACGCTCTCCATGCACGCTACAGCTTCCCTCTTTCTCCCTCCCTGACTACACCCAACATTTCTTCTCTCCGAATGATCCTCAGCTTCGACCGGACGCGTATATGGACATGCAGGAAGTCCTACCACGCGTCGGACCAGTTTCGAGTGTCGTCCCTTTTGACTATCGAAATCTGGATCGAAAAGGGACGAGCGAGACTTCTCGTCGATCCCTATTTATGGGACGTTACCACTTACGGCTGTCGATGTAGCTTTTCTAACCCTACAAATTATGGCTTTCAATCCTCCAGTACTTGAATAATATAATGAAAGATATATATGGAATATTTTTTCAAGTTTTGTGTTGTCGAAATTGCATAAAAATTGGTGGGCGTTAATTAGATGATAAGGTGTATCTTTGTAAAAAATAGAGAGAAGATCCCAAAAAGGCAAAAATTATGCGAATCTGCGATAGGAAATGAAAGACTAATTGAGTTTCCTTATGAATTCGTTAATGACTCGGTCTCGCGCACGCACGCACGCCCGCCACCTCGAAGACGTCTTCATCGCGCTTCATCTTCGCCGGCTGGTAGCGGCGCGTCCGGTTACTCTTCGATCGAAGGGGCGCAAGGAAGCGTCCGCGTCCCGTCCGCGTGCACGCGGAGAAACTTGATCCAACGACGTGGAAGGCAATTATTAATGAAGATCCGAAGGACCCGACGCTCTGCCGGAACATTCTTCATCCACCTTCTCTTCTCTTCCTGATCCGGCTCGTCTCGGTCCGCAGAATTGAACGCGGCTGCGTGCTATCTCTCGTGGAAATCGAACACGCCGCTTTATCACGCGAGGAACGTTAACCAGCGTCGCGGCATCGGCGATTTTCCAGATTCCAGGCGACGAATAACGCGTATCCCCAGAACGCCGAGATGCTGCGCCAGGATTGCGATCGTTATCGCGGACGGTGGCGCTGATTAAACGGAACGTTTTCATCCCGACGCTGACAGCGCGATGTTTTTCAAACGGCTCGACGAATTCGTCGCTCGTTAACCTCTGTTACCGAAGCTTTACGCGCTCGTGGATTTTCCAACAGATCGATGGACAGGTTCCTCGAGATGTTTCTTGGAAACGGAATCCTGTATGTTCAGGTATTAGTCAACTGTCCAGGTTGCAAAGAAGAGCTTCGGATACGTTTAAAGATGATTTAAAACGATTGCTGTTCGTTTTGTATATTCCCTGGATCCTGATCATTGATTCTAATGTTCGTTTAATTGTGTTAACTGTCGACTGTCAGCTACGTGAATTGATGAACTGACGTTAACCTTTCTTTTCGAGGAGCACTTCTATTGTATCTGTAATGGACATCTATTCCCTGGAGAATTGCAGGTAAATTGATGCACGGTAAAATTAGTGTTACCTGCAATTTCGTTATAATGTTGAAAATTTGTGTAAGTATTTTTGTAAAATGAATCTAACCGCATTCATTTTTCAAAGATTAACTAATTTTGTTAATGTGCAAACTTAGTTAGTTAATAAATTAGTTATAATTTATAAATTGTGCAAACTTCGCATTTCGCTAGTGACATTGACATTTTATTGAGACACCCTATATATGTGCGTTTAATCTACCAAATTAAGTTTCCAATTTGCCACTTTACATCATTGCTACATCGCATCCTCAACACACCCGCACCATCATTATTTCCCATACGAGACAACAACGCAGCACGATTCTCCGGTCGGGGGTCTCGAACGCGGTTCCTATCCGTCGCTAGGCGCAAAGCAATTTCCCTGAAACCCCATTAACCCTTCGGAGATGAACGACGGAGAGGCACGGGAAGGTGGTACGATGGTTTTAAAAGAGGGATAAGGATGGACAGGCGCGAGGGAGCGAGCAGAGGGGACGCAGAAGAGATCGTACTTGTCGCTTGCCAGTTCCATGGTGTGTTGCATCGTACAAAGATGTGGCGAGGCTTCCTTGAAGAGAGAAAGAGAGGAGAATGGAGGAGAGGAAGAGCGAGAAGAAGAGGTCCTCGCGAGGCAAGGGGTCACAGACGCTTATGTAAACCATATAGAAGCACACAGTATCTAGCAGCGTGCCGTTTATCTAATAATATTATGGTGCAACGCCAGCGCATCCCATAAGAGGCGCTCGAGATGCACTGGCCGCGATCACAGAATGGACATGCCTTTTTTTTCGAGAGGTCATAATTTAGGGGGTCCCAGACACCCCCAGATGAGATTAGGTCTCCATGCAGAGAGCGCAGGCGATATAATAATCGTGCCTGTTTTTCCAATCCCTCTTATCGCACCTCAGACTGACATGTGGTAAAACCCAATTTTTATTCTCTTTGATTCTATTATTTTTTTCTTCAAAATTAGTCAAAAACTGCCCAAGACTGAATAATTATTATCATAATCGTTTGACAAACTTGCATTCACTTCATGCACTTTGGTAAATACATCATTTTAAAAAAGCAACTGAGTTATTATTTAATTTACTCCTTTATGGGTCAAACCCACGCTTCCTAATTATTTATTCTTTTATTTCTCTTTATGGGCCTCACGGGGACCACCCTTCCCAGTTATTGTTTATAATACTCTTTATGTACTAAGGTCTCCCTTTGCAGTTCTTTATTTTTTTCATTCCTTCCATGGACATCGCAGGGACTATTCCCAAATCACGTATCCTCGTATCCTTTGTATTCCTGCATCACTTACATCCCAACCCTTCTTATATCCCGGCATTCCTTGTGTTCCTGCATTCCTTGCATTCCGACTTCCTTTATATTCCTGTGTCCTTACATCTCAGCATCCCTTACATCCCTGCATCCCTTTCATCGCTGCATCCCTTACATTACTGCCTCCCTTACATCCCTGCATCCCTTACAGCCCCGCATCCCTTACATCCCCGCATCCCTTACATCCCTGCATTCCTTGCATCCCGACATCCCTTATATTCCTGCCTCCCTTGTACCGCTGTAAGCTCCTTTGGAGTAAGAAATTATTATAAATTTAGTTCCTTGTTTACCACCAGAGGGCGCTGATTCGAGGTCGGCATTTTAGTTCGAATTTTTGCCGCTAGAGGGCCAAAATTTCAGCAAGATTTAGTTCCTTTTTTCAACACCAGAGGGCGCTGATTCGACATCGAAAATTTAGTTCACATTTTTGCCGCTAGAGGGCCAAAATGTTAGCAAGGTTTAGTTCCCTTTTTCAACACCAGAGGGCGCTGATTCGACATCGAAAATTTAGTTCACATTTTTGCCGCTAGAGGGCCAAAATTTTAGCAAGATTTAGTTCCTTTTTTCAACACCAGAGGGCGCTGATTCGACATCGAAAATTTAGTTCACATTTTTGCCGCTAGAGGGCCAAAATTTGTGCAAGCTTTAATTCCTTTTTTCAACACCAGAGGGCGCTGATTAGACATCGAAAATTTAGTTCGAATTTTTGCCGCCAGAGGGCGCTGTTACGAACTCCGAAAGCGTCATTTCAAGGATGTAAGTGATAAAAGGATCTAAGGCACCGTAGAGTGTAAGGATTAGAGTGATTGGTGGGATGCAGGGCTATAGGGGAAGCAGGGTTGTAAGAGGAACAGACATTTAAGGGATGGAGAGATGTAAAGGATTGAAGGGTGTATTGGACATAAAGGTGTAAAGGATAAAGGGATGTAAGGCATACTTTTTTTTTTTTTTTTTTAACGTGGGGAAATCTTGCATAAGACCCCCCACCGCCCCTGGGGGAAGGCGGCGGGGGAGTGTCAGATTCCTACTGACTAAAACCCCACGGCGACCAACACTGGGGCTAAAAGAGGGCTCTGGTACCTTATGTATATTTTACTCCAGAGCCCTCCAGGCCTGGCACACAGGTGCCCATCTCGGTGGAGATCCAAATTGAGACCTCCCCTTGCTACCTACCCTGTGGCCGATGCCGGGGGTCGCACCCGGTACCGGCTTCTGCTGGGGCAACGTGCAAAGACGCCTGGAGCCCCCACTCCTGACGCCCTCACCGGTTTTGGTGGTGAAGCCGTCATATCTAGTGTTGATAGAAGGACTGAATCAACTTCCCCTTGCTGCTCCTCTTGTTGCTGTAATATGTCATGGCTGAGCTCGAGACACTGACTGACAATGAGTAATGGAGTATAGTCTTTGATATCGAAGCAATCTGCTTCATATTTTGATATTAGGATAGAGCAGATGGCGTTCGTCCTTAAGGCACAAATTCAGAACCCCTTAAAAACAAATGTCTAGTCTTGTGGGATCTGTAATTACTGTTCCCATGCATATATGTATAGTAGATACACTTAGAGCCTGGCTTATACGCCTCTACAGGATAATATTTTGGTGTATGCCTCACCGGAGAGTGCAAGGTGTACACCGTTTCACTACCGTGGGGGTGTGCGAGCGCTTGTACAGATGCTATCAACAGATATCCGACGAGATAGAGGGATATACCCTGGCGATATTATCGTCGCGGAACTAATATGGTTTTCGCGGCGACGCCTTGGAGTTAATGGAGGAGGTGGGCCTCGAGATAGGACGGTGAATACGCGCTCGTTTTACGAACGTGTCCGAGAATTTCGCACACGCCACACCTTAGGGCCTGTTCAGATCGTACGGAACATCTGTTCTGATCATATTTATAATTAAACAAGTTCTATGGTGAATCAACTTATAAGAGTTTTAATTATCTTAGGACCTAAGAATTATTTAAGGAAGAAATACTTAAAAATGCATATTATAAGGGTCAAAGGGTTCGTTTTTATGTTCAGGAGCCGCCCACCAGCGGCTCGAAACACAAAGAGGAAGACGAACGAGTCCCTCTTGTAAAGTGGAACGACGGCACGCGTGATTGCGGCCGATCAACGTGTCTACTTTAAGGGTTAATGCCGGGACGCCAGAAAAATAACGGAATTAATGCGTCGCGTGTGCTACCGGTTGCGTGCCCCATCATCATTCCCGGGGAACCACTGGAAAAAAGGCGACGCTGCTGGTGGAGTAGAACCACGTAAACACGCGTGCAAAGAAATTCGACGCGGCTCGGAAAGGATCGGGAAGTCTGTTAGTGGAATCAGTATTACCGGACTGCTGCTGGCTATAATCGGATCTGCTATGGAATCAACGCGATTACAGGCTGCCGTAGATCGTGTGCTCCACAGCTGTTCTTCGGATACTCTAATTTTGCTACAATGTTTAAAAAAGAACTAGCGTTCGTTTCGCTACTTTTTCTCCAGATTGAAACAGTCAACTGGAATGATTTTAATCTTTTCTCTTTAATTACAAGGATTTTAATTTTCCTAATATTTTTTTATGGAGGACATATGGAATATTCTAATGGTACTGGAGTCCTAGTTTAGTAATTTATTTATTTATTTAAATCATGAGGGATGAACCCTTTTGTGGTACATGATATACAATGAACTGTATGAATGTGTGATATACAATAAATTATGTGAAGTAATGGTTTATTTAATGTTATAGAGTTATAAATAAATTGCAAAATACTTAGAGAAGAACATAATTCAAGAGGTGAAAGATTGAAGCGTTGATCCTCAACAGGGCATGCGAAATATTGTCGACGGATACGGCGCGTCGATCCGTCATAAACGCAACTCAATTGCACGGGGTAAAAATGGCGCCGGGGGCCGTAAAGATCGATGATCCACCGGCGAAGTCGTCGAGCTTCGGCTTCACGCATGATCCACGAGGCGAGGCGGGATCGAAGGAGATTAACGCGCGCGAAAGGTGACGAGAAGCGTAGAAAGAAAGAGAAGCAACCGCTTCGAAAGATAGATAGAGAGAGAGAACATGTGATTCTAGCTACGGCAAACTTAATTAGAAACTAGCGTCGTTGCTGGCCCCTGGCGACCTGTCGGTTAATTTATTAGCGAGATCGTGCTCGAAATCGAGACGAGCAGACGTCAAACGACGTCGCGACGGCAAATTGTTTCGTGCGATAGTCCATCGCCATTGTGAGCCGTTCAATTAGCCGACGAGACGGTTTCATCGAATTAATTAGCCGAGCGCTGAGGTTGCTGTATAGGTCTTTTATCTAGCTGGGTAATTGTTGAAGATCGGAAATTGATAATTTGTATAGAAGGCTCTTAAAGACCTCGAGATCGGATTAATATAAAAAATGATAACATGAAAAATCGGTAAAAATTTTCTAAGTATTCAGACAAAAGCCATGTCGCGTGAAACTCGCGTGCCACGCGACGACGTGTGAATACGACGCGTTTATTCTGCCAACGAGGGTTCCATTTATCGAGGGCCGAATTTACGAGTGCGATTCGAAGATCGACGTCGCGCGATAGATCGAGGAGACGTTTGCGTGCGAAAGATCAAGAGGAGTCTCGTCCATCAACGAAATGACGTGGAATTAGCTGGCGTTATATCTAGTATTGAGGGGAGGATTAGATCACTCACCCCTTGCTGCTTTTCTTCGCTCTGTCCGTGTTGGGGGTGGTAGTCCTTGGATGTAACATCTTTAAGGGTTGCAGCGGCTACAGATCCAATAAGACTGGAGATGCCCTTGTTGCTGAGATGTGGCAGTGACTGAGCGATGGGGTAGGGTCGTTGATATCGATGCAGTTTACTATTTTTTATACTAGGATAAAGCAGATAGTTCTATTTCAATTAATTTGTTATTTGTAATTGTGAATTTTTAATTAACAAATTCAAGACCCCTTGAAAACAAAGGCATGTCCAGTCTTGTTGGATCTGCAGTCACTAGTGAAAGGCTGCCAACGAGGACGCGGTACGATATTATTTCCTTCTTTTTCCCCTATTTCGTTCTCCTCCGTCTACATTTTTTTTCTATCTCCTTCGTCGAATCATTTTCCAACGAGCGATCGTTACTGGTACTCGAGGACGGTGAACGTTTCGATGGTAATTCGCAGCTGAAAGCCACGGACGGACGTCTATTCAGCGATCGGTTCGAGAACGATGATGATTGTGCTCGTGTTACCCTAGCGCCTCGATCGACTTGACTTTTCCAATAATTGCGCCAACGGCGACGATGATTGCAACGTCGTCGGATGACTATGTTTTTATGCCTTGTCTTACACCTCGAAGCAACGGTAAGCTGCTCCTTGAAACATGCTCTTCCAGTCTATTATATTTCTCTGACTCGTATAATGCATGCATTCCTTGGAATTTAACATGTTATCATTATAGAGAAGTTACTTTCTGTTCGAGTGTCATGAATTTTCTCATGATTACGTGCTATTATAGACCTCGTTCGCGGATTAGAAATCATACTCTTAAATAATATTAAAAGTATAATTTCTGAAAATTGTACAGCACGCGCGTTGAATCTAAACAGGTGAGTTTCACCCCCCCAAAAAAGGGAAGATGCTTTCACTCTTTCCAGTCGATACGTCCATCGATTATTCCATATCCGCTACAATTTCCAAGTGAAAGAAGCGATCCACGATCAATGAATCACTCGAATAAAGCGATGAAACGAATCTGAAAGAGAAGTAAGAGGAAAACGCGTCTTTTCCGTAACGTATCGATCGGATCAGAATGATACAAAGACCGAAGGGATCTCGAATGGTAAAGTCCTGTTGGCGGTCGTAACAAACGTGACGTTCCCCGCCACGGCCACAGTCGAGGTTCAAGCGGAGAGGAAGCTGAATGAGGATGGAGGAGAATCTAAGGAGAGCGAGATCTAAACCCATGAATATTTAGGGCCCCCGTGCTCCTGCAATGGAGTATTTATTCGCGAATGCCGGTTTTATATCACTCAAGAGGAGCGGAGCGGGAGGAGAGCGAGTCCACCAGCGCTGCCGGCTTCTCAAAGAGGCTTTCCCGATGGGGGATCCATGAGCTCGATCCACGAGATCGAGTTTCACCGTCCGCGGGTACCGATCGGCTTGAAATATCGCCGGGATCGAGGCCGACGATCGACGATACAGGGCAATCGACGCGTTGCTAATCGCGGATTACCTGTTATCGCGGTAGCTTCTGTCTGATGGGGCCTCGCCATTGCTCCGAGCCTCGTGCAACCAAGTCTGCTGTGCTTCTGAAAGGAACAGATTATTCATTCAATTTGGCGCTGTTCAATATCAATTTATAACATCTGTTTGATTTATTTATTTTCCTTCTTTGTAAAGTATTGACAATGCGTAGAAGATTAATAAAATGTACTTCAAAAGTCTTTTAAAATAAAAAGAAAAATATTTAATATTGCATCATTAAACTTCCATAAATAAAATTAAGATGTTCCATTCGACCAAATTTCATCTCTAAATAGTTAATCAACCTCTCCTATTTTAAACACCCATCGTTCACACCCAACGACTTCATTCACCGATCCCATAAAAATTTCCATAATTTTCTAATCATTCAACCGAGGCATCCGTCATTCTTTTTAACGTTACAATAGCTGGCTAAGGTTATCGTTAGAAACACTCCTGCGACCTCGAGCGAAGATGGTCGCTCGGCTGACCTTTCGAATCGACCCGGTTTCCGCGATTTCTCGAGCCACGTTTTCTAGACGACATCGGCTCGATGCGTTTCGAACCGATGTGTATCCGTGAAGAGAAGGATCGCTCGCACTGCGACGATTGTCAGGGAATTTCTCCTATTCTGGGGAGCGACTACGGGGCATCCGCTCGCGGACGCTTCCAGCGCACAGTCGCCGCGAGTTCTCTAAATAAGGGTCTGCCGGCGGTGTTGTAAGGAAATAATCGATGAACCGGATAATTTATTCTGGCCGGTGCACTCGGTCGCATTTAAATGGAAAACGAAGGGACGTTGGTCTCGCGATTTCGATCAGGCTAAAATCGAATCGATCGAGATGATGTCGGCGAAACGATCGATCGATCGATACGTCTCGTTCGAAAGGGGAAAACGGTGAAACGAGCTGGTTACGGTTGTCCCCGGTAATATGGAGCTAATCAACTCCGTACCCGGCTCTCTGATATTTTACTCGGTTTACAGTCATTTTTCTTGCCCCTCCCCCTTACCCGCCTTCTTCGTTTTCTACATCGCACGGAGACATATTAACGATCTGGGAAAGCTCGAGTAACCGCTGTCTCGTCGGTTCCTTCGGTTCCACGGTGATTCTGTGAACGGTAGAATTACGCTGTCGTAAATGCGCGATTAACTTTTTACGCTTAATTGGCTCTTCGCGGTCCCCTGATCTTTTCTTTTTTTACATTCTTCTTTTTTAATTCCTTGTTTTTATGCAGATTGCTCCTCGCTAATGGACGTAGTTGCTCCTCGAAACAAGAAGGCACACGAAGTGTCCCCCTTTTTCTTCGACGGAATTTTGTATCACGCGCGAACACGGGGATATTTTGTAATTAGAATGAAACATGCGGCAACGTTTTTATGAATATTTTGTTACAAAATATTTTGTCACCCTACTTACGTGAATTTACGATACGTTTAACGCTAGATTGCCGAACAAATAGATCCGTCAAAATAGCTATAGCACATATGGATAGTGGGGAGGGGGAGGAATTAGTATTTGTAGACATTTCATAATTCTATTAAAAACCAACATATGTTTTAAAAAAAATTTTAAATGAGTCAAATTGACTCGCTCCGGCAATCTAGTGTCAATAATCAACTGCATAGAATATTTGCTGTTCATTCGACGTTTTTATAGCATAAATTTGTGATTTTTAAGAATTTAACAGAGAGAAAGCAAAAATATCTCCTCAACTTTGTAGTCATCGAGCTTACCCATACCATAAATTCAAGATACCTGCTCTCGGTTGCTCTTATCACACGATCTATCGGCAATTTTTGATTAACTTGTTATTCCGTGCAGAGTCTGGCGATAGCTCGTCATCGGGAGACATCGGTCAGATCTCTCTCGTTAAAAATTCCATCGACGGCGGGAGGAGCGTGAAACTTTCCCGAATCGTCCCGGCAATTTATCGAGTCGCGGTTCTCTGATCGGCGTGGAACAGGATGGATCGAGGGGAGGACGAGTTATCGGAGGCGCTCGATCGATAAATTACAGTCAACCATATGAAAGGCAGCAAGGAACGGCGATGCGTGTTCCCGATCCTACGCGTGTCCGCCACCGTCGCGCGGTAATAACTTCGCGGACGTTTATCCGCGACAGCAGTGTATTCGTATCGCGCAAATTATCAGTGATAAATTGAGTCACGATCGCGATGGTAGGGTAGAAGAGGGAGAAAGCGGAAGAAAAGGTAGCTTAGCGACCCGTGCTCGAGCCTCTTTCGCGTCGAAACTGCCGAATCTGTCGCCGCAAAAAGGGACCGCCACCTTCTGAAAGGTTCCCTTAATAACACCTTACCGTCGTAGCCCGGCCAATATATTAATTACCGCTCAATATATTAATTATCGAGCCTGTAATATCGCAGGTGCGCGCCGTAAGATCTTGCGAAGCGTTTGCGCGACGTTGAACAGCGATCCTCCGCACCTTTCGATCGTCTTTCAGTCATTTTTTATTTCAGAACTTTTTACTCTCCCCTTTTTCTTTGCCTTCTCGCTTCCGTATCCTTTTCTGATTGCGATATCTCGCGTGTAATTTAGGGTGGATCCTAAGATCGTGGAGATTGTTAGGAGGAAGAACAATTCTATCGACTAAACTGAACAGGTTGTACCGACGATAAATTAGTTTTTAAATTGACATCATTGAACAATGATAGCTAACAAACACGACTTTACAAATATGATTCATACTCTACTATAAACGAGACTCATCATTATTTTTATTATTCTTCGCGAATAAAGAAATATTAAAAGTCACTATCGATGTATAAATTATGCAGGGACTACGTAAGATCATTCCCAAATTATTTCTGCTCGCTAAATTTAAAAGTGATCGAATATTAGTAAGCGTGACGTTTGGGAATAGCGGTGATTTCAACGCATAGATGGTTTTTCGAAACCGTGTATTCTACGAGTAAATCAAATAACCAATAACAAAGATTAATACCAATCTAAAGAGAAAAAAGCGATCTACATTAAAGATGAAACGTTTCACTTAAACGACCCGAGAGAACACTGGCCAGCATCAATTAACAAGGTTATTATTCAACTTTCGGTCCATCAATCATGCACCTACCACGACCTCCATAACCAAGTCGCGCCACGAAGACTTATGCTTCCGCAATAGGAATCTAATTTCAAGCTCTGACCGTAAGAACAATATCCTTAATCAATCTCTGCTCCTTCTGAATAATACGCGTTCAGTTGATACCAATTAAAAACGTATGCACCGAGCGATCTACTTAAGCTGTACGCGTAAAACGGCACGTAATAATCACGCAACCGAGTATTCTTTTCGTCTCACGGTTGGACATCAAACATGTTTCGTGTTCGAGAAGTCTTTTCTCCTTAACGACACGCTTATCCACGCGAGTAGAACTTATTACACGCTCGTAAAGAGGCTCGCATGTGGGACGAAGTTAGGGTGCTCGCCACCGTGCTTTTTCTCTCATTAGTCAGCCTCGACGGTCGACGACAGCAGGATAATGCACGCCCCAAACGGGACACCCACGTACGGGCTCGGGATGGATAACGATTTCACGCGTGTTTGCTTTAAAATGAGAAACCAAACACTACGACGTCGGATGTATGTTTCTGGAAGTCATCATTGTTCGATGACCCATCGCAATTGTAAAATCAAGGATAAAAGATTTATTAAATATTCGAAGGAGAGGAACAGGTTTGCTCCTGTTAAAGGAAAGATGTTTGATCGGAATTCAATTTGGTATTGATACCAGATAGGAATCTTCGGGAAGAGAAAAGACATCGATGGAGCATGCTCGTCAAGATCACGTCATTGCACGGAGGTCTTATTAAATCAAAGCAACCGATTCGAGCGGACGATAAGGGCGTACCTGTCGACAGGTGGATTCGTTTCTAGTTCGAACGTAACAGGAGCGCTCGCTAGTGTTCGATCAAACGAGATAAGGCGGTTTAAAAAGCAGCGAGGACGTCACGAGTGTCACGCACGCTGCCTCGCTGCTACTTGTAACTATGAGTGATCAACACGAACGATACCACGGACGATGTGATTAACAAGCTCGGGAAGAAATTATGGTTCGATCGTGTCGTCGATAGTTTCAGCCTGTTGGCCAGCATCGCGCTGATATATGAACGCCTGGCCCACGGCTCTGATCCGCTACGGGAAACAATGGTCTGTTACATTAAGCTTTAACGAACGGGCAATTATAAGAGAGAAACGATTCAGTCTGTTAGGATGCACAATGGGATAAAAAAATTTGATTATTTTAATTCTGTTTCATTTGTTCGTGAAAGATAAAATAAGAAATTGAAATTTCCTGTTCCATCGGAATATTTTATTCTACTGATAAGAAGGAGATTATGAACGGTACGGTGTAAAAATGACGGAATTAATTTAAACGAGACGATAGCCTCGGAGGAAAGGTCTCTCGACGCTCGTAAAAATGTCCAGGAAACGATTAAATCTGAAACAATAAATCGAACCTGTCGAACTATTACATCAGCAATGAATTATACGATTCGATCGTTTAATTAAAGAGCAACGACAATGTCGATTTTATGACAGGGACTCGAATAAAACTAAAATGTACAAGATAAGAGGCAGTGTGCATGGCGAAGCGTAAAAAATGACGGAGGACAAGATGACGACAGGTTATCGTTTATCAAAGAAACCGCTGTCGGTTTTTAGAAATATTGCCGTTCTCTAAAAAAGAATATTGCTTTTTAAAAAAATGAAAACAAAATTTATTTTTATGGATCCCTAATTTTTTGCCGAACTAATTTTATAATTACTTTAAAAAGAATCTACCGCATTCTGTCGAAGAATCGGTTTCCCTAGATGTTCACACGCGATGGGAGAAACTATGCCCCAGATATATGTTACGGACACGAGGAGAGTCCTGCGAGAATCAAAGAAGCCGCAGGAGCGAGGACGCGTCGTGATCCTTGGCGCGATCCGCCATAGGACGGTGGGATCCTTTGCTTTCTAATCATCCTCAAGGTTAAACCCTGCTGAACCTGTTGGCTTCTGCACGACTCGGGTTCAAAACCTTATCCCTCCTGTTGGTCCACGTATTATATACACGGTCGTATAAAAGGTACGACCTTAGCCGCGGGAATAAGACGTCGTCGACCTGCTCTCGCCGATTGTCTTTGTCGGTCGAACGACGAGGATATTTCTATACCGTTAACCGATTGGAACTCGCCTCGTTCCATTGTCTCGGTGAACTCTGTTTCCTTGTATGTATACACGTACGTAAGTAGGTGCACATGCACACCGAGCACCCTTGCTCACGGTTCAGAGGACTCTCCTCTCTTTATGGGTTAATTACCATCGGCCGATGGACTCGCGCGTACACGTCGCAACGGCAACCAGCATCGATCTATGAGAGAATCTCGAACCCTACCGCTCGAATGAGGCAACATCCACTCCTCCGATAGGGGCACTCGATTCCGTGGAATCGATGGGAATTCGTGATAAACGTTCGCTGATTTTCCCGAAGGCGGTTTCAGGACTGGAACGATGGAATTCTATCATTTGTGATATGGGGAATGGATAATATTGGGGTTTACATAATTAAATATTCCCTAATTATCTCTAATTATTTTTAACCAGAAGAAGAAATAAGAGATTCGCCAGTTTTCTACGGTCACGAAGGGGATGAAGATTGATGATTTAGTTTTAATATTACAAAGAACAAAATTAAAAAATTAAATGCTGGTGACAATGGTCCTAAAGAATCATTCAATTAATCCATGTACATCATTCTATATGATTTATAACGGTGAATTCCGCATGAAAATACATGCGTGTCCCGTGGGATTCGAGGCACAGTCCCCTTTTCCATGTGACGCGTAGAACCACCCAGGTAGCCGAGTGTAAGCAATCCCCAACACGGCGTACCGAGTGAATAGGTGAGAACGAATCCAACGAATATGTCCGTCGTGTTACGACAAAGACCACGGTCCGAGCGCTATCGGTGTTTCGCGCGGGCGCGAGATAAGTAAGTGCTTTAATTTATTCGAAACACCTCGGTTATTAATCGTCCGCTCCGTGGACTCTCCTCTCTTCCCTCGTTCAACCCTCTCATCCTTCTCTTTTTATTCCACATTCACTTCCCGCTTCTTCGTTCACTCTCCCTTTCTAAATATGTCTTTCTCGTTCTCTTAACCAAGTTCCTTTGCTGCCTTAATTTTAACATATTGTCACCCTTTCGCTTTATTAATTTCTTCACTGATATTGCTTTTGTAAATATCAAAGAATCGAAAGGGATGAGGGGTTGAGAAAGTAAAAGAGATATATATTCTAATTAAAGGCGAAATATTAAAATAAAACTCTATCCTATATTTTCTATTCCTCCAAAAAAAAAACCTTGAAGATTGAAATTTGTCGTCAAAAGAGGCACGAAAGTGCAGGTCGACTGCAACCCTCGGAAGATCGATCCTCGCGCGTTCTTCACCTCGCGTGCGGTTTAACCGAGATCGTATATATACGTAGGTAGTTATATATGCATATAAATACGTGGGTACAAATAACGAACACGCGGCCGTGTCTGAGGTTGAGCTCGTTGGAGGCGCGCTCCGGAGCCTGAACCAGAGAAATGTTTTAAGCGAGCCACTCACGGCGCCCACGCTCGTCCGTGGCAACAGACGCGCCGACACGCGCGCGCACACGCCGGCCCCTTATTTCAACCATAAATTAATGTTCTGTCTTCCGCGGATGCATAATTGTGCGAGTCGCCCGGCTTTTCGTGTCCGCGCCGCGGAACGAGGCGACCGGACGTGCACCTCGACGACGACGACCACGACGAGGACGAAGCGCTGATATCCCTGACAATGACACGTAACGAGGCTTCTAATGGCTTCGCAAACACGCCGTGTAATCCGCGCATGCGAGCTCATTGCTACGATTCTTCAACTGCCATGAACATCCAGATCGAATTTTTGGAAGTTACTAAATTATTTTTATTTAGCCATTTTTATTTTTCATTTTCTTTCATCGAATAATTATAATTTTGTGTAATTATTTATTGCAATTAGACAAAAAGAAGCATATCAAGGGAAACTACTAAATGGTTCGTCAGGCATAGTACTCGAACATTCTATTAGATAATAGCACACAAAAAAATTGAATTTTTATAGTCTTCTTAGGTGCAAAAGTAATAAAAATTAAATAGTACATATATATTCTGATGATCACAAAAGCGTTTAGTGTCTATTGTGAAAATATTTCACAAGCTTCAGAGTCGTCCAGACTTAATTTCTTGAAATCATTTGTACGTGGCCTGGTTCTAAAGTAACGAGACTATATTTATAAAAATTGATCTATGTTTCAGCGCAGCAGGTGCAACAAAAATGAATGAAAATTATTTCACGAGCCGTAGGTAACTCGCGATGAAAGCTAACGAAGGCAGGAAGTGGACGCGTTTGAGATTCTCGAATACACGGCGACGGATAAGGTTTGATGAGATGGAACATCGTTTTTCGTTCCGTTCGTCGAACAACCGTGTGCATCGGGATGGGACTCACGTTCCCGCATTTACATTCGACCTATTGTCTTCGTCCCACTGTCTGCCTCTCTTCCTTCAAGCAAACGCAGGCCTTCGCTCTTGAACTCTCCCCGATTCGCTTTCAACGTTATTTTTACGTGAACCGTCTCGTCTATTTACGTGATCCAGTAAATAGTTCGACCTCTAAGAACATTAACCCTTTCGTTCGAAAAATCGTACGAATTAATTACATTCATTACCAAGATATAATTCTGCTGACCGTAATAAATTTAATCACGAGGTTTATAGTCAGCGAGATTTCAATGTTTTTCAATTTTGAATACCAAAAACAAAGGAAAGAATTTGATAAAATTCGAGGTTCTAGCGATCAGGTCAATATCAAGGATCACGAAACGAATCGACTGAAATTCTCAATTGGGTATTCTGTTGGAATTCGATCAGGGCCAGACGTCTCAGGATTACAAGGAGCATGGATTCAAAAATCCGCAGGATTTTCATAGGCGATGCACGTCTGATGTCACCATCATCAGGTGACCTCCGACGGGCGCATCAGGGCCACGCACGAAGAACGCAGCGAGGATTGTGGCTCGGTTTTAAAGCGTCGAATTAGCGTTCAGCTCGGCTTTTAGCATCGACTCCTGTGTCCGTTTTCGGCCGTGGCAGGCTCGATCGTCAAGGTCGATCCAAGACTACTAACTCGTCGACTGTGATCGTCAAAATATCTTTCAACCAGAAATTATTTCATTTATCAATTGTCAATACAAAATTTATTCTCCTTTTCGAAACAATGTACGAAACAGGTCGATTCAAGACTGTACTAACTCGTCGACTGCGATCGTCAAAATATCTTTCAACCAGAAATTATTTAATTTATCAATTGCCGTTACAAAATTTATTCTCCTTTTCGAAACAATGTACCTATCATGCAGAGTGATTCGCAGGAAACGTAGAAAAATCAATTCACACTGTAAATGTTAATGTACCTGTACCGTGTAAGAGAAATGCAAGAAACAACGTATCGAATTGACAGCCACCAAGACAAATAAGAGGGACGAGTGTAAGGGAATCGAGCATGTCGACAATCGACTGGAAACGTGTGTACAGTTGATCGGAGGGCCGCGTGTCAGGAAAGTGGTACGAGCAGATCTTGGAAACATAGGCAGAGGGAAGATCCATTATTTGCTTGTCAGCCGGGAATATCGCGATGTAACAGACGTGACTCGACTTCGCTTCAGGAAGTAAATTGAGCTTTCATGAAGCACGCGGGGAAAAAAAGTATTCGTCGCTGCTCGGTGGAAAAACCGGGTGAAATCGAAGTCTGAATACAAATTGAACTGCAAATTAAACGCGTCCCTCTTCCGCGTACGATGAAAAAGGAAAGGAAAAAACGAGGTAGTTCGAACGTGTCTCTTCTTAATTGCGCTCCGAGCGTTGCTTTCTTCTTAAATGTCGTTTATTAACGCCGGCACCGACTTTATTAACACGCCTCCTGATTTATTGTCAAAGAAAAAAAGATGACGAAAAAATGAGTACGAGCTGGATTTCGTCGATGCTTTGACGGTTAATTAACCAGGTGAAAATGTCGAAGAAATTGAGAGCTGCTGCTTCGACGAATTCTCCTCGAATGCCATCGATAGAGCAGGAAAATAAAGCGTAACGAGTTCGATTCATCTCGAGTGCAAGTCGTGTCTCGATTTGCTCGAATTGGGTATTCCAGGATCGTGCGGCTGCCAATTAATCACGAGATGGTTGATCAACGTTCCACCGAGCAATTATAAAGATTGAACCCGTCTATCACCATTGAGATCTTATTTAACGGACGGTTTTTCTTTTGGTCGAACGTTTGGAAAGATGAAGGAATCTGCTTTTGCTATTATGAAAGATAATTATAGGCAGAAGAACTGTAATTTAATTTGTGATAATTATATTTAAGTATTGAGATATTATTATGAAATAAATCATGCGATAAAGAACAACTACACTCGTCAAAATGACGGATCACTGGTTTCTTACTTTAAATGACCGAAATTATTAAACAGTCATTACATATGCCAATTTATATTTCATTATTCATTTATTCATTTTTTCAAATTAATCTGTTAATAAGCAGTAGAATGTAACATGTAATAAATGTAATGCAACATGATGTACACTTCTTTTAAATAAAATGATTGCACGAAAGCAAAGTGTGTTAATACCTTTTTCATTCACTATACATAGCGAACTAATCAATCAATACTGCTATTTAGCTGGACAATTAATTGCACTACCTAAAGAACGAAGTAATCGATCAGACTCTGCAAGTGATCGACTAGACAATAGGACCATCTAGCTACATAGTGGATCAATCAATAACCAACTATTAAAATAGCAAGAATAGACTAATCACTAGCGCAACCCAGTTAATTGATCAACCTTTAGAAATGCCTTACAAGCTCCCTATAGAAAAATCAGCTATGTCTTTAAAGGATCGTCGTTCAAATGAAAACTCAGCTACCTAACTAGATATTGATCGAAGACTTTCTAATAAATATAGAATTTAATAACAGATTTTTCTTAGAAATATCTATTTATCCGCGCAATGGTTAATGATCACAGTAGCGTTTGAAACAAGAGTAAAAATGAAAGAGGAAACGATGCAAGCGTTTCTTTGACGACAGAAGATGAAACGTAACCGTCGTGTCGGTTCTACCCACGAGGATCTCGTGTCCAAGACAGGCTTTAGCAACGTCCAGATACGCCAGGGCACACCGAGGTCCTCGCACTCGAGGACCTCGTAGCTCATTCTTCCTGTTTCTCTTCCTCATACCAAGATCAGTGACCAGCGAGTAGTCGAGTGGTCTGAACCCATGAGCGAGAGGTCCTTGTAGGGCATAATCTTTGAACCGACCCCCTCGTGCATCTCCAGTTCTCATTCGGTGAGTCTTAATTTTCTCCAATTACCTGCGCCTACGATTCGCCATTAACATGTATATACGAGCAGAGAATTGTAATACGCTTATTACGGGGACGAACGCGGCTCGAGATGCGAATCGCGAGACCGTAAGAAACGCGTTCCGCGTGTTATCCACCATCTACGTTTCGCTCCTGAATTCTCGACCCTTTTTGGGACGCCGATTTTTTTCGCTGTTTACGTAAAACTGAAATTCTGAAAAATTGGTGCCACTGAAATCTGATTATGAATATGATTTACATCGCCGATACTTTTTAATCGATGAATATACGAAAGTTATGGTATTGATTTTGAATGAGTAGAAAGCGTTATGTACGGAGTTAAATGACATGTAAATTATGCAAAAAGTGTATAATAGCATCAACAAATTTTGATGCGTGAAATTTAATAGCAAGCGAAGGTTAATAGCGAAGGTGATTTCAATGCGTGCTAAATAAAATTTTTTTAAAAATCTTTTAAGCTATTTTATTATTACCTAAATAATATCACGCTACCATCCCACGATGCAACGTAGAAAGCGGATAACCTAATCGTAAGAACTAAATACCAAAGGATACAGTGTTCGAACGTCCCTGTGACTGGTTTCAGAACGAAACGTCGTAAAGGATAATTTGCAGCTGAAATGAGGCTCATCAGTCTTAACAGCTCGAATCAACGGAGCGTTTGCGTTCTCAGCACTTACAGAACGGACTGGAAGGTTTCCATAATCGCCTCTGTACCGTTCGATACCTGACATCGATGCTCGCGTACACCGTGGCCCGTTTCCCTATCAGAAAACATCGTCGTTTCGCCGGATAATTACACCGTCATGATAATTTGCAATAACGCGCTCTTCTCTTATCCCTCGTCTTACTCGGCGCATTGTTTTCCAACTCGGTCAATCGAGATGTCCTTCGATCGAGGATCGACCGAGATACCATCGAAATCTCAGGGTCGCTCGACCGCTCTCGAGACTCTCGTGCTAAACGACTCGTTCCAACGACACCGATCGACTGCACCTTCTTCCTTCGACACCTGTTCGCGGCTATGTCTACCTTGCTTCTAACCTCGCAACAGGTTCATCGCTTTTCTTCGTCGGTTGTTTCTTTTATCGCGGTAAATCTTTGATTGTCGATGCCAAATAGAGAGTAAATGCACTTTTGAGTTATGGATGTTTTCTTGAAGCAACGTGATTGAATTTTAATACCAGGAAAGGTTATTCGTCGAACGTCCAAGGTACAGATGATATTTTAACGATCAATGAAAGATTCAACGGATTATCAAAAATCATCTTCTTTTAAACATATTTAGGTACATCTACGCTCTCGAGCATGCAAGCACTCGATCATCAACGTTTTTCTTGACTTTGCAGCGAACGTGTTAATGCAAGAAAAGAAAATAACAGTACTACATATTATGGTGATAGGTAATATAATCATTTGAGAAAGGTCGCGGAATTTGCTAATCTAACGAAAGAAATATATAGTGTGTGTGAAATCTAATTAAATTATTACGCTACCGTGTTGATCGAGAGAATTACGACTTTCTCACCTGCAGCATTCTAGGAGATGTTACAAAACCAACAATTCAGCCAAAGGTTCTCAACGCTTCGTATACATTATACTTGACACCTCTGGGTGCGTCGAGGCAGGCACAGAGAATGCACGTTCGTTTACGCGATTATCCTGTTTCCTTTTGCAGTTTGTTATGCGGCATTTCATTTCGACGAGCAGGTGTGGATGGCCGTGTGTCACGTGTGTTGTGTGTGTCACCTTTGGCATCTCCTCTTCTCGTCGTCATCCTCGTCACCTGGTCATTATCTCGCCGCAATGATTACAATTATTATTCCGATCGGCCAATAATCATGTCCCGCACGTCCTAACTATACTCGCGTGTACGATTGCGATCAAGAATCACGTACACCCTCCCCGTCCTAGTGTTTTACACGCTTCGTAAAATTCTAGAGAACAATTTTTTTTTTCTTCACACCCAACTGAAGTTAAACTCTCTCTCGTGGCACTCTAAATGGCATGCCTGTACAACGATTAACTGATGAATTGACAGTTTAATATTACCAATTATACTGGATATTCAATATTTAAATTACAAGTGTACTCAATATTGTAAGTTCACCCTGTGAATTTGCATTCGAACGCCTTTATTAACTCTTTATGTACTCGTGTGACGTTGCGGTAACGTATCAAATTTCTTCAAGACTTTCTTCCGCGCATTTTTCATTGCACACGTATCATCAGCAATAAATTATAGACTATTGAAACAAATACTCTGTGTCTCAAGCAGGTGGTGTGATTTAAAAATACAGAAATTTTTCAAGATTCCTTATCATTTATCCTTGCAAATGCAGAGAATTCGGATTATAGAGAGTTAAATGCTAAGTCAATTATGTAAAGATACCCCTACCTAAGCCTAATTCTGTAACTACATTCTAGAAAGATCAAAAGAAATTTTCCAAAAAATTATTTGCAAGTATCATATTCTTAAAATAAATTAAACAAAATGATTAGTGTTCGCTTAAAACACACTTGTGCCTCACTTTTCAATTCACAATTACCTACCAGAGAGAGAGCAAAGATACCGCGTTATCGCACCTGCGGCTCGGTTTCAACTGAGATTACCATTATCAGAAGTAGCAGAATTAACGAGGCCCGACCGCAGGATCCTTTCGAGATTACCTCGAAGAGGATGCCCGTTCTGCACGGTAAGACGAACCCCGCGAGTACGCGCGATGACGCGCCGCCACGATAGGACGCCGAGCGCGTCATGAGTCAGATATCCTGCAGGTTTCAGCGTGCCGGGTCAGGGGTCGATTGCATTTGCTTCTACCGCCCCCCACCCTTCTTCCGTCTCGTCGGCCCGTGTGTCTTGCAGTCCTTGATATTAGAATGGTCCAGGGGAACGCGCATCCAGTGACCGTTACACGTTGCAACGGTGTGTACACACCAGGACAGAGGATCGTCCCTCGATCGCCGACTGACGACATCGCTTCATTATGATCCGTTGGATGTTCGATAGAATCGTTCCAGAGACGATCGTTCTTATAGCAGTTCCTTCTACGGTGACCTTTGAGTCGTTTTTTGGGGGATTTTATACGATTGGCTTTCTTAGCACGGTGATTTATAAGGACTGACCTCGTTTTGTGAAAGGGAGCCGGTAAAATTACCTGTTAGCAAGGAGTAGCTTCAGCTTTTTGTGGGATTATCCTGCAAAGGACAACCGAACAAGTAAGTCACGATTTAACAAATGATGCGCGTTCAAAGTTTTTAAGTATCAGGGTCAGCCATTCTCATCAGAAAGATCTTCGAAAGTACATTGAAACTAATTATTTTCAAATTTGAATACTGAAATTGTGTTAATATTGTATTAATAATGCGTCAAAAAAAAAAAGACGTTGAAGAACAAACCCGTGAAAAAAGTCTTGAAAATGGATAGTTAAATCGATGAAACGGAATAAGAGCTCTAAGCCCCGATATTTATGAACGGCAAAGAACCGTGTGGCTCAGACAGAGCGCAAAAACTGCACCGAGATGAAGAGCGCTGGCAGCGATGCAAGTTCAAGGCTTCCGCGTGTTTTTAACGTGCCAAGACATCAATCATACTTCAATGTGCGAGCAGCACCGGCAAAAAAATAAAGGCGAAGTAGCAGAAAAAGCGGGTGATTTAATAAATCCAGTCCAGAATAAATAGAGTGCCGTCGGGACTCGAGGGGTCACGGTTGCGGATTTAAATTGGCGCAAGTACTATCGACGCTATTAAAATTGCAAATCGACAGCTGCGTTTATTGCGAAACGCTGAGAAAATCACGTTCGATCGATGCTCCAATTTATTCCGTCTTCGTTGAGAAGTTTCAACCTTGAACCTTCGACGATTCCTTTTTTTTCTTTACAATCAGTTCGCATCCTTGGATCCTCGCGACTTTTTCGCGTCGTTCACCGCTTACTTGCACTTCGCGGATGCTCAAGGACGCCGATTCAAGCAGGATCGATCGCTTTTCCCGATCCTTATCTTCCCGCAGCCTTTTTCACCTCGCCTCGTGATCGAACACCGTGAACGAACGATGCTGTTCACCGACGAACACCGATCCTATCGATGTTTTCCTTCTTTCTGTTCATTTTTTCACCCCGTTAGCCCGCGCCCGTTCCGACTACAGCCTCTCGATACCTCTCGTTCGTCGAACCTGACCCAAAATTATGCAAATACGAACCGGTAGCCACGATCACGACCTTGATTCCACGCGATCGTTCGTTCCTTCTTTTTTAGAAGATTGGGAACGAATCGAGTTTGGTCAAGGTTCCCTAATTGCGAGCCACAATGGGGATTCATCTGGATGGTTGTTTGGATTAACGAACAAAAAAAAAAAAAAGAAAAAACGAACGTGACGTGTATCGAACAAGGAACGATTAGAAGGTGTTCGTGGTTTCTTTGTAATCGTCGTTTCGATCGACGAGATGGAAAAAGCTTGGACGAAGATGCGTCATTGTGCCGATTCTTAATCGATTAGTTCATAGGGGAAAGCGTTTATTGCTGGTCGACCGCGTTGAAAATAACGCGTTACTGGATATTGAAATCACTGTTGAAGATGACCAATGTTGATTAATGTTTATTCGCAGAAGAGCGGGAATCTAAGAGTACAGTGAGTCGGAGTGTTAGATAAATGAGGATTCTAAGAGCGTGCGAAAATGCGAGGAAAATAGAACGGGTGTTCAAGATGAGAATTTTGCGATAAATTG
This sequence comes from Osmia bicornis bicornis, assembly GCF_907164935.1. NCBI lineage: Eukaryota > Metazoa > Arthropoda > Insecta > Hymenoptera > Megachilidae > Osmia > Osmia bicornis. The sequence continues at coordinate 6,553,173 of NC_060221.1, read as the reverse complement.
TGAATTAAAATAGCTGATGATTGCTTACGAAATTTCATTTGTCATCCAGATCAAAGTGTTTAATGATAGAAATAACTTCCTCTGTCTAGCTATAAAACATCTGTTATCTCGACAATAAATAATGTTGTTAGAGGAGAAAAAAGAAGACCCTGATCAACATAAGCAAAGGTGAGAAAACATAAACCGTGTTTACAGTCGTTTAGGATTGTACTCGATCCTAATCATTTAAACGAGCGTCGACGTTAAAATAAATCGTATGCAGTCTCGACGCGACGCGTCGCCTTGCTGGATCCTTGTTGCGATTAATGATCAATTAGGTCGACCGTTTTGCATATTCAATACGGGTGACAAGTTCAACGCGCGGTACAAAGAAAAAAAGTAACAACTTTGATCGTTATCGTTAATGAATCGTTTGTACAATGCCCGGAGCGTGGTCATTGTTACGTTTCCTGGTGAAAAAAGTAAAACTCGGACTATACTTTTTGTCGTTTGTAAATCAATCTTTTTTTTCTTACGTTGAAAACACCTTCGTGCCGGTGATTTAAAAGTCAGCTGGCTAGCAAGCTTTCTAACGGGCTGAGTTACGAGAGCCACGGAGATTTAATAACACCTTCGAGCAGTCAGTCACTTTCGATCGAACCGTTTAATCATGGCGAGTGTGTTCGTCTTAAATTTGAATGACGTTCGTGGAAATTCTGTTGGCGCAGAGTGTGTTTGCTCTTCTTCCAGCGTCACGGACAGTTTGACCCATTAAATATCAAGGACGGTACGTGGGCAAAAAACGAGTAATCAGGCCCTTAAGTACCTAATGATGTGATTCGTTCTGTTCCATCAATCAATTATATAAACGTTTTTTGCTTTAATTTTGTTCACGCCAGGCCGATATTTGGGTGCTAAGATTATTTCAGCTGTAAAATTAAATATGGTAGATTCTTAGTATGTTTGTAATAATAGATTTTTGGGTAATTGTATTAATTCTCGGACGGACCATGGAGAGAGTCCTAATTTTAACCCTTTGCGGACGATCGACGTACATGCATGTCCAAACATAATTGCTATAATAATTAATAATTCCGTACATACTGCATTAGTACTATATCTCCGCCTCCTTAAGACTTCTACACTTGGAACCTCATCCTCCAAGTTATCCGACTGTATAACCACCCCCCTTGGGGGGAGCAGCCCATATACTAAATCGAAATCGAAACACGTAAAGACTTATAATATATGCTTTGAAGGATATTATAATTACTTCCTTCAATTTAAATTAATAATACTCTGTGCAATGCTCCGTCCTCAAAGGGTTAATTTAATTTTGTATTTCATACCATCACGTATACCTAACTTATTTGTTAAAAAATACTACAATGAATACCAATATGTAAAGCGAAAATTTGGAAGATATCGTTTCGCAACACGTTCTCAGGATAAATAAATGCTTGCTGCAACGGCGAGCGCAGCCTGGATTAAGGACAAACGGTACACGGTCGGGTCTCTCGCGTGAACGCAAGGCGAAAAATGTGTAATACACGGTTCTTAGAGAATAAAGCCGAGAAATCATCCGTGTACACCCCGAAGCGATTCCACGAGCGTGGAATTCGCGAATTACCAAGAGGATACGGCAAGACGTACCGGCGTGTATTTCGACCGGGCACGACCGACCGGTGCGCGATTACGCAAGCCGAAGAGGAGGCAGGTTAAGCGGATCGTCGTAGCCCTGCAGCCGCAGCAGACCCAGTTCTCATCTATTAACTCGCAATTACCCGGTGAACAATGTGATTACGGTCGCGTTTAAGTCGTTACGCGACGCTCGCGAGCCGCCTATCCTCTTCCACTCGACAACGCTCGTTGCTGTTTCCTCTTCCCTCGTTTCAACATCGGCTTGTCTCGATCCTTCGGCGACATTATACTATCGGCGTGCGAAAGACGGAAGTTTCGCGTGAGGTGGCTGGATACAGGCTGTTGTTCCAGTAATAGTAATTCGTGACGAATAATGGTTAGCTGGATGGTGGTAAGGTATTGTGGATAAACCCTCGGGATGTGGGATGGTATTCAACCGCGATAGTGAATGCGAGTGATGTTTAAATGATTTTTAGACCGTTTTAACACGTTCACTGCGATAAGGATCATCAACGTTATGAATTTATTTCAATGGACCACAATTTTAATCGCTAATTTCAGCACCACAAATTTAATATAATCCAAGGAAACGAAATTTCAAAAAATTTATTGACATGTTAATGTTATGTTCATTTCTGCTGAATATTTATAGCTTGCTGTGCCAAATACATTCATTTTCACTGCGGCATTTAACGGGTTAAAGTGTGCCGAGCTATACGCGACCTTTTCTACTGGCAGTCAGCGTGGTTAAGTGTATTGCAGATGACAGCCATATTTGTGCCTCAGGAACCAGAACGAGAATGATAGAGCTGTCAATGGTAAACCCCAATATTAGAATAAACATCGATCCATTGAATATTCCTTTCCCTGCGGTACTGTGTAAAAATAAATAACAACCAAGATGGTAAATATATAAATAGCGTTCGGTATTCGTTTTTCTTGCTTCCTAATTATTCATAGCACCAATTACCGTTGACGATTGAGACTTTATGGCGTCGATAAAAGTCAAGTCGCTTCTCTTCGCTGTCTATCCAGCGAAATTTCACAGGGTCGCAAGAAATAGCGACGACAAGTGGCGCCGAGTGGATCAACGAGGACCCTAGAGCGTCGTTTCTTGCGCAACGAACCGGCGATCCGTCTTCTTGGTGACGACGATCGATCGGTGCGCTCGTTCAATTACTCTGCCGTGCATTCTACGCGAGCGAAGGCAAGGTTCAAGGACGTGACTGAATGCGTTCTACCGGCGCTGGTTTCGCCAAGTTCCGGTATCGATGAGTCACTCGATGTATGCTGAATTATACAAGTGATCTTTGACTGTACCCCTGTTGCATCGACCAACACAGAGGACGGGATCATCGTAAGCGCGAATCAACGATTGGAATCATGAAACATTTGTTTCTCTTTGGGTTAAAGATCATCATCAACCTGTTGGATGGTTATTGTACAAATCCGACTGCTTCCTTGAAATATTTCTATAATATTATTTCTGGTGTCGTCCGTGCTTTGCGTCGGAGTTGTGTAACACGGTTCGAATTTAACGCGTGAAATACCGTGGTCGTTTCGTAATCGGATCAGGAAAGGAAAAAGGAAATTATATGGCCCGTTAAACGGGTCTCACCGTCACCCGTTTACCATAGTTAGTCAGACATTCTGGATCACCGCCTTATCCGGTGCAATTTTGTCAAACGTAATTAAATTTTATGAGACAGCGAACGACGACTCTGTAGTTTTTCCATTTTCGTCTGAAGTGAAAATTTTAAAAATATAAAGTATAAAATTAGCGAAGCAATGGAACGTTTATGAACGGAATGAAATCATAGCACCCTAAGAACCTCTGTTTAACGTTCTTTAGAACGTCGAGCAAAGCTGTACGGGGAATGGCCGTGAAAAGAGAAAGAGTCGTAATCGCGCGATCGATCTTTCGTCGCGGCGAAGACGTTCGATCTGTCCGTGGATCATTGAAGGAGGTCGTGGATCGTTAGAGAGGTACAGGGAATCGGAACGTCGGCGTTACGATGTTTATTCGCGCCCGTTCCTCCTCCGTGAGTCGTCTGACAAACGGGGGGGAAAAAAGCGAATTACGAATGGCTCACAAATTACTGCGCTCGTTCGACATCATTAATTAGAGAGCATGACTCATGTTATCGAACAAGCACGGACGCCTCTTATTGCCGATACGTATTAGCTGGGAACCTTTCAGAACGCCCGAGTTCTCGCTACGATTACGTAATCGCACCCTTTTCCCGACCATTCAAAGGAAGGACACGAGGAACGCGTTGGACGAACTTTATGGGAGTCTAAGATCATTACTTCTCAGTCGAGCAATTTTATTAACTATGTTTCTCCTTGCATTATTAGTATAATAATATCATGTAGGACGGTAAAGCGGTGTAATATAATAATTTATTCAATTTATTAATACAATACCGTTAAAATGCCTACGATTGCTATTCAGATTTTGGCCTTCAATTATTTGATAATTTGAAATTTAAAGCAAAGTAAAAACAATTAAAACTCTTGAGAACAATCGAACCGAGAAATCAAGTCCTGAACCTTTCAGCATCTCTCGAATTCCGCGATCCACAGCTTCATTCCAACGCCCGTAAGAAAGGCAGTGGGAAAAGAATAAAAAGAAACGGAGAAAAAATTAACCGGTAAAGTGGAGTGTCGTTGACAGACGGCTTTCACCGTTCGAATATTTTCGTGGCCGCGTAATAACAGCTCGTTGCTGATTCGCGGAAAAGCGTAGCTCGCACGCGCGCGGAAAAACAGTGCTCTCACGGCATAATAGGTGGACGTGGATGCTGGATACGGCGCGTTATGGCCGGTTAATGAGAAAATCTTAATCACGCGCGTGACACGCGTGCCTGCACGTTATTCGCGCGTGTAATAATCCCGGCATGGTTTCCCGGCGCGGCGCGTTGCTCGGCGAACGCATCGCGAGGGGACGCCTCTCGGCATCGACGCGTAGAACGAATCGCCGTCGACGCCGTGCCGCACCGTATTCCTACGGTGCTGTGAGAAAGGCCGCGCCAGAATACGCGATTAGAGGCCGAAGATGAGAACGATGAAGCGTTGGGAACACACAGAAAACACACGAGGCCGCCGGCTGATAATGCAAGTTACCGGTTACGTGCTTCAAATGTTTCGAGTCCAATTTCAACGGATCTTCTTCGTCGCATGGGAAAAGGTTCTTCACTTGAGAAACTTCGAAGATACTTAACCCTTTCGCTGCCACGGTGGTCCCATGGGACCGGAGTTTGTCTTTTCATTTGGGCCATGGTGGTCATCGGTGATCGTACCGTCATTTTAATATATTTCGCAGTTCTTTGCCATTATAAAATTTTCGATATGAAATTTGTGGCCCACTGGTGCAAGTTCAAAAATTCACGTGACAGCGAAAGGGTTGACACTTCGACAGACACTTTCGTGTATTCTTAATTTTGATACTTTTCTTTTTATACCAAGTGCTATTTTGCACCTTATTTCTATCCACTTTATCAGATACGTAAAGTATCATATAGGATTCTATGAAAAATTACTAATTATGGAAAGGAGTATAAAATTGCAAGAATTGCAAGATCCTATTTAATGTACCGCGATCAAGGAGTTAGCGTGTAGATCGGCCCAGTAGAAATATCAGTATTTGGTACGACATATGGATTATTAAAGATATCACCACATTATTCACTGGCTGCACACGATTGAACTATTTTTAATTATTAAGTGGAAAATAATTAATTAATTTTTAAAGTTCTCTAGTTTCAGGTCATCACCTACATTTGAATAATTACCTGGTGAAAAAAGATTGAAAAGAAATCTATGAAACACGTAACATAGTTAATGGCATCGATGTAAATTTACACAATCATCATTTCCCATCGACAGCATGCAAAAGAAGAATTCAGACGAGAGGTAGTGGAGCATTGATAAACGGCGTTTATGTAGTACCTACCCGTAACATACGAGGCTTCTGGGCTTGTTAACTACCAGTCTTGCTCGCACCTAACACGCACCAAGAGCCTCTAATTACAAGGCCGCGAGAAACTCGCCACGAGGAAAAACCGATCGCATTACGCACGATAATCTCCATCGAAGCGTCAACGACAGGCTGCATAATAGCAAAAAATAACCGATGCAAATTGACCGCATCGATCGTGTTGATCGCTGTAGAATGTAGAATGCCCGTTCGATTCCCTGATTCCAGAGAATGAATTAATTAGCGTAATTAGTACGTAAATTCAAGCAGACTGCCTAGCTGTCACTATTAATCCCGATCGAGGAGTAAAATCTGATTCTGTATACGTGATAATTAGCCTTTGACGTGGCTGCCATTTTCTTGTATAAACGATATCTATACTCCATCCAACGAGAGGAGACACTAAATGCGTACAAACTCACGTGCTCGAAGCAGGCCCGGCTCACACCTTAACCGAATTTAAATTGAAAAATACAACGATCCTGTATGTAACGTATTAAAGAAATTATAACTAATATTGTACTCTTTAAAATAAATACCACGTGTAATGGTAAAATAATTCAAATTTCGGGAATTATTCATGCTGTGTGGCCATAATGAACTGTTAAAAGAATTAATGAAATGAGAAGAGAAATTGATGTAATCAATAAATAAATTTGCATTCTGACATTTACTGTTGATTGGATCTCTGTGGTCGTTGTTGAATTCGCGTAATAGTAACGGAAAAAAAACAAATTAATGTAGTCCTCGGGAGGATCGGACGAATATTAACATTGATTAAATACGAAATTTATGGAACGAGCCATTAATTATTTTGACGAGGAACTATAAACCTGTCAAAATTCTACGACAACCTATATTTGACCCATCGAACGTCTGCCCGTGATAATTTATAATTATGATTGGTTTGTTTTTAATGGTACTTGTACTTTCGAATGCCACATGTTGCTGTTTCATGTTTCAGCAACTACACTGCGCAATGAATGAAATCAATAATTAATCTCTGTAATTGCTCTTCGGTAAATTTAATCAATTAGTTTCAGTTTATAATAAAATGTAATCTAAAGAGTAATCTTAAATGAAATACGTAAGATGATAAGTTCGTTCACCCCAATAATGTTTCAAGTTTCTAAGGTAACAGTGAACCCAATTCGACCCCTAACCGGTGCATCTCGTGATCGAGGGGGAAGGAATTTATTGGGAGCCCTTGCACCTGAAAGTCGCTCACCTGCCAGCTGTTTCGAGCTGAAAGAATTTTCGGTGGAACGACCTGATACTCACACGATGCCCATAAATTCTCAAAGGATGTTTCACAGTAAACGGAGCGTAACGTGATCGTGTCTGAAGAAAATATTTCAAAGTACCCCAGTGAATATAATCAACGTTTAATTTCTTTTTTGTTGCAATCCTTTCAAATTACAAAATTACATTTTATTATTTGCTGCATGTCTACTTGGATTTTCTTGACATGTTATTTACATGAAATAGTGATATCATTTTTGAGGTATGTGCTTGTTCCAGAATGTACAAGAAGAAAAATAAATTGCAAACATATGTACATTCCACATGTTACACAAAGTATACAAGATCATTCTACCAGTTAAGGGTTGAATAATCTCATAAAACATACGTCAGAGTGGTAAATCAATAGCACTGAATTCCTTTCGAAATATCCTATTAAAGTTCAATAAAAATAATTTCTGCGCATAGCGATAATTCCATTGGCAAAACGCTCTATATGTCTCGAGAGTGGTCGGCGTAGATCAGAACGCGCGGTCAAGCGAGTTAGCGGACAGAGCTGGCACGATTAGTGACCCGGTTTCGATCCGTCCAGTCGACATTCGTCACTGTCAGGAATACGTAGCTGATAAATCGCCGTTTAATCGCGACAGAAACCGACCGTCGGTGACACATTGAACGTTCGAGGAAAGAAAAATCACTCTCCCCGTGGAACGAGCGTGGAAGCGGATCGGCAGGTACGTAAAAGGCCTCATCGTGCGACTTTCCTTACCTCTGACAAAAAGCTGCTCCAGTTTACCACGTCCACGAGAGAGGAGAGCGTACGAGAACGACGACGTTCCACGTTGACGTACGTACAAATCTTCGTGAAAAGAGGAGAGACGGTTTAACCGAGGCGGGGAAATAAATCAGCGCGGCGCTTCTGCGAGTACTTTCCCGTTGTGGGGCCGACAGGAGGGACCATGCGCGCGGTTACGCGCGAGACAGCAGCCAACAAAACGAGTCGGCGTTCGCGCCAAACAAGGTTTAATTGCCGGTGCATTGACATGCGTGCGGCTCGCCCTCGGTGGCGGTCTACGCAACCGCACCTTTTGTCTTCGGCTTCGTGGAACTTCCACGCGGCTGTCGACAGGAAAGTCCGCGGCCCCATTTCGCAACCTCGCGGAAACGATCGTTTCACTGCTGCCAAAGAGAGGGAAAATCGGATTTTCAGAGTTTGACAAAAATGTTGAAAATAAATATTTTTTCCAGGTAAAAATGTAACCGCTGCTGAAACGGTTCATAGGTTCGTTTCAGCTGCTCGGGGCTTACTTTTGAATCATCGACTTGGGAGTCGAGAACAGCACCCCCGGCCTTCCTCTAGCAAAGATGCCGCGGATTATGGGATTCCTCACTTCTTTCGGGCCGAGCGTAGCGTTATTCTTGCCTTCGAGCAAGGTCTATCGCGGGATCGTGAGAAAAACTAGTAAACGCTGATTCAACGCTCCTCCGATTCATGAACAAACGCGTTGCCGAGATCTACGACATGGTTTACGATAAAATGACATAATTATGATAAATTCGACTCCACTTTAGGCTGTTCGAATATGCTGCTCTCCCGGATGAACACTATCGATGAGAATTTATATTGCAATATTTTCGGATTACGTTTATCTACAATAATTCAATGATTTGAAAGTATCTTTTTATAAATAAACAGGAAGATAAGCTTACCTACATATTAAATGCCTAACATACCACTGAATGTTATAAAAGAAGAGAAACATCTTTCGTTGAAAAATGTTTGGGATTCCTTGCCATTCTATTCAGTTTCAACATCTAACGAGAAACCATTTCGCCAACCGAATGAAGAAATCGATACAACCTTAGATCGAAACTATTTCACGAAGCGTGAAATCGTTGAGGTAAGCAGGTCGATCGACACGATCGAACATACGGGTACAAAGTTGGTACACACCGTATCGGGTCGCAGAATCTTTATTACCGGTGTTCTACCATGAACTTCCTTGGAATGAAGCGATAGCAACGGTTGCAACAGCTACAATATCGTATCGGCGACAATCGATCGCGAACCGATTCCGAAAGGACTACGCGGCTAAGTTTCTCATGATGCACCGTTCTAGGCTGTCAAGGAACTTTCACGGCCCTGAGAGAAGGAACGTGAGGTCCTTGACCGTTTCTCGCGATCCCTTTAATAAATTACGCCAACGAGAGTTATGAAAAGCGATCGGAACGCGGTTGTTGGCTCTCCCGTCGATTATAATCTGACCGGCTATCGATCTGGCGCGATGAAAAATCCCGTAATCGATCTGGCACCATCGGTACGTAATTACGGCCACGATCAGATACGACGCCCAGTCACCTGGTTCGTGAATTTTTCATCGGCTCGAACGAAATCGTGCAACGCGAAATCGCTGTGGAAAGCGTGAATGATACTCGTAGCACAACAGGAGGGAAAAGGTCGACCATTGTGTTGAAGGAACGATGTCAACCTTGAAGCGTTCAAGAGCTTTCGAAGACGTTAGAAGTTACTTTCTGTTCGCTATGCTTCCTCGAGAGATGTTTCATTGAAGTATCTTATGCCAGATAGTAAAATAGAAAGATCATAATCCTGGTAAATGTATCTTGGTGCGTTTAACACGTTGAATGCCGAGCTAAAGGTAAATAATTAGATAAGAAACGAAATTCCTAATAATATAGACAATGGCTTCCTTCGACAATTCAAGTGTCACTCAATTATAGGTGAAATGGCATTCAATGTGTTAAATGAGAAAATTTCGTTCAAATAGATGGAAAAATTTCATAAAAATTATTTAGAAATTTCTATTTAAAGAAAAAAGTATTTCACCCTCAATCGTTTTTTCACTATACATTCGAAATCTGATTGTTCAATATTCACAGTCTTTGAGTTTTTTTACCTTTCACCACTTCCCGGTACAAAAATAAACCCTCATCGAAATCACAACATGCAAGATCGAAAGAATAAAAGAAACAAGAAAGAAACAATCTCATTCGTCATGTTCGATCTAACGAATCGCGGTTCGAGGCGTTAAAAGCGTGCCAGCCTCGCGTCTCCTCGCGGCTTATTATCTGCGAAACAATAAAATTGCCCGATAAGGATCGTCTGGTTGGCGAAGTAGGGGCCGTGAAGTATTTCCTCGTAGCGAGGCGCGGACGTTACCGATGTCCGATTGAAATCGATTTATGGTCCAGCGACAAGACGTGGATATCGCCCGGGGCGGGGTCGAAACGGAACGGTACGTAACGCGTGAGTTTCGGGACGTGGGAAGCTCGTGATTTTTTCATACTTCCCTCCTTCTCTTCACCCTTTCCTCGTTGTTCTCCGACGAGATACCGTCGCTGAGAAGATCGGGTGAGTGGTGAATGAGTCACCCGTAGGAGTGGTGACTCGCCCTGCGATCCGCGTGATCGGCGGCTCTCCGATTCGTGTTTCGTGTTCTCTGGCGGCGCAAGAAACGCCGGCCGCGGGCTTGTTAACCGTCAAAACGAATGACGTCCCGACGTTTTACACGACGTGCACGAGTTCGTCTTCCGTGGACGAGGACGCGAGCGAGAACCGATCGCCTGGAATAAGAAGTTCGATCGCACGATCGCTTAAGAAAATCCTACGTACCGATACGCGGTGTGCGCCCAGGGGGTACGGTTTAAACTCGAACGTTCCTTTTCACCATTATCAGTCGCGAGTACCGGATACATTGTAGCAACGAGGTCGCCGCATGTTTACCATTAGACATTGATTACCGTACGACGGCTGGGAATAAGAGAAATCTTCGTTCTATCGACGGCTTCTTCGTTTGTCAATCGATCGATCAAATCTAACTGCGATGTTTGATATCGGCATCGATCACTGATAACATCGATCCAAAATAATCGCGCATCATTAGACAGAGATTTCTTAACAGGCTAACTAGTCAAGCGAAACGATATGTGCAATGATTGGAAAATTTTGACGGTGAAATTGACGGAGTTGATTCGAAAAGATCTAAGGAAGTCTCTAATCTCAGTCTCTTTCCGATCTTATCGATTTAAGCCGTTAACTAAAGACAAGTTAACTCATCGTTCGAGTGATTGACGTTCAAATCATAACAACGTTAATTTGTGGAGCTCTAATTTCAATTTCTACTTGTTAGGAAAAAAAGAAATGTAATTTCTACTGGGTACCTTAAAATCTGAAAAGATTTCGCTTTCTATGGTAGCTGAGTGGGAGTCGGACACTTTACTGCATTCGTTCCATCAGCTACTCGTCCCTGACCGATGGCCCGCACCCGTTGCTGGCCGTCAAACTATTCCGCGAGAGATCGCGTGACGATAATCGCCCATAGACCAGTTAACCGACCATGGAAAACGAAACGGGATGAGTCGTGTGAACCGATCTTTCGATTAAGTAAACCTCATAGTGACATTTAACTGGTATCTGTCTCTAACTGGAGGACGACCAATCGTTTATCCTCGATTCTTCCGAACCGATTTATCAGGTGGTGATCGCTTTGAATGTCACACAGCTGTTTTATTGCACTTGGGAATGTCGATGCTCAGTTACGATACGATGTAATAACTGATCGCAGTAACGGTGAGAACATTTTATGGAGAATTTATAATCGTTCTAATTGAGGTTTAGAAGCACGAACGTGCTGAAGATTATGAGGAGTTTCAATCTGTTTTGAATGGCGAGTGGATAATTGTAAGAAGAAGGTTAATTCGAACATAAATTTGTAAATAGGTCTGAAGAGAAATAGGAAATTCTCACGTTAATCTTCTGAAGTAGAAGACTCCTCATATTTTATTTTATAATGAAACACTGATGTCCTATACTCATATTTCCTAAACGATCGTTTTTCACGAATCTGAAACAGCGGTAAATTTCTCACGATTCGCGGCAAAGAATGATCAGGTCGGCAATTTCCCGCGAGATACCGGTAAATCGCGCGGGCCGGCGTCGATGCGGCCGATCTTCGACCGATACCTTTGAGCGTGAACCGGTAGTGGGTGCAGATGGGTGGACACGGCGAGGTGCGATTAGCCGGCCCCGATACGGCTATCTCCGTACAAGGGGTCCGGACGGTTGCACGAGCTTTCGCGGCAAGAACGCGCTTCGAATTCTTCTTCCCGCTGATGCGCACCCGTTGTTCCCCTCGCAGGGCCAGAGTTGCTTCCGATTCCGAACGGCAGATAGGGCCGACGGTGGAGGAAAAAAATCGCCGAGTTTGCCCGTAAAAATCGGCCGGATCGGCTCTGCGAATGCGCTAGAGTGCGAGCTCTAGCGGTGGCGTCGCTTAATTAACGCCGGACGCCTAGCACCTCGGTAGCGCCGAGGCGAAGATCGCGAGATACGATAGCGGCTCGGTGGACCGCGAGATCCTCTCCCTCTGCCCTCAGCGAGCTTTTTCTCGCCCCTTTTACACGCTTCGCGCGCTCCTTTTTTCTTCCACCATCCGACCGATCTCGCCGATCGATGCCGGCAGCCTCCGTATTCACCGGTCCCGTGCATCGATAAATTTCGGAATTGGCGCCTCCGTCGACCTGGGCCCACCTAATTAAGCGGTTCGCCCCGTAATTACAGCCAATTAACGTCAAACTCGGCTGGCGCGAACCGAAAAGACCGCTATCGCTCGAAAATTGCGCGCCTCTACTTGTACCTACGTGCAAAGTCGCCTCGGAGGAGGTTTAATTGCAAATATACGGAACATTCCACCGTTTTTTCAGTGGAAAATCGATCAGGTGATTTCTTCTTCGCTGATAAGATGAATTTAGGGGTGTCTATCATTGACCAATCCGAGGATAATGATAGAAAATGGATGTTCCGAGAGGAAGTACTCGTTTACATCAAAGTGGATAAGTATCACTCGTTTTGTTTTCATAGGAAACAAGCTATCCATTACGTTAAACACAGATCGTTCGACAAATCTTTCATTAAAGCATCATCTAGTTGTTTCTCAAGACGGTTAATTTGTCAACCCCTTATCTCACACCCACGATCTCCCTCGAAAGCAAGAAGAAAAATACGCCCCGACATTAAGCGGGCGCATTAGCGTTAAGCAAAGCGAAATGTGCACGAGAATCACTTAGACCCCTAATGAGCTCTCGAGCGGATCAGCTAGACGAGCCGTGCACACTTGCCGGTGGAAAAGGTTAAAATCCATCAGCGTGCTCGCACCTCGTGGCAGCCGGAGGCCTCAATTAAACGAGTTAAATCCCCGCGATCCACGCTACGCAAGAAACTCATCCACCGTGACGAGCGTATACTGTACCGACTGGTCGCTCGATTATTCAGACACCCTAATGAACCCGGGGGACGATTTCGACGGGCGTTCTCAGCCGTGGCCTTAATATCAGCCACGAGAGACGACGTTACATAAGACTCGTTCGCGTATTATACAGGGTGCACCATAATTGGTGAACATGAATTCAATGCAGACCTAATGTGTTTAGTTCCACAACGCAGCAGTAAATGACATTATACACTCCAATGCCGTATTAAAGAGGGCTACCAGATAAGTCTAGAGATTTAACTATCTACCTTGAAGATAATCATTTTAAAAAATTTCTATAAAAATAGCTGAATAATTAGTATCTACAACGCAAAAATGATTATAATTTGAAAAAAAGATGAAAAAGCACAAATGTTTATAGAAACCTTGTTCATAGTTCGTGTGTGGAGAATCCACCACCGATGTTATGTCCCCACATTATGACTCAGCCTGTACACACACACACAAATTAAGCAGAGGGTCCGTGTATGCAAGAAGACGTGACCACGTTGCACGGAACGGAGACCATGCTCGTGAGCCGTGGGCCGGCAACGGCACTAGAAAAATCCCATTAATTGCTTCTATGGTGATAAATTTCCCCCTGGCGTTGCACGATTCCTCTCTGTCTCTCTTTCTTTCCTCCGGACTGGTCGCGAGTCTCCGCTAGCGAGCAAACAGACTCGCCTCTCTCGGCGAGAGCTCGTTCCAGCCGACCATATCGGCCGCCTATGTTAATTTTCAGTTTAATAAGGTACACCAGGAAGTGACACGAGAAGCGAGGCGAGCCAGGCGAATGCCAGGTGAAAATGTCGCGGCGGGAGTGACATTTCAATTAATGTGTACCGTCGTTGCCGTTGCTGCGTGGGAAGGGACAAGACGGCGAGCTTCTTCCACTCGCCGCGACAGGTGCGAAAAAGACGAGGATCACGGAATCGTCCTGGCTCGACCGGCAACCGAGATAACGGTCGAGGGTGAACAGGTCGGACGATCGATTTAGTCGGACGATAAAGGTGGAATTTCAAGGGAGGTTCTTGGATGAAGATGAACAGGTGCTTTGGAAACCATTTGAGACTAAGCTTTAGGATAAAAGGTTGCGAGTGGCTGTGAGAATGCTTTCTATTTATATTCTTCATTCCTCTTCTTGTTATAGCTTGTTGTAAAAATTTCTGATTTCATTTGAAATAAAAGGGAATCATTCAGCCATGAGATAAAATGAAAATTCATTTTCCCTGATTCTGTCTCCTTTCGACAAAAATTCTTAGATAGTCTTGCTTCTTGGTAAAATGGCACATCTACCGCTTTTTACATCCGCCACCGAACCAGTTTCCAGTACCAGGAATACTTTCTCGAAATTTTTGTTTCACCATTTCCGAACACTCATCGATTTCCCAGAACGCATACTCAGCGGCGAAAAACGTTTCTCACAACGAAATTGTGCCATCGCCTGTAATCAGATGTCGGTGAGTCATTAATAACCCGATTTAACGGTGAAGCATTTATTCGCACCTTATTGATAATTTAGTCACACTCCCGTTTCATGATCCATTGTTATCGCGTCGACTGATCAAATACTCGGTAAATTTCAAAATTGAATTAAGAAGATTTAAACGATTTGTCGATTTGTCCTACGGCCATTTTTTCATTAATTCTGAAACATTCTAACGAATGACCAGCGGCATTGCGTTTCGAACGGATCGCGAAACGATCGTAGCACCTCGAAGAGGAAAAGAAAAGTCGAGTGAATCATCGTCGGATCCGATGGAATGCTCCGCTTCGTTCGCGATCCTTTTTCCACCTGGACGATGTAAATGCGTGCAAACACGGCCGGGTGGTAATGAGCAACGACGGCAATAACGCAGGCGATAACTATTAACCAGATTGTTCGGTTAACGACGAAGGTGATGAGAAGCGTACGCGAATCACGTTGTTGGAAAGCAGGCAGCCAGAGGCTTTCGTTTATCAAGGACGGGACGAAACGAGCAATTCTAATCGGCGAGCGTGGAGATCGCGGCCGAATATAAAGGATCGCTCGAGATGAAATTACCAGGGAATTGTAGCCTCCGAGAGTTTATTATGAATCTGTTGCGTGAATAGGAAATTACTACTTTCGAAGCGCGCAAAATTTTGCACGTTTCAACGTTAACCTGACCTCGTCCGAGGCGCTTTACACTTCCAACACCCTCGCTTCCTCTGCGTTTCTTTTTTTTCTCTTTCACGAATCGAGTCAATTTGAAAGACGTTAAAATATTGACGTTGCATAATGCACGTTTATTTAATAACACCTGGAAGCGTTTTTATAGAGACGTTATTTTGCTTGGATCATTCGGAAGCTAGTCGTGAAAGTAAGTCTTCTTTGAGATTCTCTGATGACTTTTTCTTCTTTGCGTTTATTCGAAGAGAATAGTAGGATAATTGAGGGATATATTAACCTGGCGACGAAATAAAATGAATAGTTCAACAGGTAATTGGATGGATCGAGAAAAAAGAGACACCCTGTATAAACGATCTCTTAATTACCCAGACAAGATGAGGAACAGCAGCGTGATTCTTTACGGTCAAACTCGTCCTCGTAGAGGAGAAGAATCGAGCCCGAATCAGGTTCCAATTTCGGTGAGCAGCAATTACAGGCGTCGAGAGAGCATCGCGGGCTTCACAAGTGGCCCCCTTTTTTTTTCGCCCTCTCTTCGTCCAATCTTATCGTGATTATCACGATCATCGATACGGCCGGCTCCGATACTTTCGTGTGACGCAAGCCGAACAACGAGCACCGCTTTCGTCGCACGGGACGAGACACGAAGAAGCTTCTTCGTCCCTCGAGCGTTCTATCCTTCCGTCACGGTTCTCACGATCTCAATCTTCGCGTTCCTCGCCGAAAATGGCGAACCAGGGCTCCTCGCCGTGGCGCGCGGTGAGAGCTCAGCTCGTCGAAAAAAATCAATTAATCTCAATCGAGACGACCGTGCGCGAAAGGGTAATTTCCAATTTGTCGCGGCCCCGAAACACGAGCGTCTTCGAGCGTGTACCACCGAGCAGCCTCCGGGGTATTCGCGAACCGGCGAAAGTATTTTTCGGATAAGGGCATCGCGAACAGCACTGTCGTCGCCGCAGGTGACGAACGCTTCCACCAGGCCGGATAAACGACACGTGTATTATTTCAGAATTTATTGCGTTAAAATTGATCGCATCCTTTTTTGTTTGCCAGGATTAATCGTCAGATTGATGAAACCACTTCTCGAAACACGAACGTACACAGTCTATTCAGTACGTACACGTGCTGATGTTAATAAAAGTTTAATTTTGCATCTAAACACAAATCCCGCAACTTTTTAAATCGACGGGACTCGATTTTTTCTCGTCTCATTTTTTTTTTTTTTTGACACAGCCAGCAGGATGTACTTGTTAAATCGTTACTTCTTTAGATTGTATTAATCTTGAAGCTTCTTCGTGGATTCCCGTTTTAAGTGACTGGTCAGTTTTGTAGAAGAGCTCGTTCTCTTCTCACTTTTGATTTCATCTTAAGTATTATTTTTTATTTTATTTTCTTTTTATATTCAGTTACAGCGGTGATGATTTTTGATATTCAATGTACTCTCTGCTCACTTCTTTTATTTTTTTTTTCGTTTCCTTTTACTTCTGGTATTTTTTGTTATAACAAGGGAAGGTTACCAAAATGTCTTTTAATTTAGGCTAATTAAATTTATTACTTCCTTAAGAATTTTCTATAATTCTGATTCTCATCATTTGTATGCCGAACCAGATACTTTGGAGCAGAGTATTGGGCTGCTTGAAAGATTTATCGTATTGAATTTGCTTGGATTAGCAGTCTCTTGCGATTGTGGGATTAATTAAAAGATATCGGTAGCAAAATGTTTTCAGAATTTTGCATCTTCTTGCCCCGGGGCGAAGAAACAGTCACACGTGTACCGTGAGATCGTATTCTACAAACTGAAACAGAATATTATTCTACTTTTGAGAATTTATTTATCCGAAACCTGCTTGTGTTAATGTATCCCTCTGATTACAAGATGAATTGCTTTTTAAAATTCTAGATACAATCGAGTCAACGAGAGGAAAGACTCATTTCTACATCAGAATACATATTTCATGAATTAAAACTTGTTCATTTTAATATGTCGTTTTATCACAGCGTGATATCTTTCCTTTATACGGCGGAAAAAATATAAAATATTATAATTCCTTTTTTTTCTCTCTTCATTTCGTAGCACTTATTTCCATCAATCTCATTTTTCAACTCTGGGATAAAAAAGAAACGAGAATTCAGTATAGCAGAGAAAACTAAAATTTGTAAGCATTCGCATTCCTATTTGCATAGATTTTTTTCTTACAGATTTTACGAACCTGTCTCACTTAAAATACACCGGAATAACTCTACATACAATATCTGTAACAAAAAATAATCCGTTCTGCAGGAATACGTTGCACGTTCCAGAATCGATGGACCGAACAAGGTGAACAAAAGAACGCGTGAACAAACGAACGATGCGAAATCGCGGTTGTCAATGCTGCAGTAAAAAATTTGCATAATCGCCCGGTGTCGTCGATACGGATTTGCATAAAGAATTCGCTGTCGAACCAGTCGAAGGTGTTCGAGATATGCGAGCACCCATCACCAATGGAATTCGATTTCATTCTCCTTGTTTTTTTACCAGGAGTGCCACCGGTCTTGTATGTACAATGTACACCAATAATATCTACAGTGTACTTTCTTTTACGCGTTAATTTTTTTCTCTTAAGAAAAGAAAAAGAAATAATTACTTTAAATTTATGCAGGATCAAATATAATGTACCACTGCAAAAATAAATAAACAATTAGCAAAAGATCATCACAGTATTCGAAAGGAAATGCGTTCACAGTAATTGAATCGATCGCGAAGGCGTTGATCTCGTCACTCAGCGGAGATTTCAACGCCGGCAATAGAAGCGAGCGCGGAGACTTGAACGCCGGCAAAAGCAACGAGAGTCCGAAGACTTGAACGCTGCATCTAGTCGCGCGATCGAATCTAGATCGTTCACGGTCCATCAAAGGCGAGCATCAGCGACACGATCGCGATAGTAACGATTACCAGTTACCGATCCAGGAATAAGGCTCGATCCACGCGTCCCTCGGCGTTCGCTCGGACATGATCTACTTACGCGGTAGCCGCGGGATCGGAGAGCAATGAGCGGCAAATGTACCGATCTACCCACGGTCGCCACGGTATCCGTTGTCCAATCACCGCCGCCACGTACAAAAGGTGCACAACCGGCCTACGATCGCGTGTACCTGTGTGCCCGACGTGCGCACACACGTTAGAGAACACACGGTGCATGCCGCAATACGCGATGCACAAGCTTCATTAATGAGTCATCGAGTCGACGCGATGCCAGGTACACGAGCCTCCATCAAACCTGCCTTAGCTCCCCGCGGCGAGACGCTGAAGTGCACGCGAACTTCAGACGATCCTCTTGGGGAAGTTTCAAGACTCTGACTCGCGGAAGTACGACGAAGTTTCTGTGAACTCACGGTCTCGTGAAATAACGGGTCATCTTGCATTGATACCGACTGCTTGCTTTTATATCTTGGATCCTAGTGGGAGGTGCTTGAAATGCACCGTGGAGACTCTGTGATTAGGTGTAATTGACAGAGGGATTTTTCCAAGGTGCACCGTATACGGGTCCGACGAGATATCTTTGAAACAATGTATCCTTAAAGTGTTCGGGTGTAATCAAATGGATCGGAGATGCAGAAATTTAATTCTTATGAAATATAAATATTTGAATTTTGGTTAAGAATAGATGGGTGAATAATTACCAAGCATATTTGCTTATTTTGATATGTTATAATTGTATAAATATTCACGGTTTAATTATAAATACGAGAAATTGTGACTAGAATTTCAAACAAGTAACGAGAATAAAGGAAGTAAAATTGTTTGTAAGAGTAAGTCAAAGTACCAAATTAGGCAGAGATCTTTTCAAAACGATTATCCTGCAGAATAACTTTCCCCGGTAATTATTATGCATACGTGCCTGTACTTTATAAGATCCTCGCTCCTTAAGTATCCATCGCTTTTCTCCGAGTTATATCTTCTCTCCTATTTGTTACAGTATCATCAAGAAACAATCGGACAACGTTATTATATAGTGTCCCTCGTTTATTATAATTTACTTTTAAAATACAAGGAGACGAAATTTCAAAGCAAGTGAAAATTTTAATTTAAATTGTAATTACCTATATTAAGAACACTTTGTCAAAGGGTTAAAAAATTACCTTGAAAATCAAATAAAATGAATGTTAGTAATAACTAGAAGCCTCTCATTACTCTCATTTAGTTGTCGATCTATTTCTTAACAAAGTGTTTTCTATAAACCTGCACTCTATCAAAAACAGTTATTATCGAGAGAACACTGATAGAAGATTAGTGAGGGACGATTAATCACTCGCGAATGACTGTGCAACTCTGTACGTGTCGACCTAAGTGACTTTAATGACCCGGCAATGCTAAACGACCTTAATGACTCGGTTGTTGAAAACAAAAAAAATAACTAAAAACGCCCCCTTTGAGAATCATCAAAGCGGATTCGATGCGTCAAATGCCTGTAGCTCCAATTTAATATCTCTATTAAAGACACGCACCTGCTAGATAATGTTACTAGGTAATTCACTAATCGCTAGCAGGCTTAGAACAATTTTCATCTTCTAAGACGACCGTTCACCAAAATTATACTTAATCGTTGGCGATCTACGAACGAAAGTCCGTTCTACTCTCAACTAATCATCGATAGCGAACTGTTGCCAAGAGTTTGATAATTACATTAAATAATGAAAATTGACTGAAAAAATTTCTAATGCAACGTTGGTCCTTAATATTAAATCACAAAGTTGATTTCTGCCAGCAACAAAAAAAAGACTTATTTTTTATTTGTCTCACTATCAATACCAAGAAACTTAGGTCTCCTAGAATTCATTTTTACGGTAATTTTTCTCGCACGTCATCGCACAAACGAAAAGGAATCTGGAATCGAAACGAGAGGGAGCAGAAGATCGTAAAAAGTCCACCTGTTTGTATTCTTATCTTTACGATCTATCAAGAACGGTCATTGGAAAAATGTGGTCGAGTATGTTCACTTTTGAGGACGACCCCCGATCGTAAACATCGTGGAAGAAAAATGCATTCGTTGTATTGTAAATTTATTTGTTTCTCAATATGATCACACGGGGAGAAAAGAACTTAGCATTTTATGCTTCGTTAAAAAAGATTCTCGGGTTTACGTCTTAGGTAATTGGAACAAGTGAAAACCGCGTTTGGTGAAATTAAGCAATTACAGATCCAATCTTTTTCATAAATCGGTAATTATCTTATATAGTGTTAAGTGATGGATAACGTGTAAAATACATATAAGCAATAAACCAGAGATTTAATACTATGCTGCGTGTCGCAACCAGAAAATCACTATAAAATTGTAATAAAAATGTATAGTTTGTAAATTAATCTCCTTCTTCTATACATTAAACATTTAAGAAGATAACTTGTACTTAGTACTTTAAAAATAAAGTTTGAAAAGTTAAAAAATTTTAGCCGAAGTTTTAAAACTTTAAAAATTGAGAGTAGTATAAATATGGATAAAATTGTCAACTTTTCAAGGTGTAAAGTATTCACGATAAATGAAATAACTTGTACAATCTTACGTGATGCTTTCTGTTTTTCAGAAGTAAAACATAAAATCCGTGGTGGGTTCTTAATAAAGAACTTCATTCGCACCTCACAAAATATCATCGAGCCTTATTTAGTTCTTATCTAAATGAAAATATAAAGTTTCCTGAAACTCCGTATTCACAAGGAAATGATTGAAATTAGCTGAAATAAGACGTCTTTCACGAAAGAACGATCCACTAACAAGAAAGAAAAATTGTCCCCGTCAGAATCGTGCACATTGTTCCTTCGTCTTATCCACTCCGAATCACCGTTTCTTCCTTAACCGTGACAATATAAAAAATATTTATCTCTCCTTAAATTAAGCTTACTTCCAGTAAATAAACCGGCTTATCACGGAAGCCGGCGATCTTCTTGCCCTAAATTCTCCGGGCACACGTACACACGCGTTCCGAAAGAGGATCCAAGATCTAAAGAGCAATCCTCCTTCTTATCGAGCAGCCCATCAAAAAAATACTCGACGATGAAAAGCCAGTGTCCTTAGCCGGCAGCGAAAGAGAAAGCAGACAGAAAGGTTTCCGGCCCGTGGCATGCCGGATCATTACACGAAATCGCTCCTCAGATTCTATCGCCAGGATATAAAGTATATTTCGATGTATGCCGCGGAGGCCGCAGGATCGAAAGATAGTTAAACCGTGGACGGTAGTCGGCTGGTATCGTCCATATAGGGTCGGTGAACGAGCGAGGACCGCGTTCGTGTTGAGTGTCTGATGAAAAATGTGTATGCAAATTAATAAGCCACGACCGAAACGGTGCGGCGACACCTTCCAGCAGGATTTTCTCGTCGTCGGCGGGTCTCGATCAGGCATAGGTAGAGGTCCTTCGACTCATCTGCAATGCCGCTACTCGACTTCCTGTTACACGCTCGCCACCCACGCCAACGCGTAAATATACAATTTTGTAATTGGATAGCTAGCTCGTGGAGAGAACCGTGAGCTCGCGGAGGAAATACGCTTTGAAGAAGCGTGAGAGGACCAAACCTTGCTGATATTGGCAGGGAAATTATAATGGAAGATCCGTTTTAATAACTCTTTTGCTAGATCGAAATTTTGTATTATGGAACAATTTTTGTCTTTCGAATTAAGTATCGCTTTGAATTAAAATTCTTTATTTTCTCTATTTTCAGTTCTGTTGTCAGCCTAATAATTAATTAACAATTCGATCGAACACTCTATACCTCCTCCTTTACGGAATGTTCCCTTCCGTAAATAACGTAACTAGTTTATACGAGCAAATCAACTTTTTCAGAGTCGGCTCTGTGCTCACCTACCCAACCGTGCGAGAAGACAGAATCGACGAAGGATCGATCTGACGACGTTCGATTCCGAGTAAATGCCGTGTGCCGCCATTAGACACAGGCGGAAGTTTCTTGCTAATTTTTTGCGGATCGAGCGCGTTACAGCACGACGGGACTAGCGAAGCGGGATCAAAGCGTGCACACCGATCAAGGGCACCGATCTTCTGCGTGCCCTTTTCCAGACAATTCGTTCCGCAGGATTGTCCGATCGGTATACGTCTGCCTCGAATCATAATCAGTGCTTGTTTGTCCGGTGTATTACATTCGATACGGCACCGATGCCATTCGAAAATTTAATTGGCATTCATTTTCACTCGTTTGATAAAATAAGAATCATTTTATTCTTTGTATTGATAAAATCATTTTTTGAATTATTTGAATACATCTATAATAAATGAAAATTCATATTACGATCCTACCTGATTCTTATTTTATATTTTATATTCACCTTTCAAATTTAAACCAAATTCCTGTCCGACACGTTTAATCGCCCACTAAATTAGCGAACCCCTACTCCAGCAACGAATAATTCCGATCTTCAAACTGCGCCCAAAAATAAGCCCACGAAAACATGGGGAGCCACGTCGCGGCCACGTAACAACCCCATGAATCGCTCTGCGCGATTAAATAATAATCCTAACAAGGAATCTCGTCCAGCCTCGAAACGACAGCGTGTCACTACGGTCGGAGGCCGAGTCGACGGAATTAAAATCCTCTAACTGCCAATCAGCTCGCGGATCAGCGGAGAAAATTAAATCTCGATGCGGTGGAACGATATTTACGAAGGTAAGATACGCAAAGCGAGGATGCGTGGCGGGCGTAAAGCCAGTGGGGAGTCCTTCCGCAGGGTGCAATGATTTTAAACGACCGCCTTCGACATCATTGTAAATATCAGCCGCTATATGGCCTCGTAAACAACCCCCTCGTAGTAGGTCGAGCGAGTCGTCTCAATCCGGAGCCCTTTAGCCCCGCTCGTGTCGCCACGTTCAGCCTTCTTTTGCCGCCGATTGCACCCCACTGTTCGCCGCGACGATTCGCCACTCCGGGTCCTGATTTTTAATGACCCTCGTAAACGCGAAAGCCGACCGCTTATCGTACAGCACTTAACGTCGCGTTGCCTGGAGCGTCGTTAAAACTCGTCGCGAGAAATTTTGACGAATGACAAAATTGAAAAAAATATTTTTTGTAGAAGGATCAAAGAGAGTAGAATAATTTTGTTCTGTAAAAAATTGCAATGTCACTGAAATATAAGAAAACTGTGAACTAACGGTAATGTATTATTTAATAAGATAACGGGCTATAAGATAAGGGTCCGATTTTCGGTGCCGACAGTCCCTAATTTTCACGGATCTCTATATATTAAAAATTTTATTGCTGAGATCCTCTGAAGTTACCGTGTCCCGTATCGCCGAATATGATTTTTGTGAGCTTAGCTGTAACCGAGCGTAGATACCCGAATTTATAAAATAAACAAAAATAAATTGGCATAAGAGATAGCAAATTACACGGTATTTCATTTCGATCCCGGCCGTTAATTCGGAATTAAAGCGTGAAAGAGATTTCTACTTTTCAATTTTCACCGTATGCACCGGAGCAAGATCGTTTTCTCGCGTTTTAAAAGGTGCCACCTTATCGGTGCCGGAAACGAGACTCGGGGCCAGGATTATGGGGGCAGAGCCGCCGTTAACGGGCTCTCGACGTATCTCGTTCGCTGAAACGAGAGATTAAATGGCAGTTTGTTATAATTGTTATGGAGGCTATTTCACATTGCAAGTCTGGGTTCGAATGTACCTTCTTCTTCTTCGTTTTGGTACGCAACATCATCCGCTAATGGACGCTTGGCGACCAACATCCGCTCGAATTTGCATACTTCTTTCGTTTACTTCGAATCATTGTACAGTAATTTCCTAGATACATATTCATTTTTTTCCTCCGTCAATTATTACTTGTTGCAGAACGTGTTCATTAGTTTGTAAACAGTTAATTAACATACAAGATTCATCCAGACGATGTTATTTAATACCGTTCGAAAGATGCTCACGTAATTGATTCGGAATACTCCTAATTACACTGTGATTACTTATTTTCAAATTAAATCGACGCCTGCTAAGTCAAGCGATTTATTCTAACCAGTAAAAATTACAATGAACTAATTGAAAGCTGGTAGTTAATTTGTAAGTATGTTACCGAAAAATCCGGTGATCATTTTGCTGTTTTCGTTTGTAATTTTAATGCTTACCGGATAAACGACAGTGACGCTCGTCAGGAACATCATAAAACCGTAGTTACAACTTAGAATCCCATTCGAAGGGACAAGTGTCCTGATACAATCGTATATTCGAGCATAATCGTCGAATCTTCCGTTCATGGGGCTCGATTAACGAACCGGGACCATGCCGGAACGACACTCGCCCGGTTTAAGGTGTAATAAACGAGTCACGGAGCAGCCATTCGGCCAGACCACATTGACATTCCGCGAACGAAAATATATGGGGATTTACAAATGGATATTAAGAAACGGGTCGACAGATAAAATGTTCCTGCTGTTCGGATCAACGAACTCTGCCACGGCATCGCGCACAATGTTACATAGTAATTTCAAGGAAATCCTACCGATAGAATATCGAATCGCTTCTATAATCACTATTCGGTATAATGACCTTTATTTGAAAAAATAATGGGTCCAAAATTAAGAGCGAACGAAGGACTACTCTATATCTCAATATTCCTGAAAGGGGGTAGAACAGTCTACTTCGAGGTCTCGTTATTTATACAGGAAGTTTAAAATGAAATGCGAAGGGAGAAAAAGGTATCGATATCGAGACGACCCCCGTACGAATTACGCAATCGTACCGTTTCCCATTCGAGGTCGCTATCGACCATAAATTTCATCGGGTAGATAATCGTAGTGGAACGCGGCACGGGAGAGAGGTCGCGCGGGCAAGAAGTTGAAGGCAAGGAAGAGACGACGTTTCTATTTGTCGTTGATTTATCGGTGCCATCGTGCTGGAATTTCAGATTCGGTCGAGGCTTGTATATACAAGGTGTCCCATAACACAACCCACTTCAAAAATAAATTCCATACGTGAAAATAATTAAAAAACTCCATTGGGATCCTCATCAGAACATTGATGAAAAAATTTTAAAGAAATTTAAAAATGACTGATGTACATTCGATGCATGAACTTGACAATTGGAATTATTATGAGACACCTTGTATAAGCTCGATGTACCACGCGACTCTTTCTTCCACGAATGGAACGCGAGCGAACAATCTCGACGCACAAGAGCCGGGGGAGAGGCTGATACGACAGGTAAGAGAGGAAAAAGAGAACAGACACTTGGAGGAAGGGAGCCGGATGATACAGTGCCTGGTGTATGGAACGAGATGGCCTCACCCATAAGTCTGGCTAATTAAAAAATATGAATTCAACGGCGGACGTTGCGACAGCGGAGGGCTGATTTGCGTCCAACGACGAAACACCAGCGATACCATTCCTCTCGTCTTCTCTCTTCTCGTTCTGTGCGTCGAACCATCGGGGGGAACTTTCTACACGCGTCCTACGCGTGGGTGGGCGAAATCAGGTCCCTCGGTTTTCTCCCTGGGACCGTTTAATTGATATCGTTGGATGCTGCGGTACAGAAAGAGATCCCTCTGCCCCCGAGGGATTATTTCCGAATGAATTTTCCCACCGGTCAGCAAAATAGATAGTTTATTAACGGACGTTTCGCGACGAGGAATTTGTTTCGTCGACTTCAAGCTGGTAGCAAAGTTAACGAATCGAGACTGAGACACAGGAATTTTGAAGACGAAGTTTTTAATGAATACAAAATGAATTTTTTTATATTACATCAGAGAAGATTTAAGGCGTTCGAGGGATTCTTAAGATATCGCTGGAACTAGGATAACTGTCGTGTCCAATATAAAGATTGTATATGAATATCATATTTTAGTTGATTAAATAGAGGCAAAAATATTTGAACAGGTTTCTTGAAGTTCGAGGTTTTCGATTATCGATGTAGAGGATCTCATGAAATTTTTATTAATACAAATATTGCGAAGCATAGTTTGATAACGATCAACTGGATACCTGAATCAATCGATTAGCGATCAAGAAATGGTTTCAATGTTGAAATGTTCAACTTTGTTGCAAAAATGCGGTTAAATGAGGTCACGTGAAAAAAAGGCGTGTACTTTGATTAATGTGTGCTAATTCGACTACGGAAGTAGAAATGGTTCTGATTAACGTGAAATATTCAGATGAAACGGGATCCCATGGCGGTACTGTGAGAACTATGGCACCGATCGATCGTCGATACACGACGGATAAGCGTATGACTTCATTGAAGCGTGACAGTGGGCGATTATGAGAAATTGAAAATCAGAAAAAACGAACTTGCTACACGGATCGCTATCTCTTTGCTTAAATAATAAATCGCTTTTATCGGCTCGCACGATCGAATGATCCCGATTCCAAACGGACAACTTTCCGAGGGAAAGTTGAGCCTCGAAATTAATTGTATAGGAGGTTCGACATTTTCGGAATGTTCGTGTTGATTATCTGATTCTTCAGAATATAAATGCAGTGTTTTACAACACTTTTGATACAGTTTACATCAGATCGGTTGGGAAACACTGTTAAATGGAGATGAAAAAAGACATCGTGAAAAGAGCCAGTTAGTTTTTTATAAATTATTCAACAATGGTTGAATTACAAGAAGATAAAAATATAAACACTATTTAAATGCTAAGAATATCATTCGATTTCTTGCGATAAATGTTAATCCGAAAAGGCGTTCCTTTTTGTAGTTCTTTATGATCGAATAAATTATTCGCAAATGTTTAATTCGCTATAAACGAGTATTTTTATGCGAGGATTTTTGCAAATAATAAATCTTGTTTACTCGAAGGAGGATAATTGTTATTAATATTCCACCATTAAAAATTCTTATTACTTAATCTGTAATATACTGGCGATTATATTAGTTTGATACGCTGGTAGTAAAATATTTTAAACAAGTTGAGAAATGTCTGGTGAAAGCGAGACTCATTAAGTAAGTTGATTCCTAACCGGTAGGGTGAAGTATTTATTACACGATTACAATTGAAGCTTCTAATCATTAATCATACCAAACGAATGCATTTCTAAGATGTTCTGATACTGATCATATGACACATTAATATAGTTATTTGATTCCCACTTTGATTAACACCTTAGTTGCTATGTTTATAATTTTCACCAGTTAGCAATTTATATTGTTGTCTAAATATGTAAAATATTAATTTAAATATAATAGACGAAGCAAACATAATTCTACCAAGTAAAATTCAAAGGGATCACGTACCTACTATTTAAAAAAATCATACTTTGATTACTAATTAAAGTATGCTTAATCAACGAGACTTTGCACTACACTGCAATTTCTTCAAAATATACTCCTATCGATAATAACACAAACGTCATACGTCATAATATGTAATTTGCATTTAGAAAGATTATCAACAATTTCTAACAACGATAAACCGAGAAACATAAACGACACAGTAAATTATTAAGCCCCCCCGCATCTTTTCGCTCGACTGACGAGTTAACTCGTCCGAGCCGGTCAACGGGTTAACGAGCAGTCTGAATAACAGGAGGGATCGTGTCACGGGACCGTGAAAAGCTTGGGCACCCTGCCAGGAATCTGGATCACCCGTGACACCCATAGAGCCTAAGCCCGTAAAACATCGAGAACCTTTCTCGCATGATTAACGTTACAGTTTTACGAGACGGCTTTATGCTTGTCCCGGCGTAGGGCTTCGCTTTCGTAATTCGCTTTCAGCTCCATTAGCCCCGTGCACGAGCGTGCTTTCACGCGTGTCCACGCTCGCGTATCTTCCCGCTCGTATCCACCTGCGCGTCACGTCGTCCCTGTAATAATATCGATCTTATCAGAGCGGCATCATTATCTCTGCTTGCGTTCCCGCATCCCGTTACATTCGAAACCCTCTGGAACGGGACCTTCCGAGCCACGGTATGCGCACGAAACGCGGGCCCAAATGTCGCGATCGGCGTCGTGTAATTACGTTTAGTAATTGACCATCGCGATAGCTACGTAATTAGCGAGTAACGACGATCGAGGATGGGACGAGACATCGGTAATTGACGAAATTTCGAGGAAATTCTTGTGAATATGGATCCTTGAGCGGAAGCTGCATTTCTTCGCAATAATTATTCTAAAATGATTATTATTATAGTCTAAAACTATAGGAGTTGGTAGTATTCATCGAGAAAAATAAAGATTGTTTACTCAACAATAATTCTTAGATAAATCCTATCCGTAGGAAATATAAAAATAAATTGAAGTTGAATAATTCAAAATTACTTCAGGAATAATTTATTTATAGATCCAAGGTCCTAAGAAATAAAATTTGCCACTTTTACTATCTCTCAACTATCCAGCTATGTTTTACACTTTGTATCACCATAAAAATTAATTACCAAAATTCTTTGCAATACCTAATCAGAAACGACTTTCGAACTTAATAAATCCCATCTAAAATTCAATTAATTTTCCTCTGATCCTCTGCAGAAGATTAAACGCAATCCGCACCGTCCCGTCGTTTACAAAACTTTCTACCACTAATAACGGATGACGAATATCTAATTGTAATTTATGAACAGGCATCAACGAGTCAATAATTGGCAATCTTAACGCATTAAAAGACCGCGACGCTTCGTGAATTGGCTCGATTTTGTAAGACACGGTTTTTGCGTAACACGTCCGCGAGAACGTCGAATTGTCGAGCGTGGTCAAGCCGAGGGAGGTCAACAAATTTCAGAAATGTCGGAGGATCATCGATCGACCGACACAGATGCCCATCGGTTGTTCCGAGAATCATCGACGTCGTCAGTTTCGTAATATAATGAGGATCCTCTCGAAAATCCGGAATCCCTTTCCCAACGCGAGCTGCGAGCGCAGTGTCGCAACTTTCGACCCGATACGTGCTCCCCTTCTGCTCGAAAAGTGGATTTAATCGCGGCCTTTATCGACCATGGGATTCCTTCGACGCGTAAACAGTGCCCATATTTTTCGTAACACTTTCACGTCATTTTCATACTTCATCTTCTCCAAGTACTAATTACAAATTGAAAAATTAGACCCAGAAATTTCAAGAAAAGATTATACGAAGTAATAAAAGTTTCTTTAAATACTTCTATCAGAAATGGTAAATTTTTCTGAAAACCAGAATTGGAAATATTGGAATAATATTTGTGGCAAAATCCAAGGAATTTATCAGATTGCCAGGTAATGAGATGCACAGACTTGAACGTTAAGTTCAATGTCGAGAAAATTAACGATACTCTTTTTTTTAATGTTAGGCGAGAAACCTTTTGAAAATTTCGATCCCGTTAGGAATCATCTGATTTGTATCCTTTATAAAGATCGACGATGGCCCGTGTAACGGGTGCTCGTTTACCAAAAACGAAGGTATTAGTCGAAGAAGATAACTGTGTTCTGCAACTCCGATGTCGAAATAAAGTAAGTATAGAGAATTAATGCAATCCGATGCCATAAATATCGTGTTATGGGTCAGGTTTGAAAAAGTCGAGACGAAAATCATCAGGTTTCGGATAGCAGTCGAGTTTTAAAAATTCCAACGTAGGTAT
Organism: Osmia bicornis bicornis; assembly: GCF_907164935.1. Lineage (NCBI taxonomy): Eukaryota > Metazoa > Arthropoda > Insecta > Hymenoptera > Megachilidae > Osmia > Osmia bicornis. The sequence continues at coordinate 6,523,399 of NC_060221.1, read as the reverse complement.
AATTTATTTCAGCTATCCGAATAGTGGGTCCATACGAAATCCTTTCGATATCGTGTTATTATTTGAATAACTAAATATCGTTTAGTTTAATGTGAAAAATAAAAGAATAATTACCTGTCCTGTAATTAAATTCAACGTATCCGATACCTTTAATATTCACGTGGTCGAAAGCGTGAATAATTTATTGGACACCGTACGTATGTCTTTTGCAAATCGATTCTCATCGATTCTCATCGATTATGCTTGCAATCATGGACCGGGCAGCTTAATTGTCCAAGACGATGCACCTGAGAGTAAAATGGAGGTCGTCGAGGTCGTTCGACAGGAATGATCATCACGAAAAAAAAAGGAACGAAGAAGAAGAAGAAGACACAGATATGATCCGCGTGCCAGGAACGTTCCAGGCCGCTCTAATTACCACCTTGGTCCGAGCGGAGCGTAACGAAGCGTTTTACGCGTCCGTAGCGACATAGCTGTATCAAAACGAGAGGAGTAGCGGGGAAGAGGAATCGTGGAGAGTGTCGTGTGCACGTGTAAAAAGATTCGTACCTCTGGACCTTCGTTGTGTAATCGATGACCTGAAAAGAGGAGCACGCTGTGGACGAGAAGGCACGAGGTGAACTGCTCGTTTTTATGCGGCTCTTCTGCCGCACATCTGCGACGAACGAGAGCGCCCCCGTTTATCGGCTCCGGTACAATTAGCTGGCCTCCCGTTTGCTTAATTAATGTGCCCGAACTTCGGCTTAACGATGACGATTTTTTCGATAGTGAAATCGAAATTGCGACACTCGCTTTCCGTCGCCTTTCATTTCTCGAACGAGCATCGCCGCGTTCCACGGCTGCCCATCTTCCCGGCGAGAGGACCTGCTCGCATTTCTTCTTCGTCATTATGGACCGTCCGTGTAAGACTTTCTGCTCGAAATTTCTTTTAGTCAATTATAAATCTTCTCATCCGATAATTAATCTTCAATTCGGTTACTTATAATTTTACCAATTGACTCGTAAACCGTTTCACCCAGTGAATAAAATTCAATTTATTGAGTAAATAGAGCTTCGAAATATTGAAAAAGTAGAACAGCTGCAACGGCTGAAGCTAATTCGAGTCGTAAGATTAGACACACTCGAGTTCCACGCTTTCTCCACTGAATCGTTCGACGTTGAAACGAAAACTGGAGTTCCGAGAGGGTATCCATTAGGACGTAAGTCGGCCTGAAAGAGCCCAGGGCGATTTTCAAGCTACATATCGTGTCACGAGCATATAGATCTTCCTTAGGGCTCTTCAAGGTTCGGTAATAAAAAGATACGCAGCAGTAAAGACCGATCCGGTCGGTATCCTGTGACATTACCGGTATCGGGGGAACAGGAAACGGCCGGTTTACCGGTTTAAAGCTGCTCGTAAACTCGAATCGATTACGAATATTACTTTTTAATTCGCGGTTATGGCCCGAAGACAAACACAGCGCTCTCTTCACGGTTCGATGATTACAGGCGGTGGCGATCCAGATCAAACTGTTCAACGCTGATGTATTTATGAGGCGAACGTTGACTCACTTCGTGCCTGTGGGAACTGTTTCCGATTGTTTTTGGAACGTGACGTAATTAAGTACCGTTTTACTTAATCACCTTAGCACTTGAAGGCTGCTTAGGAAGTTTACATTGAACGGCTCTGCGACCGATGTACTTTCGATTTTGAGCTTCGCCTTCACGGATTCTAGGTTTACTTTTCCTTTGAGTCACACCGGTTCAACAGATTTGTTCTTTCAACACTTGCTAGTGATTATTCTAAAAAGTATACCTAATTGAAATTCAATGAACTAGAATAATTATTTTACACTTTAATGTAGTTCGACCTCTGTTAACCCTTTGACGGTTGAGTACTCCAAGCTTAAACTTTTTGTGTTTATTTTTTCATTGTTTTATTATATCATTATAGTCTGATAGCATACGGTGTATAATTACTAATATGCATTGATAATTTTTATTTCATTATGATTAAGAATCAACGGACCCATATGTGCGTCCATAGCAGTCAAAGGGTTAATGACTGATCGACACGGATCGGTGGTTGTCGTTCTGTAAATATGAACCAGTTGAAAAGTATGAAAGATCCGAAATATCTGAGGAATTGTTACCGAGGGAGAGACTGCTCCCCCGGGTGCTCGAAATACGATGGTAGCGATCGATCGGGAAAGGGGTATCCTCGAGGAGATTCTCGGGTCACGAGCATCACGAGCCGACGGCAGTAGCGAACGTGGTAGTCGAGCAGGCTGAATCATGCCCGCTTCGAGGTATATACGGGAGTCAATTGGACGGTTACGTCGTCCTCGGACGAAGGGAGCAGCCACGAGCGAAGGCGCCTTCATCTTTACGACAACGCGTCCTCGTAACTTCCGACGTCCTCCTCGTTGTCCGGCTCTTTCTTTCCCCTTGGCTTTCGGTACTCCGCTTTCCCTCCGGCCACCATCGTGTTGCATACCGAATGCCCGGTATCAACGTTAGATCTCTCTATTCGCGAGAGGATTGCTAGCTCGAAACAGACCGAGAGAACGAGAGAATATTGAGTTGAAACTCGTTTCAGACTTTCAGAGAAGCGTGATTTTTCATGTTTTCAAACGAATCGAAATATTAGGTCTACCGGAAAGTTCTGTTCGTTTTGGCATTAAAAGGAAATAATACATTTTCGATACATTTATTAATATTTACCGAACAATATAAAAAAAGGCAGCCATATATGTTTCAAACGAACACGTTCATGACATGACAACTTTCCGGCAGATCTACCTTAATAATAATTAATTCACGCTGCTGTCGAAACGTTTAAAATTCCTCTCGATAATCCTCGGGCATATTTCCAAAATCAAAGAATGCAGTAAATCAATCGGAAAACAAACGAATGATTACGATCGATCATCCACTCAACAAAAGTTCAGCGAGCAATAAAGCAGCAGCGCTTTAAACGCGGTACCATAGCTCAAAGTATGGCCGAGATATTGAATACCGAGGCAGGCAAGCGTAACGGAGAATACAGCGTGGAAGGCAGAGCGCGGATTCTCGAAGCGGCGTAATGAGTACCGGTACTCGCGCGAAAGGTCGAGGCGGCCGCGGCAACGCTCGTGATCGCGGCGTGCGAAAACAAGTGCCGATCGCTCCAATTACACCGGGGTACCGATACCGGCTAAGTGGAAGGGTCCTCGCGAGTACCGGAGGCGTCTGTGGAACATGCGGCCCCTCGGCTGCCGACAACGGCTACGCGAGACGTCGTTACACGCCGCTCGTGAGCGTCGATGTCCCGCCGCTGCTGGGGGATGTTGGCGAGATTAAAGCGGCGAGAATGCATGGGAGAAGATAAGATAGAGGATCGAGAGTGAGACGTTGCAAACGATATCGACATTTGCCGCGAGAGTACCCTTGTTAAGGGTGTGGGGGAAACTTTAATCGGTCGGACGATCAGCTGATCGAACTTATTTTATAGCATCTTTCCTAAATTATTTGTACCTATGAACGTCTTGTATAACTCATTATAAATATCATTTAACCCTTCGTTGACAATGTTCTTTTTTACTCATGTGGTCGGTAAACTGAAATTTGAAAAAATTCTGAGATATTTATTAAAACTTTAAAGTTAACATAGAAATGAGATTTAAGTGAAATGTTTAAGCCTTCTTGCATTAAAAACAAAAATTTCGCTTGGAACTCAGTGACCCAATATGCCGGCGGAGGGTTAGATATGTCATTCTGTAAAATAAAATAAACATATGTTAACAAATAAAGATATCTCTTCTCATTATTCCCCGAAATAAAATGAAAATTTATCACAAAAGGATAGAAAAAGTAGATAGGACGCTGCAACATTAATCCAAATCCCGTCTCGAAAGCTACATTCCACCAAAACGACTTCCCATCCTCTCTATCGAGCACAGAAACATCTGTAAACAATATCTTTCTCCGATCGGACAGCAAAGTCCTGCCAAGAGGCTAGCTCTCCCCACATTAACTGCAGCAGTCTCGTTAAGTCAGACGATCGGTTTCCCGGTACATCCTCGAATCCGTCTGCTTTGGTGCACAGGAGGAACGAGGGGCGACGCAAAGGGGACCGGACCGAGAGAGGTGGAGTTGGCAGGGGCTGAAAGCGAGAGCAATTTGGTGGAGAAGTCGGCGAGGGCGGTGGGCCATGGCGCTGACATCTCATTTGACTCCGGCGAGTAGGCTATTTTATTTAATCCGTGATTTACGGACGCGAGCGAGCTGGCCTCGAGGCATCCCGTGTCGGAGGGCCGCGGCACCGGGGCCCATCTAACGCTTATAAAAGAGAAGATGCCCCGAAGATAAGTCCCCGAAGAGAGGGAGGGCCGAGCGAGATGCATAACTTAACCCTGAGCTCGCGCTACGTACGGAGAATTTAATCTCTGCTCGAGCGTGTCCTCCGCGCCAGCGCTCGCGCGACCGACCGTCCTCTTTCTTACTCTTTTTCGCTTGAATAAAATAAATAAATAGGACGCGTTCGAAATATGTCCTCCGTCCGGCTGATATATACAGGGTGTCATGTAGCCGGTGATACAATCGAAAAAATTCAGATTCTTCCCGGGTAAAACATTATTTCCGATGAGAAGTGGCAGTTTATCTAATTTTTATTTAATTCATTAATAATGTTTACAAATTGAAAAAAGAATCAATTTGTAATCTTAATTTTTTTTTCAATTGTATCACCAATTAAATGACACCCTGTATATAGAACGGACTACCTTTTCAACTGGAATTCCCAGGGATGCTCGGCAACCTTCCGCGCGCTTTTGTTGTTCCGCCCGTTCCCTCTCTCATCTCTTCTCGCCAGCGTGTTTCTTCGGCAAGATCGAGAATTCCTGACTAGCGCGAGATACTTCACGGCTACAACCCTCGCCCTGAACGTTCCTCGTGAAATAAGCGCGAGCGGTGACATGCGGCGAGTACGGGCACACGGAATTCCGGGCCTCTTTCTGACTTATCGGAAGGAATTCCAGCGCGTCGACTCAGTTGCTAAGAAGGGAAGATGTTGACGGGAAGCGTATCTGTGCGAGGGCGAGTAATCTATTGGGTAATTGATCAATCGGGTGATTTAGTGGCGGTTGGATCGTATCGACGCGATCTCTGATCGTCTAGCAGTTAAGAAGCTTGATATGTTATTTGCGAATGTGAATTATACATCGTTGCTATTGCGGTATTTGTAATAAATTAAGAAAAATATTAAATTTGTCAAATGAGAAAACAATTACTAGTAGCAGAATTAAGAAAAATAAATTTCTTAAGTTGTGATAGAAAAACCTATTAGCAATGATTTTTCTTTTAAACTAACAATAGAAATTGTATACTGAAGAATTAAAGCGTTCGATATTTCACTACGATGTAGCACACCATCGAAGGTTCTTTCCTTCTCAACGCTTCATCGCCCATCGATCCTTATTAACGCCTGAACTACCCCCTACGAGCAGTAAATTGCACGCGAATCATCCACGTAGGAAGCATCAAGCACCGGGACAACGGGTCGAATAAATCAGAGGAGCAGAGACGAGTGGTCTCGACCACGTACAGGTTAATCGAGAGCAAAGGTCCCGTGATCTAGATGTGGAAAGCACGCGTCGTGGACACCTTTCATCATCGTCATCATCGCGAAGCGCATCATCTCGTACGGTTATCGTCCAGCCATCCATCGATCGAGCGGGACCACCTGTTCTCCGTTGTGTTGGTGTAGAGATCGCACCACTTCAACCGAACGCGGACACGCCGATGTGTGCACACCGATTGGTAAGCGGCTGATGACCTAGCCACGATCAGGCCATCACGTCCACGGCTTGCTGCGGCCATCCCTCGACTCGCTCCATATAATTTGGAGCGCTCACGTGACCCTGGAACGACCAGGGTCAACGCAACATTTGTAATCTTCGAAACGCCGGCGCGACCTGTTCGCACGTTGTTCTCTCGTTGCCCGCCGCTCCGCTCCGCGTCAGCTAGACGACAACGACGTCGGTCACGACCAGACGACGACGACGACGTTCTAGGAACGCCTCGTTCAGCTCCTACGATCTTGGCCAATTGTCTAGCTATTTTGATCCTTGGGAATGAACACTTTGAACGGTGAACCGATCTTTCGTTGGATATTTTTACTCGTTTTCAAAAGTGCTATGTAAATTACAGTATTTGAAAAATTTGAAAATGAAAGAAATATTTCCCATAGAAATATTTTCGAGAAAATACGCTGACTCGATTTAAGTAGTTCCACGATAAAAGAACGTACGCGTTACAAGGATCTCCGCGTTTTTATTCCAAGCAGATCAGAGGCTCGCAAGAAACTGCAAGGTAGAAACATAAAATGCATGCAAATAAATTGCACTGTACTTTATGTCTTCAACTAGCAGAGTGAATCATAGAAAGAAGGTCATGACGCGCTACAACGACGTTTCTAAACACTATGTTGCATTCCAGAATCAAGGGGAAGAGTATCGTCAAATAGATCATCGGTTGCAGCAGATGCTTCATTTCACTTTTTCCCCTTAAGTTTCACTGACATAATGAAATTACATAACTTTAGATTCACTACGGTCTCGAGGAGATATGGCCTCTATACGTATTGCCTAAGTGTAAATCACTCTTATCTGTTAACTTGGAATTTATGAAATATAGTCAATCAAGAAGTAGTCATATAGAATAACAGAAAATTTAGTGTTGTAAAAAAAGAAATTAAGAAAGAAAGCTAATTATAAGTGTTAATATTACTTATATCGACCGGTTTAGAGTTCATAGATAAAATTGCAACTTTCAACGCTCTATACTCTATAAGATAATATTTCGAGAGTTCGACAACGTTAACAAGACGGTTGATACGGTATCAACGAGGTATCACAGGTGGAAATTACGGTACCGAAGCTTAGGTATCGATGATGCATTGCCAGGCAGGCCGTAGCCGAGCGTACCGTTTCTCGGCTATGCTTTACGAGGAAAAAGTTAAAAAGGCTGATTTACACTGGCGACGAGTGAATTAAAATACAAGTTGCCGATCGGGCTGGCGTAGGCGTGCAATCCGATATCGATCTCTTCGCGCGTATAACGAGTCGCTCGCGAAACGAGCGGGCAAAGTTGGACGGGCGACGAGACGCGGTTCTGTTCGCGTACGACTATTAAACGTAAACATCTGGTGGCTCGAAATGTTCGGTCATTTGCGTAAATCACGATGATAAATAATAATCTACGCTCTTTAAGTAAGTTCTAGGCAATAATTTAGATCCGCGGCGTAGTTCGAAGAAAGAACCTGTACAATGGATGAACCGTTGTAAGGAAGATCAAAGGTTATATAATCCCTCTACGTGTCTTGTGGGAACACGATTCATCTCCGTTGCAATCGTAATGCTCGCCGGCGCGGTCGGCTACGCCGTGGCTCGCCATGCTTCTGCTTAAAATTCATAATAAACTGCACGCCTATCCGGCATAAAATGCTTCAAATTAATTGCAGCTGACTACGGCTATCGGACGGTCCAGCGCCTCCATCCAACCTTGCTACCACGCTTGTACCGTTGACACAGAAACGGTAAACGCGAAATCGAACTACGATATTGAACAACTATTTTGTATGCAAGCTCGTTATCTACTGACATGTTAAAATTCATTAAAATGCGAATAGTTAAGTTGGGAAGTTCTCCTTATAAGTTGGAATAGGTAAAAATGATGAAGTGATAATTTTGGAACGTTAGTTGCTGCCGTGGTTCTATCTAAATCATGCCAAGCTCTTTTCAAAATCTAAGAAAATCGACAAGAATAGGTCGAAAGTGATCAAAGTGGGCTCTAACTTTTCCAAATAGTTAACCCCTTCTGCTATGATTTTTTCTATAGATTCATCAGTCAGAGCTAACTGTTCATTGCTTGAATTTAAAATAAAAATTTAAAAAATTGAAATATTAAGCATATATGGTAAATTAGAATTATGATTCAAGCATACTAAAAGTACATACCAGCTTTTGCCACATTTGAACTTTAAGTTGCGTCGTGAGTGTCATTCGGTATTACGCGGCAAAGGGTTAAGGGTAGCGGAAAATCGTATGGAAGAGCACCGAAAAGCAGCACTGTCCAAGAAGAAGAGGATCGTACGGTGTCGTACATTGCCGCAAACATAATTGCGCAGTCGGCCATCCAGCGAGTGCAGTTCACGAGGGAACAAAAGGAAGAGGCAGCGGAGACGCGCACGAGAGCCGGGTAAACACAATGCATTACGATGCACCGTGGCACGGTCTCGGCGAGCAAGGAACACGCGAGTGGCAAGAGCGGTGGTCGTCCTTTCTACGTCCCTCATGCATGCACGACGTCCCCGGCGAACAGTGTCGTAACTTACGTGGCAGATGGCGATCCTCGCGGTCCCGCGAGCTAGGCACCCAACGGAGATTAGATCGATTTTTCACGGTTGCCAAGAAAATCGCTCGCGAGAACGCGGCTAACAAGCAAGCTGATGCAAATCTCGCGGATAATACGCGAGCGGTCTGGATGAAACGCAGCAGAGCTAGGCGTCCTCCTCAACTAGATCCGGTGTCCGGCTTAATCACCGCAACCACTCTCGGACGCGACACGCTCGTAGAACGCGGAGAACGCGAACCTTGCTAATGCGTTCGCGCAATTAATTATGCGAAATTTACGAGTCCGCTTCGCAGGCAAGCGGTCGCACGGGATAACAGGGCGGTCTTGCGCTAATATTTCACCGAGCTCGCTTATCGTTGACTCGCTCGACTGCCGGATATCGGACGATTTATGGAAACCAGCCACCGTTTGCAACATTACTAACCCGTGACTTTATGGGGTAGAAAAAGGGGGTTCGATAATGAAACGACAGAATGGTGGCATTTTGGGCTGCTTTGGTCATTAGATCATTGGAAAACTTTATCATGCTTTTCATATAAATGGTTAGCTTGAAATCTTGAAAATATTAAATAACGCACTCACCCTCTTCTGCAATACCCTTTGGATAATAGTCCACAAGACGTTGTTGTCCTCTTATCGTTAGTCATCTGCAATATTTCATTTTGTATTATTTAAAAAAATTGAAACTATTATAATAAAATTATAGAATTAAATTTCATCGAAGCACGTTAAATCGTCGCTACTTTTTCGCTGATAAAATCGGCGAAAAAAAAATTGATACGCTCCGCAAAATCCGTATCGATCGTCGTAATCTCGCGTGGATCGAAAGGCGGGAGGCGAGCACGGTGATCGATAAATCAACGAGAGTGCTGGCAAATGTTCGCATCGGTGAGGGCGTACGTACCCATACAACTTTCCAGCTGCTTTATATGAATCGATTCGGATCGTTGGTCGAAAGAAGAGCTCGTAAAGTCGTGGCTCACGGCCAACGATACGAATCTGGCTCGATGTAATATTTAGCCGATCGCCGCTGCCCATATGCCGCCGACGGGACCGGAGAAATGTATCAAGGAATAATAGCCAGGAAATCGTCCGTTCAGCTAATCGTAAATTTAGCACCGACACCACGCTTCGAACGGGATGCGGAAGATTGATCGCGCTTGTCTCTCGGGAGGAAGACGTTAACGATGCACCGGAATGCCTTTTGCGTGGCGCATACTATTTACGACGTGATTCTATTCGCGAATCTATTGGTTGTTGACTTTAGAAATTTTATCATTCGTCTGATATTTATTGTATTATTATTTATATACTTCATGAATTCTTAAAGAGTAGAGTAGGATTAATTATAATTCAGATTTGACACTAATTATTACCGATTTTTTTCATACTTTTTGAAAATAAAATAGATAGGGATGAAAATCGAAAAGCGCTATGATCGATGCAATTTTTGCCCAAATGTACAGGCGAAGATACTAGTCGCGATCTCGACGATCGATCACTCGACGGGCGTCGCGACGTTTGATCCCGAGTGCGGGGATCTGGCGCACGTGCGCACGCGCAATTTATTACGCGATAAACAAGCCAGTGGCCAGGGTATAGGTATGCCGGAGGTAAAGGGTCCGCGTCGAGCTGGTAGCTGACCGCTCCCGGGAAGCGGTCGCGTTTGGCGCGATCGCGGAGGAGCCTGGCCGGTGTCGCGGCAAGATCGCGTCAGATCGAGGCCGCCGCGTCGAGAAAAACTAGTAGCGGTCCCATAGATCTGTCGATCCGAGCTGACTACGTCCACCGCGTACTGTCTTCCCCTTTTTTTCCCGAAAGGCTCGCTCGTTGCCAGCTACCACTCGCTTGCCGCCGGTTAACCGCGGCTCTCCCGTTCTTTCCTGTCGCCTCGCGCCGCGAACTCGCGAGCAAACAATCCCTCTTCTCCTCTCCACGCGATCGCTTCTCTGCAGCCGGCTAATAAGCCGCTACCTTCGGACATTAAAGCTCGTATTACACGCCGGTCCCGTCGGTAATTGGACGCGTATTCAACCGGCCGGCGCAAGTAACACTGGATCTACCATCTCTTCCGAGTACAGCAGATCGCTCGATGCCTTCTTAATGAAAGGACACAGGAAGGATGCGGTACGCTACTCATGCTCGACCGGAGACCGCGAACCTTGCGCCTCGACGCCGAGAACAGGGCGCCTTAGCGTTGGGTGTACTCCCCTCGATTGCTTCGAGATTGTTTATTGGGTGTTTAGAGGTTTTCCTTTATGAATATGTTACCGATAATGTATAGAATGCCTGGCGTTTTTGGTCAAAGTATGAAATATCCGAAATATTTTAATATTATATGAACTTTTCCTAGGTATTGTAAAAATTGGTAAATTAAGAAAGAATCCTAAATAGTCTTTGATTTTTCATTTTAATTTTGGGGAAAATTAATATTGTGTATATTAGGATTTAATATGCCTGCTTTTCATACGTTGTCAATAACAAATAATTGGAAATAAAGAATTTTCAAAATTGAACTAATCTGGTATTTAAAATTTCTGTAAATCAACAAGTGTCTTTATATGCAACACTTTCTGTTGGATGAAGTTTTTTATTCGAACACGTGTTGAGAAATTGAAACTTTAATCGAATGACAATCTTCTGGAATTAACACGGTTCGGTTTGTCACGCTTGATTAAAGTAAAGAGGCAAGTGCTAATTTCTCGACGAAATAAGACTACGGTATGCAAGAGCCACACAGAAGCAATCAAACGAAGGAATGATACGCGACAGGCTCGATTAATTTTCCCCGAGACGCCGGCGTACATTGGTCCGATAGAATCGTCCCCGATAAAAAGCAATAACAGCGTCTGGTAGCGCGTGAATTTCTCTCGCACGTAACCGCGCCGATGTCGGCCGCTTTCGCAAACCGAGCGCGTTTTTGGCCGTTTGCTTCCTCCGAAACAGCGAGACTTTTTTAATGGAGGCATATAAATCGACCGATAATCCAGCGGACGGATTTCCATGTGGCATGCAAATGAGTCGGGCGAGTTTTTTTTTTCTTTTTTTTTTTTTATTCCGCCAGGATACGTATAAAATCTTCTTAATGGTATAATTTCGCTATTAATCTCCGCGCTGCCTCGTCCCGCGCGAGGACAGTTTCACCGTACGGGTGAACTTTGCACGCGTGTGCGGCTCGATTCAAAACCGGATGACCACGTACGTGTACCGGATCGAAGCAGAAAACACGGGTTGTAACAGAGGCTAATTATACGCGATTCGGTCGCGATTTAGCGCCGTTATTCCGCCATTAATTTCGGCCTTATCCGAAACAGTCCACGGCCCCTGCGAAGAGACCGAGGACACTGGGATCCATCAGGCGAGCCTCGAGTTTTACGATCGACCAGTCCCAATATCGCACCGACACGAGAATAAATAATTCGATTTCGAAACCGGCGCGGATCGTCTCCGCTTCGAACGACCGCCTCTTGAACCAGTGTCCAGAGATGGAGACACGAGAAACTCTTCTTGCCGCTTGTCTTTTTCCTTCGCCTCGTTATAATGAACTTACGAAAAGGACGAACGGTCGGAGAAAAGGAGAGCTTCTGGTTCTTTGATCGTTCGACGATCAGGGGATATTTCATGAACACACTTGTTAGGTCGTCCGGCATTTTATTCTTAATACTCTAACGACCATACGTTCCATAGAAAGTGAAACTAATTATAAATTTATATCTCACAGCTGCTGATTCTGGGATTGGAATTTCATAAATCTAATCTTGTTAATAGTTTGAAAAATAAATTTAACGTTAGAAGTAAGGCAATTACTCCACCAAGTTTGTTAGGAATGAACCACAAAATGGAGTCTTTTCGAGACCCCAAAATTGTGAAAATAGATTTTTATCTAATTATGGGGTTGAAATTAAAAAAATCTAAGGGGAGGGATTTAATCATCCTAAGAATTTCAAAGAATAATTTATAATCAAATAATATAAGGGTAAAAGATCTTGATTGATCGATCTAAAGGAAGGGATTTAATCATCCTAAGAATTCGTGCACCGCGAAATGATCATAATTTGAATCGTAATTCGTATATTATACGGTATAAGTATGAGATACGTGCGAAGAATAATAATATAAGATTCCATGAAGTCACGAATGCGTAACACTGGTCGTCAAAGTGTTAATAACAATAAAGCATGTTCCTGTAAGGAGTAAAGTGAGCGAGGACCACCGCGAAGAGCGCTCTCGTAAGATCTCGAGGACGATCATCGAGACCGTCATTGAATTGCCAACAGTTAGCGATAGCCCGGGATCGTAACCAGTTGTACGTTTACCGTAATCAAGTCCACGAAGTTCGGTCTCGATTTCGCGCCGTTATTTCGCCATCAATTCGATCCCTTATATCCGAAACAGCAAACCTTCGAGCGGGTAACGAGCGACACCGGTCTTTAAGGATCCTGTCGCGCGCGAATCGCGCGAGTTTTACGAGCTTCGTCGCCCGCGACCAACAGCAGGGAATAAAATCGCGATTCGAACGCGATCTCTCCTGGTAGAAAAGAAAAGGACCGGGGTTCGCAGTGTTCCCAGCCGAAATTCCCTCGCATACCTTCATCCTTTTTATATCTCGATCGATATCGTGCGACTGTAAATAATCCCGGGATAGGTACCGGTGCCGGGCGCGTAAAGGAGCGCGTAAACGGTCTTGCAGCCGCATTTTCGTGCATCCAGGAATCCGTTGGACGGGCAATGATGCATCGGCTAGAGGATCGAGCAACTTACCGAGCTTGGTATGCGCGATCGGAAGCCAGAGAATTTTCGACGTCACCGGAATCGCGCAAAGAAAGAATCAGAGCGAAAGAATGCCCTGAGATAAGCATCCCGAACGGTCCGATTTCGTGGAAAGCTCGAGTCGGTTGGTATCGTGACGATCGCCCGGCCGGCAAGGCGTACAAAATTATACGAATAGAGGAGAGGGCTTGATTTCGGAAGCGTCATTAGTTATCTGGACGGTGGACGGTGCCTCATTTACAACTCTGTTAATTTCGTAAAAGAGCCGGAGTCGTGCCGTGGGGAAGCGGACGAAGAGGCAGGAGGAGGGATAATCGGCTTGCGCAAGTCGAAGAGGCGCTCGATCTCGGCCAGGGAAGATAAAAACGTGAAAAAATAAGGTCGGAGCGGAGGGAAAAGAGTAGCAGATCGGAGCGGAGACGAACGCTAGGCTTGGAATACCAACGCCGACGCCGAGCGTGCGCCTCTTTCCAATGACATCACTACGCTCGGTGACCGAGTTCGTTTGATTTAAACGCGGGTTCGTCGTGTAGGTTGCCGCTTGAAATATCACGTAACCCGCATGCTGCATCGCGAGATTATGCACGAATTATTGGTGCGTTGAAGCGTGTTCAGTAATGCGGATCCACCGTGAATTCTCTATCCAGTTATCACGAGAACGCGACGTCGCTGGACAAGATTTTTATAAAGTTCGTTAGTCACATTTGAACAAATGAAAGTTGCATGGTTTTCTCCTGCGTTCGTTTTCTATCAAGAAACGTTCATAATTTAGTGGCAAGAGAAGCGGTACCGTTATCACTGTTCCTATTGAGGACGATGCAGGACTTAAAATTAATAATATAAGTGTAATAAATAAACATTTTCCCCGATAAATGTTTATTTTCATTAAATTGATGGATAATAGATGACGATTTAGACACTATTAAATAAATAAATGAAACTTGGATGATTCCTTCTTGCGTTCGGTTTCTATGAGCAAGTGTTCACAATTCAGCAGTGAAAGAAACCAGATACTATGTCTATTTTTATTGCAAATTTTTGATGCAAAATTTCAAACGTAAAATAAGTGTAATAAATGTTTCAAGTTTCTTTTCATTGAAGCTTAAAGAATTTCGATTTCACTGCAGAAGATGCTCACCCCTATCTACCCTTCACTTGCACTCATTTTACAATCTTTATACTTCAAACTTGAAAGTTTCTCTAGTAAGAATTTATGATAAAAAGAAAGAATGAAATCACATTCAACGAACTCTGGTGATTCTCAGCAGGCATCACGAAATCTGGCCGCGAAAATGAAGGGGAGAAGTCTACTTTTAAGTGGCACTTTGGATCGTCCTCTCGCGTCTCGAACGGCTCCAATCGAATCGGTAACGAACGATTCGAGATACGGTCGAGGGCGTTATGTAGGACCACACACGAGGCGTCCGCGCTATCCTCGACCCGGTCCCACCAGGTAATGTTTCTTTTAAGTGCGAACACAAATTGTAACTGAGACGATGGGCTTTCGCCCTTTCCCCCTGCGCGGGCCATAGCCCGGGCCCCGGGTCGAGAAATATCTGGTGGATCCGATTTCAAAAGCCGTTCGTTTGGATTCACGATTGTACGAGGGGCCCGGAGCACCGAGCGTGTCGCGGCTTCGACCAGCAACCCCGACGCCCTCGGCGTTCTCGTTCACCCTGCCACCATGATCCCTTTCCCTTTGACGCTGCTACACGGTACTCTGCCACGACCAACGAACCTTGCCCACTGTCGCCGATTTATTTCATCACCGTAACAGTAAGAACAAGGCTTTACATCGTGGAACCGCGACCAACATTCTGCAACTGTATATTAACCCCCTTGATTCAGCGAGAATTTATCCTGAAGCTACGTTTCATTTGGTATATTTAGCACTAGATAAAAAACTAATTTATTTAATGGTATTTTTATTTAAATAATTGAATAAATATGATGTTTTAACAGATATAAGCATGTTATGTGTCATGGGTTAGTATACATTCATCAAAGTGTGCTTAACTCTCGCATGGCGGACCATGGAGAGAGTCACAACTTTAATGGATTTTAACACTTTATCTACCGGAAGCATATTAATAGGCTCTTCGACATAATCGGTTATTGATAAAAAACCGATCAATATTACAAATTCACTTATAACTCGTTAAGTGTACTTCAATTAAGAGGAAATTAAAAGAAAGGGTTACACCTTTTAATCTTTAATTACTGTTAAGTTATAAAGCGCTAGTGCTTATCTCTTTTATTCATTGCTGGTAGATAATTATCAGTGAACCCCACTAAAATTATCCCCATAAAATTTCAAAGAACAACAAAATAACACTTATCGATTTCTTAATGACCAAAGTAGCAAAAGAACGACAGTGTTTGTCAAGTCCAAATAAGCAACAGGAGATTCCAGAAGCAGTCGCGACCCCATCGATAGGAGAAAAAATTTTCCTTCGAACCAGTTTTCGCGTATGACAAACGTACCTTGACACGGCGAGCAGCGGAGGAATTTGCTGCAATCGAGCGAGGGGAAAAAAGTCGCTTTTCCTATAATTGGCACGCGAGTAGCTCGTTTGTTGGCCGGGTCGCTCGCGCGCCGAGGGCGTGGCGTGCGAAAGTGCCACGTGGCGTAACACACCGGGACAATGATAATTGCACCGCGTGGAAATGAAGACTCGCGTGACACTCTCGGCTCATCCTTCCGAGAGAAGATCATCGCCCACGCGTTGCACGCGCGCACGACCGTTTTTCAAGCTTTGCTCGCCAGTGAAAGCGTCGCGTCGCGATCCATGAAACGATCCCCGAAAGCGAACCGGTCCAACGACGATCATTTGCCGATCGAACGAAATTCCAGCGAACGCGGTCATCTTCCTTCACCATCGACGATTAAACCGACTTTTCGGCCATGTTATTCGATTATCGTCGATCGTTGATCGGATGATTATTAAATCGAATTAACGTACGGGTTTTGCATGGAGATTACACAGGAGGAAGCTCGCTGACTTTTATTCGGAAATTAATGCCCTTGGGACTGTGCGGCTCGTTCGACAGCCACCAAGTTTCTCGGGATATACACATTTATTTTTCTCTTCAATATTGTGAAAACCGAGTGCATTGTAAATTATCATTAACACTTAATTAATGATTAATACGTGGAAATTGCGGTAACGTTACGGTTAAACTTTCTTTAAAACTTTACAGCGAACCTTATTCATTATTTAATATTACTCAGAAAACATGTTTCATCGTCGCGGTTTGGTTTGAAACTTTTCGAATTAAGAAGAAGAGAATGGTTGAAAGAGAAATGTTAATGCATTATGAAAGCAGTTATAACGATAAAAAACGAATGAAGAGTGCACAAGGTTTTGACTCGGGGCTGATAAAGCGAGTTAATCGAATTAACATACATTGTAAAATAATTGAAATTATAGTACTTTCACGGTCCAAGAGGAAACGGGTTACACAAGATGGGTATCTTCTTAAATCTTCTTTTTCTTGCTAAATAAAAGGTTGCTGATCAAGCTTAATGGGTATTTACAGAGAAAACTGTGCACTACTTTTTTAAATTATACGAGAGCTGGACGCAAAGACTAATAAAGAGGCATGGAAACAATCGAGAAAGAAACTCCTACACTATGTTGGGTCATCGATGACCCACAATATTACAAGTGTACTACACCTGATAATTATGTACCGCTTAATAATACAGATCACTGTACACGATAATTATATACTGGTTATTATGAAATGTTTCGAGATAATATACCATTTAACCTTTCAACCACTACAGGTGTACGGATTACTCCATATAAGTCAATTTCCTATTTTCTTGCATCATAGATGCAACACACGTAAGTTTATTTATAATTACATTGAGAATAATTATATGGTGTCATTTAAAAATGTGACGATGACTTTGATAAATTATAATATTGCAAATAGTAGAATCATCTACGAATCGGCCTGATATTTGAAATCTACTTACTAATAAATCAAGGATCACCTGTTCCATAGGTCACTAGCGACCCAGAGGACCGATTAAAGATGTTTTTATCGCGGTCCAAGGTGTCCTCGATACGGTTTCGAATAGGTAATCTCGGCAATTGATCGAGTGGCAGGAAGCGATTAAACCGTGTGTTTTAATACTGGCCGCGGGCGAGCACCGCTTTCATAACTTAAAACGTTGTCCCGCGAAGCATCTACATTTTTACGATAATGGTGGCCGCTAAATTATCGCCGTGCGAGAAATGAATTTTCAGAAGCGTTCACGCTTAAAGTGCCCAAAGGCTCGGCGAGTTCGTCGTTAAAAAAAGGTTTGACCACGCGTGTCACCGGGTCCCGCGGCTTAGCGAGCCGAAAAACGAGGGAAAAATGTCACAGGTGCGTTATCAACGATCGACTCGTAAACTTTTACGCTTCTTTCCTTACGAACTTTCGAATCGAACGGCTCGCGTTCGAGCTACTTTCCCTCGGATCCTCGCGACGCCGACATAAACTCGCGCGAACGAACAGTTATTGTGAAACGATTCTGATACGCGCCGACAATCGGGATAAAGCGAATGGAAACAGGCGTATTTCACACGGAACGTCCGTACTTGTTCACGGTGGATTAGAAATCATCCGTGGGCGCGTTAAGTGACCGAGGCATTAATTCGTCGAGCCGCAACGGAACCGATTAATACGTCCACCCGTTTTAACGCGCTCGTAAATTTTCGATATGGCTGTAATTCTCGGGTTTCCCGAGGCCGGTGTGTGTTTTAATACCGAAGGAATCGCGATAAGGCGGCGTAAATTATGCGACACTCGTTCGTGTTGCGCGATATTACCTTCAGATTGTTACAGTTACTTTCAAGCTGAGCTTTCGGCCGTGTTGGTGGCCACTCGTCGCGACCTGACAAAACGCGTGGGTGGGATGAATGAAGTTCTGTCAGGTAGACCGTTCGAGGATGGCCTTCTGGCTTGATTGAAACTCGTCGGATAAATGGGGGACAATTAATTTGGCCGGTAATTAATTTGAAAAGGAGCTCCTTTTATTTTCTGTTTAAGGAATGTGGATGAATTTAAATTGAACAGGATGTCCAAACTGATGTACAGTACAGGTCAAAAGTTTCGTGTCGTTTCTCAATTTTTACTGAAGTGAAATATTAAACTGAATGTAATTCATCGATTAATTACAAATAAGCAAAGTTTATGAACTGCATATGAAATTATATTGAAAATCCTAGAATACCGTGAACCACGGCTGCACCTTGTGAACGAAGCTAAGGTCTAGGAGTGGACATTTAATCGCAAGCCTAACGTGGACCACACCGAAGGCGATACGGTCCGAAGGATATCATCGGACCGCGTTATCGCGACCTATTAGACACGCTTGTAGTCTTACGACCTGTCGTAACCAAGCCCGCTACGTCGCTTTACCAGTTCTCGACTTACACGAAACAGGCCTCGGGTCGGGGGTCAGTTCTTCGGCATCGTGGCTACCGGTAAGCAAGAGGATCGAGGGACGAGTCGTCAGGTGTCCTTGACCGGTACTGATCCGAGAGACCCCGACGTCATCCGATAGAGACAGAGTTAATTAATTGACGATAAACGTAGCGGACGTGGTTGACGTTAAATCCGTTGATCTACGATCGGTACGGATATCTTCTGATTACAAGGATTCCATATTCCAGCCTGATCGTGAACAGTTTTCAATATTTGCGAGTTATTTTCAATGTTTAGTTAGATGTTGCGGTTGCGGAGAAGCCAGAAGAGATAAGGAGAATTATTTACAATTTGAAACGAAAGAATCTCATTTGAAAGAATAGCCTGAGATTAAACAAATGAAGGTGAAAAGCGTTTAATATTGTTCAGCTACTCGTGATTATTTGAAAACCATTTGTGCGTTAAACGATCGAGTAAACTGATAGGAATGTTATTGTAAGAAGCAGCGAAGAAAATTTCAAACGCGATAACGAAGATAAAAGACGCGTAACGCGAAGAGTTACTGTTATATACCATTACACCAACTAAGAATACGACACCTTTAAAGAAACTCCAATCTCCGATCGCGGGTATTACCGGGTAAGTTAAAAATCTATTTAACAAATTCTAGAATAAAACTCGATGCGATGGAAAATTCCAAGGTAATGCAATGCGCGAAACGATATCCAAGACATAAAACGTTATTCCTTTGAAAGCATCGAATACGATGATTTCTGGTATAAAACGCGTTAAATGCCAAGACTCGACGCGAAAATGATCCCACGATCGGGGTTGTTGGTTCTTGTTGCTCGAAAATCCGGGCAAGGCTCGTCCGTAAAGGTCTCCAGATGCGTTGACCTCCGCTAGACCATTAAATGATGAATATTACCGGCAATTACGAGTATACCAGTCATTGTATGCGTGAATCGACCGGTCACAGCTGCATATATCGCCGTTATCGTGCACACGCACGTAGGATGCACGCGTACGGGGTGAGAGTGCGGATTGAAAAAAAAAAAAAGAAGAGACAACCGGTTGTGCTATGCTCACGGGATCATAGAGCCCCACTCTCGAAAGCGACCTCTTCGCGGCTCTACCGCGAGAAGATGACACCGAGGTTCTCAACCTATAGTCTAGGATTTATCTAACACCATTTCTGGACTCTTGTTCCATATCAATTTGAATCAAAAATCATAACGCGTCTTCCATTACGTTGATAACCTTTTGAAATAATTTTACAGGTAATTAAATGACTGAACATATTGGGATGTACCTGAAGAGATTAGGAATTGATTAAACAAAAGTGATTTAACATGGAGGTAAGTATATAAGTAAATTTACTGTCTGCGATATTTTTTATTTTTCATTTATCATTCATCGATGCTAACGATTTCTATATTTTCATGTTATAGAATTACACCTAGAGTCTCAATGAAGACGCGTTTCAAACTAACCAAATTGCTTAACAATAGCAATTTCCATTGCGCCACCTTTTTGCAATTGAAAATGTTTCCATTAATAACACAAGCTATTGCTGTTTCACCTATCCACCATCCATACCCAGTGAAATCAATCAATTACCCAGAAACGACTTAAACGCCACGGCATTAGCATTCAGGCTGGCGAACAACCTCCCAATCGTTTACCCATCTTCGTGGAAAGCAATTCACCCGATCAACGCCGTGTGGTGTGCATAAATCACGCCGGGCAATGACAGAACCGCTCTGCGAAACGTTGTCCGGATGTTGTTCGGTCGTTGAAACGAGAACCGACGCGCGCGCATTAGGATGCCGCGAGAGCTATCATTTTCTCTCTTGAACCACTTCCTCTAATTAATGCGCCGTTTCTCCCGCGTTAATCGTGTTCATTTCAGTCGGCGAACGATCGATCGCGATGTCTCCGTGACGAGAGCAAGCGAGATATCACCATTGTAGGGAGTTTAGTAAAGAGGAAAATAAGAGAAGACGAAGAAGAAAAAAAGTATTCCGCGTGCTGGAGCTTTGAAACCGTTCAGGCTGGCGAACAGAAAGACTACGGCCGAGCAGAATCGTCGACAAGGTCCCCTCTGACCCGACGGCGATGGCAAACGATCGGCGCGCAAGAAGCGGAGCCTGATTTATGGGCCGGTCGCGAGAGGGCTGCGTCTTCTCGCGAAGTCAGCCAGCCGTTCTGTAGGTACTTGCGCGTACCTGCATACACGTACCTGTATATATCACTGATACTGCGTCGCTGTGGACGATAGGTATACAGAGGAATACGAGTACACATCAACAAGCGTAGACAAGGATTCGCATAAGGCAAGATCTGCTTCCGGCCCGGCCGGTGCAGCTATCTCGATCCGCGGGGGAAAGCTTCGCGACTCGCAAAACGCGGCTCGAGCCTGTGTCCCGGCCACACGATATCGTCCTTACCGTTCGCGATCGCTTCCGAGAGAGTTCTGATCGATCGATCGATCGATCGATTTTACCCAACGAAACTCGCCCAGTTTCACCGATCCATGGATCTGTACCTACTGTGAATCGGTTTCTTGCCTTTCTTGCGTTTCTCTCCCTGTTGGACTTCTGCTCGAGATCACGAAGGGTCGAGTCGAATCGAATCGAATCGAATCGAATCGAATCGAATGGAAACGCGACGAGACGCGACGCGACGCGACGTCCTCTCCATGCCCCCCTTTTCTTCGTTCGCTCGGTCTCCCTCTTGGTCTTCTCGGTTCTGGTCTCGTTCTATACGTGGTCCCCGCACGGTCTCTAGGCTCGCCGGTAGCCGGCAGCGTTTACATTAATGTATGAGGGCAATCGTAAAGCTCGATGTGTACATACGTCTCGATCGGGCTCCCCGGCTACGGCTGAGATTTTCTCGTGCGGCCAACGGACAAAAAAAGGCCACGACATGCCGCGACGACGTGTACCCGATCTAATGCACTCGCCTATCCGTCCGTCGAGGGACGCGCGGCCGGGCCACCGGTGAGCCGATCGCACGGCCAACCGACCCATTATAATGTGAAATCGTGACGACCTGCCTTCCTCTGCCCTCTGCCCGCCCCACCGCGCCACGCTCACCCTGATTGTCCGTTTCATTATGCTGATCGCGGTTTCGTCGGTTTCGAGCAATTAACATACGAGATCGCGACTATTGCGTTCACTTTCAAGTTCAACCCTTTTCGAAAGAAATTTTTAATTTAACGAAAAGAAGGTTGCTTAGTCGAGTCCAAGTACGAACTATGATGAATTAAAGAAATTCCAATTTGAATCGATCTTTTCTAATGCCCGCCAGCGAAAATGAGATCCCATCATCGAAACATCGCTATAAATCTTCCGACGATACAAAGTTAAATTATCCAACAATCGCCGCCGATCAAAGCAACAGCTCTTAATCCTCTTTTCACAAAAGATTCCCACAATTAATCGCAGCCATCAGCGTGCTAACAACCACGAGCAATTGAACGCCCACCAGAGGCATTCTTCGAGCGTCGACGAAAATCACTCGGCCGTGTATACGCTCGATTACCCGAGTACTGGTCCGGGGCTGTTGATTGCGTCAGAGCGCGATCTTCCTCGTGGCCAGGACGAACAGGCTAAGGCGAGGCGATATATACGCGTGTGCACGGATTATACATCCCGATGGATATATATTTGCAAGGCATCCAAGGTGTATTACCCGCGGAGAGGAGGCCTGCTGGAAGAGGTCGACCGAGAGGTCGCTCGGTAAATTGGTCGCTGCGGCGTTACCGTTGATCTACGGCAACAGACGCGATAGTTATGGAAAGGTTACGGCGGAGCGGTCGATAAAGCGTCGCGCTGCCTGTCCTCGGGAATCCGCGACAGCGGGGAACGAATCGTAAATCGCGGAATCGCAACCGCTCGCCGTGGCCGCTTGGAAAAAGAAGAAGAGACAGAGCGAGAGAGTTCTTCTCTCACCGAGTCACTTCCCTTCCTTCTCCTGCACGTATTCCGCGATCGCACGATTTCCGTCCTCTTCCGCGTCCCAGGACCACGACCAACCTCCTCCGCTCAGACCGAGATAAGCGATTGAAGAAGCTCCTCAGTCGAGCTTGAAAATCGTCCTCGTCCTTCCTCTTCTTTCTGACTCGACGATCGAGACAAGGATTTGCATTTTATTGTATACATATGTGTTTTGAATAAATATAATCTGTTATTATAAAATTTTACTTTAAACAATTTATTTCTTTCTACATCCTTTCGATCCCTTATCCTCATCTGCTCCGAATGCACGAGGAATCCGCGCGGAGCAATCGTACATCACGCGGTCGGAGCGAAGTACTGAAGGTAAAAAAAGAAAAAGAATCAAGATTACTCGGAGCTGATCGGGTCTGTCACGTGTCGGAAGCAAGGCTCTCTCGAGGAGAGAGGGCCAAGACAGCTCGGAGAAGATCGAGGCGGGTGCGAGCTGCAGATTTTTGCGTTGCACGCTCGGCCGAGGCCGTTTTAATCTCCCTCGAGGTCGACTTTCCGGTACACCCACGCCCGTGTCATCGATATATCACGCGGGGCGCGTTCGCAGCCCTGTTGACTGCCGCGCGACCGATTCGGCCTCGGGCCCAGAATTCCGCGTTGTTCTCGATTCGAAGAGAAAACATACCGGACCGTGGCCTTTTTTGGCCTGTTACGAGGTGTCGCAATCGCGAGGGGGATGCCTCGGGACGATCTCTCTCGAAAGTGATGCCCCGGCACGGTGAAACGGGACGATCGTAAAAATTCAAACCTGGGCCCTTATTATTACCCTCCGACGCACGGCGATACGCTGGCGAGCTTGTAACCGCGAGCTTGTTGCGCGACAGGTCAGCAGGCGTAGGAGTGACACGTTGAGTTACTCGATATGAGCAATACGATCTCGCGTACGAACGTCGAGGCGGTTCTTTCGAAAGAACGACGGTGAAACGATTTTAGAAGGGGATATTTCACGAAAGCCTATGAATACGTCTTTTTCGCGAGCAGACTATTGTATCCGGTACAGCTTATTGCTCTTGTTCGATCGTGTCGATTCGGCTTTCGAATGATTCTTAAACGGTGCTGAAAAATCGAGATCTAGCGTGCTGCAGTTTTCTGGTATGCGGAGGCGAGGCTGTTGATATACTACGCCTATCGGAAATCGAACTGATTAAGTTCACGGAATGTTCGATGGAAAGTAGGAAAAACTTGACGACGTTTTAAACAATGGTTCTTTTACCATTCGATTTGACATATGCCAGCACAGAAATCTTTTATAGGGTATTGTTCGAAGTAGGAACTTTGTATATCATTGTAAAAACTGGTATGTGAAAGAATTTATTTTTTACTTCTGTTCTTTGAGCGAATTTCTATTGATACGATAATAAAGAATTGAAGTACTTCATAGGTATGTAGGAACGTTATAACTTCATTCAGAAAGCGATACCGACGTGGATAATCAATCAAGGAGGAAGAGGAATATCGATGATAAAGGTTCGATATAGAAAGTGGAAAAGCAAAGAACATCGTCGAAGACCTACGCCTATTCCGGATGCGATTGGATCGGGACGCCATTAATAACGACGCACTTACCGATCCCATGGCAGGTGGTAGACCGCATGAAAGTCACGACCTGACATTTGCCTGGGTTGCCCGCGCCCGATCGCGTCCCGAGAACCGATCGCGATGCGATTTTTCTACACGCCGCTGAGCCGCTGGAGAAGCAACAGAGGGCAATTTCAAGTGTAACGACCACCGCTAACACGTGAAACGCGTGGCATACCCATGGCTTTCTCTCTTTCTTCCTTTCTTTATTTCTCCCGCTACCTTTCTCTATGCGCCGCCGACTTTTCACTCTCGACCAGGCATCGATGTCTCCGTGTTTACTTCAGCCAGCTTGGAGTTACGAGGCGAATCGCTGCTACTTTAACGCGGTTGCTTTTCATTAATTAAGAATAATATAATTGTACGGGTAAATAAAGATTCTCTTGGGGTTTTGTAATATTATGCCATATAAGAAATTAAATTATTTATAATTGAAGCAATTGATGGAACAATATTTATAAATATTGAATATAGGTAATGGAACAATATGAAATTCTTTTGCCATTATTTTTTCAATTGGGAATTATTGAATTTCAAGAGAGTATTAACTACTCTCTGGAAATCTCACCCTTGTTTATAAATAAAATTCAAGAGAAATTGAAGCCATTAATGAGTCTGTCGAAATATAGCACGCATTTTTTAAACTTTCATTCCCAAACTCTCTCTTTCTGAACCATTTCACAAGATCGAGTTCTCTACACCCTTTACCGAACTGACATTCTTCTACTCCTCCTTCCTGAAATGCCGACACGTTTTGTTCGCCATAGAACTCGAAGAGAAAGAAAGACAGACGATGGAACCCCGAGTCATTCATTTCTCCCGGGCTTTTAAGAACAATTGTTTTGTTTCACTTGATCGAAGCGTACGCCGCTCTGGGCGTGCACGTAAACCGCGATGACTCTCGCATTTTGTTGCTCGAATATCTGTAACGATACGAGATATCGTATTGTACAAGTATCGCACAGGTCACTCGTTTAAAAGATACGAGGATTGTCCGGAAAAATGCCGAGTCTTATAAAGAAAATTCAATATTTAAATTTTCTTTTAGACTAATACGTTTTAGTCAACGATGTTCCAAAGCGATTATGTCAATTTTATATAATGAAATGTCAAGCTTTTCAAAATAGCTGCTCACAGCATTGATGATCTCACTATCCGTCGAAAATTTCTGACCATCAAACATTTCAACTTGACACTGATAATTAATATTCTATGTTGAGAAATTAATGAGCAAATGCTAGATATTCTAATAATTATACACTGTACGAAACAATTGTAGGATTGAATTTCTGAGAAATTATGACTAGTGAATCGAAGATTAAGGATCAAAAGAAATACCATGTAATTATAACGTCAAACTTATTATATTGATCCATATGGATTGATCTGTCGAAAGCGTTAAAGGATTGAACGCTTTTATTGATAGTTATAGAAACGAACGATCCAATTACTTTATCTTTCCACTCTGTAATATAAGTTTATTATTGAATAACGTTCTGGAATCATTAAAAGCAAATAATTTACAACCTGCCAGCGAGCAAACACGTATAAAAATTCGTACAAATTAATTCATTAAAATTACAACCCATAAAAAAGGCCGCGAAATATTCGTGGACCACCCAAAATATAATATCCATTCGACTGACCAAATAAGGAAAAACGATCCGTTTCGAGAAGACGTATAAAGATGAAGTAATCATTGCCCTAATTTCTCAGCCATCTCTTTTTTAATGATTAAACTTCCGTGGCAGATATACATACATTCCCGATGATGATCGTTTCACGGACAATGTTGCAACGTGAAATTATCGGACACGAACGACCGTCGATTTTTCTCCCCGATAACGTTGGATCACGCGTGTAATAATGATAACGCGATCCGACGCGGCGCATCGAATTAATTACCACGTGTCCGCGCGAGCGGCCGAGCGATTTTCTGGTGCACGCCCATCACAGCGGCACCGACGAAACCTGAAATTATTTTTCGGGGCGTGCACGCCGTTACAGTTAATTAACATGCGGTATAATGCGAACGGAAATAATTAACGCCGCGGGGAGATCGTGTACGAAGATATACCGCGCGAACAGCGCGCGCGTAAATCGAATCGAATCGATTTACGCGCGCCGCGTAACCAAGCAGATGATATCGACCGTGTCGAACGCTAAATGTCACTCGATACAATCTACCAACCGATCGACAGGTAACATCCGATCGACGAACCCCAACGTCTTTAATTAAAACAATGAATCTTCGTTACGTAACTTTATGGTTGTAGAGAAGCTGATCTGATGCGGGTTTTCGGGGAGTTTCAGTAATATTGTTTGTTCAGTAGTTAGTAATTATGTATGGAGCTTAATTGAATTTTCTTACACCGCGACTTGAACACATTTTATCAAAATTAGACCTCTAAAAATAATTAGTAATTAAATTCATTTTACATCTCACAGATCTTGAAAATAAGCTCGCCAGAAGTAATGATTGATCTTAACCCAAAGCCTATCTTCGCATATTAATTTTTTCATATCCTTTTAGATATTTCTATTTGCTCACTTTGTAATCAAATAATTGCACAGATCGTAGATAATCTACCGATTGATCATAAGTCAATATAACGTTTTATTGACAACTCTAGCATTCCTGCTTCAAAGTATGCTTCATCCGTCATCACTCAACTCACTTTCTATTTCAGAGAATCTAATTTCATAGAATATTTGACTTTCTTCTGGTTTATTAATCGAGGGTTAAGGTCGCTATCTAAAAGGATTACAAATCAAATGAATTGTGTTGAAATTAATTCAGCGGAACTGAAATTTCATGGTGATTAAAATATTCTCGAGTACAATGGTAGTAACTGGAACACGGTTCGAGGGATCCGAACGAGAAAATCCCATTATATAACGATGCACGGTATCGCGAGGATCGGCAAATAAGTCCATTACTTATTAAGCGTTAACAGGTTTCCAGAGAGCGAATCAAGGTAAGAACACGACCGGCTATCAACGGGATCGTCGTTCACCTATGCCAGCAGCTTAGCAATGATACCTGCGATTGCGTAAGCAACGATCCACGAGAAAGGATAAGCTAAAGCGGGGATGCGAGTAACAAACGGGGCGCGGAATCGACATTTGCCAGCGGAAGGGAGCTAGAAGAAACGAGGGGAATGTTGGTCTACATCGAGAAAACACGTTGCAGGTGCTACTGTTGTCGATAACGGCCGATTTACAAGTAAGTGGCTCGTTAATCATTTTCTTTTTGTTGCTGTTTATCCTTTAATTGCTGTACCAGTTCTAGCTGCAATGTTATTTGCTTGCACAACATCGCTCTCGCGTTATTTCATCTTAGCATTAACCTCTTCAGGATACTGGTACAGAACGTTTTTTCTTTCTCATTCGAACGTGCTTCAAATGTTATGACGAGTATTACTACGAACACAACATTTCTTACGATATTTTTGAATGAAGATGAAGACATCTCTTTGAGACACTGCCAATGTATTTATGCAATTTTGATTTTTATAAACTTTACTGTTAAAAATGTGCAGGACCTTCGTTCTCTTTCAATAAAGCAGCTACAACGTCAATAAATAAATTCAGCATCAAATAATTATCAAACTACTCATCGTTGTTAGGAAACAAATCATCCAACCCCTTGGCTTTTCAACATTTCATTATTCTTCGACAAACATCCTTTGTCCTCGGCATATCAAAAGAACAAATCAGCCACGAAATACGCCGAAGCAAGCACGGTAAACAGGAAAATCAATAGACAGGACAACCTTTGAAAAACACGCTTCATCAGAGGTAACACAATTCCCGAGTTCCACAGAGGACAACTCTCGAAAACTCGCAGACAGTAATAAAATTTATACGAGCATCGCGATATTTAAAATAGAAGCGTCCATAAAGATCGGAGCGGCTGATAGAGGGATAAATCGAGAGGCGATTCGAGCTGACCTCCATTAATTTCACGGGTTATCCTTCGAAAGTCGTAACAGGGGGACAAGATTCGAAGAGGTTCTTTATTGTAGGCGTAAATCACGGACGGAATAGCGGGAAAATTCGGCGAAATCAGCTCGCGAATTTCAACAATCGCCAGGAATCGGCCCGCGATCCTCGCGCGATAATCTGTCGAGCCGCACCGATATGCGGGTCCATCCCTCTCTCCGTGGACGCGTAAAGGTCAGCCTCCACGTAAAGGCCTCTTCAGACGTTCCACATTACCGTGCCCGTTGCCATTTCTGGCAAATAGATCCGTGGCTCTTCTTCTCCTTATTGCGATACGAGTTCGCTTGGACGCTCGAGGAACTGTGGACACGCGCTCGAAGGATGCTTTCCTTTCTTCTTGGTACACGAGGTTCAATATTACTTTAGAGTCAAGGAATTTTCTTTAAAATTCGATCAAAATTGTTATGTTGATCCTCAAACATGATAATATAAAAAGAATTTATATAAACAATTTTGTTCACAAGACATTCTTGAAAATACCTTTCAATCAATATTACTAATTCCATATTTTTCCGAAATTATCAATTGACATAACTAGGTAGGAACTAGAGTAACTCCCTCCCTCCAAAAATATATGTGAATACTAAGGTTATCAAATTGGCAGTGTGTTAAATTAGCAATTAGATACTTTACCGCTGCCGATCAATGAATCTTTTAAAAGATCCTGTACAAAGCACACATCCTCTTGATTTTGCGCTTCAAAGAGCAAGCGAAAATTATCAGCAATCCGAACGACCGTGTCAACCGAATCCAGGATCACCGAACGATCTCCAAGCACGATCGAACGGGCGGAAAACGTGAGCAGCCTTGACGCGCCGCGTCGCGACTTATCGCATTAGTCCCGTTGACGAATCCTCGACAGGTCGAGCAACAGGGTCGATCGTATCGTGGCCACGATTTCGACGAGCATACCCCATTAAGCGGGACAGCCTGTGTCTAACGGAAGCGCGTCAATCAGCACGGATACGACGTCCCATCCCGACACGTTTCGCGATCGTACGAGTGGTCGCGATAGCGTTCGCACGACCGCACGCTCTTCTCGCAAGCGGAGACACGCGGCGTTTTCTCGCGATCGACGCGACTGCCGGAAGGTCGTACCAGCAGCCTCATCATCGGCACTTGAGAAATAGACACATTATGGGTGCATTAGCCGCGTCGAATCGCTCGCAAGGGCGATATCGTCATCTCGTGGGACGAAGCGCGACGATAAGCTTGCCACAAACCGCTTCTCCCCGAGTCTTGAATCTGTTTTTCTGCGATCCTTGCTTTAATAGCCGTGGTTTTTATATTTCTAGATGTTTGTTGAAGTTTGAGAATGTTTGTAGAAGCAGTGGAAATTGATTCCTTTATAGGGGATGAAAGAGTAATTAAACTCTTCGAGATGTTAATTAATAGATGTCTTTTAATGTCATGTGATAACGAACCTTAAAATCCGTGCAGCGTAATAAAAACGTGGGATCAGCAAAAAAATCACTACCATGTAAGACATCAATAAAGAGGTGCAAGCAACCGCCGCATCGCGTGCACCAAAATTCCTGGTCGTTCAATTAACACCGCCCCAAATTACAAATTTCCTTCCTCGTTCTTCGATTAAACGGACCGGACGATGGCGCATTAAAATTTTTACGCTCTCCGAGGCGACGTGGTTGACCAATAACGCCCATTACGATACACAGGGACCGCGTTCCTACACCCTGAACCGAACCGTGCCGCCGATGCACCTGAATGCAGGTGCATCGTCGACTCGGTGAAAGGCCGCGGATGGCATTGCACCACGACGACGACGACGAAGAGGACCGTGTCCAGTACACTTATTCGCCACGGTACCGGGGCACGACACGCTCTTCTCCGTGTCCACGCGTTCGAAAATAAATCCACCAATTGTCGCGTCGAGTTTCACACGCTTCGCGTCGTTCGATTCTTTCTGCTCGGTCGGTTCGACCGCAACCAATGCATACTCATCCTGGCACCGGGTAATAAAGACGCGTTCCGCCATTGTAGTGGCTCGTGGTGGCATGGCGTTTAAAAATGCAACTTCATCAAGTGCAGTCGTTTCGCGTGCTTTTCATCGACGAACGATGAATATACCGCCCGTGTTTCATCGCTAATGGAGATGTATAAAATCCGCCTCGTTGGATCTTGTCTCGAAATTAAGAGAGTACACGCGGAGATTTCTTGCCGAAATTTATCATTGATTCTTATGTATCTTTATGAATTACGAGTCATTGCTTGGAAAAGGAAGATTGTTTGCTGTTCCATTGAGAAAGCAGTCATTCTCTTAACCCTTTGACTGTTGAACATTACGAAATAAGAATTAAGTCAATAACACTTATCACAATTTTTTTCAAATTTCATTTCATTTCTCTATTTATTCTTTTTCCATTGTTTTATCACATCATTATAATCTGATAACATATGATGTGTAATTAGTAATATACGTTTAGTCCATAGCAATCAAAGAGTTAAACATTATTACAAGCCCTAATTACGTGTGAAAGAAGTACTAATAACTTGCTATCAAATTCCATGACCGTTATTTCAAAAGCTAAGTGTACCGATTAAATTTTTCATTTCAAGCAATAAAAATAATAATACCATTAATCAAGATACATAGAAATCATATTCGATCAAAACAAACATAATTTCCATCTAGATAGAACCAGTTAAAGTGCCGTGAATACAGGTTAATTAACGAGTGACTCGATAAATTCTCACGAAGGAAATTGACTGCGAAAAAGGATAAGAAAAATGAAGGTTCGTTTTACCGGCCACGTGGTCCCGGGTATTCCGCGCGATCGCACGAGACACTTGGTCGTCGGTCCGACTCCCACGCGTGCACGTGCTCACGCACGATCTCTCGTGCGTGCAACGGATGAGTGCGTATGGTAATGACAGGCCAGGAAACGCCGGTCGGGCGCCAGCGAGCTGCCTCGGGCCATAGCTACCTGCAATCTCCTCGAAATATCGGGCTGACTACCTTGAGAAACGACCAAGGCCGTGCAAATCAAATCAATTTCTTTCTAATTGTACATCGTACCAGCGATGTTGATCCTCGTTCCATCATGCCTCGAATCAACTGCTGCGTGTCGACAAATCACGCTAGCCTTGCGTGTTCCTCGTACTTGTCACTTACTACAGGTTATTTAACACGTTCCCTGTTACACTGTAAACGGACATGTGTAGCAAGACACATTAAAACACCAATTATTGAGAACATGATTGATTAACGCGTTTGCTACCAGCATTCAATTGCAAATTTATTTCTTTCTTTTTTAAATAAAGTAACGTAATACCAGATGAAATACAAGGTCTGCGACAAATTATTTATAAAAAACGATCTGTTCCTCTCGTGTATCAACAATGGGTTAAATAACTTCGAACAGAGCTCCGGCTATCGCGAAAGCCCGGTAATTTCAGCAATTACAAACAATGTTAGTCAACGGTGAAAGCGAAGCAAGCGCGAACGGTCAGCAAACATACATCCGATGTAGAAAAAGGTTTCAAGTGAACGAAACAAATGTGCGAGCTACGCGTGCCTTAGCCAGCGATCGCGGCAACCTTTAATCGTTTTCGCCCGAAACGGGCAGGGCACGCGTGGAACCCCAACAAATCTGCTTTTAATCGACTCCGGCCGACTAGGCGGACCCGTGTCGCAATCCAGCAACGACTGACAACCGGCCACCACGATTTGTCGCGATGTAATCTTGTTCTGCGCCTCGATTGTCGCAATTCCATCGCTTGGCCGACATCCAGCGAAAATCACGGCTGTTCCAGAAAAGTTTTCACACGGATGAACGAACATTCTCTGTTTCGAGAGCAGAAGGAGTATAAAGTACGAGAGAATTTTTCAAACTTTCAATTCTTCACGATATCATGTTATAAATAAATTGTACGCAAGCTGTATTTTGCATCTTTACTGTGCAGGCTACCTCAGATATACTACAACACACTTTCCCTTTCGTATAATTCAACTCGATCCATTCGTCATAAATTTATCAGGAACATTCAATGGCAATTTGTAACGAAACACAAGGCACAAAGAACCGACCGAAAGATAATGACAGATTTACAAAAATCCATATAATTGATACAATGTATCAAGAATGGAGGAACTCATAATTCCCCGCGTAATTCAGTGAAGGCATTACATCACGGAGTGGCCGAACAAAGAGTCTGCTCGAAGCAAGAAAAATATCGAAAAGAAATCTCGTAAGCAAGCGAAATGATGGTTAATACATTATACACAGAACCCAGGGGCGATACACGATCGTTCGCGCGGATCCAATGAAATCAATCGTCGCCGCAAACGAGCCGGATAACGAACGTCGATCGATGATGAATAATCGATCGTTCGAATCCGAATTGGCATTTCTTTTTTGCCCCCTTGTCCAACGGACCGCGTATCCGTTCGCGTTTCACCGCTTTAACAGCCGAGGAAGTGAACACCCACGCAGCTCGCGGGCTGGTTTCGCGGGCTAGACGCGTTTCACGCTTCGCTTGCGGGATCATTCTTTCAACGTACAATGTGGGAGATCGATATCGGCCCGGGTATCGACAGTGTATCGCGTTTCACGGTTGCACGAGCCCGAGATTTCTTTTTTTTTTCTGTCGGTACGGTTCGATAGCAAACGGTGCAGGCACTTGCTTCGCGTCGCCGCAACAGCAAAGACATTCACACCTACGGGATAAACGGGAGAATTACACGGCTGACGGTGAACCAGCTCGGTATCCGGGACTGATTTATCGAGCAAGCTGACTCGCAGCAACGGCGCTCGTAAAAATAATACGATTCGGTGGATCCAAGTTCGAGCGAGATTTACACCCTTCCCGAGACTTTATAAGACGACTAGGCGGCGTGTTGGCGCTAACCGTGCCAACAGCACACGCTCCGGACACCACGGTAATGCCAACTTCACCAGCTCACGGCCATAAAATCGTGAATTATTAACGTTAATATGTATCACGGGTCGAAGTGATCGCGTCGCGGAATCAGATTAAACAGGTTTCTTAACCGATCTCCGTACCTAAGTACCATTGTTATCTGTGTCATATTTATTGCAGGGGAATGGAAAAATCGACCGGGCACGTGGAAATTTAGTCCATTTATTATTTTTGCGTTTATGGACACGATAAAGTGTCGCGTTAAACGACTTTGAACACTATCGGGTTCTTGCAAATTTATGTTGAAAGCGTATAACAAATGATAAAAGTATCAATACTCCCTCGATGATTAGTTACGAATAATGCCAGGAAAACAAGAAAAATAATGAAGAAAATGTGAAGTATATTTTGAACGACAAATCATGGAATTTTCATTAAGAAATTTTTTAGAAAGGATTCGATCGATTGGTGGAAGTAGGAGTGAACGAAGCACCTCGAGGAAATCTCGCGGGACTTAGGCGAATTGAGTGCGCCATAAAGTGTCACGGCGGGAAATGTTTTACGATGATGCAAGTTTGTTGTGCCGCTGGAAAATCGAGGTCGAGTTTGCATGGGCAACAGTGCCGTTGCCTCGTCGTTGGTGGTTTTATGCAGCCAGCATATTTACGCCTCTCTTTGCCCGTAACAGAATGCATTGTTGGGTCATCGTAAATGCTCGCGTGTGACGCGCGCCTCTTGTTTGACCCTTTTCGGCGCATCCAAGTTTCACCGAGATGCACCGATGCTTTCGACGTGGATGCAACAGACAAGTGTGAATTGCATTTCTTCTCAAATGCACTTTCGTGGACAAATTGTGAGATATATTGAAATATGATATTATAAATTACTTATAGGGATCTCTGATGACTGATGACTTAAATATAACATAATAAAATTAATTAATAAAAAAAAAGAAAAATTCTTTTTCTTCTAAAATGATTGCAATAAAAAGTTAAAAAATCTACAGCTTTCATATCCGAACCAATTTTGTTACTCCAATTCTATGAACTCTACTATATAGTATGAAATCGAGGAGATGCGTTTACCAATTCCACGGTATATTATAAGATAAGTGGAACAACAGCAGAACACGGACGGCATTGTGATCGGGCAAAGAGGGGCGCGTCGAGAGACGTTAGAAAATGTCTTTCTGGGATGGAGAAAAGAGAGTAAGAGAAGGGCAAAGGTGGGCAATAAAATCGAGTTATTATCCTTATTATCGGCAGCGTTGCGAAAGTGTACGCGTGGGCCGCGTGTACACTCATTGTCGTACTATGTGCACCCGCGTAGTCTACCACGATGTATCCTTTCAATTCGAGGATCGATAATCGAGCGTGTGTTAATTATTATCTTGTCAAACGTGAAATTAGAGAAACAACTTTACAGTCGACCAAATAAAGAAAAATTACAAATTGGTGTATTAACAATGCTCCAATCCTTTCCTTCCTTATTTCCATATTTTCAAAAAAATCAGATATCAATTGTTTGAAATTTCCTAGTAAAAGAAAGTAACACTAATTACATACAACGCACAGTTATCCCTACATTTCAACAACCTACGAATCGCATAATGTGTCTGTCGCCTTTCCCCTTAGAAAGATCTATCGAATAGTCATTACTCCCTGCGTCGATCCGCTTTCAAGATAATTCACATTGTATTACAATTCACATTACACCGTATACAAGGTAAGAGGGGAAAAAGAAAGCAGCCGGAAAATGAGCCGCTTCAAAAGAGGCCGTAAGCACACACTGATCGGAACGATCATTATCGATCTAACCGCGTGCGGTAACACAAAGTGAATTCCAATAAACTGGCCGGGCATTTTTCCGCATCCCACGTGGCACGCGGAGTTCACGCATCGTTCGCAACCGCGTACGTATACAAGTATCTCCCATTGACAGAAGCCAAGATTAAGGATCGACTTCGTTCGTGCACGTGGATGGAATTGCTCGAATTGCCGCAAGTCCATCGGCCACTCTTGTTTACTCTCTATTCGGAGTACGACTGCAGAATTCGAGTGCATCCGTTGAACGCGGAAGACGAACACAACGAGCATTGTACAGGAAAATTCCAGTACATCAGAGGTGATTTCACGGATCGTTAAGATTTTTAGAAAAGATAATTCAGAATTCCCTAGATTCTAAAACACTACTTAAAAACTAGACCGAATATTTTGCTTCCTTTTCATGGATTATATAAATATAATTATTTCGTCGAGTTATTTTACTTCGCACGAAAATTCTAATCATCGAATCGCAGATACCGTGGTAACAGCAGAATCTCCGTACGCCTCTAGAATTCGAGCGGATCCATCGAACGCGGAAGGCGACCCGCTCGGTCGCCACTTGTCCCTGAGAATTCCAGGACAAGTGGCACGGCTCCGCGGATGCTGCACGACGGAGCAAGGTGAAGCAAGGTGAAGCAAGGTGAAACGAAGTGTGGTCGTTCTCGTATACCTTCCTTCCTTCCTCCCGCTTCAGTCTGCCGTCTTGCCTCTTCTTCTGCAACGTCGGCCCCGAGGAGCACGCGGCGCGGCGGCGAGGAAGAAGAGGACGCGAGTCGTGAGCATTCAGCCGAAGCAGGTTAATATCTCGACATTGTGGACACAAGTAATGGGGGCCTTTACGCTTCAGGACGCTTTAGCGGATGGTAGAGCCGCGACTCGACGGCGCAGGCGGCAGCGGATTCTCCTATCGCAACCTCTCGTCCTGCTTTTTTTTTTTTTCGTTTCCTCTCTTTCCTTTTCTCTTTCTACTATTTATTTCTCAGCTGATTTACTACCTGTATTTGGAACTTTATAGTCCGAGACGCATTAGCGGACAGCTGCTTTAATAGCCGTGGATTTGGCTATCGGCTGCCCGCGCTAACATCTGTTCTTTTTTTCTTCCTATTTATCGGTTTAATGATCGTGTACGTGTATAGGACGAGAAGCGAGGCAGGATCGTTTGTCGCGGAGAATGGAAGCCTAAATAACGGTGGATTTCGCTGTGGGTGTACCTAACACCTTTCCTCCGTTCATTGCCACCTTCAGGACCACTCTAAACTTCTAATGTTGCGAACGTACTGGAAGAGGTAATGGTCCTTGCCACTGTCGAGTTTTTTTCTTTTTTCTTAATGTTCGTCCGATCTTCTGCCATGTAATTGACGTTCCGCTTTGAAACGTTTCACTGGAGATACGGAACTTAATAACGCCAAATTTTGCTATTGATGGTCCTAATGATCTCTATCGGAATTACTCGAAACGAGCCTAAATGACTATGGCGATCACTCATACCTGTCGGTGATTGATCTCTTCATCGATACCACTGCGATGCCGTATTCCGCACTTGGCAATTACAATTTTTAGAAGCTTCCACTCGCTAGTTATCCGGTCATTACTTTTAACTATTTCAATTTCTATTGCAATTTCCTTATTCTTTTTCTATTAATAAATAATATTATTGAAAATACTTAATGCGCTCTACTTTATTCTCCGTTCCTTTCCATTGATTTCTGCTTTCTTTCCCTTTCATAAAATCACATCATCATCGACGTTTATTCATCCCAGGAATAAAACGAGCCTCAGAATTTGTTTGCGGACTGAATTTTTCGATGTCTCCATTCAATTACCAGCGTCTCCTGTGTGGCACGTTGCTCTCGTGGGAACAATGGCCGCATTCATCCTAATCAAAAGGCTCGAACACCTCTAAGCAGCGCGAATTCGACCCAGCCCCGATATATTTGTCGACGTCAGCCCTGAATCCATTAATTCGATTCCGCATTATGCAAATCTAAGCGGCGAGCTAACGCTCCGCGTCTCGAACAGGCTCGCGTGGGCGAGACACACGGGGCCCGCTACTTGTAGCACTCGTTCCAGCTGCCGCTCGGATTCGTTCAAACAAATTCGAGGCTACGACCAGCCTGCTGGTTTCGCGTAGGCCGATCATCATGATGTACAACCAACGACACGTCAGAGACTCGTCCTTTCCGCGGAAACGACCACCGCTTCGCGACCTGTTCCACGAGTAATTGACGGACAGTCACGTTTAAGATTCGTCTTTGCGAAGAAAGTTCCCTGGGCCTCGAAAGTGTGCTTTGTGAACAGATTGCTCGATCATATTTGCAATAGAAACACAAAATATTCCTATTTATAAACCGATTTTTCAATAATAATCATATTTTCAATGGTAAAGCAAAATATTTCTATCCAGAAACCGAGAATTAATTAGAGATAACTGGTGTATCAGTGTCGACAAAAGTATCATCGCGATCCTCTCAGCCATAAACGCGTCGACACGTCGCGCACTTCCGTAAACAAACGACGATTCGAAGCTACTCACGTCCATTGGTCATTCGTTGATTAAGTATCAACCTGTAAAATCCTCGACTGTAAAACGATTATCATCAACCGTCGCAACTTCCTCTTCAAACGAAATTAAAACGACTCGATTTTTTCGCGGTAATAAACCTCAAACGTCTTATTTCTAGCCAGAGAAACTTGCATCGACGGATCGCTGTATTCTCACCCGTTCGTTTTCTTTTCTCATTTCTCGAGTGTAATTAAAACGACTGACCGTTTCGCGACTGTAAACGTTAAACTTCGTGCCTTCGAGTTTAACAGCTTCTCCGGTTAGATCCATCGAGTCGCGATCTATAGAATTCGTTTGTCCGCGAGACCGAGTCGCGCTTTCTCCTCGAATCAGCCGCGATACGGGCAACCCGTTCGACGTTGTTCGTTAAACGCGATACACCTGCGCGGGTGTGACTAATTAGAATCGCCAACGAGACCGACAATCAACGATTCCCTCGGCGGAACGACGCTTTAAACGACCGCACGAAAATGGTCCGGGTCAGATCGACGTTTACGTAACCCTCTCGTCCGATATGTACGAACAACGTCGACGGATGAACTTTCGTGTAATGAAAGTCGAATGAAAGTTGGCTGTAATAACGGCGATTCCTTCCGAAGGTTCGACCGAGCGATTGTCGACAGTCGGATTGTCTTTAGTTTGCGGAAAGAAGAGGAGTGTTCGATCGTTACGACCTGTGTCGTAGCGTTCATTAGCGACACAGATGCTTAAGGATATATTCATTTTTCAATTTATTTTACGTTGCATATTATAAAAGAAACCTGCAAGGATCGTTGCAGCGACCCGGTGTAATTGAATACACCGTTTGAAATCAATCCTCTATCAAAGTGATTACTTTGAGAAGTTAATCATTAATAACCGTGTCGAGCATTAACGAAACGTTACGTATTTATCGTGAACAAGTTGAAAGGAATCGTAGAAAAACTTTCATTTTAGATTGTGCCTTTAAACGAGGATAAAGGAGTTGATCTTTAGGTAGAAAGTTCCTGCATTATATTCATCTCGAGAAATTGGACATGCACTGTAGCGACGAAAAGGAGAATTGGAAACGAGACGTCGTGCTTTTTGATACACTGAAAATACTGTGTCATCCGAAGATCATCTAAGTTTTTTAACAGGAATGACAAGAAGAAAATGTTCCTTCGAGTGAACTTTGAACGATTCATATTTCAAATGAAATTACGAATTGATTTAACTAAAATTTTCATATCAGTTCATCAATAATCAGTTCTATTATAATGTTACTTCATTTTAATTTAATTTAATTTAATTTAAATTTTCACCTAACAAATTTATGAAAAAGGTTTCATTACGCCTTCTTCCCTTTTACCCTACAATTTGTATAGTGTACATAATATTATTCCATCAATTCTGTTGTAATGTTACAACATCTTAAATAAACAACAAATTTGTATTTGCCACATGTTTCATATCAAGCCTACCAATAATCCCCTTCCAAATTACATCACTTATACCTTCTTCAAAAGGTATGTCCATCAAGGTGTTGATCACTAACCCTGGCCAACATACGTTCTCCAGGCGAAGCAAAGAGAACCGGTGCCGGTAACGTAACAAAAGTCGTCGACCGTGTTCGAATCGCGTTTGTTCCTTCACGAAAATACTCTGGCAGCTGCGCGTGCCGATTGGCCGAGTAAAAGCGGGACACGTTAGACGAGGATGGGATCCGTGTCGAATGGACCCGCGTGTCTCGATCCTCTCCTTGTGTAGAGGCCTGTCGTGGGAACGAGGCGAGCGAAGCGCGGAAGCGTGATGCCAGGCCTCGGGGAAGAGCCTCGCGTTTTCGTACGATGATAAATGATCTCATCACCGGCATTTAGAACGCGCCAGCAAGACGTCGGTAGGCCGAAACGAGTCTGGACGATTTGGCCGGTGAAGGTGGAACCTCGAAGAGAGGGGAGGGCTCGTTTAGACAGGACAAAGGGTGAAAGGGCACGGATCGCGTGGAAGCGTTCCTTATACCCAGAGGGTGGTTACAACGAATTTCACGCGAGCCGGAATAATCGTTAGACGACGTGAATCGTTTCGTTTCTAATTATCTGTTCACAAATCCGTGCAGTCATGTCGACCAGAAGCCGCGTAACTACGCCTGTCCGATTCGGTTACGAGTCAATCATCGGTTTTTCGGGGATCATTAGCGCTATTCTGTTCCTGAGGCTTGTTCTTCGAGTTTCTTCGAGTGATACGTCCTTTTTTTTTCTTTTGATCACTGACAAATAGGGGGTGGAGGGTCACGTCTGACAAGTAGATTTCTTGTTTAACACTTTGAGAGATTCATTTAAAATTTCATGTATAATTACTAATTTTATATGAAATGTTAATTTATTTCTTTCTTCAATCAAAATTAATATAAAAGATAAAGTTCCACTGATTCCAATGTAAGAAATAATTAAACAAAATTATCAAACATCTCTACCCACCATTTAACTCCGAAGCAAAATAAACGAATGAACTACAGACGGAAGAAGCAGACTAATTGAATTGCAGCCCCAGAATCCAACAGCCGTCCGCAGACTGCGTCCAACGTTATTACTACTAAATCGTTGAGACGGCAGAAGACTGAAAACGCAAAAAACAGCGGACCAACGAGTCTTCCGTCGAGGAAGGAACGAAAGGGTGAGCGAAACTGGATATAGATTACATCGCGGGGGATGCGCGTACTCTATAACCGTAATAACCAGTTAAACGTTTCGCGACGACGGAATGGCGACGGGAGTAGCGGAGATGAGGCAGGACGTGGGGTCAAAAACTAATATCGAACCCCTTGGGAGGGCTGAGCAATTGCGGTCGCGAGGTACCCTCCCGGCTACCGTGAGCCGCGCCACGCCGAGGAACTTTGGTCCGCGTCGCGTCGACGGGCGTCGGCTGCCACCCACGGGATCGGATTCAATAATTTCGCCGCGAGTAGGGCTAATTTTGAATGCCATTAGTTAGCACACGCCGCCTGGGATGATCCAACTGCCTCTCCAACGGATTCTTATTTCCTTCTCTATCTCGCCCTTCCTTTCTTCCCCCTTATCCTCACCCTTTTCTCTCTTTGTTCGCGATCGTCGTTCCAATACACCGCTACCAGTGTTATAAAGCTGAACGCCAACGCGTTTCGTCTCCCTATCCCACCCATCCGTACGTATCTTTGTCTTTCTTTTCATTTTTTTCGTCGTCGACTGAACGACCCCTTCTTCTTCGTTTTCTTCTTCTTCTTCTTCTTCGACGCGGCATGGCGCCACTTCTGATTGAATCGACTGCGCGCGTTATGCCAGGGATTCGCCCGTCGTGGATCGTGCCCCGTCCCCGACGCGACGGATTCCACGGGATAGTTTCTCTCGGCCATTTCCCAGCGTGGATCGGTACGCGTGGTATTGGGTCACTGGGCGCGCGGATCGAGATTCCCTTTGTTCTCGTCCTCGTCAAGGAATCGATGGCTCGTCGCGTTTCCACGCGAGACACTCTTCTCTTCCGTCAGTGGGCGATCTCCCGGCGTATCGTGTCGTCGATAGAAGCTTTGATATTCTTTAACGATCAGGAGTGTTTCACGGAACGAAATTAATTGCATCAAGAATGCAGCTTGTACGATAATTAGACATTTCAACGGGTATCGCCGATATACCGATTGTTAACACTCGATCCTTCCACAACTAATTGATCTCCACTTGGTAACTCGGTAATAATATTAGAACCTTTATGAGGCAATAAAACTCACCGACTCGTGTTGACTAACGTAGGCGGCGAATCACCGGGACAATACTGCATTGTGATCCATTGATGATCTCCACCCTGGCTGAAATCTCGCTGAAGCTCTGTAACACACAGAAACGCTGTTATTACTTCGATCATTAACGTCGGCAGGCAAAGATTGTGGGAGTACATTAACGTGCCTAACTTTCAAATATTTTCTCGAATCCTATATCGTATGAAAATTGTATCAAAGTCAATACGTATCGATTGAATCGTAAATCCCTTGTTAGCAGTTGAACTTGAAGAGTATCGGGAAAGGAATACGCATGGAAAGGAAGTCACGGAAAAGCCGAGCAGAGAAAGAATAGAGGATCGCGAGACGAATAGAGAAGCGACGCGACGGATCGATCGGTCGGCCATTAGGCGATTCTCGTATCGGCAGCTCGAGCTCTCGGCTATTGCCCGTACACGGCTACGTAGTCGCTCACGTAGCCCGCTTTGATGTGCACCGCGCCGCTGCATTGTAGATGCATTATAATGCATACCCACTAAGAAAGAAGCCAGGCTATGTTGGTATTATGCCCGCGCGCGACTGCGAGCTCGCCTCCTCTCGCTGCAACCGAGCTTCGATAATCAAATGTGCCTTGCACCGCGTGCGTACACACGCTCGGCCAAGATTATATGAATAGAAAGGCGCCGTGATACGTGATGGGCGTGTGCAATTGAAAATCATATTATGTAAAAGAGCGGGGCAGCTACGACCGGTCGACTGGTGAAAATTTGCCGTTTCTTTTCAACCGCCCCCGTCGCGGCTGCCCTCACCCATTCCGAAGCCGCTGCGCTGTCTCTCAGCGAGCGGAGAACCGTATCGAAACGATATCGCGCGCGGAATGACGATGACCGACACGTCGATCGAACGATAATCCTTGAAATAAACGCAGCCAACATTGCAGGTGACTCGAATGACGAGAGGCAGACTTCTGATGGAACAAATTGTTCTAGCAATTGTAGAATTAGAGAATTAAGGACTCTTTCTATAAGTTTCGTTTTACATGAATACTTGTGAAGTCAAATTACAAGGCAATTCTCATCATCCAATTTCCTTCGGAAAGAAATATCACAATGTTTCATCTGTATAATAGTCAGATCCAAAAGCTGGTAATGATAGGAATCAGCGGGTTCAATCTTCAAGGAATTCAGCTTCGTTTCAACCCTTGAAGATCATCAGAAGAAGCACGCATCTTCCAAGAACGAAATCGTTAACATAGAAGAATATAAAGAAAAAGGTACAGCACGAAGAATTCCAAAATTCGCTTCGGTTTCAGTAATTATGCAACCCTTTAACGCTTCGCGACATTCGACAACGATCGAGCTTCCGCGCTACCGTTTTACCTTCGGCCGGCATCTTCGACAGCAGAAGTTGTCGGTCCGGCCTGTAATTTGCGCGGTCGTGCCCGGAGGATCCTCTTTCCGTCGACTGGTCTCGGCGAATGATATTCCCTCTCTCGAAACAGGAGGAAAGCGAGCGGAAAGAACCCTCGCACTGATGTCCGGTAGCAGCCACCGGGCGCCGCGCCACTATCGCTCGCAATTACAAAGCTCCGGGCCGTTTTTAATCTCGGACAACCGGCAAAAAACGTAATAACTTTTTTGCCACCACGATTACGCGTACCCTGCCCTCCGTCGAGCGGGATGAGCCTGCGGGATGAGCCGTTCGCGCAAAATTGAAGACTCCGCCCCCGCGTGCTTCGTCCGACCCAAGGATAACGACCAGCCTGTATGCAAATGCCCGAGGACCCGTAGAATTTCACGAAACGTTATTATATCCTGCCGTTTCGTTTCGCGAAATTGCGCCCATAGACTGAGAAAAGTGTACGCCGTGATGCTCGCAAAAAGATTCACTGGTGACATTACCTCGTAAAACGATTGAGACACAGAAGAGATTCTGACAACATTTTAATGAGCCTCTCGTCGTTTTACCCCCTGATCACACGGTACATTTTCGGAGTTTCGCCTGCTCGTTTGCTACCTGTGCTTTTTGTGTATTCAAACCCAATGAATCAAAGGTGGACCAGACAAAATTTCCTTTAATATCTAAACGATATTAAGGATTAATTAATACCACTACTCATAGACAGTAGTTTAAGTAAATGACACATGGCATCTCTATTTATATCTCTACATTAGGTGTCTCAACAGACCCAGACGCCACTGTCTGGAGAATTGATACCTCGCTGCAAGCAATATACCCTATTCCTGGGAATATTTGCTGGCTGACTCGTGCGATTCCTTCGCCGATTCGTCGAACGAGAAACACGTAAGTTCGACGCGACTTCTCCCCCGCACGTACGGCTAGAATCAATGGCGCGTTTACCTTCGGCGTAAGGTGTGAGACGGGTGTCGGCGAAGGTGGAGGCGTCATTGTCGTGTTTCGTTCGTTTCTCCGATTGCGTCACAACAGGGTATGACCGGTACACGGTACAAGCTTCACCGCTCGGGCATAGAAAGCGTACGAATCGAATGGCCGACGATCATTTGTCAAGCGAGAACGTCCGCGTGCCCCAAGCACCGACTATCGCGTCTAAACGCGGATTATCGAAGAAGAAGAAGAGGAAGGAGCAATAGGAGTTGAAGAAGAAAAAGACGAAACTCGCACCTACCGTATCTCGGCTGGGAGAGTGATATTTCTATCGTGGATGTTGAGGTAGGAACGTGTTAACAATCCTTGCCTCGGCTCGCCGCGATTGATGGCCGTAGAAAACGGGATTTATTAATCCTGACTATTATCACTGTTCGCGGAGCCGCGTCGGCGACAACGATGACTCTATCGACGTTTCGCGGGGACCCATTCGCGCGACCAACCTACCTCAACGTCCTTCTAAAAACCAAGTCCAGTTTCTTCTTTGATAGATCTAAGAATCAGGACCGTTAAATCGGAACAGGTGTGACTGATGGCATTAGCTTCAACAGACAAGTTATTAGTCTAATCCTCAAAATTTAATCCGTGCGATACACCCGTTCCAACTGATCCATCTGACGTGTCTAATGTATTTGTATATAATTTCTCCTAGTTCATCAGACTGATGTGCACACATTCAAAATACTAAAATGTCAGTCACTCTATGTTGAAGACCGGCAGTTTATTATCATGCTACTACGAATTTACATATTCATACGAAAGACGCGTCAATCCTAATTGCACAAAGTTCGCATTCTACAAGTGTGCCCTGTCGTCGCGTTTATTAATTACCGTAACGCGACTCGCTTATCAGCACCCATCGTCGTAACACGGAGTCGCTCTCGGACGATCCGTAGCGATTTTTTCCTCCAACGAAACGTGATCGAAGACAACACGCGATCAGCCAGGATTACGCAATCCGTACCTTTCATCGATCCCTACGGACCCACGTCCGTCTCGAAAGATTACGGGAATCGAGACGTCGATGCGTGGATTGCTTTATTAAATTTTGCGCAATGCAAACGATTTTCCAACGGCGACGGTGCACGAGCAAACGGGCTATAAATCAAGCTGTACAATGACATCGGCACGACCGTTCCGCGGCTATACTCTGCCTATGTCTTTCTCTACTGCGGACACGCGGCCAATCCGCGCGTACTTCAATTACGTAAACGCATTCTAACTTGGCCCCAGCTGCTGATTATCTGCGAGTACGAAGCTATCGGTCCGTGGATCGTTTCGCGGCTGGATTAATTTGCGCCTCCTCGATCGTTCGTCTCCCTCTAATAGGATTTTTTTCTACCTTTACAAGAATTCGCCACTCGATATTCAATGTTTGCTAAGCGTTAATAATATCGA
Source organism: Osmia bicornis bicornis (assembly GCF_907164935.1). Classification (NCBI taxonomy): domain Eukaryota; kingdom Metazoa; phylum Arthropoda; class Insecta; order Hymenoptera; family Megachilidae; genus Osmia; species Osmia bicornis. The sequence goes on along the minus strand of NC_060221.1, from coordinate 6,478,456 downwards.
CACGTCCCATTGTTTCAAGCCAATCGTTAACTGTCATCATCGTTGAAGATCGAGCCTGTGACACGTCTAACGTACTCTTTTGTATGCGTTATTAGAATCGTTCGTTGTCAATAAATTAGACGGAGAATCGTATGAATCCTACCATCACCACCTACGATCCTGTTCAATTTACAAAGTGCGATTCGTTTTCGTTTGACAGAGTTCTGTTAAGAAATTAACTGCTGATGGTAAACTTTCAGATTCTATTTAATTTTCTCATCTTTTTTTTTTTCTTTTCATCAAGACGAACGAGTCTCGATGCACGAACAAGCTGGATTGCTCAAGGATTATTACTCCAACAACTCGTGGTTTATCTAATTTACATTTAGATATTCAGATTTTCTGTATTCTCGGAAAACTACCATTAATCAATTACAGAATACGCAATTGCGTTTCAAGATTTTTCCTATTAACTTGGAAGATCCTATCGAATGAGAAACCAACGATAAATTTTACCTAGAACATTTCTCCTCCTAGAACTTTCTTAGTCTAAAAATATTTGTCGTTATTTTTACAATGGGTAATTGAAAGAATACGTCTATTTCCAGTGTGGCACAACTGTTATTAGAATCCCTTTGAATGGAAAGAAGAAAATTACTCAAAGCTCGAGCAATGATTTGTCTCGTGGGGCGAAGCTCTCGAGGCCACGAAATCAAGTCGAACGGTTCACGAAACTAGACGGCTCGATAAATCACAACGTGGCCTGAGATCGAGTTTCCTGGGCCTGGTGCTCGATAAAATCCAGCTCAGGCGCGGGGCCCATCATTATAAATCCCGACAGCCACTTTATCCCAATCGACGTGCATGCCCGCGGGGCACTGGAAACGTCCATCAGGAAACATCGAAACGTCGACGAGCAGCCGGTTGCGAGGGTGGATACACATCCTACGGCCTTTACGCCGCGTACACCGGCCTCGGTTCTACTTTTTTTCCCTCGCGTACAATGTGCTACACGAAGCGTGTGGATCGCGGTAGAATGATTGATAATCGATCGTGCCGAACTGGCCGGAGTCTCGCGCATCCAACGAAGATGAATTCGTTCTGCGCCCAGGCCTAATTGTGCGCAGCCAGTGGTCCATCCTGTGGACCGACCACGAGGTTACCGAGGTATCCACACCTACGCTCAACGAGCACCACGAAACGTAAAGCTGAGTTTCTATAGCCGTGTAATTTGTATCAAATGAAAATTCAACGCAAAGTCCAAATAAATTAAATTAATGATCCTAACTAGATCAGGAAAAATTGTAAACTATTTATTTTTCAAGAAGTTAGGAATTTTTTTTTATTCAATTTATGCTAACTTTTCAGATATATTTTGAATTATTATTTCTAAGATTATTAGAATTTTTAACCCTTGAACAGCGGAGTCTGGGTCAATCTAGACCCAAACTTATAAAGAGCTGATAAAATTATTACACTTCAAAGAGAAAGGAAAAAATTTAATTTTTCTTTTTACTCCTTCGTACAATATAATAAGTGGAATGAAAAAAATATCATTCAGACTTGCACAAACTTCAAATTTCTATTGAAATGTAATGATGGAAAGATGGAAGTTAATATGTGCAGAAGAGTGTGAACTCAGCCTAACAGAAGAGCAACGGATAGAAAAGACGAAGAGGAACAGGGAAATAGAAAGTGCGCTAACTAACCTCGCGTTGACCCCCTATCGATATTTTCCCCCTGTAGTTCGACCCTTGTAACAGCGTTCTTCTTCTTCTTCTTCTTCTTCTTCTTACGTCGTTTCTTTGTTGTTCGATATCGTGCACCTCCCTGAGTGAAAGGGTATTTTTCTTTTTTTCTTTTTTACGTGGATTCTACCAGGTTGATTCTTGGCTGTGCGAACCCGAGCGGCGCATAAAACACACCTGGGGTTAATGCACCCGCTATAAATATAGCAACATGGCGAGGCAGCTTCGCGTGAAATTAATTACGCAACGTATTTACGCCGATGCGATGCCGTTAGGCGTGATCGAGGACCCCGTGCGGCGAAAATGAGACGATACCCATGGTCGGGGTATAATGAATTATCGACCGCCATCCTCGACAATCGTGCTCGGACCTTCTTCTGCACTCTTGATAATTTGATTCACTTTACACCGTCGCTTCGTTAAAACAAGCGTAATTTTGAATTGAAGTAAAAGGGCATGGATAAATATTGTTACGTAGAGAATTTTTGGCAAACAATTTCTTACATAGGTAATTTCACGAAGAAGTTTTGAGATAAACACAAGCCGATTTTCGATCGATTGATTTGCAACAGGGGGTCATCGGAGGTTAAAGAGAAATTTTGAGTAGTACGTTTACGATCGACTGTGCCTCTTCCGCTTAATTAGAAGCTGACTTAAAGAATGGGATGTTAGAAAGCGCGCGTCGAGCACAATAAACGTTTGATTACTTCGCAACGCCTGAAATTTACTGCTGGTTTACGCTTATTCCGTATCGTCAATGAAGAAAATGGACAATTTTCAACGACTATGAAACTTGACGGTGATTGCTATAGTATCACCTCGTTTGACATCTCTTCTTAAGCTCTAATACCAGACGATAAACTCTCAATTTCCGTTTGAATGGACTTTTCAATTGCGTTTATCAATTGTGATGATACAAATGAAGAGTGATTTGAATGGAACAGTGAATAGCAGAAGTGAAAAGTAATCACATTAGGTGGAAGGGTTGTATCGCGTTCTTCGACGATGTATATAGGGGTAACAGCAGCGAAATGAGCCGCCATAAAGCAAGACGATCCTATAAATGCGTTTCTACTTGTAAGCCCGGGTTTGGATCCTGTCGCACGGACATGTACCAGTGCGTCTTCCTTTTAATGCCCCCACCGACAGCACAATGTGAAACCCACTCGCGACAACTTTATTAGAGAGAGTCGCGGGTACATCGTGGCCTCGCTGCGTTTCAGATTATAACGCGTACAACGCTCGTAACTATTACAAAGAGACACCGTTCCCTGTCTTTTCTCCTGTTAAAGGTCTTCCTGGATGAGAGGGGTTAAGAGAATGATCTCGAGACGCGTTGCGAACGAGGGGCTGAGATGCGATATGCTCAAACATTGGAAAAATATTCTGCAGTAAAAGTGTCAGAAAGAAGAGAAAAATTGATTAACAAAGCAAAAAGCCTAAGTTCCGGACAGATTCCAGGAGTCTACAGAGAAGCATAGTGCGAGGAACGAATTAACAGAAAAATTTCTAAGTCTCCATTTCGCTAACTTAGCAAACTAGAACTTGGAAGTTTAAAATCTCAAAGTCCAGAATCTAAGTACCGTCCGTCGCCGACTTTCCGGACGGATCCTTGATATCTATAAGAAGCATAGCACGAGGAGGTAGCTGACAGAATGAAAAATTTCCAAGTTCCTATTTCGCCAGTTGAAATGCCGTATATAATTACCAAGAGTGCCTTAAGATAATTGTGCTGGGGTTCATGCAATTAACGTTTAAAGTCTAACGAGACATAAGAAACAAGAACATAAAAGCAACACAATTTCCAAGCGTGCTACTTGCCAGCTCTCCGAACATCGTAATAACTCAATTTTCAAGCTTCTTCAATTCGCATCTCGCACGAACCACTTCTATACCCAGTCAACACCAATACGCTTTCCGATAAATCATAGCAAAGGATAATTAATACCAGTTACGTAGCAGCTGAAACGAACGCGTCCCGTTCAATATAATTGAGTGGCGAACGCGGAAGAGTAGCGTATCGGCGACAGCAACGAATCTCCATCGACAGATGATTTGTTTACGATGATAAGATTTCACGTAGTGTACCAAGTCCGAGACAGTGTTAAACGCTCGTGAAAGCGGTGGCAAGCGTGGCTTAACGATGTGTAACGAAGTAGTCGAACCTCTGCGTCAATCGTCGTAAAATATCCGAACCGTGATCCTGGCGGGTAGCAAAAGCCGAGCGTGTTAACGAATCTCGATGAGTACGTCGCGTCGCTGCAAGGCGAATGAAAATTTCACCTCAGCGTCGTTACACATAACGCGTCTCGCGGCTGAAAGTCGACGCCTGACACCGGTACGATGCCCATTATCCCGATTGGCAGTTTTCTAAAAGGATTAATCTTAGTCGTAGGGTAGATTGTCGACGTTGCATCGAGCGGACAAGCAATAGGTCCTAAAGAAATCCCGATTGTAATGAAGAAGGATGCTGGATGGCTCGTCTATTCTCCAAGCGAAACCAACGAGTGTCAATTTTAACGCTTCGCCGTGATTGCTTCCTTGTACAGAAGCGAACGGCAGCTCGAGTGGCCACGCGGTGAAACTCGAATTAAAACCTTCCCAGTCAATAATGATAACGACCGTTGTGTTAATAGCCCGACAGCCGCGGATCATCGATTTCCAAACGGCAAAAGTTCTTTGTGCTGATTGAACTTTGTTCTTAAACTGCGTCGTGACAGTCAGTGTCAGTCAAAATCGTGTTTCTTCGGTATTTTTCTTCGTCGGATAAAATGAACGCTCTCCTGTGTAAACGAAAGAATACTTATACAAAGATGGGTGACAGAATCATTAATTATCCACGTTGATGGGAGACAACGATCGATGGTTCTTGCATGGTTTTCGCGAAAGTTGCGGTATGGAAATCAGTTGACAGGGAGGAAGATCTTGAACTCCTGAGTATATTAAATACAATGAATTTTAAGGATTCATCGATTTTATAATGAAACAATAACTACGAATTCTCGCTGATGCGATCCGTTTTGTTCGCAGTGGATTCACATAATTTGCTCGAGGCGCAGCGTTGTATTCGTTCGTGCCAAAATAAATCAGGGTCCCGGTACTTGAAAAATAGCCCCATGGCATCCTAGTGTATATATTCGGGTCGCGAGGGCGAACGATCCTAACAAATTGGTCCCGAAGCAAATGGCCGCCACGATGCCGATTTATTATTATCTATTTACGATGCCCCTTAAATCACGCGTAGCCAGAGCCGGCGGCGTTTCGACCGGCGAAATCGTGAAGAAAGCCGAGGGAACAAGGAGCGGAAAGTAGTACCCGCCGCTTATTATTAGCCGTTTAGCAATTTGACAAGCGTTGTACTTTCGAATCGGCCCCGATACAATCGGCCCGATGCGACCGAGCAAAATGATTTACACGCGGATTCACGCGGTCCCCTTTTTCCCTCGGTAGCGATACAGGTAACCAGCCGTTATTGGCTCCATTTCGCGTCCATTTTCAACGACCGATCGTAAATATACGACCCCCGACGTGTGTCGAGTGTCGTGAGTTAACGCTTTACCCCGAAGACGGGAAGGAAGCATATTCTATACTTTGAATTTTAATTTGTAATCAATTAATCTTCAAATTCAAACTTCGAATAATTAATAATAATTAATGAATAAAAAGAGAAAAAAACATAAGGTAAAAAATGAAGAGATTAAATCTGGAAATTAGTTACCCGTGTTCTTAATAACGAGAGTTTCAACGCGTCTGACTACATACGTCCACTTTCACTGCGGCAGTCAAGGTGTTAACGAGTTCCTTTTCTTACTCTCTCCGAATGAACGGATGAAAATCCTTCAGGATCGAGTTACTCCCGGATCAAAGTATCTCCAAAAGCACGTCCTACCAAAACCATCAATCCTGTTTCTCGAACGATCGTGTTCAGGTCGAAATTTCACGCGCGTACTCAAAATTTCGTGCGAAGATTAGCCTTGACGGGGCATCCTGGTGCTGAACGAGGTATACCGGTGTATACCTATCAGTGACGTATTGACAGACGTGAACAAATGACAGCGCCCAGCTGGGGGGAGAAGAGCGTTGGCTCGCGTAGTCCGCTAACAAAGCAGGAGACGGCCGGTCGGGGGAATCGGTGCTCGAACGGCGAGCATTATCATATTATGCTCGTTTGTAACTACAAATTGAGTTACCCCCGCGTGAACCCCGCGGCACTCGGGCCGACCGCTTCGAGATATATATCTCGGCACTGTCAGCCCGCGAACGAACGATAGCCCTCTCGCGATCGATACCCTTCGAGCACCCTCCCTGCCAACGGATCAACCTGCTGTCCGGGAATCACCTGCGGGTGGCCTGCTCTCCACCCGTTCCTTCTCCATCTACTCGGTCAAAGGTGAAAAATGCCCGACTCGCGTAAGAACCAGACGATCTGACCGATAACACTCGCTTGATATATGCGTCGACAAATCAGCCTCGACTGGAAGGCTCGATCTTTCGATTGACGGTTTGGGTGGTGCGAATTTGCTTGTGGATGATTTCCTCTTTGTGAAATATGATTTAAACATTTACACTGACTTTGATTTGTTAGCATATTTTAAAATAGAATTCGAACGATTTAAAACATTTGCTACCAGCATTTAATTCGAAATCTCTTCGACACAGACTATAAATTTTTGGAATGGAAATTTCTTGGAATAGGTCGAATCGATATCCTCTATGAATAGTTTCTTTGAAATAGGAAGTCTGAAGAGCCTGGGAGTAGAATGAACTAAAGGCGATTCGCTGTATCGACGCCTACAATGTTGGGAACACCCATCGTTTAATATTTCTATGTAACTATTGAATGGACGTATGAATTCTTATTTAAATTCATAAACGTTCACTCAGTCCATTTCCCAAAAATTTGTATACGTTTAATCAATCAACGAGGATGAAAATCAATTACCAGTCTGTATCATCCCACGTAACTTCTCTATCGTCCTCGCATAATTACACCCCAATTCCTTTTCAAATCATTGTTCAGACACTTCAGAGTTGAGCATGATACTCGCAAACGTATTATCCTAGAGTTGCAATAATTTTGCAATAGGTAAGCGGGCGGTTCTCTCGGCTCGTGAGATTCACAGGAAAGGGAATGGAAACCGGAAACCGGGGGGTTCGACGTTGAAAAGGCGCTCACCCAGTGTACATTCACTGAATCTCGTTCCCGGCAGATGACTAATACTTGATTTGACGAGACAACCATGAAGAAACTGTTATACATTGTTCCTTGATCATGGCTGGAAACGGCGTGGGCGGTTCGCGCCGTTATACTCGCGCGAAACCAGACTGTGTTCTTCTTGAAAACAGAAACGAGGCTGGGCCCATCTTGTGAAATTCGTATTTCGTCGAATGCCTCGTTCGCATACCGCTCGTGTTACGCGGGTGTTTTACGATTCGACGAAAAAGAAGAAGAAGAAAAAAAAGGAACAGGGGAGAAAAACACCTTTTCGCAGTGGTTAATTTATCGTCGACGCATCTTTCTTTCTCCTCCGGTGTCGAAGAAGACCGGGAGGCGAGGAATCATCGTTAAACGTTGACGTAACGCGACATTTTACGGCCAATATTTTTCGACAACGAATCGCTCTCTTTAATTGGTCAACGATTCGCGCGGCTTTCCTTTTTTATTACCTCGTAACGCGTCCATCTCGTTAGAATCCTCGCGACGTCGACGTCGTTTTCGAGAACGAAAACGACCACGACCTCGTTGACACCGAAAAATTGCTGGACCAGACGGGGACCTGGTCATCGCTCGAAAACGATGGCCTCGAGACATTCAAGGAGAAACTTCGAAGATGATCCAGATATTCTTCGTGTTTTACACTTTGCGATCAACGCATAACATAATTGTCACAGCTGTGTTTTGTATCAAGAATATAATGCAATATCTGCAGAATTATAAATTACTATAAGTGTAGACAGTAAAGATTTATAATATATGCTTTGAAGGATGGAATTATTACTTCTTTCACTTGAAATTAATAATACTCTGTGCGCGATTAAGATGCTCCGCCCCTAAAGGGTTAAAACGATGCAAAAAGATGTGAAAACCGAACAACATTGTTGGTCGAGAAATAACATGTTCATTTCACTTAGACCATAGAAAGTAGTGAAAGAAAAGATAAAATTGCTACTTTACTGAGTCGTTCAAGGATCTTGTAGGATTTTTTATCTCAACAGTAAGGTCTATAATATTCCATGTTACTTGATAATAAGTATAATTCCCTTCGTCTGGTGGTGCTAGGACAATGTTTCTTGCAAGCAGCAAACGAATCTCGATAAAATTGTAATTGTGCAACAAAAAAACCGTGGAGAACACGTTTTAACGAGTGGATGAATCAAGAATCATCAACTTAATTCAATGGTACCTAATTGCAACATGGTCATTTTTAAAAGAAACCTCTTACCAATTACCAAACGTGATACATCAGTATTTTGTAGCATTCGAAGCTGGTGAATAGCTTCGAATTGTATCGATTTGTTAGATACACTTGTTCGCGATGGAGCTGAGAATAAACTGCCGGATTTTTCAATAAAGACAACATGATTATTCATTGAAATTTTTAGATATAGATTCATCTGGAATGTCTTGAACGAGAAGGATCTTAAAGACTGAATGTAACTCCACGAAAAATATATAGAAAATCTTCGAATTTTTAGACTCGAGTCCCCTTAATTAATTCCAAATACGGCACATGGATTCAATAATCAACGTTCTAAAGTCTCCCACGTGCTCTGGTGTCCCGTTTTCAGTGTATTCCGCGCGAGATGGCCAGATCGGCCTGGCATAAGTGATCGTAGGAGGATAATAAAGCGCGAACCGACGCGTCATTCGCCGTGAATGCGAACGTTTAGTAGCAGAAGCAACGTTTCCCGCTAGCGCATCTGCATCTGAATCCGTATATCTAAACGGAGGATTGGCCAACGACGAAGGTGGCTTCCTCGCCGGTGGTAAGCTCGTTTCCGCTGACCATTTAGGGTCAGCGGGGGTTGACAGAGGTCGTGTTCCAATTACTCAACAGCGGAGGGCACCCACCTCCACCTCCACCTTCGTCTCCATCTTTGCCCTGCTGTTTCGTAGCCGCGAGGATGCAACGCGCTCGAGACGACAATCGAGAGGTGGGAGGACAAACGATCGTTTACCTACGTGTGTCGCCTCGCTTCACTCTTGTCGGCTTCGTATTGTGTCGTCGCGTCGCCTCGCGTCGGGTCCTGCCTGTGCATCGACTCTTTCGCCACGAGGGGATAGACTCGATGAGCTGTCTCCAACTTGGACGTAATTCCGTTTCGTATCGACTGCCTCTATTGTCTCTCGTCTGTCTATAAAGTAAGAGGGGGGCACTGACGAGACTGGCTACGTCCAGACACTTCAACACCTTTGCTGTTACTTTCCATCAACTTGTTTCGTCTTGAGTAGTTTGTTGTCTTTGATCGGAAGTTTTGAACGTTGAGTGATTTGCTCTACTTGGGATTTAAGTAGATACGTAGTACTTCATCTCATCATCCAATTGTATTTAAAAATTTCCTTCTGTTTTTCATTTCTTTCTGGTTTATATTAGAAAGAGTCTGTGTTATGTACAACTGCATAAAAACCTTAAGACTCTCATTGGAGTGTCAACTTGTCTGTACCGTGTTGCAAGAGGTGGAATGCTTACAGCGAGTCTCGTTTACCAATGTGTAATAATGGACATTGTTTGAGAGAAAGGAAATCGATTGCTGTATGATTGAGAGCATTTAGATAGCGAACATTCCTTGTCGTCGGGTTATTATTACCGAATGAAAAGGTATTCCTGATTCACGATTTAGAAAGAATTAAAGAGAATGATCAAACGATCATAGAACTACAAAATTTTCCAAAAAATTGTGAAATAATGACGAACTTCAATTGGAGAAGAGATAATTCTCGTGACTTAATTCAGCACCGCCTCCTCGTTCATCAATTAAGAGATCGTTCGTGTCGAGTGGCGCGAGTTCGCGAGTAACACGCTCGACGAGGCGGGGGATGGTGGCTTTGGGCCGCGCCGCGAAGCGGAAACATACGAGCTAGTTCTCGCCTTATCGCCCGGTTTTACTCGACGCCCGCGCGCTGCCCGATACGATCGCCGTTCGATATCGATCGTTCTGTTGCGAGCAAATCCACTTATTTACTTACTCTCGCTTTTACCTACGTGGCACACGCGCGTGCGCACACCAATTCGACCGGCGAGATATACGAGTGACACCGGCGACTATCGAGTAATTACCCGGCGATTCGATTACGGCCTACCAGCTCGAGTATTTCCCTGCTGTCGGTGCTGGAAGGTCTCCACCCACGCTTCGCGGTGACTACGGAGCCACCGTGGTGCTCGATCCCCGTTCCTGCACACCGATCCACGCTGCACCTGTGTGCACGCGTGTTCGATTTTACATCGGTGGAGATAGGGTCGCGTGTAAAAGGCCGAGAATAAAGGGTACGCGTTGCGCCATCGCGGCTCGCGTTGCGCCTCGCTTGCCTCCGCGACAACCGCCATAGTGGCGGAGTTAGTCACCGGCTCGTCATGGGAGAGCCGATACTCGATTGTGAGAGAATGAATCATCGAGACGTGCTACGTCCGCCGCGACGGGGAACACTTCCGCTACCTTCCAGTATTTTTCACATCTACCACCGTGCGGAGGGGACAGCCGAGGGATCGTTACGACTTTTAATGACCGAGCTCGTCGTACGCTTTCGTAAGGGATACTTTGACTCACGGCGCGAGGCACCTCTCTGGAATATAACATGTCCCCGCGGGGATGTTTGTGAATGTGAATTAATGGAACAATGGATCGTGCGGTCGAAGTTTATTCAGTTGGAAATTTTCTTTTATGTTTGTTTAGCGCAGATGGAATCGCTTCTGCATCAATGGTTTTTAGTAGATTTTATCCTACTATATTCTCGTATATATTTGCTGATGAAGAATATTAAAATTGTTTCATTAACTCGTTCGCTATCAGGATCTGAGAAGAAAATCTTGCACCACAGACTAGGGTGCTTTTTGTTAGAATATGACACGGATCAATACATTATCGTAAACTGATAAAGAACACGTTAGAAAGTGTTAATTATTTATTTCAATTAAGGACTAATCAATTTTTATCATTTTATTTTATCCTCATAGTAACGAGAATTGGAGGTCAAGCGAGCCGCGACATGTGTTCATCGTGATGGACAAGATACAGGTTCACCCCCCGCGGTTCGCGGCTCTACAATCTCAATGAAAACGAGCGGACAAGTTTACAAGATGTTGAACGTTCGTAGCCGTCTGATTTCTCATGGTCCCAAAGGAGAGCAAGAGCGAGAGCGAGTGCGGCGCTCGGCCCGATGCGGGCAATCAGCGTGCGCCGATAAAAACGCGGAACATGGGCAAACGACATCGCGGTCGGTGGCTTTCGAGAAAAGAACAAACGCACAATGTTGTTGGCACGGGATACGAGCGGATATACATATGTATGTACGCATAGCGTTGCGGCACAGCGCAGCGGAGCGGCAGTTACGCTGATTGCCGTGTTTTCAAACTCGAAAGAACTCCTCCCGGTCCCGTCCGTGGGAACCCAGCTACGTACGCGCGATCCGAGCAAGTGTGCTTGTCGAACGAACGAGAAACAGCGAGAAACAGAGACGATGGCGTGGTAGAAAGGAGGAAAAAGAGGACGAGGAGGAGGAAAGATACTCCGGGGCAGCTCATCATTCGCGAATTAACCCGCAGCTTCCAGTACCACTTCTTCCACTTGGCAAACAGCCTCGATTTCATCTCTGATGAGACTTTACGAGCACCTAACGCCTCTAAACGGTAACGAATCGATGCCGAGGGAATCCTAGAAAATGGATGCGAACGATACCTTTACGGCAATTCCATCTCGCTCGTATTTCGAGTCGAGTCAAAGAACGAACCGAATCGAGAATTTAATGAATCCTGGCGGACAAATGGAAGCAGCCGGGCCCGATGAGTCCCTGTTTGTTTACGGGATCGCGGCGCGACTCCGCCGATAAGATTTACGATCAATTAGACGACGTACTCGAGCCTTCTCGCTCCGATTCGTTGGCTTATTAAAGTTTCATTTGTACTTTCTCAACGACCGTCCCCTTTCACCCCGAACCTCGAACGCGGACCAGCTCGCGATTTATCATCGTAGAAAGCGTCTAGCTTCGAGCTCGATTTAATGATGTCCCCCTCCTCGCTGCCCGCCCTCCTTCCACCCTCGCCGCTGATCGGCAAACGCTCGACACGAAAGATCGGAAATCTGAACGACATAGCCGCGCTCTTGGACAGCCGGCTAGAACACTCGCAGAGATCGAAGATACCGAGCGGAACAACGTTGACGCATTTATGCATGAGCACCGGCCGACCCGTCAAGACTATGGGGGTATATCTACCTTTCCATAGATCCTCGTAGATATACAGGGTGTCCCAAGTGTCCTAGACAAATTCTATGTTTACAAATTATTACAAAAATTTTGCATTAATCTAGAATCATTTGAGATTTTCAGTGATTCGTGTAAATATTTTTATGTTAACAAAGATATAATATTTCTTTTCTTATTTATTCTTCTAGAATATACTCAAAATATTCGACAGGAAATACCTGAGACACCCTGTGTACAGGTTCCCGTGGCTACATATGCGGTGCGCCTACCGTGATGGCGTTACCCTTTTGAACGGTCCTCACCTTTTTATCTGACCATCCTATTGTCTCGCATCTTCGCCAAAAACGCGTCGCGTACGCGTCGGCATAATTTTTCAATTTGCTCGACCCGCCCCGAGATTCTATCTACGGGGCCCGTTGCCCGAAATCGTTGGGGTAGCTTCTCCTCGGTCCGCTTCGGCGAGGAACGCAGCTTGCACGGTCTTACGGTAACGGGGATCGAATAAGGCAAGAGGGAAAGATGAAGGCGCGGGGAAGGATAAAAGAGAGAGAGAGGGAGGTCAGTTCCTTCGCGCGTGACCTTTCGCACGAGAGGACAGGAGCCCTGCGAGCACGGCCAGCAGCCAGCATCTTTCTCTCTCGTGCCATAACTTTTCGAGCACGAACCCGTATCGGTGCACGAGGAATCCTAAAATTCCCTCACCCGGTGATCCTTCTTTGTTGCACGCTACGCTTCCCTCGCTTGACGATTCCGTGCGAGTTGCCGAAGATACCGTCTAAACTCTAACGGTACCACCTCGAAACGCGAACCTTAGCCTCACGGTGAATAGTGAATTATTATTAGGGATACGCGAAACTTTCTATCTCCCGCCTATGAACCTATGAATATCAACTTCGACGTAAGCTTTCCACCTCGATACTGGAGATCTTATTCCTGGCTGAACACTTTACGCGTCGTCATTGTGTCGCCGGGCACGAACAAATTGTCCACGCGATTGTCGGCCAACCGGGGCGGGCAAACGCGCCGCGTTTTCCGGCTTGCCCAGCGTGTGTCCAGAGTGCTGCTCGCAAACGACGGTTCTCAAGACGTCATTCGGTACCGTAAGATTTTCAATCTTTCTGGACCATTCTGATTTATCAGTATCATCGGGAACATCAGTACGCCATCTACGTTATCCTGATCATCCTACATGATTGCTTCGAGATAAGGACTATGCCTTGGTTTATCAATGCACATCTTGTCTGAGTATTCTATACCAACATCCTATGGTCATTGTTTATTAAAATTATTTCAGGAACTGAATCTATGCGTCCGAATCGTCGAGTTCGATTGAGAACCACTGCGGTGTGTCTGCGACCCATGACCCTTCGCCCACACGAGGACGCCATGCGCTGCAAACGCGATGCAACGCGGGCCAGGGGCCAGTGGGAGGGCGACCAGGCCCGTTGAGGGTCCGAGGGGACCCGGGGGATCCCCGGTCACCGAGCCCGACCGGCCAACCTGATCGCGCACATCGCTTCGCGCAACCTGCAAACTCGTACCAACTGCAAAAATACTCCCTCGCGCGCAAGACACTCCTGCGTGTGTGCCCGACCACGGCTTCACCCTGGACCCAACTTTGCATCGTCGCTCGCGAGCATCGCGTCGAGGATCAAGCATCGAAGCAAACGAGGTGATCGAGTTCCTGATGAAAATGATAGATTTTGGGGTATTTGGAATTTGTTGGATGATTCGATGAAGGATATCAAAAAATGTTGGGCTTTGGTTGATGTTTGAATTGAAATTGCCAAATTAATATCTGTGAGTGTCAATAGGTCTAGGTTCATCATAGGTAACCTTGGTGAAGAAATTTTCATAGAAATAAAGTTTCTAATAATTGATAAAGTTATGAATGTTTTTCAGACACCCAGTATGCATATACAATTTCGAATAACGCAGCGTGCTTTCTATCTTGATGATTGATACCTCAAAGTGTAGATGCGAGATCATTTGATCTGCAAAAACTGTCGAGAAAAATGGAATGACTAAGGAAATTTTGCGCAAAAACTTAGAATGATTCAACGTTATCGTAAACACTGAATTGCCAACTCGGATTCAACTTTCTTCGCGTTATAAGATAGAGCTCCGAGCCATTTACTGTTCTGTGAGAAATCTATGTTTTTCCACCGGACGTTCTTAAACAGTCTAATCGTGGAATAAAGAAACCAATTTGTAAATCAAACTTAGCAAAGAGATGGGAGCCTTTCTCGTTTCTTTCATCCGAACGCTTATGTTTCTTGCGCTGACAGATCCTAAAAGTAGGATAACACTTTTACACATTCTCGTCTTCATCAAGACAACCAATCTGTCAGGGCTGATGTTTATACATTTATCGTAGCTACTTTCACGTAGTGAAACCAAACAAAAAGTGTCTCTCGAGATCAAATACTCCTCTTACCGCCGTCTTTCGTAGCGATTCTATGTTAAAGGTTCTTTATCTTAAAACGAATCAAATGGCAGGTTGAAAAGCAATTTCATCTAAGTATGGAAGATATGAATCACTTTGAGTACTTTGAGTGTAATTAATTATATAAAATTATCTTTCATTTACAACATATGTACTACTATTCACACTCTCGAATTTAAATACAACATGACCTCTTTTTATGTAAGTACTGCCACTTTACAGGTAATCAGAGTCAAAGAGCTCTGTGAACGAAGCTTAAACCATCCAATAACATCACAATAGCCACGCGTATCCGTGAACTCGGGCACTCGAGCACTCGACCCATACTTCTTCCTCCCTAGGGTATGGAACGTAAAGTAAGGGGAGGATCGAGTACGAAATTGGCTCCGGGTGTGAAATTATTTGCTCGTCGATGCACGAGCGGCTGGCCTCTTTCAGCTACAGAGTGTACATCAAGCGAGTCGTTACCAAAGATAATAATGAACGTTAAATATGAAACGGCGAGCACAATAGCGCCTCGTTCGCCTCCGTTCACCCAACCCTTTCATCCTTCTTTCTTCTCGATAAGCCACGGCCAACTTTCTCAACCCCGCCTCGTCTGCTTTTCAAAAATTCGTCCTCTGCCACGAAGATAATACAAAAGGTGTCTAAGAGGTACGCTTCCAGTGTCCACGTGGAAAGAAATAACTTGCGGAGAAATAGACAGCCTCGTCACAAAGGCTTGGATCGTAAACTCGAGAACCTAAGAGCACTCGCAGACCCGGACACGATTTCAAGGCATAATTCCCTGCTTGGAGACACTTTCTTGCGATTCTGTCTTTGCTACGCCAGCTCTATTGTTAACAACGCTCGAGAGCACGACTCGCACTTTCTACCAGGGACTTCATCTACCCTCCTTGCGATTCCTGAGCCTTGTGGCTGATGATTTCCGGGCAATCCATCGTTAGAACTAACTAGACTGTTAAAATTGATCTACCGACGAAAGAACGATGCTGATTTATTTATTTTATGAAACTGATTACTTAGAATCAATTGTAGAATTCTAATCGTTTTACAAATATTAATAAATATATTGTTGCGATGACGAGAAGTTGTTGTTTTTCTATCACACGAAACTACCCCTTCTGATTGAGCGATTGTTGGGTCGCATGGACAACCACGCGATATTTGCATGAAAGAGGATCTCGAGAAGTCGTCGATTACAACCCTACGAATCGTCTTGTCGGAATTCTGTAAACTACATCTGTTGTAGCTTTAAATATACCGTTTAGTCCATTTAGTATTAATTTATAACTAGTTCTCCGAACATCCTTCCCTTCGCAAACACGTGAAATTGCTCTTTTGGTTCGAGAACACGGGACTCTTAATTCGCGATAAATCGTCAGTCTCGTTTCGATGTTGCGCATCCGTTGTACGTGTAAGTACGTATCCACCTACAGTCACGTCGAGGGTTACGGGGTGCCGAGTTATGGAATACAGGGGGCCCTCACCGGCGAAGGGAGTACGAGAAGCCGGTATGAGTTACGACTGACCCCATAAATCGCGCTCGGGTCACCCGATAATTGGCGGGGCCCAATTCTCGCACCCAATCAGCACGGATACCCTGATGTACGATGACGTCACGTATTATCGGCGATTTACGCGGGAAAATTAGAGCCCTTGCCAGGCCATCGATCCCTGTTTACGCGTTTCAAAGTCTCCAACGAAATGAAGATCGCGTTTTGGATGTGATTCAGAGACTGTTCAATCATTTCATTTCTCTTTTGAGATTGTAATTGGTCGAATGTTGATTTAGATGGTAATTATTAAAAATAATTCTTTATCGAATATACGATACATAGTTACTTTCCCAGCACCTTACACATTCTACAATTACAACCAACTGAACCCCAGTGACAATATCCATTCCAACTCCCACGTAATCGGGTACTTAGTCCAGTTAACTACCCATTTTCACCTACAAGCACGTCAATGGTTCCTCCCAACCGACGATCAAACAGATGCAAATGACTCTCAACTTTCTTTCTTTCTTTCTTCTCTAACTCGGCTAAAGTTAAGATCAGAGCGTGTACAACTTGTACGTGCGACGATTAGAGCTGTGACAGCAGTTTAGCGGTCGTCTACGAAGCGGAGAACAGGACGATCCGCTAGGAAACACAGCGTCGTAATGCAGCTCGTTCCGCGGTTCATAACAGGCCAAAGCGCTCTCGGACATCCGAGATGCGACATTACGTCCGGTTGCTGCCAGTTGCAAACACACAACGAAGCGTTATTACCGTAATACGGACAGGTGGCTGGCCGCTCGTGCAACAATCGTGTCGCGGCTAATTAGTAGACTGATTGCATGCTCGGGCGATTAGCGGCCGTCCTGCTCCGAGATGTCTTTCTGCTCGGGACGGAATCATTCCCAGTGAATTGCCCGTGCTCGAAGGTAATGGAATGGAGAGGAAAATGCTTGTCGCAATTGGATCTGTTCATCATTCACAACTACGACTGTTTTTCGTTTCTCGCGTTTAGCGCTTGCTTTTTTCGTTCGTCTATCTTTATTTTTAAGGGACAGGAGTTTGATTCGCTTTTCCATTAAGAAAAATAAATGTTGTTTCCATCGCTACGATGGTTCAATAGGTTTTTGTTAAATCGACAAACGAGGGGCACGATACCGAAAATGATCTCCGATGGCCTCGGTGGCCAACCAGTTAGAAAGTCGAGGATTCATCGTAGTTAGAGAGACAAGGGGAGCGGTTACCAGCGGATTCGTAGAAACAAAAAGGTTTCACCGTCTCCGGACGGTAAGTAATGGGCGGTTAATTACGATCCGGTTCGAAATACGCTGGCATTTCGATGGGATTGGACGGCTGTAGAGAACCGTAAAACCGCGCGCGTTCGCGCGCCGTAGAATTCGCCAAATGACTTCCTGGTTTCTATGCGTTCACCGTTAATCGGTACGGTTTTACCGATAAACGTTCGCAAAACTTCTCGCTTCTGCGAATCGCCGGGAAAAATGACGGAGATATACGATACACACGCGGAAATACGCAATCTAACGTAACTAGGGGCTGATCGTTTGGTGCGTACCACGAGGAAGTGTTCTCGTGTTCCAAAGATTGGACGAAACTGATTGTTGTTTAAGAAAAAACATCGCAGTTGACAGCGTTAACGACCCGGTTAAATTTCAGCGAAGAATTCGTTGCAAAATTGCTCGAAAGTTTCCCTCTAGCAGGGAACGTCTTTAGAGAGGAACAGATATAATTCAATTCGACATTTCAATCTCATTTGTCACAAAGATTTGAATAATCTTGTCTATAAACACTTTATTGTTTAAGAACACGTTGTATAATTGCTACAATAAATATCACTTGCAAGACAGTTTGATAAATGATGCCTCATGCTTTTAAACCTAGACTCCCACTCTGAACTAATAGTTTCAAAGATATTCAGCCTTTGATTTGCAAGTCAATAACTCTCTGTGCACGTATACACGTTGGAGAATGATCGATATCTCAGGAATTCGATCTATCAATAACCAGCAGATCATCTTACAAATTACTTTTACTCTCGATGATAACAAAATTCACCCTTATGGCAACCCTTAAAATTAGAATCTACTCTTCCACCCTTAATTCCCTACTTCCATCCTCGTCGTACCAAGTCATTTCTATCCAACAATTACTAAAAAAAAAAGAACGAATTTGAAATAAAAAAGGAAAATCGAGTGCTTCCGTGCAATGGATTACACGCTGAAGCGAAGAGCACATCCCGAGGACGTAAGTACACTGGTAGGCAATTTACGGTCTCAATTTGCAGTTTGTACACTTCTAATTGAAACTGCGGGTTTCGGCAATCTCCGTGTTTCTCATGACGACAATTCAACGAGCCCGAGAGCATCTATACGCGGAGTTCAGAGTATCCGCAAAGCTGGTGGCAGTCGGCGACCGCAGAACTGGCCTATTATTCCCCAATGACATCCTCATCCCCCTTCACCCTTCTGCCTGTCATCGCGCTCTTCGTCAACTTCTTCCTGGGACAGCTGCAGCGGTGATCGCGTGTAATGGAGGCTGCGAATCGTTTGAAGGAAGCGACCACTCGTTTATTGCACTCGAGTTCTAATCTTTCCCGCGGCTCGAACGAGATTGTCCCGACCACGGTCGCGTCAAAGCCCCGCTCGTTTGAACCGCGAGATGAGGAAAAATGAAACTCTGTTTTTAATGGCGCTTTCTTGCACTTCCGTGCTCTGATCTATAGTTATATCCTCGGCTTGTGATTATTTTAAGGTAGATTCGTTCGAAGTAACTTGAATCTTATGAAAGCGTCCGAGGAGGATAGCGAAAATCGCGATTTTCGTTGGCCCACCATGGAGAGCACGTAAGCGTAATAATCCTTTAACGCGTGTGCTCGCTAGGAATGCATATTTCGCCGGTGGCTCGCCCACGCCAGTCAGTCGGTAGGTCCGATTGTTCTCAGGATATATCCTGGGCTGGTTTGCTCGGCTGGTTAGCCTAGCTGGTTAGTTCTCTGCCCAACCTTCAGCCTGGATACCCAGCATAGTTCGCCTACAGGTCCTCTCGGCGGTAATCTCTTCTCTGTTGGCGACTCGAGACGAGGAAAGAGGAGAAACGTAAAAGTATCGTCTCCTTCCTTTGTCTCGTTCCTTCGTCTCGTCATTTCGCACTGTTCGCCCCTGCCCGTCTCGTCGCGAGTCTTCATCTTTCGCCCGGTTTTCCTCGCCTCCCGCTCCTCCGCCGGCATCGAGTCTCTTTTCTCGCGCGATTCGCGTGTGACGCATCGTAGCCACCCTGAGAAACGCGCCCACGCGATTCCGCTTCGCGATTCCTCGCCTGCAGGCTACACCTGCCGTCTTCGACGCTCTACCTGTACCGGGTGATCCCGAAATCGAGCCGAAACGAACCTGGCTGTACGCCTCTTCCGCTTTCGTTACTTTCATCTTTATGCAATTTTCAATTTTCTAATTTCGTTCAAATCGTCCAAGGAAAAATTAATCTACATTATTAATAACCAAATTATAATAAAGGAGCCATGTCAAACTATAGTGTACCCTGTTAAGGTTTGAAAGTTACAGGTCAGAAATACGATGATCCTCGAATAAGGAGTTCACGATGTTTCGGGGAACGGCCTACGGAGTCGATACCGAATGCAAAGCAAACCAGACGACCCATGGAGGAGAGAGAAACGGAGAAGTTCACAATACGCGTAATTACAGGTTACTGCTCGTTCTCCGCTTACTCCGGAGGCTGTTTGCCGCGTGCGTGCACGTCCAGCGAAATTTCTTCGTAACAGTAGGGGGAGCACGACCCACTTGCTTCGCAAAGGGGCTGGTCCGCATCGACTGATTTATTGAAACGTTCCTTACCGTGACCGACTACTAAGTACTAATCTTCAGGAAAAATTCTATTGCTGATAGATTGGCACCACGTTGTTAGAGGGGATTATTAATATTTGAAAAAAATGAGAAAATCATGAATTTCGTATTTATCGAATAGATACGTAATAATTAAACGTAGGGTTAAAGGAGCTTTCTTCTTGTCTTTCATTCGCAGGACGAAAACTCGTCGCGTTTCAACGACCAGGATCGATGATATCGACGTAACGCCTTAAAGAATTATTCGCGGCTCGGTATCGTAAATCTGCTCGGTTGAGACATATTTTATTGCCGCTACGGCTACGTATGGATGGTACGCGGGCTCGCGCGCCGTGAGTAAAAGCTCTGCTACGGAAATATTAATGCAACTTCATCAATCACCCCGCATAAACAGTGGGGGCAAGAAAACGATTTACTACTTGCGATCTGACCGGCCTACCGACGAATGTATAGCAGCCAGCACCACGCTACGTACACGTTCGCGTCTCTGCGCGAAGAAACTCCAGGCAAACGCGTCCACGGAACCGACGAACATTCGTCAAAATCTTTCATCGCCCGCGAGCCCAGTCAGCCAGCATTCCCACAGACGCTGCACGCGCTTCGAACCAGATCAAATTGAAACTTTACGTGCTGTTTACCTTTCAGGGAAACGCTGAGCAAATCAACGCACCGTGGGAGGTGATCTTCGTTGGTTGAACGAGTTTTCAAACGAATTGCAAGCAGTTTCGAATTTTGAACAGGATATGATTTATATCATTCTGAATTAATTTTTTATTGTATGGATTGCCTAGGCAATAATAAAATGTTTGGCATTTTTGGACAAAGGATGAAATATCAGAATTATTTTAATATTATATAAACTTTTCCTAGGTATTATAAGGATTTTATTATAAGTAAAATAAGAAAAATTAAGAGTTTTAATTCAGGGGAAAATTAATATTGTTTATATCAGGATGCTTGGTAACATGTATTAATTACAAAATTTCGACTCACCGGAAGCTGTCAAGGGCTGGAACTTTCAGACTGCCTCTCCTTCACACTAGAAAATAATAAATTTATAATTAGCCACAAAAACTATTTCATTGTATAATTTAAGACTAAATCAGTTTTGGAGAATAAAATTAGTACACTTGGAGTACCATAGATAAGTAAAGAGATAAAATGATCATCGCTGTCAGCAATAAATGAAATATGGAATTTCTAATAAATGCAATAAATAAAGAAAAGGAGCACAGATCCGTTCGTTTTATAAAAGGATGAGTCAACGAGACAGCGATTTCGTTCGTTCTCAAGCGTCTGACCAGCTCGCGAAGCGGCAGGACGTGCGTGAGTTTCACCGAGACTGTATTCCCATGGGGTCACGCGAGAGATTTCTGGATTACGATCCAGCCTTTTGATAGAAACTTATATGGCAAGAAAACGGATGGCGTATTCGGCATTAAGGAAGTACGTGAGTCTAGAGCGCACGGTGGTTATGGGTGCGTTTCAGTCGCTCGACC
Organism: Osmia bicornis bicornis; assembly: GCF_907164935.1. Classification (NCBI taxonomy): domain Eukaryota; kingdom Metazoa; phylum Arthropoda; class Insecta; order Hymenoptera; family Megachilidae; genus Osmia; species Osmia bicornis. The sequence continues at coordinate 6,456,987 of NC_060221.1, read as the reverse complement.
TGCGTCTCCCATCGCTCTCCTACTCTTTCACGTTTCCCTCTTTTTCACGAATTGCCTAACGTCGTCCTAAAACGGACGATGTGCTTCGTTGGGATCTGATGGGCCAGCGAAACGCACGCATAATAATCTTTCCAACCCGGTTAAACGAACGCTTTACATCCGGTCATTCGATGCACCGGCTTCAGTCGTGTTACCTACGAGGATCTGTTCTCGATATTCCCACAAACGAATTATTAAAAACCGGAGAAATAATTAATTGATCGAATGTTGCGAAGAAGAAATCATAAAATCAGCTGAGATTGAAAAATCATAAAACCTGATCCATTCATATTGATTCATCTCTCTTCTAATTAACAAATACTCCGTCTAAACTCACACTCGTAGAGTCTTCTTTTACACGAACAAAATCTCGTTTTCTATCGAGACACGATTGAAAAGCGGATTGCGCGGTAGCACATTCGATCGCATCGTATATCACCTGATCCCGAGTAAAGGCAATCGTTTATCTTCTCGCGTACACCCAATGAAATTCGCTAGGCATTCGTTAGAAAACGAACGCGGGCTCGTTCACCCGACGATTCGTCGAACGTTAACATAAACCTCGAACGCAGGATCGTTCTGCGTTCCGCGGCGAGTTACACGCGCGATATTCACAAGCGAGGCGTAAATCATAGGACGAGGTTTCGTGCACCAGCAACGTAGCGCCGAGGGAAGAAGCTGTACGCTTCTTCTCGTCTTCGATCCTACGGCACGAACAGAGCAGCCCATCTCCAACAGCTAGAAACGGGCATCAGCTGGCTGACAAGGCGTATAATTAATCCCTAATGACGCTGGCATAAATCCATCTCGGTAGGCCGTTTCGCTGGTCGCCGCTCGCGCGCCGTTCCCTTTTGCCAGCGAAATCAGCGCTAGCTTTGTCGCTGTCGTCCATTTCCCGCGTTATTTATGCGCCCATCATTGCGGACCGTGCAACATCCAACGGTCGACACGTTGACCAACCACGGGAGGGAGAAAGGATCCGACGAGGATTCGTTTCAGGACGTTCGAGATCGTTTTGAGTAGTTATGTTAGCGACTTGCGACAGACACATTTTCTTCTTCTTCAGACACAGTCTTTTTAAAATGAATTTCAAGAGCAAAGATATGGAATTTTTGCAAAAAGAAAAGGAAAAGGACTTTTATTTTTCTGATAAAGAAACGAAAATATGAGGGTGGTTGGGGGTGATGTTTATTTTTCAAAAGGGAGGAGTTTATCAAATACTAACCAGAAGATTCTAATGATTCTTTACTCACACCATGAAACCATCACGAGATAACCGCAGAGTGTGTACGGGTGACTTTTCCTTGTTTTCCCGATTTTACGATGATGTAAAGTTCGCGGGTGGAACAGCGATCGCTTTGACCGCGACCGGTGACCTCCTGCTCGACCACTTAAATTACTCGACCGACAAAACGCGACGGGACAATGGAACGATAAAGCCGTTGGTTAAAAAGCAACAGAGGCTATAAATCCCATGGTGATCTAGTTTACAGCGTTCCTATTTCTCGGCTACACGTTCACTGACGTCACCTTATTGTAATCTCGACCCACGTCGGTCACGTTGACCGTCGATCGACATGGAAAAATTCGATGAAAAACAGCCGACTTTGATATTGATGAGCGCCAGTTGTTCGAAGAAATGATCTAATTAACATAATTGCAGATTATCCGTGAAAAATGATGAGAACTTAAGGCACTCGTGAAAATTTTATCAGCTGACCACAGTTAGAAGGAAGACTCTGTTCTTCGTATTAGAATTATTACTGAAATTTTGCAATAAATCTTAAAGGAATAATTTAAAGTTGTTTTTTGTAGAATTACCAAATTGATTATTAAACTAATTGATTATTTGATTGATTGTAGTCTAAGAGCAAGGTTTTTACGGTTCGTGGTGTCTAATTAAAAAAACTAGGTTAATCACTAACGTTAGATGAAAACGAGAAACGAGAACGAATCGTTGATGAAACATCGTCGAGGCTATTTTCAGAACACTGTGAATTATTTGGTTCGAACATAATAGAAGCAAGAAATAGTTGTAGCGAACTATAATAACCTCTGGCGACTCCAGTAACCCTTTCACCAATTAAACCTTCCTATGACTGAACACGTTCTTGCCTAATAGCTCGCTGACATAACCTTTCTCCCTCTGCTCCTTTCAATTTCTTGAAAAAAATTGAATGTACATTCTTAGATGAGTACTTCATAAAATGTTCTGTACAAAAGATCAACCGATGAACTTCTGCCCACATATTATGATGCACCCTGTATATCGCAATCAATACTCCCGACTTCGTTTCCACGATAGCTCGGTTCGTTTCAGCAACTGCACGTCCAATTCGGCCTCCCCTCGAGTATTTAACCATCACGAAGAACCAGAAGCTGACCCCGCGGATCGCGCAACACGTGGGATAAAGCGAGGATAGCGCGCAAACGAACCGACGGTGAAAAGAGAGCGGGGAAAATGAAGCGTTTACCGATTCCCGGATAACAGGTCCTTCCTGGAAAGGATCGCCCTGCTTCTCCTCCTCGACCGACAACCGCGAGCGTGCGATCCTGTGTGTAGAGCATCCGAAGAAAAGGGGCGCTGAGAGGAGGAATGAGGGAAAAGCCAAGGGAGCCGAGCGGATCCGCGGCTGTGAACTCCGCAAAGAGGGAACTGGCGTACCGAATTGATGCACACGAAACGGCATGCCCGGAATGTTATAATCGCGAACCTTTGAACCCAAACGGCCGAGACTCCCACACCAAGCAGCCGGGACCGTGGCGAGCAGCCAGGCCCAGGTTTCCATCGTTGAAATTACTCGTGTTACTCTCGCCAGGCTTTCGCGCGGGTTCCTAGCTGATACGTTTCCACGAATACACGTCCTTGCATTTACCCTTCGTTACTAACGCACCATCGCGAACCCCCGTGTAACCAAAATATGCTAATAATTATCAAACTATAATTATCTGTCTCGCGTATTACGATACTTTGCTTGAATATTAGGTACCTACATAAACGATTTTTATTAAGGAAGAAGCGTTATTAAGGAAGAAGCGTTATTAACATGTCGGCTATAATTTTAACGGATTATAATTGGTATTATTAATATTAACTGACGTTAATAACAATGTTCTGTAAATTCACGTTAATAGCGAAGGGTTAAACGAGCACCACCGCCTATAATAATTCTCTCAGTACGTTTCAAGCGATCGATATATAACCAGATACGGGTCATAGACGAGCATACGAATGGAATGCAAAACGATCTGGAAAACGTATCTACGCGGTAGCACGCTCGATCGCCGCTAAAGGACACAATCGGCGGAATTTTATCATCGGTTCAATATGAGCACCGCATTTACAGAGTTTCCGCGCGATGCCCGATAACAGATGCGCCCGTAGCCATTGGAAAGCGCGTCGCCGTAATTAGAAGAAGATATCACGGAACTGTTGCCGTGATGGGAAGAACGCGGCTTTCGGTTAATGGGATAGGAAATAGTTCGTTGAGTCGGTGGTTCATTGGCAATCGTGACGATAAAACGATCGATGTCTCCTTTTCGGCCACCGTTTTATATTGGATCATTTATCACCGTCGTGCTTTCTAATTCGAGTTAAGTTTCACTTCCACGGAATTGTTCCCGTTTTAAGAGTATCAATTATTTGAACCCTCAGAGGGCGGACCATGGAGAGAGGCGTAATTTTAATTTAATTTTGTTCTCCATTTATTTAACTTTAGATTAATATTCTTGAATCTAGATTAACCCAGGCTCCGCTGTTCAAGGGTTAATTGAAAAACTTTAATGCCCGCGATAGATGGGGCGTGAGAAACGTATCGGTAAAAAATAATAGGTGGACTGGAAGAAGCGAAAGGATCATTTCAAGAGGAGTCGAAAATTTCACGGTATCACAGTATACAGCGAAGCAGGTAAGCGGTGTTCTACTCCCACAAATGCCCTACGGGAGTCCCCGCCGCCTTCGTTCCATTGCACGGACGCGGTGGGCGTTACGGTAATTAATTTTTGCCCGATAATTAAGATATCTCGTGCAGACGCTGAGATATAGCCCGCGGTATCGTCATTTTTCAGGCCGAGGTATCGCGTGTTCGTTCGCGCAACCTTGCAATTCCTGATGTCCTGGCCGAGCTGCTATTATGTCCTCGCGGGAACGATCCTTACGCTCAATTTTCTAAAACGATCGTATTCCTGGCTGCTGTTATCGTGACTTATGCTTTCCTCTCGCATGCTTTACAATATATGTTTTACATTCATTATTATTATTTATATTTTCGAATAATTAAGAAGTATAAAGGTGCACCTTATCGTGTATTACAACAGGTGCATGATTTCAGCTTTCAACTTTGCCCGCAAGCATTATTAATAACCATCGCAAATCGCCATGTTAACGCAAGATAATGGCAGCATAATTCTAGCCAAAAAATTCTTAACGATGCATTCACGCGTAACGCAGTAAGTTGCACGAATACACGGAAATGTACTTCTCATCCGGACATTTTCATCGAGTTTCGAGTGGCCGAGTGCAGTGGTTGAAAGCACGACAAGCGCGGCGGAAGAGGCCAGAGAGGGAGGGATCGAAGAAGAGGAAGAAGGAGCGAGTCGCGACGAAGAAACATCTGGCCCACGGTGCTGGTGTTTCGTGGGGATTATTAATTGTTTCATCTGCGCGCTTATCCGCGCCCGCTTGATCGCGCACGACTAAGCAAATACGAGAGGCGTAACCCACGTTGGTGATGTACGAGCTTAAAAGCCCTCACGACTGGCCGCGGAGCCGTTTTCTCTTTCTCTCCTTTCTTCGACTCGCGGCTAGCGACGAGCTGCCGCGAGAGAGACGAAGAGGGAAAACGATAGAGCCGAGGGGTTATCGTCTGATTTATAATTTGAGGCCCCGGCTGCTCCACCATGGAATACGACCCGACGTTTTCCGGTTCAGCAAACGTAATTGGTTGCCGGTACGATCGTAGATAGCCGCCGCGGCGCGGTGCGCCGCTTCGTAGCCCGCCAACTCGCTAGCTGTGTCCTGCTTCTCTTCCACGCGTCGTTATCTACCGGAACACTTTTTCGCTGGCGACTTAAATCACGAATAGAACGGGGAAGGATCATTCGGCGTCGAATCGACCTCGGCAGCTGGCCTCCGAGCCGTTCGCATCGCGATCCTCCTCTTCGATTATTTTTCCAATTAGCCCGACGATTTTGCACGAGACTGCTATACGAGCGAGCGGAAAAGCGCGATCGCGATACACGCGCGACAAAGAAATCTCGAACGATGCATGAAACGAATGAATCAGTCATCTTGTAAATCCGTACCGACCGTTCTCGATGCTCCAGCTCGATGGAACAAGAACGCACTTTGTACTTAGACGATCTGTTATAACCGCGAGCGTGCAAGGCTCCGCATTTGTATCTTTCCGCGGCGTGGCCTCTTGAAACGTTAGCGGGAACGTCTTCATCGCGGATACGTCCGGTTGAATCGTGGACCAGGAGGAGCTGCGCGGCCCTCGACGCCGCATAAGCACGGAGGCAGAACGCTCGGGCACCAGCACACGCCCGGTGAATTATGGAGTGCAGCAACACCCACTTCCTGGTCCTCGAAACACCGACTCCCACGCATACTGATGGAGTCCCGGCTCTGCCAGGGGCGGCCTGATGGATCCACCGTCGCGTCATCCCTTCACCCCTCGAAATCTCCGCGATATCCGAGCAAGTCGGAGCCACCTTCTTGCTCCATTATTATCCACCGAGAGATTAATCAATCGTACATCATTCACGAGCGGTTTTTCCAATTTACTATTCCTACCTTCGCGAATCGTGAAAACTCGCCGATGGGCGTGTACCTACGCGCAGAAACGTCGCGGGGCGGTTCAAACGATATTTTCGTTCCAGGAATCTGTAGAACCGATTTACTTGCGACGCGGGGGACGGTAGACGGGGAATCGTAAGAACATACGTGATATCGAAAGGAAATGCCTGGCCGGACGTCGCGGAGGCGCCGCCGCGAGTACGAAAAGGGAGGAGAAAGGAAGAGAGAAAGAAGAGGAGGCTTGCCGGCGCGGAGAGTGAATTCTGAGATCGGGCATAAATTGATATGCATCCAGCATTCGACATGTCGGTCGGATGAAAGAGGGAGCCCCGGAGACAATGCCCGTCGGCCACGAACCCCCTTCGCGCATCCGGTGCGTTTTCAAGGAAGCTTTCGGAGCATCGTGACACATATCAATTGATTTTCACGGGCGCAGGTCGGCCACCGCTCCGTTCGACATATCGAAAGCGTGCAACAACCGCGTCGATTTCGTGCCACGAAATACCACCAGGACGAACGTCGAAAGTTCGAGCGGACAGGTTCGACGATTTCTTTTCGACGGATTCCAAGCGATGCCTGTCGTCGGCATTGCGTACCGCCATCACGCGGCAGTTACTAATTTAATTACAATGAGACACCGATTGCACGATTAACATATCGTTAAAATACCGCGGCGCGGTAATTATACGCTTTCTAGGGGCACGGGTCGCGGCCGATTTGCATACCGTTCGGAGAATATAAACAACCGCAAGCGCGGGAAGATTTGACAACGATTGCTCGTTAGAACGTTCCATGGTTGTGCAATTAAATTTCTAGATCGATTTGATTATGCTTCACCAGAGATACCTCGAAAAATGTCACCCTCGAATGCTGAAGTATCGAGTAATTTATTCTACCTGGTGTTCACGAAAATGCAATCTATGCCTAGATGCGATAAAAAGCGCAACACTGACAGAGTCGCACTGTTTCTTTCAGTTTCTCGTTCACCTATTAATTTTAAGAAACGAAAGCCAGATCACGAAATTCTCGTCGCTAATGAACGGTGCGAGTAGCAGGGATATTATATAGAATAGCAAGCCTGAATTGTATCAGATACCATTCACCTGACGCTCAACGTGTCAATAAAGCCCTGAGCAGCCTCGGTTAATTTCCGAGAGCGGCGCCGAAAGGTTGCGCCTTCGATCGTCCTCGACGTGTGTCTTCTATAAATTCTCGAGCATAGTTGCAACGTCCCTTGGTTGAAAGCACTTTGTTTTACAACTCGACACCCACCTCTCGTCTCTATGCGTACGCACGCGCGTTCACCGTTCGCACACTGTCGCGCCTATGCCAGCCGTTCAACACAATCATCCACGGACATGTAAAACCGGGCCCGACGTTCTACACAGAGCACGCGCTGCGTTCAATGTAAAGCGTTAAAACGCTACGTGATCGAATTCGACAAACGACCGGACACTCGCCACTCGGAGCCACCATTTCGCGCTCGTCGCCGGAATATCAAGCAGAGAGATCGTTAGAAACGTTTTAGAATTAAGCGGGAGGCTTTTGTCGATGCCTCTGGCCGTAACCGAAGATCGATTAGAATGGAACGCGATCCCGCACGGTGAAATCCGGCTAATGAAAATCGGCCGTGCGACACATTTGCCCTCGAAACCGAAGGACGGATGCAAGCGAAAATTTGGCAGTACCCGTTTATACAAGTGGCCCGCTTGCGTAACCTCGCGTAACGCGAAAGGAATTTCGAATAATTTCATTTCATAATTCATCGAATATTTATAAACAAATACAAAGTAGCAATTTTAAAAATGCCTGTCCTCGGTTGTCAAGAGTTACCATGTGCAAATGAATTAGGATTTCGGATCGAGTCCTTGGTCCGACTAAAGGCAGAATCTTAATTCGACGACCTTCGCGTAAAGATGGCCCCTAAAGTATACCAATGTCGATTAACATCGTAAGAAACGAAACCAAGTTAACCATTGATACGGCCCTGTCTCAGGTTCGAGCGGTTACAAGGTGTTCATTGTTATTAGCGACGGTCACGAGCCGTGCCAAGCGGCAAGAACAACTTCTTCCTCGAGATCCAACGCCTCTCGGCAGGCCATTAATGTTAGGAAATCCCTATTCATTCGATTCCATCGTCGAGTATGCTCGAAAGTCATCTTTCGAGAATTTACGGAGGTGTAATGTTACAAAAGCACTTGGACAGCTTCCATTCGAAACAATGCATATAATCGTGCTCTCGATCAAGCGCCGACTATTTTGAATACTTTCCCACAGGCTTCCCGTTGAAAAATCTGTTCAAAACGTCGAGACTCCGAACACGTCCACGCGTTACGTGCGCCTCTCTATGATTCACCGAGAGCAAACCGTAGAGTAGATAGAAAGACTCATTATCGTCGAACGAGCATCAAGTTAACGTGACTCCGCGAAATAATCGCGGCCGCGCGTTAACGCGAAATCAGCCGTTCCGATCGTGAGACGAGAGCGAGAAGAGAGAAGAGAGCGAACGTTTCTGTGATGCCATTTCAAGCAAACCCGGTAGGTATCACCTTGATCCCTGAAATGTTAGGTTCAACGTCTTCTGCATAAACTATCTGTCTCCATCAGCTGGAGAAAGAGGCTGCCGGGCCTCCTCCGCTCTCGACCCGGCTCGAGCCTCTCGCTACTCGTATCGCGGAATTAGATTACGTATCTGCCCCGGCTATGTCCGTGATTTATTTATCGAGCCCTGGGCTCCTCCAGGCGTGCTGCGGTTTCAACACCTTTTGACGCGTGTATTTACGATTATGAGAATTACACAAGGCAATTAGAGCCGTCCGGACGGTATAAATACGGGTAATTGTGCGCTGTTCCGCTCGCGGGCGTAAATTACGCGGTTGTCGGCAGAAAATCGACGAGGATCCTTCCTATGATTTTTATATAATCGCAAAATTTCCAATCGCGATCAAACTCTTCGAAGAATCATACATCGATAACTGAACTATTCAAAGGGGTACCTGATTTTGACGTTCAACCTTCGACGTTCAATATCTACTTTGATTCGTGCAATTTTGCGAAGCAGCGGTGGCTAATAAAAATTCCCGCGGAAAGGAAACTCGAGTAGGTTGAAGTCTACTCTGCAGAAGGGGGGCTTTATTGCGCTCCAAAGTGCTACAAAATTGCAGACACCTCGTGATCGCGGCGAACAGCCATCTCTGAAAGATCTCCCTAAGGTGGACCATGAGAGGGAGAGGAGGGACGAAAAATACGTTCGATCGACGGATCGGCCGGTTACCGTTCAAGGGTTAGAGGCTTACACAGAACGATCTCGCTTGGACGGCTCATTTTCACCTGGGGTTACCTTTGGCACACAATCATCCGCCATTAAGGTCGTCTGCAAAAATCCCGAAAACACCGGAATATCCCTTTACACGGGGCAAGAAAAGGCGATCTCTCGTGGTACGCGGATAAACCGTGCGCGGTGGGTATATCACGAACAGCCCCGTGATCTCGCGGCATGATCTTTCAAGATCGAGAGTGGGACGAGATGGTGGAAGGAAGAAAATAAGACGGTGTCGGCTTAAGAGGCGAGCGAGATACAAGCGAAGCGCGAGAAAGAGGAAACGAGCGCTAGATCTCGAGCAACGATCGCAGATCATCTTCCCTCTTCGACCGGTCTTCTCGTCCTCGATCCTAGAAGGAGGCGGCGGGGGCGGAATGTACCAAGCGTTGCTACGCTCGCTGGCGTCGCTCCTGCCGCCGCCATTATCAAATTATTCACTCACACCGTGCGCCATCTATCTTCGGCCAGCGCGATCCTAACGTGTTATTATTTGATCCTCACTTTGTTAGCGATCTGACTCTAACAGCCCCGCGATATGTACCTGGGTAGATCCTGCTCGCTGATCTAGAGTACTTCTCACGATCTCGCGCCGGCAGCCGAGATGCTGACCGACGCTTTCAAAACGGACCCTTCTTGCACGCCAGGAGCTGCTGCCTGTGCCATCTTTGTCGCACGAAATGGACGATAGAATGGAAACTAACGGGGATCGGTCGCCCCGAGATCGTACCGCGATAACGTCAGGATTCTTGAAAGAATAACTTATTACGATTACGGTCCTGGCAAATTTTAATATTTCCCCGCTGTTACGAGGATCGAAAGAGATCGGCAACAGAGATAGGAGAAACGGAAGTCGCTTTGATGGGAAGAGATTCGATGCTGATGGTCATTTTTTAACATCCATCATCCTTTCAAGAATTGCAAAATATTTTACTGATATGTATGTAATTTGGAAAACATTGTTTCTAAAGGATTAGAAATTTTTCGCTTGAAAATTCATACTTTTAATAAATGGATAACGGATGCATCGAGTGCAGTTGCATCAAGGGTCAAGTGCTTATAAAATATTTCAAGGAGAATCGCAGGGAACTTGTAACAGTTCAAAGTTTTATCATCCTTGTATATTAACAAGCTCATGAACCTGTGCAAAGTAGTAATTCAAAGAGATGCAACGTAGAATTATTAACGCATCAAATGAAATTCGTAACAATATGATGCTTCGTGTCTACGATTCCTTGATGATCCTCATAATCTTTCTACTCAAGGAGCATGGCTCGAGCGTTTACTAGAAGAAACAACATCGCACGGAAATTATAAGCTTGTAAAATGTAATAAAGAATAAGTTTGGGAAGATCTGGATGTTCAAATGTTAACACCTTAAACTACTGTAATCGTACGCTTATTAAGGACAAGATCTATAAATAATTGAACATTTAACGATGGCTGACTGGGATCACTTTTTAGCATTGAAGGGGTTGAACGGATCAAATTTGCGGCTGCGACCCGTACCACTGTTCTTTGTTATTAATGTTAAATTAAGGTTAATACCTGTGGATATTAGTAGTCGAACAAAGAGGTAAAAAAGATATTGAACTTGAGACTGGCATTCGGAACGAGGGAAAAGTGAAAGGCGCGAAACGACGTTAAACACGTGAAACACAATAATAATCGAACGTTTCGTGTAATCGCTCCCTGTATAGCTGTAATCGCGGAACTTGTTAAAAGTCGTCTAACCTGGTTTTCCATTGTCATTAACACCGGCTTCACCCTTCCCATTGACATTGTTTTAATATCAATCGAAGTTACGAAACGAATAGCAGCTCCATTTTCTTCCATTTACAATAAAATAATAAAAAATTACAAAAACATTTTCTCATAGGAACGAATCCAGAAGTCGACGAAGGGTAAAACATGTAAAATTATATAATTTTGAATCTTTCTTGTTTGCGCAAAAGATGGCGCACAAGATGCAAAGAATCGAGCGTGATCGAAGTTGATCGATCGATCAACGATAGTCGTCCTTTTTTAAACAGAAGAATAGGAGTCAACATTTGGCTACGTGGATATTTCGGCCAAAAATTCTAAGTAAATTTATCGAAATTCGTCAGAGTTCCAGTCTCTGATCCCCGAAATTCCAAGAGATTTATTATGCAACTACATTGCGTGAATAATCCGATGTACGCACTGTGTCTTCTGGCAGCAGTTTGCGTACGACAACATGTACAAAACGGGTACGTATCGTATGAAAATGGCTGTCGCGTACATAGAAAATGAATTTCTTAATAAATTTATAATTCTATCGATCGCAGAGGGGTTCGACCATTGACGAAGGGCGTATCACTGCAACGCCCAACGTCGGTGTTTATGAAACCAAACAAAGCCAGCCTGAAGACAGTGAACGATATTGAAGAAGCGGTGTCTGAAATAAAATCGAAAAGTTGCAAATATCCGAAAATTGAAGAAGCGAATGCATTAGTTTTGTGCGTGCAGAACTTCGGGAAAAAGAGTCAAAAAATTATCGATCTTCAATCACCGGTAAGTGGATACTTCAAAAGTCACTAAATAAACTATTTGTAAATTGTTTTATAAGGTGTTTAAGATACTTTGTGGTATAATCTGAAAGGGGATCATTTTCTGTTGAAGAAATACAGAGCAGTAGTTTTTCCAAATGTTTAAATTATTTAGCTTTTAAGAAAAACGATGTACTTTTGATAGATCTTATCTTTCTCTAAAAGCTGAATAGATTTTCTTTTCAGGAAAAGGACGAATACCGGGATTCCTCTTTCCCGTACAACGTACCTAGCTGGGTGAATTACTTATTCAACAACGTCGGCGTTAAATGGCTGGCTTAAAACGAAACATGTGAAATGAGTAATCAACTGAAGAGCCTGTAGACAATTTGACGAAGATCGAAGCGGATATAGGGGGTATTCGCAAATGATCTTTGTCAATTTCGATGAAGTAGCTCTTCTGACGTGAGTCATTTGAATTTTGTATTCATTGACGAACCAATCTTTCTCAATATTTTTTTGTACTTCAGACGTCGTGTAAAGTACATCGTTCATGTAAACGTCGCTGCGATTAAATTAAATTTGGTGTCGCGCGCTTAGATTGGCGCCTACAAGCGCGTTGACACCAAGTACGCGCGTGTACTTGAAACAATTTTTTCATATATAAATATTCGTTGCAACGATAATTATAATTTAATAAATATCCATCACATATATATCAGCTTGTTTCATTAATTCTAACATTTCTCTCTATTCATAATTGACGAATGATTTTTTCCCTATTTCGATCATTTCTGGTGGCATAAGGGTAGTTACGCCAATGGTTCCCGGTCTTGTCTCGCAATTCCATCCGTCAGAAAGTGGCGGCTCGAGCAGATTTCCAAATCTCCGGTACGTCGACGCCGGGCTCATTTGAATTTTCCCGGACAGGATGTGCACCGCGTGCATTTCAAATCCTCGGGGACACCCCGACGACGAATTATGGTCGAGTAAGATGGCCCGTTGCGAGAGGAAAAGGAACGAACGAGGACGGAACGACGTGACGGTCTGCGTGTATACGCGGATGGTAGTTTAAGAGCGAAACACCCGGTATCCAGAGCACGTCCGGACCGCGAAGAACTTATTGTCATGTGCAGGACTCGCCGGGGCATTTTAATATTTCCGCTGAATGCGACGAGAAAACCTGGTGAACGGGATGAGACGTATAGGCGTAGAAGGGAGGAACGAAAAAAGAAGAATAACCCGCAGACCTGGTGGCGAGGAATCGTTACCGGTAGACTGCCACTGGTCTTGCTTTTTCGACTCGGTGACAGGTGGCTGCGTACGCTTCTTAAAAAGGGGAACCCTTTGTTCTTTTTTTCTCTCACAAGCTATCTCTTACGGGTCGAGACAACACCACCGTTTAGAGAGGCTGGCGCCACGAAGCGCATAACGATACTCGAATTTAAATATTCACCGCCGGCGCTGGAAATGTATTGCTCACTGTTTCTTCCTCTTCTTCGTCTCACGACGGTTGGCGTAGATTGTTTTGGTGTCGGACAATTAGCCTTGAGTTTCAATAGGGATGGTTAATTCTATCATACGAGTAATTTTTTATGAATTAATCAAAACAGTCGATATTGAATGATACGTTGTTATATGAGACTCACTCATTAACTGCCAAATTTTTATTTTTGATATTTTTATTCAATATAATCCTATTGCAAATGATAAAAAATATATATATATATTCAAATCTCCATTTGGGGATCGTGGTAGCAAATAGGTTAAAAGTGCAAAATTGAAATTTTATATTTTTTTCTCGTACACATTATTATAAAGAACCCCTGAAGAAATTTTAAATGAAGCATTCCAAACCCTAATTCACCCCATTCGGTCTACAAATTTTCACAAACAGATAAAAAGCTCATCAGCGTTCTGGCAACCGTGTAAATGTATCTCAATGAATTTCGACAAATTTCTACCGTTCCCCCGAAACAACGAGAACGGAAGCTTCATGCGTATCAACGTGGCGATTCCCAGAAGTCACCAGTTATCCGCTGCGTGCGAAGCACACGCTACTTCGCGTACATATTTCACCGGAACGAGCAGATCTATCACTCCAATTCGTCCTGTTGTTCCAAGTGATGCACGATACTCGCTGCTTTCGACGTGCGACAATCCTCAGATAAATCGTGCTCGATCGCAACGCGTGTCAGCGTGTTACCGTGCCTCTTAAATGCCAGATTGCGCGGTGCAAATCGTTCTGGTAGCCCGAACGACGATACATTTACATATTATGCGTACACGGTAGCTGGAACCTCCGGTTGCACCACGAACTGACTCTTAATGCCGAGAATACGAACCCTCTTCTTCGGCTTAGACGTTACCCTAAGACGTGAGAATTTTAAGAAGAGGCTGCTTTTCGGGGGTTCGCGATCATTTCTTGGACCACTGGCTTCTGGGATTCTTTTTAGAGCTAACGTTTGCTCGAAAATAATGAGGAACATTTAGATTCTCAGGAAATCTTCTTTTTTTTTTAATAGATAGAATTTATATAAAATTAAATATCCTCGTATGCTTTGAACTTAAGAGCTGATCAAAAGTATCGAAACTTTTCGTGCGAAATCTCGATGCATGAAGCAACGCTTACTCCCTGAGAAAAAGAAGACCCTTGTTAAACGCCTGATTGGAAAAGTTCAAGCAACGGATACACGTATCAAGGGAGTTGCAACACGCGTCCTACGGTCGTGCAATTGTTATATTGTAGCAATAAGAGTTGCATCGTTCCTGGTCGTGGCACGCGATCGAAGTAAGTCCCCTATTGGTAAGCCTAATTGCAAGAACCACGGTATTTTCTCTGTGGGTTACATAACGAAATCACCTCTGCCGGCGTATCCGGATCTCGAGTTGTTTGTCGAAGGAATCGGTGTGAATCACCCCTCACGCGAGAATCGATCGGTGAACGTTCGTGTTCCGCGGTGTTTACAACGAAATCTACATTTCGTCGAACCGTCTTAAGTTCGATCAAGAAAAAGACGAGTAATTTATGTAGAATAGATTTCATCAAAGAATTTATCGATTTAATGATCATTCATTATTTTCACCTCTGTATTTTGCATATTTTGATACGTTATTATTGCATAAACGTTGTATACTCGCAAATTGCAGCTCGGTATTATGAAAAGATAGACACACGCTATGTAGCGAAACCATCGGAGGAAAATGAACCTGCAAATGGCTTTCACGCTTGCTCGAGACCATGAAACAAGATAAACGGGGTCCACGTTTCATTTTTTACCCTGTCGATGGTAAGTTCTACGAGTCATCGTTCGAATCCACGGGATTAAGAAAGAAATCTTACTTTTCCCGCGCGACGAAACAAGGTGGAGAGGATCGTATCTTGCGTAGACGTCTCGCATCGCCGGATGCGCGTGTGCCTCCCTCGTTTCCGGCCGTAAGGCTGCTTAAGCTCATTGCCATGCTCGTCGCCACGCCCGCCCCCGGAATATGAAAACGAAATCATATTCTTTGTTTCGCTGCCTACCGATCGGCTCTTTTATTTCTTCCATTTAACACAATGAATGCTGTGTCGGTCATCCCTGACTGTCACCACAATATATACAGGGTGAGCCACGCAACTGTTTCAGGTGATAACTCTGTTATTAACGCATTCATGAAAAAATGCCAAAGGAGAAAGATAAATGGTTCGAAGAGCACTACATCGGTAGGCCCTTAGATTTTTTTAAGTGCAAATAATGCGCGTGCAATTAACGATTGCATTATTTTTTAAACGATTTTATTTTCCAAACTTTAAACAGATCTTTCTCTCTCTCTTACTTTCTATAATCAAATCAAAATAAGAAATATAATAATCAACACATTTTTTTTTCAATGATTTTAAAGCTACAATGACACATATGATCGAAACATCGAGCAACTCGACTTGCATAAATTATTCCATAATCAGAATAACTGAATTTCTGCGGGCACTTTGCGCAATGAATCCTACTGACGAGGCGAGATAGAAAGAGAATAGCAGCTATTTTAAAGAACATCTTAAAACATAAACCGTTGTGTTTTTTTTAGTATTCGATAAGAAGAAGCGATACCCGTTCGCAAACATCGACGACCATCCCAAGTCAATGGTAGCTTTCGTCAGGGCAACACAGTTTCTCAAGATCGCTCGTTAAGCCGGTAAAACCCACAACTACGTAATTGCAGCGATCATACGTTAGTTAGGTTAATAACTTTGCATTATAAATGTATTAAGCTCGAATCCAATTACGTCGGTTGCGGATTCGTTGCGAGATGTAGCCGGGGCAAACGTTCATTTCTCTCAGTCCGACGATTAATAACTCGGAAACGGGGCTACGAGGGGAGGGAAGACGTGCTAATTTTTGAACACTGAAATCAACCATTCGTTCACACGCTTCGCGAACAGGTATCTTCGGATTCGCTAAACCGAAACCCTATCAGCTACACTTCTGTTACTTCGCTTCGATTTCCTCAAACGTTCGATGTAATATAAATGTAAAAAACTAACAACGCGGTTAAATTACGTAACCTGAATTTTAATGAAATTCTTATGAAACTATGCTTGATAAACTTTATACAAGATTAATTCCAGTAAAATTCGATTACCTAACCGAAGCAATCTATAAGGAATAAATAATAATTTTTAGGATGAAGAAACTGACTTAACTGAAATGAAATGAATACCAAGTCTATAATCAAAATGGCTGAATTTAAATTCGATAGAATACTGAATTTCAAACTAACTACCCTCGCATCAATAATCATCAATTTCCAATCAAGTGTACGCGTCTCATCCGAGACCGATAATTTCGTTGAAAAAATCTGGAACAGCAATTTGTCTAGATACGTTCCAACTTTTTCTGGCGATTGTAATAAGATAGAAAGGGAATCCAATCGATGTTATACGAACTGGCGAACGATTCGCCTTGCATAATCCGCTCGGAAGGCCCAAAGATCGCGGTAAAAATCCTTTAAAGTTACACCAGCTTAATTAGAGGTGAAGTAAGACGGCACTTTCCGCGTCACTGCTTCGACAGCGTGCAAGAAAAATCAACCGAACGACGCCGGCCACCGCGACAGCCCCGGATGCTTTCGAATGTTTCCCGCAATTTGCAATCATGAACGCCCAGTGCACGCGATGCGCATCTGGTGCATTCGAACGTCACGCTCTCGAGCGATTTTAACGCCTGTCAAAGCGGCATCGCGCTCGACCGGACGCAGCAAAGCGGAACAAAAGTTTCCTGGCTTTTCTTATATTTTCTAATCGATTTCGTACCTATATGTATATCGAAATTGTGCCTGAAAAATTCAGAGTTATTCAAATATTCAAATTTCGAATCGGACCGAAGAGCCTCCCACGATTTCGTGTATCTAATTACGCTTTTCTTCGCCAAGGAATTTCACAAACGGTCGATTCGAGAGGCGAGCAAACGACCGGAAGATTAGAGTCGAAAGGGGACACAATGGAACAATACGTTACGAGCGACGCGGAGGATGCACCGAACGAGATGACACGCAAATAAGTGTGCGAACGGTGACAGTGAAACACGGTCGCGATAGAGAAAAAAAACGCGAGTGCCACCGCGGGTGGCAATTAGTCGTGTGCTGGAAAAGTTGAAAAGTTGCGGGAGAAAAACGTTGTGCCAGAAGGAGAGAAAGAGAGAAGAACAGAGTCGATGGACGACCGTCACGGAAGGAGGGCGTTACACACACGCGTGTACACGATTGTGTCACAGATGTCATAATCTTACGTAATTGGGAGCCATCGCCGGGCATTTGTAAGCCGCACGCATGCGAGAGCGAGCCGGCCGAGCGGTACGCACAGCAATTTGCTTTGATTCGGTATTGTAAATTGTGTCGCGGGAAAAGTGATGTCCGTTGTTGCAAAATCACAGCTCGCAATTGTTGCTAACGATAACTTCTGATCCATATCAGCGATTTCGATAGAATCGTCCAAGGACCATTAACCCTTTCATTATGGGCAGTACACTCTAATAAAAAATCCACTTTATTTTATATGGACACAGGCATTTAAAATTATTTCCTTCGGTAAACCTTCTTTTAGTATTATGCTTCCTTATAGATATCAAAGATCCCTCTTACTTATTGTTTCGAAACTGACGAAATTAGAATCAGGATATGTTTCACGCAAAATTTTAACTATTTCCTATTATAGTATCGCGGAAAAAATAAATCAAACGTAGTCGGAATAGTTCAGGAGCAAGGCTTGGAAACTGATATCTATCTTGTCATTAATCAGTCCATCTACCTACGTTACAATAAATTTTTGCCCTCCTGTTACCCTCCGTTTCGCCTGGTTGACTCATGGCTGGCGTCCAATCTAATGGTAACCAGGCTGTTACGGATCGTGTCGAAGCGTTTGCTTTCGTAACTTGCCCCGATGATATGCGACGAGCGCACCACCCGCGGCCATTATGAAATAACGATATATATATTCCGCGCGAGACGCGAGCACGCCTCGAGTTCTGTATCGTGCTGTTACGATATACCCGTTCGTTCTGAGGAACACCAGGAATCGTGTTTCAACCGTGCTCCGTTCGCACCTACATACATAAGTACTCCGGCTACTCTCACGTATCCATTGTTCTTCATAAACATCCGAACGGTTTCTGATTTTTTCAAATTCCCATAAGAAGATTTTAAATGATTTTAACGGCGAACGCTGCCAGCCCTTCGGTGCTCGAAAATGAATTCAAGCGAAGATAGGAGGAGCTTGCTGCTCATTATTTAAACCACCCCCAGGAAAAAGCGGTCTCGCGAACCGGTACCACCCCCTCACGAGGAATTAGCAAATCTAACGTAATAATTAAATTATCGCCGCGGCGAACCGTTCATGGCAGTTAAAGGCGCGTTGTTCGCCGCGGATCGTGCTAATGAACCGTCCCGCGCAAATGGCAGTGGGAATAAATTTGAATTTACATTACGTCCACGGTGGCGTGTAGCTGCCTGTCTGCGAACAGACGGATCCTCTTGATGAGCCGGCTTTGAAGAGCAAACGAGACGAGTGGAACGGGGCAAAGAACGATCATCGCTGCTCGCAAATGAATTCAAATACCGTTCTTATATGTTTATCGAATTGATATTTCAAATAAAATACTATTTAAATATTTTCTACTACGATTATTTCTTTTTAATTTAAAATAAAATTATTCATTTTCGAATGGCAGGAGCCAAGTCTATTTTTACCTAGATCTCTGAAATGTGCTTTAATGACCAGATAAGATTTTTTATTTTAAAAACGAGGAGTATCGACACCTTATCTACCTACTAGTTCCTGATTCAGTTATAGATGAATCAGAAACGATCAAAGGCTTGTTAATTAGTTTGCAGTCAATAACCGCTGGTCTATTAATAGGTTTCCGGTCTCTGCGCGGCGTTTAAAATGCGAATCGAGGCGTTTACATAGATAACCGAGCACCCACCTAAATAATTATCCCCCTTAATTCGGAAATATAACGAACGTCCGGCCGTGAGTATCGTCGTGGCACGGCCATAAACGCGCTACAAATATCTGACATTTACATCGTTGCATATTTATTGACGTCGCTTTGCATAAACGGTCCTGAATATACATGCGCGTCATCGAGGCGAAATTCATTGACTTCGAGAGCTCGCTTCGTGGGCAATTATACACGACTTCGTCGTAATGCGACACATTTGTATTTACATTTCATTTTCGCCCGGTCTCGCGCCTCCAATTTCTACGGCTAGTTAATTGCGCGCCTCCATAATGAATACCACGAATCTAACGCGTAACAACGAAAAAAAAAAATAATCAAAAAAGAGCAGCATCACGCGTTCGCGGGTTAAGAGAGCAAATACGAACCGTGGGAGGAAGCCATTTAGAATCCTAATCCAATCTTGCTGCGAACAGCTCGAGAACGTCTTTAATTGAGTACCACCAATCTCGACGTCTAGTGTCCTGGAGAACACGTATCCTGATCCTTGTTTCACCTATACAACTCGAATTTTCTACGTTTGCAAAAACGAATGATTAAGCGCTTTTGACGAACGGACGATTAAGACACAAAATTTATCCTGTTACTTTGTAATTGACTTGTTACATGCGAGTCTCGATTTTGAATGACAAGGAAGAAAATTTGGAATTTATGACAGATAAGCTGACAGATACGTTATATCAAAGTTACACACGTGTACAGGGGATTAAATTACAGAATCAAACACGATTGACAAGGATTAATCAACAGTTACTCGGTGTCTAATAAAACCATGTTTTCATTGCAACATTTTCGAAGGAAGAAGAGAAAAATGAAAGGAAAGAGTAATAAGGAATAGAGACAAAGGTGACAGAAGCGGGAAGATTGCGAGAAAGTGCAACACGAAGGATCACGAAAGGTATTATCGCCTTATTTTCATTTCTGCGACCGGAGAACGTGTATCTTCGCGTAAAAGTTCAAGATGTCGATTACGAAATCGAATCCGCGTTGAGCCGTGCGTGGTGAGGTGCCAGGGTCGACACGTTTGAGATCGAGCTATCAGCCTGGCCGCTCTAACGAAGATCGATACATTCGTTAATTAACGAATAACCATTTTTTTTCTCCATCTCCTCTTCATCGTTCTTTCTCTCCCTTTAAATCTGCGTACACGCTTACGATGCTCGTGCAATTAAATCCGCGCGAGAGAGTGACGCACGAGCGCGAGGTCGTCGCTCGAACTAATTAGCACATTCCACGCGGACGATCTTACGAAACGTGAGATAGACGCTCTATAATAGGAGCGGTGATACCCACGTTGAAATAATCGATACCCGACGATTTATTGCGCGGATTTTCGCGCGAACTCATTTATTACCGCGCGCAAATCGATGCCGATTTCTTCCGCAAAGAGAAAAGTCTTTCGAAGCTACTCGTTCGACCGAGTCCATACCCGTTTCGCGATTAATAAAAGATGATCTTTCAAACGCGTCACGAATCGCTGCGATATTAAATTGTTATATCCGACTTCGTCAAAAAGAATTATGAAATTCTAACTGAAATGTAAGCTTTCGATCTTGAATTAACCCTTTTGCAAACACCTAAAGTTTGACATAGGTTCTTAGAAATAAAAAAAACTATGGTTATAGCCATCTTTACGGTGAAAGTATTCAAATCTATGTTAATTTTAAACAAAATTATTGAATCGTTTGAAACGATACCTCCAAGTGTGTACTGAGCTTTAGCGCACAGAAAGGATCGAAAACAAATAAATCGTTCGATGGGTTCTTTAAACGACGCGCTACAAACGAGGATCGAACATCAATTTACCTTACATAATGGCGATGAAAAATTCTCGCCCGAGAAAAAGAGCGTCGAACCAAAACGATCGGTACGAGGCTGGCTAACCGAGCGTCGCTATCAAGATCGTATTGCCTTCGACACCTGAGCCCAACAGCTATCCGGCACGTGTGAATTAACCCGAACACGATCCACCAGCGGGATGAAACCGATGTAATCCTAATTCGAATTTTTTCCATTTCGCGTTCGCCGGTATGGTGAAAGAGAGAACGGGCCACGCTTGCCGCGAGCCGAAGCGTGCAGCAGCTGACGCGAATTACGGGAACTCTCATCTTTACAAAAGCGAATTGGCTCGGTAGAGTAAACACGTAGCGTTAGGTTAGCAGGTTAGCTCGTTATTTCACGGTGTACGCGTTAATCATTGCCTGTTCGCACGATCCGTACGAGGGATTTTTCGTGGCACGGAAATTGAGTCGATTAGCCGGTTGAAAAGTTCGTTTCCAGGCGTGCGGAGGAACGTTTGTATCGCGAGCAAGGGCTGAATCTGGGTTACGTTGCTCGTCTAATAATTCAACCAACGCGCCTTCACGGTCCGCTTGCTCGATATTGTCTCATCGTAATGACGACTCGTTGACCGCGATATGTTTCCGGAAAATCGCACGCGAAAAGATCGCGATCGACGAACATTTTGACCGATCGTGGATCGTAGTGAAAGTTTCTTCCCTGCTATATTTTAATTATCCTCCTTTATTTCCTGTGTCCTATAGCTCAAATAAATACCCAAGTATCTCCTTATCCATGCAAGGATTAACCCGTCAATCCAATTTTCTACAAGGTTTCAAGCTTACCGAGAAAATAAATGAAAAATCCGCGAATCGAAGAAAATTGTGGTATCAAAAGCGGTAAAACAGCGGCGCTCGTACGTTTCTTTCGCTACATCCCTCTTTTTTTCATGTAGCTACGCTCGTTTCGTATTCCCGTGCGACCATCGGCCACGACGCCACCGTACATTCTAAGAGACTGACTCATCCGCGTGCACTGCCTCTTCTTCATCGACACAGGACGCTCTACGTCTGGTCACGTCCCGTGGCACGGAGAGCTGCATTACGCACCCTTCGTACACGCTTCTATGCGCTGCGCTCTTAACCAGGTGCCTGTGATGTATTATCTCTGGCGCGCAATGAGACCTGCTAACGCGGAACACGTCCGCTCTCGCATTACAATGAAGAAATGACGACGGCAATAAGCAACGGAAAGGGACGTTGGCGAGAGGAAATCCTCGATAATTCTATTCGCGATCTTTCGAATTCTACCTGACACTCGAGATCATGACTCAAACAATCGGGGTATTTTTAAATATTTTTAAAGTCTCCATTTTTGAACTAGAGCTCTACTATGTTATGTTAAGATTAATCCTTGAACAGCGGAGCCTGTGTCAATCGAGTCCCAAATTTACAAAACATATGAGTCGTTTAATGCAAAAGTGGTGTAAGTCAATTTTTTGCCTATTTAATTTAACACCGCATCTCGAATGCTTGAGCATCATTCTCCTTTTGGCAAAAGTGATGTAAGCATATTTCCATTGGTTTCTCCGTGGATAGCAAAATAAGTAAAATCATCAACGTTCAAAGATAGTATCAACCTAAAATTAAATTAATAATTTTTAAACGAAAGAGTTTGAATTTTTCAAGAAACAGTGCAGAATTTAAAAAATTAAGATTGGAGCTGTCTCCATGGTCCGCCGTCCAAGGGCTAATGCTGAAATTCCCAAGTGTCATCCCTAATACTGATCAAATGCCATCGGTAGCCATAATTTCTGACATTCTTCGCGAAATTGAAAGTCTTCTCGGTTTCGCCCGAATGGACGAATCATCCATCACCGAGGATGATGTCTTTCGAGATCAGTGGACCGGGAGATCGCGACGAGGTGCGATTACAGCTGATTCGTTGGTCGGATCCGGGCGCGTGTGTGGAACGGCCGATAAACGAGCGGCGTGGTTCGCGGCCAATGGCATAAATCTCGGTTCGCGAGGCACGTATGTGCGTGAGGTACGAGCCACGCACTGGGCGTGTCGCACGCAACGCCTGGCACGTGGATAGCTGGATACGCATCGACGGCTTCTCTCGTGCTTGCATGAATCGTGTGCACTCGACTGAGTATGTGCAGTGCACCGCGTTGTTTCGCGCGTTTACACGCGATTCCAGATATGCACCGCCTTGTCTCGCTTTCCGGCGAGGAATTTCAGAAAAATGCGCTCGAAACGGTGGATTTGCCTTTCATTAACACGTTCGCTACCAGTCTGAGAAAAAAAATTTTGCACCACAGCTCAGGATATATTTTTTGTTAGAATATGTTCTTAATTATCATGGGTCCTTTTAAAACTGAAAAATGTAATTATTTCTAGACCAAAGACATCTTATTATTTTTAGCTCAACAATACTGTTCATTTGCAAATTTCTTGCAATAACTCTGTTTCCTTCTTGAGTACCAAACAATGAGTCTCGATGAATAAGAAAAATTATTATGATTTCTAACTCTTTCGTTGTGATTTATATTGCAGAGAATTATTTTTGTAGAAAGAATTCGCTAATTTTGAAATAATTTTCTTTTGCACTGATTTTCGTATGAATCAGCAAGGTGACGGACAGGAAGACAGGAAAATGAGTAAAGAAGAAAAAAAGGTAAGTTTTGCTGGTTCGGGTTAGCAAGAGTCGGCCCTCCTAAGCGGCGTCCTGGTACGGAGGCTTGCCGGATACGCGTTCCCTGCATCTGTAACGAGGGATGCACTTCTCCGACGCGCTGCGGCGCGTCGGTGGCAGCGTCGTTGCGCACGATGAATAAAAGCTCGACTCGTCGTGTATCGGCGGTCTGGCGCGCTCTCGCGCGTCCGCTACTTATCCAGCCCGGGGCATTGAAATGCAATCCCTCGCGCGGATGATTTATACCTCGCCAATGCCCGCCCGCGGGGCAGGATGTCGCACGTCTCTTCTTTATGTCTCTATCGTTCGCCTTCGAAAATATCCCGCAGCGGCGAAGCGCGTTACGCTTGACACGTACGTACCAGCACGATCGGCGCCACCGTTCCGCCCGCGGATCGAATCCGAACGATCGAGTGCAATCGATGGATGCTAACGAAAGATTCGAAGTTTCTTCGCTCGCATCGAAGCATATCTCCATCCTTTTTATTTCACAATTCGTCTCGATGATTATGAGGTGCCATTTTAGATGGACGTGTTGTGAAAAAAAAAGAGTTGGATAAAATAGATAATTTTGTTCGTGTGCGAGCAATCAGTCACATGTAACAGTTATTGCTTCTAGTGGTGGAATAACAATAGTGTTTTGATATAAGTAAGCTGGGGCAATGTTCTTTAGTCAATTGCAAGTGCGATGATATTTTGACTATTAATTAATGAGACTTTGACAATGAGTAATTATTCGTTGGGATAAATGAAGTTCTATCGAAACTCGACTGCCTGCAAGTGATAAGATACGTGTCGAATTCACAGAAGAAAGAATAAATAGAGGATTTAAATTCTAATCCCGTTTGTTAGGTGCTCGATTAATCAACACGGTCTGTTGACCAATTTCCTGTTCCTAAATTTAATATTCTCCGTGGCTGTTGCTTGTAGGTCAGTTAGTCGAATACTTTAATTCTTAACCATCGATCACTTATTGCATACTCAAGACACATAAAAATAAAAGTGCTCTAATTCTTAACGTATGTGTATTATGGAACACCATCCATGAGGTTGGACGATTTAAACAAACCAATCACGAAATGTCAGATTTTTACGAGCGTAACCTCGCCGTTCGGACGAATCAGCGGCGAACTATTTCGCCCGGGGTTCGTTCAGAAATTCGGCACGCGGTCGTACGAAACGGCGATAAACAACGCCATTGCCACGAACGCGATCCGAATATCGATTCCAAGTTCACGAAACGGAGTAACGAACCGAGGGGACTCGTGACTAAAGTCTCGGGAGAAAGTCGAGCGAGGTGTAACTGGTCGTAACGAACGATTCCTTTGTTTTCGATTAAAATTCGAACGTCATAATTACGTGGGAAGCGCGGCCACAGTATCGGAAAAACGCGAGGCGTCGACAAGTATCCGGCGCGATTACGGACTCGATCGAACGAGAGAACGTACCCTGGCGATTCGTTACGCGAGCCGGTCGCGTTCGCTCTACATCCGAACGCATTAGAAACGGCCGAGCGTGTAATAAGCGGAGACCGAAAAATTAGCATCTGCCGGCCGGGAGACAATGCCTGATTTGAATAACAATGTTCGCTACCGTGTGGGCTTCTAACTCTTAACTATGGGTTCTAGACGCGATGCGAGTCTGCATATCGCGGCTCGCATACTCTCTTACCGCTTCGCGGATGACAATGCGTCTACCTCCACACAATTTCCTCCCGCGGTCGTGTTGCTCCCGCGACTCCATTAACGAAAAATAAAAAGAATAAATAAAAGATATTCAACTTTTCGAAGCCGTGTTCGATCTTTTCTCGTGTTTTATAGTACCGGTTTCGAAACAACCGCTTACGAAACAGAAACAGATCTCTTAATATATTCTTGACGGGGTTGTTAGATAATGCTGTAATGTTCGCCGTTTGTCTACGATGTTTCTTGTAACCGTGATCAACCGAGTTATTTCAGTTTTGTGTCTTGGGCGGGTTTAATGATATGAATCTCGAACCACGCCCTTCCTCAATTAAAACTTAAAAAACATAAGAAATAGTTGAACGCAGAGTCAATTTTATCAGGTTACTGCATATCAAATGGCCGATTTCGAAATGTAGACAGTCTAATACGATTTGATGAAGCAAAACGGTAGATACGTATAATCTAACGTTTAAACTTACTATTATACAAATTCATTAACCCTTTGACTGTTATGGACGCACATATGCACCCGATGAAAGCTATCGGTGCAGACTATGGACGCATATCCATAGATTATTTCTTGTATATACTAATCATAATTAAATAAAAGTTATCAACGCATATTACTAATTACACACCATATAGTATCACATTATAATGATATGACAAAACAGTGAAAAAGAAAAACAAATGAAAAAATAAACTGAGAAATGAATAACTTGATTCTTATTTCGTACTCACAGAACATTCAAGCCTAGAATCCTCAGTAGTCAAAGGGTTAAAAACAAATCATAAATTACTTCCTGTAAAAACATGCTGAATGGCAGAGCACGAATCTGTACTGTGTCCTTCGCGATAGAACGCACGCGAGAAGCAGTTAAAACGCTCGCCACCCAACAACCCTAGATCAAAGCTAGATCGTTCATCGAACAGCTTCCGCAATTACCAATTAATACGAGCGTACGTGTATTGTAAAAAATATCACGGACTTACCTGAGTGCCAAGAAGCGGTAGCTAAGCCGTGCTGCCAGTTAAGCGTAACATAAGTATGAGCCGTTGCGAGCTGTATACGAGGTCCTCATATCGATGCGCAGATGTCTGACCCTGAAGTGTCTTCACCCTCGGTCGACTCCTGCTGCCACGGTTCGTTCGTTGGCTGTGTGTTGTCACATCACGAGCCTCGTTACACCATCAAACTGACCGCCGGTCACTTCAGGTCCGTGTGTGCCCCTGTGACGGTGAGACGAATATAGTTTGTGCGTGACCAGGGCGGTAAGTGTCATCTGCTGATGCACGATCGTGACACGCACAACTGACACACACATACACACACGCGCGTGTGTGTTTGTACAACGCGTACAAATAAAACGAAATTCCAATCGCGAACACCTACCGTATGATAACCGATTTAACGAACGTGACGATGCTCGCGATCCGACGTCCGAATACACACTGAGCACGATAAGGCATGTACCGTGTTTCGAAAAACACCTTCACGATATTCGAAAACTGTTTACATGTATCCTCGGTATGCGCGACTGCTGCTCGACTTTATAAACACAGATGGGACGAAGTCTGGTTGAAAGTTAGAAATCTAATGTACAAGTTCCCTTAATAACTCTGAAATTAATCATTTTTGCTACTGATTTGAAAATAACGTTTCCCCTTTGCTTTAACCCTTTAATTATTTACATATACCGTTAGGTTAATATACGTTTTGTAAGTTTTGTAAGTTGACCCAGACTCCGTCGTTCAAAACGATCCCAAGATGGCGGACCATGGAGAAAACCCCAATTTTATTTTCTTTTACAATGTTCTTTTGAAAATTATTCTTCCAATATATGAAACCCTTTCGTTTAGAAATTATACAGTGTTCAGTTTAGAATTTCATGGTAAGTGTTCAAATACTTTCGCGAGTCATTGTATATTGCATACGTTTTGTAAGTTTGAGTCAATCTTGACCCAGGCTCTGTTGTTTAAAAGTTAAATAATATTGAAATTTATCTTTATCGTAACTAAGAAGGTTCGAAAGATACGGATCTCTTTAATAAGATCGCATGTTTGAACGGAATTATACAGCGTAAAAGTTCGGTTTTACGGGGTCGTAAATAGCCGCCGGCGTGCACGGTAGCTCGTTACAGTTTATGACGAAGCTCGCGGGACAGTTATGGTTAACGCCAACGATGTCATGTCGAATAACGCGTGGGTGCGAGCGGCCATTGTTCCAAGGTGTCGCCTTCGTAATTTCTCACGACCGGAAAGGAGCAGACTCTTCCCGATGCCGTCGTTCGGACGCGTATCGCTCGCGTTTTCGAGCGGAACGACGCTCAAATAAAACGCGTTTCCAGACGTTGTTTGCGAAGGATGAATTTTTAGCGAATCGCCAGGGTGTTGCGGAACGTCGATGCGAACATAACCAATAAACTCTGATTAGTGTCCGAGCGTGTGCATTTAGAATGAACGTGGAGGAAACAGAAGCCGATACTGCCGAGCGGATTTACAGTTCGAGCCGACAAACGTTGGTCTAACGCTGCTAAAAAGAGCAATTCCATCGGTCGGCTTCTTAGATCGCTGAAAAACGCGTCCTAAGCACACCGTCCGACAATGGACGATGATCACCTTTCCTGCCGGCCACGTAAGCGTAGCATTTAGGCCGAAACAGGTGCCCGCTCGGCCGGGACCATAAAATCGGAACGTTCCAACAGGTAGGAACGGATAAGATAGAAGCTTAGGGCACTTTCGTGTTTACCCGACGAACGAATCACTTTAAGCTTTCATTTTACGGTTTTATTGCGATCTTACGATGAAAAAGGTCGCCGCGATATCCAGGGAAGAAGCGTTTTTTTCTCGCTCCTATACACTTTCCGTCACGTTCGACCCCGATCCTACGTCTACCCTTTCTACTAGCTTCTTTTTCGTTCCAACCTCTCTCTACTCTCATGATCGAACATTATCGTTAATCGACACGATGAATTTACATTGCCGATTCGGCGGCTGGCATTTCATTCCTCTCCGCGGACGAGGATGCTTAAATTTCTCGTCACTCTCGATCGGATAAGTTCTTTTACCCCTTCGATGCATCCGCGCCACGAAGGTCGCGTCGTGTTTCGAGAAGCTGCCGGATCGAACTCGTTCACCGGAGTGTATCAGCTTACTTAGTCGTAGATCGTGCCCGCCAGGCCTTGTTGCCAACATTTATTTTCTTCTTATTGGCTATGTACTGTCGATTTCTGGACTACCTAATCGTAAATCACGGTGCTCGGCCTGTGTGTACCTGCACTCTTCGCTGTACAAGCTGTAACACGACGATCGGCGTATAACAACCGCCACGTATACGGTGCACGCGGATAAGGACGATTCGATAAGAACGATTAACGCGACGACGATATTAATAAATATCCTAGGCGCAGATTGCACGCTATCGCGGTTTATCACCTAATTTTCTCTACCCTCGAACTTTATAGGGAAAGGGGTTATCGCTGACTTAGAACCGATTTGTTCTACACCTCACGACTGTATTATATCGAGGAAAGTTATGTATTGATTAATTGTAGAAGTAAATTACTCATTTTGCATAGTTGTTTCAACACATTAAAGGATAACAAAAAATATCAATTAAGTACATAGTGCTAGTTCTGCAGGAGTAGCGCGCGTTTTCGCCTCGCTCTGGCGGGCACCGAGAGAGCGGCAGGTCTCGATCTCGATGGAAAACGGTTTCAAGGTTCCGCGCGAGCTTTCCGCGCGCAAAGTAACGAGGGCGCGAAGCGCGTCTCCGCCGCTTCGACTAGGTCAAAACGCTTGCACAAGAGGCAACATCCTCGCGGCCGATGTGCACACACGGTACGGGGCGACACGCCGCGACGCGACGAAAGGAAAAGTATACATATCCCGCGAAGGGAATGAAAGCGGAGGTTATCGAAAGTAAAAAGAGAGAGAGAAAATAATATGTATCGCGAGATTCGACTTTGTTGGCAAGGACCCACGCCCGCATTGTGTTTCCCGTCCAACTTGTCGTTCTCGCCCGTTTCATTGTGCTTCTTCCTCCTCTGTCCAGCCCCTTGCCGCTCGAGCCGCGGGTAACCGAGCAAACGGGCACCGGATTAGGTGGGCAGACGCGTATGACTCACGGTGCCCGTGCTGAAGCAAGTGAGATTTTCTTGCATACGGAGAGTCGACGCCCTAACCCACATAAATCCGTGCCATTAGCTGGCCAGGAAAGGCCTTTTCTCGCACCTATCCGCACGCGAGAAGGCACCGCAGTCTACGGCGAGCAGAGTGCACCGAGGCGAGGTGGGAGTTCGATCGACCCTTTGTTCGCCCGCGACGCTTGGAATCTCGACTGGCGTAATCGGGATTCTTTTATTAAGTCATTCAGCGCCGATGATGCACGATTGCGGAGGAGGCGTGCTATTATACTTGTAATCGAGGGCGTTGCGCTTCGAGTTGAAAGCAGATGCGTAAGCGTGACGAAAGCGGACACGTAAAGGATTTTGGCGTGTCAGTGCAATGCTTCTGGTCCGCTTTCCGTTGACTTACTATCCACTGGACTGCACTTGACTTTTCTTACTATCCGTCTCATATCCGCTCCATCAGATAAATCGAGGCCATCGGTGTTGATAAAAATATATAGCATTTTAACGAAACTTATCAGTTTAAAACGAATTTTTCCTTCAATATGTATTGCTCAAGACAGGACATATTTAGTCGCGTTCTTTTCATTCACAAAGAAAGAACCCTTCATGGAGAACGAACCCCCTTCTGTTATGAAAAAAAAATCAAGAAGCGTGGGTGTGTGTACCAAGCGGTCATTCTCCCTGAGTCAACGCGCCAGACAATGCTCCTCTTTTGTCAAGTGCAAAGCTTGAACGATGTTTTTCCATTTGGAATAAGAGATATTTGCAATCGATGCTTGATATTGCTTGTCTAATTCATTTTTCCCACCATACCACTAATAGCTGAACTAGTAGAAATCGTTATTATTCGAAAATCGGGATCGATTCACTGTCGAAGAGAAGACGCGATGAATGAATTTTTCAACGAACCATCATTAGCGTCAACGGAGAAACGGCTGGATCATCGGGAAGGATCGAAGGGAAATCACAAGGCGATCGAAGCGGGTCTGGATCACGGAGTAAAAGGGACCACGTGGAACAATGGGCAGCACTGTCAAAGAGTTGGTCTCGCTGTGCCGCGGCTCGAAGGAGATCCGATAAGATAGGTGTAACTCGTCTCTTTCTCTGTCTCGCGGGGCAACCATTCATCGGCGCCGTGGTCGTGGGTACCTCTTTACCCTTTTCACAGTGCGCCGTATTAGAGCCATTGTGTTATCTGTCATGGCCGAGATATCCGAAGGGCCAACATACACCGGCGACGGCTTTTGGTGCCTCGGCAAAGGAACTAGTCGTGTCAGAGGCGTGAAAAGCCCTCGCGTGGGTGGCACGAGGCAGCTCGATATATCCGGCTGTTCCCTTTACACCCTCCCGAAAACCGACCTCGCCTTCCTTTTCTCCTTCATTACGTCAGAGAAATTTTATCGTTTTCAATAATTTTGTTCATTTGTAATTTGCATCACTTCAAAATAGATCAAAATATTATTTTCGAACGTAATTAAAAATATAATTCCACGATAGAGTATTCGATGATGGTTAAAAATGGCATCAAGCTTCGGGCATTCACCCGACGCGTCAACAGTCGCCAGTCGAGTCGGTCTGAAGCCTGGATACAGAGGTAACGAGCCTGTCACACGGTCGACGACAGAAAGACACGGCGTTACCTATCGCGCCTACTGTCAATCCGTCAGCGACTCGGCGCGCTGTAATTTTCACACCGACAACGATCGCGAGCACGACGATCGAGCGAGCGTAATTCTCGGAACAAAAGGCAATCGACGGTGAAAAGTCGAATAGTTTTCCCCCGTGTCGACCCAGTGAGAGAATTGATTTCAAGCTCACAGCCACGGTGCACACACGCAGCCGTGACAACGGTGAGCAGGACAACGCGACACAGGGAGGAGCCACCTACCTACCTACGTGCTCACCTATCTATCCTTGCGTCCATCTATCTATCTACCTACCTACCTACCACCTACCCACCTATCCGTTCGTCTATCGCGCGTGTTACTTTCGCACACCGAATTGTAAAAGGCCGTGTAACACTTGCAACGAAAACGAACCGACATCGCCTGTCTGCCTGGCTGCCTGCTTGTCGAGCAACAATAGCAACTCGAGCTCTGACGTTTCTCATGACGATTAATCCGCGGACAATGCACGATTGCGCCAGGACAATTAGCGACAACGCTTTTGCCAGGTACGAGGTACATGCGGACGAAAAAGACGAGGGCTCACGCACGAGCACGCACAATCGCGGCTTCGTTACGCGCGTGCCTACCGTGCTTCGCGTATGTGGAGCATGGGATCACCATTGTCTATTGTTTGACTGGTTTATTGCCGACGGGTCATGGTCGCGAGCTGACACTTCGCCGATCCAAATCACCGCTGCCACGCTGTTTGTCCCGTTTATCAAGATAGAAAGGATTACGCGTTGGTTCGTTCCGTGACCGGTCTTCGGAGCCGGCGCGGCGCGACGGTGTTTCGTATCTCGGTTAAATGCACTCGTCCTGCACCGGCGAAGAGGATTCCACTTTCCTCTCGCGCGATGATTTATGCAATCCGCTTTTCGGCCTGTCACGCAAATGTCGAGTACTAAAGAACCGGCAACTCGACCGTTCTCCCGGCTAAGGATCCGTGCTTTCGTTCTCACCGCGAAACGCGTCGATCGTTTTCCATGAAAATCACGAAGATATTCGAGAAAGATCACGAAAGGGCTTGATTTTTCGAGGGCACTCTCCCTTTTCTGGGCAGACGTTGCTGGCCGGAATGAAAGGAGGATAAGAGAGCGAACTCAACGGGACAGCGGGGCAAAAAGAAAGAGTTGAAATGGAAGGGCAAAGGGTTCTCGATCGGCGCTCTGCTCATTCGAGGGCGAAGGCGTCGGAACGGTCGCCCGCAGTGCCGCTGACTATTTATCATAAGATCGATCGGTATCTCGAAACGATACCGGTCCGATCGGCGCCGTATCGATTCTTCTAAGGGCTTCAATTAACGTTATTAAAGCACCATTAATCTCCGGCTCGACACGACGGCATGCTCGGCATCCCGTGTCCCGATCCCGTGGCCCCTCTCTTGCCTCCCCTCGTTCGTTCACAGGTCCAGCGAGAGGAAACGAATATCCGCTGGCGTTCCTTCGGTCCCTTCAT
Organism: Osmia bicornis bicornis; assembly: GCF_907164935.1. NCBI lineage: Eukaryota > Metazoa > Arthropoda > Insecta > Hymenoptera > Megachilidae > Osmia > Osmia bicornis. The sequence goes on along the minus strand of NC_060221.1, from coordinate 6,424,410 downwards.
CTTCGATCACGGCTGGCACGTGCGAAACACGCCGGCTCATAACTCGCCCGTCCGCGCCAGAAATTACGACGTGTCGAGAAACGCTCGAAAAACTTAATCGAAAGATTTCAGATTGCAATCTTCTCGGTGGATGATGTACCCCTTTTAAAAGGTACGTAAGAAAAGCAAGAGATAGAAATGCATGCGTCGCATGAATTTCAATGGAAGAAATGCTCTATCTAAACCCACAAATCCTTCTTGGATAGCGAAGTATCAGTTAAAAAGGGTTAAGTTAGATTAAGTTAGGGTCTTCTGTTGTAATCTTCTTACATTCATAATGATGAACCCCGGAGTAAGTCGAAAGGTGTACCACGAAGAGTTATCTTCGATTTACTGGTTAAACAGCTTTCCAATCCCACAAATCTACTCGTAATGGCTTGAAACAGAGGAATAATCGCAATTATCGGTCGAGATAGAATCCTCGAGGCAGAGCTCCGAGCCACGGTTGTGGGTGGATAGTTTAAGCAGGATTTTCAACGATCCGACAGCTAACTCGTTATCGACACCTATCGGAGTAGACGAGCGAGGAACGAAATATCGTTTCAACAGGGACGCGGATCGATGTAGATGTGGCTCAGCTAGCTGATGTAGTATGTAAAGTCCTGGTAAGCGTATATGCTCGCTCGGTCCACGCTAATGAAGTAGACCAGACACCGGAGCAAGAAGCAGGCCCGGCGCTGCACTACCGGGGCGTGGCCGCATACATGAATACGAAAAAGCTGGCCTCCGAACGAGTGCGCGAGTCGTTCCAGGTCCGTGAAAAACGTCCAGGCCCACTCGTTCGCCACCTTCGAATGGCGGCCAGAAGAAAAGCTTGCGATGAAAAACACAGAACAGGCCTCTAATGAGCCCAAAACGCGCGACGAACGCATATAAGTGTGTTCGAGGCGGATCGCCGCGTTTTTACGAGGACGATCAATGCGCTCTTCGTATCGTGTGAGGTCGGTGATATTTAATTGACGAGCTCTTCGAATCTGAGTATTATTAATCATGAAAATAATCTAATGATTTTGTTAATTATCTTAACGAATCACTGTCAGGTAAATACGTTGAGAGTTTGTCGGTTAGAACGGAGAATGTTGTTTAAATGAACCCCGTGAAACAATGGTCGTTGATGGCAAACGTCGAATTAAGTACACGGCCAATCGACGCGTTCCTTATCGCGAGGAAAAGCTGGTAATCGACGAATTAGGATCTCTTGTGCGCAACGTATCGCAACAGCACAATCAGGCCTCGTGTTTTACGAGCGTTTCCGTTGAAGAATACTGGAAGGAGGCGACTCGTTGGTATTCGTCAGTCAATTTATCTTCGCGACCCCCTTTCGTTGCGTTACGAAAATCCGCATTATCCGTATTGTTAGGAGTACATCGTCACGACAGGTCGCACGAGTGTACCCGTGTGCACCAGCCGCGAAGTTCCGTTTTCCAACGGCCGGTCGCGGCACGTAAAAGAAACCGCTAGCTTGTGCAGCGAAGGATGCATCTGGCGCGAGGTCCCGGCTCGTCCTTGTCCATTCCGTCGCCGGAAACGCAGCCTCTTTATACCCCTACCCCTGGCGTCTCTGCCGCCAGGCTTCCGGTAACCGCGGCGGGCAACACGCGCGATTGGTCCAGCTAAGAGGAACACGCGCGCAGTGCCGTGACTCTAACCGTATCTAGCACGATAACCACACGTTTCTACACCCTCTTTTCAAGAATTAAGGACAAATCTTAATTACATTTCATTAAATCTAACCCCTTGTAAAGAAAATTCTGAAATACTTGCAATACGACCCAAATTGCTTATGTCTAATTGAAAATAAGAATCTAGGATGGCTATGTTAGGACCTACGATATAAATGTAATAAAATATTTTAGTACCTTAGAATACAAAAATATTTTATTCAGTTAACAGTTTACTGAAAATATTAAAAGTTCAACAGCGTCTAGATTGATTGAATCCGTATATAAACGATAGCTGGAGGCTAGATTTCGAAATTCATTTACGATGGTGCACGTTGGTAGTTAATTACATAGGAGATCCTCGAAGCGACGACGTGTTCGTGTCGTTAAAGGATCTGAATAGAAGTTTTGTAGGGAACGACGCAATTCACAAGCGATGTGGAAGGAGGACAGAGGCGACCAAAAGGATGTCCAAACGGAATCAGGATCAGCATGGGCACGGACCGTGCACCAGGCAGCCTCGTCGACATCCTGCCTTTGCCAGGATTGCGACACTCTTCGTGGCTCATGCACGGAGAACACACCGTGCCCCGGCAGCGGAAGAAGATCTTGCGCAATCGGCCGCCCATTGTCTCAGGATCCTCCGCCTCGGGGTCGGCTTCGACGTCGTCTTCGTCGTTGCACGTAGATACACGTAATAATACCGTGGATTCGTTTGAAACTGGGCCCCGGACTAGAGATGATCTTGATGATCGACGTCTCAATATGATACCCGTAATAAGGCGATTATTATGTTTTTGTAATCATTGGTCGATTAAATATTGCAGAACTATCTCTGGTGTATCTTAAGATTTGCTTATGGCATTTCGTTAATGGCTCTAGACACGTTTAAAATTCAAAGACGACGAACTATCGAAAGGGAAATCGTTAATGACCGTGTGCACGGTTGATCGATCGACGAGGGAGTGGATCGTCGAATTTATTCGCGGTTACGCGACACCCTGAAAGCGTAACAACGCTGGCATTAACCTGGTGAATAGAACGTGAACGAGAGTGTTTCGTACGAAAAGGCGATATCGCAAGGGGTCCGCGTACGGTAATCCTCGTGAAGGCGCGCGAAACGATTGCCACACTCTTTTCCTCCGCGCGCAACGGTTACATCCGCACGTGGTGGATACGGATGTGGGACGGCCGCTAGGAAAGCAAACGTACGCAACAGATTTATGAATCATCGAGGAGCCTAGTGATACACATGAAGCGATACAAGAGATCCCCGGCCGCATCTTCGTCGCGCCACGCCGCGTCGGGTAATTCCGGCTGACCGAAAACTCGTTCTTTGTGCCGCGCCAGTTCACCGCGTGGGAGGATTACGTAAAAGGCCGCTCAAGGAAACAGCCGCAGGTAAATAGGTGCAAACGTTCGCCGGTTACACGCTTCGAACGATCGAACACTCGCTAACGAACTTCTAACGAATTCTGAAACTTTCCAACCGGATAATCGACGATGTTCTTGCGCAGCGAACCTGAACTATGTTAAATACAAATTGCAAGGATTTTTTTGAAGAACAGGAAAATTCTTATTCTAGAATGAGAAATTAATTTAAATAAATTTTGTAGATACTCATCGTCGAATGATTCGAAAATCAAAGTGTGTTTTATTTACCAAATGTTTTTCTAACAACACTTTCTCCTCTTGTAACAGCAATTGGACTAACATCTCGACGTTCGCCGAGTTCTTTTACCCCGCGGATCGACCGGCTAATTGCACGCATACGGTCCACCGAGCTCGTTACACGAGACAAACCACCAGGCTAATTAGACCAATTTGCGACATTTCCTAACGACGTCTTCGCGGTGGTCTCCGGCTCGGCTGGAAGCTGAACGACTCCAAGTAGTATCCCGGTAATTGAGATGTGCCCCATGTGGCGGCGAATTATTTGAATGCAACGGACCGAATGACCGTCCGCCTTGAACTTCCTAATGGAGGTCTTAAATAACAAACGACCGTGGTTGCTTCGTTTCCAGACGACGATAAAACGGTACGAAACGTTGAGATCGGTTTTTCAGAGGGCGATTTTTACCCTTTCAAACGGAGACACCGTGAAATTGGATCTTTACGATCTTTACCTATCGAACAGATCCTCTTAATCTGTCCAATAATTCTCGCTTCTACTATTGGATCGCGTGCGAGCGTAGGCAAAAGCGTCGCGGGTAGCGTGTAATTCGCGAATCGACCATAAAACGTGTCGTTCGGTTTAAAATCAATTACTCACCGGTCGGCTGTAACGTTACAACTCGCTCACGCCTAACGATCCACGCTATTTTCGCAGACCACACGCACACACACGCGAACGCACGCTGTTTTGTAAGTGTCCGCGAGACGGACGATCGCGTAAAGTATCAATCTAGCGTAGGGACTTGACCCCTCGCGCGTACCAGCATTTATATTAACCCCCTTGGCACCGGGTTCGCGCTCGCAGCCCAACGACGATTCTATTTATGCGTGCAACCAAAGGACCCGGGGTTAATGCGATCGTATTACTCACGGGATATGCTTGCCTACCTAAGTCGATTAGCGCTGGAAAGCTCCGGGACGAGTTTTGCGGTTCGAAAGCGCCGCGACGCGGAGCCGAACAGCCTATCCTCCAGGAGGGTGGCCGTGAAACACGAAAGGGACAAAGCGGAGACGAAACTAGTTTCTCTGGTCGTCATAGAATGGCGTTTTTTGAGAAAAATTTATAAACAAATTCAACTTCATAATATATTGATTATAAGTAATAGAGTTTGTCTCTTTTTCTTTTTAACTAAAAACTAATTAATTAATTAATCAACTTATCTTCGTAATTTGCACACACTGTACTTCGGTCTGCGCATATGTGTACCCTTTTAACCGGTCATCTAGCAACGCCAGGATTCCGTCGCACTTGTCCCGCGATTACGAGAAATCCTCTCGCGACAAAAACGATCGCTCGTGTTGTCGTAGACTCTCGGTTACTCGGTGATTTTTCCACTTTCTATCCCGTGTTGGGCGCCATTACGCCACCATTCGCAACGAGCTAGCACGATTTGTTCACGGACGCAAATGCGACGTACACCGGCTAATAGATTTTCTCTAATTGATTGATGAACAACCGCGATTTTCCACGGAATAAATTGCTAACTAATTACAACGTTTCGCGCCGCATAATCGAATACCGTCATTAATACGCGTCCACGTTGGAAACGCGTTAACGTAAAACGCTCGCTCCGGGCCGAACGTGCCGGGAATCATTGTGTTGGTGGTGATTCGTCGCGTACGTCACGGATCATCGTCGAATGCTATGCAAAGCCTGTTTTGCATAAATTGACCTGAATCGGATTTAAAGGCGAGCCGTGCCGCGATCCCCCCCTGTTTCGCCGTTGCGTGCCTCCTCACCGCAGCCGAAATATAGTTATAAATATTTCTCTGTCAAAATAAAGAACACTTGGTACACCGCAAATCCCACCCCACGGACGCATTAATTTTCTACGAGGACAGCGGGTGAATTTTTTGCCACGGTGTAACCGTTCGCTGAGAAGATAAACGATTTACTTTCCGACTTCGTATTTATACCAGGACTAATTCATACGGTATAATTTAGTTTATGGATGTTCGTGCAAGTGCATATTCTTTATAAAAAATTGATAATTAAGACCTGGATTGAAATTTGTAGTCTCTTCTTTTTATTTTCTGTAATTTGTACGCTTTGATAAAACAGCTTTGTTCGTGTTGTGAATCAGGTCTAATTTAGAGCAGCTGTGTTTCATTTTTATTTTCAATAGCAGACTCTAATCTGTCAGCGTTCTCAAAAGTAAGCTAATTGTCCTCTTAATACAATCGCATTTCTCTCAGTCTCGTGGTGTTAATATAATCAGATCCAGGCTAGAATATCACAGCTTCAAAAGGAAGAGAGATACAATGCCATAAAAAAAAAGAAAAGAAAAAAGCGTTCAAACGTCAGAGCGTTCAGATAATAATGCATTCGGATAATGAGAACTCGAGTGACAAAAGTGGCATTGTATAGCGAACGATTCAACGCGTGGCTTTGACCAAAGTAGCTTGAAGCATTCTATTCTACGCGACGAAATGTCAGGGTACACGATGACAGTACTCATTCAACGAAAAAGACAAGAAAAAAAAAAATAGTCTGAAAGCAGACCATCAAGTGTGAGAACCAATTGCAAAAATGAACGACGAATAATTCCCCTTTAACTACTACAACCTTCGCGTATCCTTAAAACTGAGACAAATCTGAGCGCACATTCAATTACACGTTATTCATCTTTCCGGCTCTCCGACAGAGATACTTTCATCGTCCATTAATTTTTTCTTTAACAGCCAGTATTAACTACATGTTGTGACGCAACAACTGAATATCCTGCTCGTTGAACTAAGTTTATCCGAGGTAGAAGAACTTGGTTTCAACTCTGCCAGTCGAAGCTAATCATCTGAATTTCATTGAATATTTCAAAATATTCCACGATCATTCAGCGAAGCGAATATCAGTTTCTATTTCCCCTTCGATGCAACCAAGCTCCTGAATGCAACTCGACGTTAACAAATTCCAGCCGAAGGTCTAAGCAAACTGAACCCTTCTAATCCTGACTAACGTCCCACTGGTCGTATACTCGTGAACCGTCTCTAAGGTTAAGGTTTTCGAGCTCGACCTTTCTCGCGTTATCCCCGCGAAGAGGGGAGGTTTCAACGTCTTTATCGGCCCCCATCTCCGGCCTGGTGCACGCCGCATAATGGCGGCCATAAAGTTTCATCGTGCGACTACTATGTCGTTTAAATGTATATCGAACGCCGCGTCCTGGTACGACGCATGGCGTGGCAAGCCGAATCGCGTGCACCAACCACGATTTATTTTATCGTTCAACCGTTTTATATGCCTCCTCGTACGGCATTTGCATACCGCCGCCCCTGACTTACGTGTGCACGAAATTCGTTTTATTGCCCGCCCATGTACTGACGGACGCCAACACGTAGTCGTACGTTTAGCTGCTTTTGAATTAACCCTTTGACTGCGAAATACGTATATGTTCATTAGCGGGCATAATAAACGATCGTCACCGTAGGAAATTTATCCTTCTGTAATTAGCGGACAATTTTCGCAAACCTACAGCGATGCCTGTAATAATAGTAACAGGATGTTGAAATAGTGGAATCAACTAGGACATACGTCTCTGAAATCGTACCCGCATGTATTAAAAGTCCTGCACAATATCAATATCTTTCAAAATATTGTCGTGTCAACCGATTTTGCAACTGTGTTAAGCAATCCCCTACTTTTTCCTCCGTTGGAAAATAGATTGCAATGGAAAATCACGTTTAAAAGGCAGACTAGGTGAACGACCATCTTGCCCAAGTACCACCGAGCTGAAAGCTATCTGGTTTCCCTACATTGTAGCAGGTTTAACAACGGATTCAGGCATCTTCCAATTAGGCCAGCCGAAAACAGGCTGCAACTATGTTGTTTGCATTTCTGTGGATAACTTAAAGAAAGGGATACTGAAATCGGTTGTTCGCGTTGCCTTTTGCTCGCGCGTTGTTTTTGACTATGTTTTGCATCAGCATGCGTTCGTTTCACGGTTGCAACGATTGTTACGTTGCAACATTCGCACGGTAACCGAGAGAGACTCCTTTGTGAAGACACCAGGGTACTTTATGACGACACAATGGCTCATTCTGACGACCGGATTTCGGACTTCTTCTGAATGGACCCTAGCCGAGGCCAACGAGCAACATTAAGGTAATAACGTGCATGGGTGTCAACGTATTAGGAGCGATTTCCGTTACATTGTTGGTCGTCTTTTTTTCGTTTTTCTTCTCCTTTCGTTCGGTAAAATGCCCTCTCGTGTCTTCGTTGCAAAAATTATACCGCGTGATGATACAGGAGAAAAAAATCGACATTCATTTCCGGCGACATTGTCGTAGACATACGTGACGTGTAAAGAGAATATGGAACAATCCGGGAATTAATAAGATGCAAAAATGAAATGGATAAGGACGGGGAATCATGCGGACATAGAACGAATACATAGTGGAACTGGAGATACATAAATATTTCATGAAACATGACTGTTAAATCTTTCAAAATAAAAGAAATTACTTTTCAATATTCAATTAAGTAGAAAAATGATATCTTACATTTGCATCGACTGATAAACACGCTTATTCACATAATCAGCGTGGTAGCTCGTAAGAAACGTGGCAAGAGTGTAACAATAAAACGTTATCCGTGTGTTCATCTAATGCCACGATATTACCTTACAATTATCTTAATAAACAATTAAGATTACCGATTGTTGCATTTCCCATGCGGCAATTACCGGCGATGCTACGTAACCGTGCAGACAATGAACGACATAAACGAATACACGTAACGAATATAGACCACGGAACGTAAGGCAAGCCCTCTAATGACCGAGTACACGATCAAGCAACGATTTTACGTGTCACGTTGACGGCGAAAAGACGAGCAGAAGTAGGTGACCGTCACGGCCGAAAGTATTCTGTGAAACGACAGGACGGTATGAAAAGTCACGGATTTACTGGGACGTCCTAGCAAAGAACGCCCACGCTGATTAAAGAAGACCGTGTACGCGTAGCCGCGCACGGATGCTACGTAATAGATAATTGCATTACGCAACCTTGATCCAGTTGTCTGGGAAAACAATTGTTCAACGTTTTCTAATCGTCAGCCAACCGGATAATTTCCTGTCCCGACGAATGTCAGAGTAGAGGATGTTCCGACCACGATTAAATAAAAAATTAAGAGGATTAATTTAGAAATTTTACTAAGGCGACCTCGTACCATTTCGCATTATCATTACAAATAATTTGTATTTTAGCTGCGATACAAAAATCATGATTTTTAGGTCAGAACAGTTTCGAAATGGATCCAATACTTTTGAATAATAAATTCAGTTTATTTCGAAACTATTTCGCATATATCTTATCTAACCATGAGTTGTCTCTACATTCTCAAGGTTCCACTCCCATTTCCGTGGTTTTATTTCATCGAGAATCATCGTGGCGTTTTAGTGAGAGGTTCGGTCGAATTCCACCAGTCATGGGATCCCCTTCGGCTAACAGCGATTTCGAAAATTCGAAATACGTTAGGAGAAATATTTATGGTCACCGTGGAATCTACTCGTCCCTCGTGCTCTCGAATCCTTGAATTCGAAATACACGTAATACATTAGCGGTCGGATAAGAGGAACGGTGATAAATGTTGCGCTATGTCGTCTACACCATGGCGGAGGATGTTTTAATAATTTAGAGACCAGTCACGGACATCGGCGTTGCAATAACGATTACGTAACACCGTCGCGTCGTTCCAGTCTGTATTTATTGACGGAGAAGCTATGGCAGAACGGTCATTACCGGTTGGAAACTTGTGCAAGATATATAAGTGCGATATTTTGTCGATACTTTAGTCCTACGAGGATTTCCAAGCTCTCGAACAGCTGCGAAACGTTCGTGGCTCGTGCTTTCATCGATCGCTAACAGCTTCGGCAGATTGTAAATCGTTGGTTCGCGTTAAAAGTCGGAGAAACGGCCCAATGCTTGCGCTATCTCATACGATCTAACGAATTAGCGTTCGTAGGTGGTGATATATCGGAATAAACGCTGTTGCTTTTGCTGCATACAAACGCACCGAGTGCACTTATTGCACTTTCATCGCTTCTATTGTCCAGCCAAGAACTTTTTATGAAAAATGCCTAAGAATCTAAGCAGTACGCTTGAATTTTCAAATATGTATTCTTGAAAACTTGCAAGAGGAGATTTCGAATATTCATCGGTAGAGATCCTTCCCGGTCGAAAAATTGAATAAATTTCAGCGTTGACCATTTTCGATTTTCTAATATTACAGGCTAGCAACGCGTTTTAATAAACGACCGGTTGCAGCCGCGGTAACGATCCTTTCGTCCAAACGGAGTCGAAAAAATCGAAACGTCAGAAAGTGAATACGGAATAGGAGGAGGTCCACGGTTGGCAAGAGGAATCTTCCAGTTCGTGAGAGAGATTCTGAACAGGCGAAGAAGAAGACGAAGAAGGTGGAGCATGAAGCAGAAGAGGAACAAGAAGTGCACGGTCGCGGTAGCAATCGACAAACCCGTCATTAAAAATCAGTTAACCTCGCAATTACCGTGCGAGTCCGAGCCTATTAAGTGCGCGTAATCGGAAGGGACTTTTTTGGAATAATCGTTTGCAGCGAGTCCGCGCGGAGAAACGAGCTCGTAGGACTTGCAATCAGATCTGCGACTATTAAGGAGCGCTTTGTTTCGCGTTAAAGCGAATGGGAATAATGGGGACGATGCTACGGATTCTTTAAGGGAGCGACACTTAAGAAATACGTACTATACCTTCCCCGTTCAATGGGAAATGCTCTGCTAAAGACTGTCGGGACGAATATCGTAAACCTAATGCGAATACCTTTGAAGGTATTAAAAAACGAAGAAAACTAATTAACGTTATGTTTATTCGAGTTAGAGGAAAATATTAAGACTATGAATATAAATTAATTAACAGTGGAATGGATAATTAATTTCATGAGATTCGTGTAAAGCGATAGATTCTTAACTTCTTCATAATATAATTGTTTTACAGAGCAATTTAATGAAGGTTGATTAATCTTGAATGTGTAAAATTCTGATACCAATCTACTAATGATTTACTGCGGAAACTCCGTCAAGATTCAGATAAAAATTTATTCTACGCTTTTTTCGACTGACACGTTATATCGGATTTCGAGCACTGTATAAACATAAAGGAAAAGCCTGTATAATACAATGCGAGGGACCTGTAAGAGTAGTTACGATACGAATCACCGGCATTGATTCTTCGATTCAGCAATTGGAAGCTCGAAAGGGACCGTTAGACAGGGAAGCTTTCATTTGCCGGCTTAAGTGGCCACTTACGAGTCTATAACCCTTTCTTTACCTACGTTATTGCTTCGTTAAAGCATCATTTTCCTCTCTCTCTCTCTTTCTCTTTCTTCTGATTTCCACCGTGCGACTCGACCGCTCGATACTCACCGAAGACCCATTCCACGCGAGTTATTCCCGACTGTTCCGAGTCCGTACTTAACTCCCTACCATATAAGACTTCCGGAAGAGCCGTTTGCTCTCGATATGTTGCTCCACGTTCGACCGCTACCTGGTCGGAGAAGTTCAAGAGAGAGCCGATCGGTGGAGTAGTTACGGATAAGTTTGTCGGCGCTTAAGTGGCGCCGAATACGGTCCTGTAAATACAACCTGCTCGTGGCGTCCACGTTGGCCGCGTATGCGCGCGTAACCGGCGCCGTTTCTACCAACAGAAATGCCCTGGAAATCCTCTGACTTTCGATTTGGCTCGGTGAAACAGGTCACCTTATAGGCGATCAAACCTGCACCATTATCGCGCCAACTTTAGACGATTTAAGGATTTCAAACTTCCGACGGAATACACCCTCGACTCGCTGGAAGGAATGTTGGAAGGTTAAAGGAAATAAAGAAATTCGTGAACGAGGCCTGAAACAAATAGTTACAAAACTGGCGTGGACGGAAGACAAAGTATTTGCTCGCGAGACGAACAGCCTGTAGCGTCGCTGGCTCGTTTCGAGCACGTTGCCATTATCTCGAGAAAGGATGGCAGAACCGGTCGTACAGAATCCCGGGTTCGCGATAATATTTGCGACACTACGTGGTGGAGGAGGCCGCTAAAGCGGATAGGTTAAAGGGAGACCTAAAAAGCGAGTGATTTGGCCGGTTGGTCCCGGCTGATTAATGTGACCCACTATACGCGCCCGCTATATGGGCCGACCCGTGGCTCATTTGCATTTCCATCGGCACGGACCACCGTGTTCTCCGCTCGCGGACTTCTTTCGGAACGAACAACCTCGTGTCCCGAGTGCACCATTCAAACGGCTACCATTTCCACTCCACCTTCGCCCTAACCCTAAACCCCATGGACAATCTCGAAGCAGAGGACGACGATTATCCTTTGGTTGAGAGAAAGAAAAAAAAGAGGGAGACCTAATAAATGATACGGGCGAATCTAAATCCCGCTAGTCGTTTGCTCGCTACCGGCGCTTTAAATCACCGTGACTAACCTGTTTGCTTGCTAGCTCGCAATAGAACGACGCGATTCGGAAGGTGTCGTCGATCGTACGCGCGTCTAACCACGACCACTCGCAAACTCGCGTGGGCGTTTATTGGCGACCTGCTTAACATAGAGTCGACGGTTAGTGGATTCAATGATCGTGTAATTGGCGACGGGAAACCGGACGGTTGCTTCTTCGCCTTGAATGAAACTGACCGCATAGGATCAGAATTTGGAAATGTTTCAAGTTTCGCTATTTTTTATTTATTGCAAGAACATCTATGTAAATTTCATATTACTACACGAATTTAACTTTGTTTTAAAGAAAGCGATTACATATTTCTACCTTTTCTTCTAAGCGAATCTTAAATCGTTCTCACACTTTGTAGCAATGATTTGTACGATGATGATAACAGTCAGGCGATAAAATCACCGCGTAGAAAAATCATCGAGCCACGAGTGAAATCATCCGAGAAGAAGAGTCTTCCTTGTGGATTTGTGCACGCCCACGCGAGAGGGCACGCGCTTCCATGCAGGTGCGTGGCCACGGGTTCGCGAGGGTTAATGTGCCGGGTAATAATTAAAACGCCGTTTCGAAGAGGAGAAAGGCGAGACGAGTCGCGTTTATAAAGTCTCTGCCGCGCCTATATCTCGTAACGGTTTAGCAGATGAACCTTTTCGTGGACGACGACATTATACCTGTTCCCCACTGTTATGACGAGCGTACTATGAAATAGGAATTTTCGATAATTTTTTGTCATATTTATAATAATTTTTCTTTTCAACCTAATAATAACAAAATTTTAAAAGGTTATTACACGAGAAATCACAAATCCTTGCAAAATATGTGCGTATATTTAAATAAATCATTCTCTCGATCAGTTAATTTATAGATTGTCACCTCGAACCGTGTCATCCAGCATCGAGGTCTCCCAATTGCGACATTGGTATCTCGCTTTTCAGGAATATCGAATGAACGCGTCGCGCGTATCGACACGTTTGTTCTACACTTTTATTTTTTCCTTCGAACGAGCCGCTATATCCGGCTATATTTTATTTTGCAAATCACTGCCGCCTTGAATAATGGCATCCACAGTCCGGTGTCCTTGTAACGATCCAAGGATGGTGGCCGAAGTGTTGTGCGAAATTCGGTACACATGTTCGCGTGTACGTAAGCGACAGTTGCATCAAACCACTAGCATACATTGTAACAAGTTATCCGTACACCGAGCGGCATCGTAATTAAGAGTTGCGCAACTGGGTAATTGAGAAACGCTGACGCCTTTACAAGTCGCTACCTCGTCGGCAAACAGTATCGAGAAGCTTTTAATGATAATACGCTGGTTCCGCGATGATCGAACGTAATTCCCGACAAGAGAATCGATTCACGTCCCATTCTACAGAACCGATAATCTTCGAACCTGACGTAATCGCGTGCACGCCGCTGTTTTTAATCGCGTCATACGCGTGGATTTATTAATTATGCTCTTCGTCGTTCCGATCAGTCGCTCATCCGCATCGATGATTCCTCGGTTCCCCAGTCACTCGTCATTCTTATCGTATCGAGCTTAATTAACTCCTGCATTGTTACAAGAAATTTTGGGAAAATCCCATCAGACAAACGATCAAAATCCAGATTTCATTTTATCTACATCCGGTTGACTATCCTCCTAAATAATTACCTAGGTCTTTCCTCGTAACACTCGAATTCGGACGACATGGAAGCGTTCGTGTTAATGAAACTGAACGCTTTCCAAGAACCGCATCAATCAAGTTACAAAAGCGCGAGTAGTTGGTCTCAATTGGAATTAACCAGCGCTACGTTCTGCGAGTGAAACATAATGTCAGCCGTAATGAAAACGTAGCCGCAACAAAAAGAAGGGGACGACGCTAAACGAGCAGGGATAGACTCGTCGTGGGTGATAAAGATGCCTCGATTCCACGGTCTAATTACCCTCGATTATTCGCGGGGACCTAACATTCGCCACGGACGCGAGGAAAGGTGGAGGAGCGAGACGGTGCGCGAGAGAGAGAGAAAGGAAGAGGAACGCGTACACGCACGATGAAGAAGTAAGCATCGACTGTTAACCGTCCCGGGCAATTATTAATCGCGTCTCAGGCTAATGACGAACATGCTACACGGAAAGGGATCGTTGGAGTGAGAAAGAGAGCGCGAGTGTATGCTAATGAAGAAGCGCGAGTAGCCAAGGGATCGTTTTATTTTTCACGTGGATAATGTAAGTTTGGTTGCCGTCGCGGCCGAACGGCGCACGAGTGATTAGCATCGGCTCTGACTCGTAGCACGATGAGGCTATCTCTCAAGGTAGAGCACAGGATAGGTGCAGAGGGGAATATCCCTCAATGTCGCGGTAGCCGATGAAGACTTCACCGGGGGTAGCTAAGAGCCTCGACCGTGTGTGCTGCACACACCTATGATATATATCTCAATCTCGGCGAAGAGCCGACCGAGCAGCGGTCAAAGTGCGAAGAAATAAGCGGCGAACGCGATCGAGAAACGGCGAGATGATGATGTTTCGCCTAGACAAGCTTTATTGGAAGAGATTTTTCAGCGAACCTTAAATTCCATCGAGGTACATTACCAACCGTGCCTGTGAAAAAAGGCTGATGCAGGGGGTAGAGAGCCTGGTCGTTCGGTAACGAGTAAAATCGGTAATGACTTTGATTGAGATTACCAATCGAACCGATCGATTGACAGTCGTCGAATCGATTTAACGGGACGAGTTCGGGGTACTCTGACGCGATAAAGCGTTTAATTAATCACGCTCGTTAATCGAGCTCGGCTCGCAACGACCGCGGGACGTGCGTGAAATTGATTTAAGATCGACGCGGTTGTAAACAGTTATTTAAACGGGAAGAATAAACCGGCGCTCTCAGGCTCGTTACGCTTCGTTCCGATACCTAGGGAAAGTGTACACACGGTTATTGCGAGACAGTTGAAAACGTCCGCCGGCAAAAGTGCCACCGCTAATCACGTCCGATCTAATCATCCCTCATTTCGGCGTTCAGGCCGTAAAATCGAGCAACAGGTGCGAACGTATCAACGGGCACTCGTTATCCGGATGGCAGAAGTACCAGTAAAGTGTACGAAGTAATTCCGGAATGTAGATACCGTGAACGCGTGGAGTCGTTGTTTTAACGCGAACGACGCTATTTTACAAACGATGAAATATACGCCGGGCGGGGATTGCCGCGAGGATAAGCCGCGCGAAGGATAAAAAAGTGAGGGAAAGAGGAAGAAGAGGAACAGAGAGGGGAAGAGAGAAGCGTAATTACGAATAAAAGTTTCAATTAGCTCTGAGGCTAAACGTGGGCATCTCGGCTACGTGATTCATTGGCCATATAACTGTGTGCATAGCCGGGCATCGTCGTATAAGATCGCCGAAGGATGATGATCGCACCGTACTCCTTTCACTTTGTTTTCCCAGATACCTTGGCTAAATATTAACCTCCCGTGACAGTGTTGCTTTTCCCGACTGTCGTGTCCCATGACCATTGCCGAACGTTACGGCGCGACGTCTGGAAATCCAACCGATTATGAATCTCCCATCGAACGTACGGGGTGCCTCCGATGAATACACGAATTGGAAATTTTTTAATTTCCAACGATGTAATTCTAGTAGATAAATAATATAGTTCCAGTGGAAATAGAAATATCTAGTACGGCAAGATAATAAGATAGATTATTAAATGTAATTAAAATCTAACTGAATTGACTGTTTCGATCCTTGTTCCTAGTTGCATGACACCTTGTACACGGTATCCGTAAACTCCTGAACCCCATCACGCGTGTTACATTGTGGCGTTAACCGCAATGGCGGTCGTCATGCACGGCAAATTAAACGTAGATATACTGCTGTTAAACATCCCGGCTGCATTCTCGCGTCGTATCTCGGCGTTTTTCAATCGACGCCACGTCGTTACCGCGATATTTTTATCGTGTTTAGAGGGAGTGCCACCTGTTCGCAGCTAACCGATGCCAACTCGGTGTTTGCAAGGTGTAAAAACGACCGTGAGCCTAGACGTGCTGACGATTTCTCGAGTTCCAAGTTACCAAGCTCGAAGTTACAGCTGCCAAAGCTGTTATTAACGTTATTCAATCATCGCTCGAGTTTCGACCCGAGGATTCAACGGCCTCGTTCGCAAATGACCACCAATGTTGAAAATTTCTCGTTCGAACGAACTATCCGTCGCTTCGACGAGAGTCATTTTCGCGGACACTTATTTCAGCTAATTGTGTCCATTCGATGGCGTCGAGTACTTTCGAAAGGTCGAATACCGGATAGAAAAAGCAAAAATCCTCGTCTATTCTGCGCTGTCATTCCTCGACCACCTAGCTCGAACTTTTTTCGTACGCTTTCGCCGATATCGTCGAACTATTACTTTCGACTGTCAGTGAGAATTATAATTTATCGATGTTAGCCGTCTTGTTCTGTTCAACACGATATACCTGTCAAGATTATCAAAGTTTATGTTTATCAAGATCGAACTGATCGCGCCTGTTCGAAGGTGAAAACAGTTTGCACTCATAACAAAGGAATTTCAAGGAAATTGGACATTTTATAGTTTTCCTGAAAGGTGTAAATTACATAGAAATTCTATTCTATTCCCATTTCAACCCACTTCCCCTTTACAAATTCGCAAATTCACAAATTCTTTACCAGAAGCCTGATGATTTTGTTCTAAAAATTCTTGAATTTTAAGCTTTCAATTCCAGAAGTATTCGTTTGTTGACCGCGAAAAAATGTAAAACGCGTCCCCGGGCGGACGTATAGGAGCTCGTGTCCCGTGGAATCACGAAACGGTTGCGCGAATCGGCCAAAAATACTTTTTCCGCATCGTTCAGCGAGATTTCAGTCGGATGACGTGCATTCAGGCTCATCCGGAACGGGACGTCGTTCAAGCTCGTAGAGACGGGGCCCCAGGAGTGACGTTAACGAGCGACGCGACCCGTAATGGGATTACTTTGCGTAAATCACAAAACTGGCCAGTCGTCCTGGCCTGTACGCCTTATTACGTGTGCGTTCGACGACTTCCCCTCCGCCCCTCGACAGCCCCGTTGAGATACGTTCGACGTTTAACCCCGGGGTCCCCGCCACGCTGGAAAGCCTAGGTGTATCGATCCTCGAGAGTGAGCTAGGTGCGCGTACCGAGACGAACGCTCGGATATTACCTGGAACTCCGAGAATTCTATCCTCCGTCTCGTCTCGTCTCGTACCGTCTTCTCTAATCGGGACTTTACGAGTACCCTGTATTCCGGCATGCGTGCCTCGTGCACGACCTCAGCCGACCTAAGCCGACCTCTCCCACATTACCTCGTCCACGCACCATGGCTTCGACGCCAGACCATCCAAGATACATCCGCGGTTCCGTGAAGCGTCGAAACTACACACAGGGATTACCATCGGGACCCAAGTCCTAACGCCTAGCCGCCAAATTAGCTCGTGTTTACTTCCAGTCGATCCTTTAGACGTCTTCGAACGCGAAGCGTGCACCGTCTTATAACGCGCCGCGGTACGCCTTTGAGAGAGAAGATTTCTCCTGCCTCGTTCAGTTCGAAGAGAAATTTTCGCGAGTATCGCGAGATTACGCCAGACACGTCCGATGCTGTTCCCGTGGATACCTCGCTCAGGGAAGAATTCCCCTGAACTATCTTTAATTAAACCACTGACAAGGTGTAGCTTCGAAGAATCCAGGCTGAGAGCGAGGATCGAAAGATTTAACGCGTTCGTTATGAGCTTGTTAACCCTTTGATAACCGACGAATTTTATACAGTATAGCAGTTATCGATTGTAATTTGCAAATACATAGATTCCATGAAGCTCACAGCCCAACGATGTTAATGATTTAAGGCGTCGAGCACCTTCGGCTCCGAAGTTCGTTTAACCCGACCTTCCTGTCGACCCGTCCATTTTTGCCGATGAAAAGGCTGCTATCTTCCGAAAAATCAGAAACTAGATTGCCGCGTTTGCGTTACGATTAGCGAGTCGCCCTACTAAATGGCGAGGCAAACGCAGATGAGGCTTCTTCCTAAAAGCAGCAAAAATTCCTCGCACGAAAGAGCCACGCGGAGGGGAATTCTCTTGGATATTCCGTTCTTTTTTGCCTGGTTGCTCGTCATTTAACGAAAGCAGCTCGTGTTTGACTTAGAAATACTTCGAGGCCGTTTTAATTGGCTGATAAAGACAAGCCGCGAGAACGCCGGATTTCGTGGCCGTAAAAAAACCGTTCTTCGCTAACCTGTCGATATCTTATCGTTGTGTAACATGCTTTCTAGTTCCAGGAGAGTATAAACGACATCGACCTCGAATTGACCCGGGTAATTGAAAGAGATGGCCACGAAGGGGGCCGAGTAACCACAAGCATCTCGCACGTAGGTGCAGGTGCGTCCCTCGTTTCCTCTGCACATATGTAATAACGAGCATGCGGTCGGATTTTTGCCCTAAACGGCAGGAAATCTGCCTCTGGACACGTGAGGCAATAAATAACATATTTTCCTTGTCGAGGAAGCGAGGAAACGCGAGAAAATCTCTTGCGGTTCAAATAGAAACAAATCGCAATGATAATATTTATAATTGATGCAAATTCTTCTGTTCGATTTTGAACATATTTTTATCAACAATTTTTCCACTGATTATTCCCATTAATACATAGTACTTAAATAGAAATCACCGAACAAGTTCCTGTTACAAATACTCTATTCGATATTTCAACACGTTAAAGTCAGACGGAAGTGAATTACGAGCGGGTCCATAGTTGAGGCTGTCGAAAGAGGATTGATAATGGCCGGTAGCATCCCCGTGAGATCCGACGCGATACAGGACAACAAGGCGACGGTGTTGAGAGTGTAGGCCACACGTAGAGAAAAATAAATTAACGACTTGGCCCTAATTGCACGTTCAGAATTTTACGGTCGACCCTGTCGTACACGTGACGTCTACAACACTACGAACACTAACACATCTCGCTCGAAAGAGACGGCAGGAGGAGAAGAGTCTAATTACACTTTGAGCCTGGTTCCCGTGGACGATAAAAAATCAGAATGAAATGGTGCCTTTATTAATTACCTATTACTTAATCACCGTGCCGAAAAAAAAGGCGTAAAGAATGGAAGCGCATCCTGGTTTCTTTTAACGGACATGCTCTTTTGCTCATCGATGAAAGAACCCACGATCCAAAAGAGTCCTGCTGCTCGGTATTATGGTACCCGTTGACGCGCTACGTTGTGATGGCCCCGATTGCTCGTACATTTTTGGCCAAACATTCACTTTTAGAAACAAGGATGCCTCCTTCTACGTCGCGCGTCTGGCCAAATCGTTGTGTAACGGCCGACACACACGTTTTTCTCTTTGGTCTCGCGCGTCTGTCTGTCAAGTGTCGAAACTTTGCTGCCCCGAATTAGCTACGATTGTACGGACTCAACAGGTGACGGCTTTGAGGCTGCTCCATTGTAAACAAAGGAAAAAGGCATCATAGCCAGGTGTAATCAGATTGTTTACAAGCTATGAAAGGCGATACCAGGGAAGAGATTTCTTAATGAAACAAAATTGGAGTGAACAATTCTTGCGCCAATGCTAAACCTTAACCAAAATGGTTTAGAAGAGTAATATGCAGGACATGGTAGGTTTTTAACCTACCCTGCGTCTTTTCTTAGTATACAGGTGGTACTCTTTATAATTTTCATTTTTTTATTAAAATGAAATATACAGAATGGGGTGTATACGTTGCTACCTAGCTGTGAATAGAGAAGGTATAAATTTAATTTTGAGAGGATCAAATCTAATCCTTTGATGGTACCTACCCGAGGGTTGCAACAGCAAATAAAACAAAGCATAGATAATAAACACAGGTGTTCCAAGTCATTGTCCCGCTGTTCGTCCCTGATTAATAGGTTGCAAATCTAGAACAACATTCCCAAAAGACACGTGCCTTGATCGTACTCCCAAATTGAATAAACTAAAAAACGAGCGTGTCTGTAAGATGAAAACTTAAGTGGTCATCGCTTACAACGCCAGATATAAATAAGTTACGAAACACTGCGAATACTCCGAGTATCGCATCTTTGCTCCCTTATCTCACGTCGGATATGTTTGTCGCAGAAAAATGGACTTTTATTCAGTCGTTAATGCTCGCCTTTCCATAAAACGTCGACCCAGCGATTTTATCGTCCCCGATGTTCGGCTAACGGTTCGAATCGACATCCATAACGAGCCGGCCTTCGTAAAAATCCTTCGAAAGCAATAAAACGTGTTTCGGGGACGCTGTTGTACGTTTATTTCCGTCACTATGCCCGGAGAAAGGATTGTCGCAACTCGTACGCGCTAGGACATCAGGCGTTGATCATCTCGCGGTCATCTGACACGCGGTCCGACTGAACTTGAACGGCAGATTTCGATGATTTCAGAAGTAGCGTCATCATTGATCAGTTTCGTCCATTAACAAAATTATGGAGGATTCATTGGAAGACTAAAAATTTTCAATTTTCCACTGTCTTTACAATTCCAATTAAATTTTAACTAATTCCCACTCGATATAAAATTTACACCAAACTTCATCATCAAGGATTCAACAGATGACGTAAAAAAAAACACACACACAAAAAAGCGTACCGTCAGATGTAACGCAAATTGAGTATCTGGTGTTACGTGCGGGACAAGATTATAGCACACGAATTACGCAGGTTCGCCACCGTTTCGAATCGCAGGCCGTGAAAGTGGTAAAAAGTAAAAGTTAAAAAGGAGAGAATTAATTCTCTTTCTCCGCGGGCTCGTCCGGGATTTGAACCCGGGACCTCTCGCACCCGAAGCGAGAATCATACCCCTAGACCAACGAGCCGACTTGCCCAACTTTTTCTCAATTACCTTAATATCCTTGAATTAATATCATTAATTGTAATCAACGATCGCAACATCTTATTCGCGCTCGAACAATGTAAAAAAGATTGACCAATTAAACAGACAAATTTCGTTGATCCCCGGCAAAGATATCGCTAGGATAATTGACCGATTCAAAGGCGGGAAAACCTGATCGCATCCTGCGCTTCGCAAAAACACAGCCAACGCACATTCTCATCGCTCGTTTCCCTAATTGATTAGCTCTAAACGTATCGACCTGTCGTTTCTTGCCGCAGCGTCGAGAATTCCGCGTCGGCCCTGGGAAGAGAGCCGTTCGGGCTGCGGTTGAAAAGAAAAAGCGTTAATTAGCTCGTTTGAATGGGGGCCGGGAACGCGAGTTTCTCGGAGTTGATGCACGTGGCGCCACCTATGGTACAATCGTTGCATTCTTGATTAAGCATGTGCCTGCCGCGGCTTTGAGATCCTTCCTTTCGATCATTATCTCGCAACAAAGTTGCGGGAACGTTGCTTTATATCGTGGCAATGACAATCACCTTTGTTCTGAATCCTTTCAACTTGAAATCGGTGCATAGGAAATGGTCTCGAAGCTTACTGCATGAAACTGAAGCATCGAGACGTATTAAGTAATTATTTTGACTATAACAGGAAACCACAATCGAATGTTGTAAATATTTTAAAAATTGTAACAATTTTTATCGGTATAATCATCCCAGGGAAATTAATATCCTACAGGCGCGACAAATCACGCGTCTCCCTCAATTCCCTCCCCTAAGGGTGCAGGCTTCTTTACCGGAAGTCCTGGAGGAGAAACGAAAGCGCAAAGGTAAATCTTGCAAAGATTCATCGCCATGTTCGCGATACAACGGCCGAACGATTGTTATTCAAGGTAAAACGCGTCGGTGGCACGCTCGAAGCCAGAGAATACGCTTTCTTCTTTTTTCCCAATAGGAAGAAATTGCGGAAATTTCCTAGTAGGTTACTTTTTATTTTCATTTCTTCAACTGCGATGAACAAAGTCGTCCATTAACGTACGGACGGTTCGCGCTCGTAAAGATTAGCAGAGAGGTACGTCATAAAGAGTAGAAGCGTTGCGACGAACGCTTTTATTGTACGTAGGAATGTTTGAGACAGTTTTTACAACGGTGCGTTTTAAGGGTGCCGCTGTTGGGCGTCGTGCATATTTTTTTTAATTAGAACTAAGCCCCGACCGTAAAAGACCATGGGACGGACCGATTAAACGATTCCATGACCACCATCATCGCTTTACGACACCCTCCTTCTTTCTCGAGCTAGGCATAATAACGTCTACCTATTGTTCACCGGCTGACCCACACTGTCTCGGCTTAGCTGACCATATTGTGTCTTCGTTTCTAGGTAAAGCAGCGCGTTTTCTTAGAAATCCCCTAATATTCTTGGAAATAAAAGCAGAGCTAAGAAAGGACGATTGGTGTTACCTACTCGAGCTATTGCTTACCCTCTGCAGGCACGCTCGATTAAACCATAAAACACGGTTTTACAAGTGTTTTAGAAATTGTTCTACCTCCGTCGTGAAAAAAAATTCAATATTCACAATGCTTTCTATTCTTTTCGTTTTCTTGTAGAATTATTTTGTAACGAGTAAAACGAAACGGTATCATCGGTGCTAGTCGTTAAGATCCACCCGAGGGGTCGTTCTAATTATCCTTTCGACGGGCTACCCCCTGCTTAATTGCTTAACGATCAGCGTCGATAGTACAGATCGATATCTAATCGATAATTCGGTGAAAATTCGAATTTTCGAAACGCGTTTCCATCGCTCGAGGGGGAACGCCATTGTTTCGTGAAACTGAAATGTACTAGAAGAAATGAAAGGCGACGAGGAATGCGCGCACACGCTTCCATATATCACCAACACAAACCCCAAAGCTGTTATCGATCATTAAGATCTCTATGATCTACGAGCTGCCATGGTTGGATCCTCAAGGATACGAGGAGAGAGAATTGTGTTACTCTGCACAAGTACGCACGGGGTATTTCTTTAAACTAATTTTAGCGCCGAGCAACTCTATGAGTAATACGAATCAGGTACCTCGCGAAAAGAACAAAGAAAGGAAAAAAAGTTTACCACGGGCAATATAAAGATGCAAGGTTAAGCCGCAATTAAGTTCGTTTCTTTTCCTGTTCGAAAAAAATCGCTTTCAAAGATAGATTTTTATGACAGCGTTTCCGCCGAAACTAGAATCGTTCTTCGCCTCGCTTCTTCCTCTTTTGTTATTTCTTTTTTTAAATCCCTCTCTTCGCTCGTACAACGCGTATTCGATGTTGCATATCCTCAATAAATAAAGAAAAATGATACACCACGGGATGCGAAGAGCAAAAAATCTCTAGAATATGTTTCGATTCAACCTCGAAACGACTCTGTCCGAAATGGCCTTACATAACCGATCGTTGAAGCAATCGTCATCATGAGGCACCATAAATGTTTGGTACAACAGAAATCCATCTACTCGAGAATGTCGAGAAACATGGCAACTTGAATAACTTATAAATTCAACTAATCAAAGGTCCATATAATTGTGAATAATAACTCCTTTCATAGTAATCGATGTTTGCCAAGAAATCGTTACAAGAAGATAATATCTACTACTGTTGCAATAAATTTATGCAGCTCTTTGTAAATGCCTATGACAATAACTGTGACCAAAGCAAGCAGAATTCTACAAAGACGTTAAATCATTGAAAACTGAGAAGAAGAAAAGGAAAGCTGATAGATTTTCAATTTAGTCTTACTAAAACAAATAAAATTCTATAAAGACCGCTGAAAATCCGCTCTGATCGCTAAAAACTGAGAGTAATAAAGGAGAAGCTCAAAAAGCAGAGCTTACATTTCAAGCTATCATTTTGGATGAATAAAAATCCAGCGATAACTCTAAGACGCCTCATCGTCGGTTCGATAGAACCTCGTCGGCTTCGACAGCCAAAGTTCAGATAGAAATGGAGTCCTGGCGGGTCGCGACACTCCTACCAACGATCCCGGAGCAGAGTGACGAAGGGAGGGAAAAAGGTGCAGCGAGAGAAGGTCCTGGCAAACCGCAGGATCGTTATCGATACCGCGAGCAGCTTTGTCGCGCAAACCTGTGCGTCGTGGGTCCACCAGCTACGAGAGGGTAGGAGGAGAAAGAGAGGCAAAGAGAGGGGTAGAGTGGTTGAGGCCCCTCCCTTGTGCCCCCACCCCGTCGGCCGAGAGGATCCCTCCGGTCGTCCAGCAGGACCCCCCACCAAAGGTACGACAGGACCCGCGGGCCCACCTGTGCCGCGGATGGACCCTGCACGCTTCTCCGCTGATCCGACGCACAGTGTGCCCATAAGGCCCATTCGAAGTATACTTACGAGAGCGCGCGAGGCCTAGCCTGGCTAAGCTGAGCTAAGCGAGCGAGCGAAGCGGTCGACCGATCGAGCGAACCAAGTGGGACCGTAGAAAATAATTGGAGGTGGGGGCTGATTCAAGAATCGACGTGGACACCCTCGCCTTCCAAAGTCATTCACCTAACGGTCATCGTCGCGTCAAGAATCTTCTTTTTCTTCTTCTTCTTCTTCCTTCCTTCCTCTTCTTCTCCTCGTTCTTTTCCTTCCGTTATCCGGCTGGCCCAAAGGGATTCCCTGATCGCGCGGCATAGTTGAATCTTTTCCTCCGAGCATCGGCAAAGTGGACTTGTTTTCGCTTCGATCGAACCAAGTGACAGCAGTGAGAAAAGAGACTGTTATCAGTTTTGCTTGGTTCCTTTCTGGACATCTGTGTGACCAGCCGTTTGATGGAACAGTGGGAAGTGTCGAGAAGGATTCGATGTGTTTATCAGTGAACTGAATCGAGGAGTTTCGAGGTAGCCGACGGTATCCGGTGACTACGATCGGAGTGACCAGTGCCGCGGATATATTATTCGCAACGTTATGGTGACAGAGTGCCGGATGCTGTGGGGTACAAATTGAGAAACGGACCACCGTTGATGATCCACGTGAACCATTGAAACCTCGTCGCATTTAAGGTAGGCAGATTATATCCATCCGGTGACAAACGATTGACTCGGTGTACACATTTCATTCGCGCGATCATCGGGCTCATTTGAAACTTGTAATGTCGCGCGACCTAATGCAATCGCGTTCGCGTTTTGTAGGACACTCGTTTCGTGGAGCGAATCGCGCGCACACCTAAAGAGTCGAGCAGAAGAAGCGAAGGACGCGTGCGTTTCGTAATTTTCAGCGCGTGCCGTCGAACGATTTCTTTGTCTTTGATCGTGACACGAAGCGAAAAGCGTCACGGTTCGACAAGATTCCGCCGCGATACCGCGTTCTGTCTAATGCGAAAAATCGAGGCGGTAAGATTCCGCTAATTATTTATTTATTAGTTCGACCGAGATCTTGACAGCGTGTTTATGATGGAAATTTCTACCCTGGAATTCGCTCGATGAATTCGCTATAGAATATGTCGCATATTTTACGGTGTTTCAACAGCGTATTGCGCGATCGTTAGATACGAATCTGAGCGAGCCGGTTATCGAACAGCGATAGAATAATAGCATCGGAAACAAACGGTCCACGTTGCATCGCGCGAAGGCCGATCGCCGGAGCACGCGTTGCGGAACGCCGTTTCGTTTCGAAAGACCGGAAGTCGCTCTCTGCAAACTAGATCGCGTTGTTTTGCGAAGATGAGACGGAAAAACGCGAAACGCGGATCCTTGTCGGCTGATTTCTTAATAATTAACACCTTGCATTATGATTCTTTGAATTACTTGCGTCACTCAGAGACGCAAGGCTCGTAAAGAAAATTTGAATACTATAATACTTTTAATTATTCGTGAAAATACGAATCGAAGCTTCAAAATCAACTGTAATTCAAAATTAAAAAATGAGTCCATTAAAAATTTTCAAATACGATTATTTTTGGAATACTAAGTGTAAGTTGAATGTTAACTATGTCATTGACGACACCGAGTTATTATTAAGAAATTAAACTGATGTTAAATTAAACCATTCGTTTGGTAAACAAAACGAACGTGACAGTAAATAGTGTACTAACAAAATTATCGACAACAGAGAGAAGAAAAGTGTCGCAGAAAAGACCGCTACTTTTTATTACAAATTGCCCCCGATAATTACAGCCGACAGTGAGCAGTAAAAAAATGACCTGCCTATGTCCCACCCTGCCAATCCGACCCGGCAAAGCTTCAGCTTAGCTTTAGTGCTCGAGAAAATAAAACCCGAGCCATTTTTCGCCAATAAAAAGGTGAATAACGGTAAAGTCGGTACGAAAAAGCGACCGGGACCTTTTTTTTTACAGTCTTTCCTAGTCCCAAAGGTGTAGTTTAAAAATCGTCGAGTATAAGCACGGCGACGGGGTGGAAAAGTACGCTGAGAAGTTTGTTAGAGCGAGTGGTATAGGTGATGGTCGTAAAACTTAATCCAGGATCGTAGACTGAAAAACGGAACTAAACTCATTTCCTGACCAGCCATGGCACGGTGTCGTGAGAAAATGGAAAATTCTACGGTCGTGCCTGGTGCTCGTCGTAGACGCGGACGAAAGTAACGAGGCGTCGGTCATTTAAAATAGTTCCGCTAAAACGGTCAACGTGCTGCGACTTTCACGCGCATGCAAATCAAGCAAAAATCTGCTAATTCCGAAAGAAACCTATCGCACGTGTGTTCGAGCACCGATGTCGTTTAATTAATGCTCCTGACGATTCGTATTAGTCTGGTCGGGCTGCTTTCAAGAAAAATCACCGATCGTCACCTGTTAACTTTATAGAAATTAAATCAGGATACTTGTCGACTTCATTAGCCCAAAAAAACATTGAAAGTACGTTGTTTCTCCCAAGAAATAAATGATACTAGGTACTAGGCTCCGTCTTTCTAGGGTTAATTAAGACGGAAGAAGAGAACGATAGATGTTTTTATCGAGAAGGTCAGCTCTAGAAAGGAGCACGATCGTTGAGCTGCTAAGATAGGAAAGGAACTTCGATCGATCCCTTTGAACGTATCAACAATTGCACCTTTAAAGTGTTTTTCCATAGAGTCGGCGATGATCGGAATCGATCGCACTGAAATTACTACTCGTTACGAGTCGTTACGATTCTCACGGGTCGACTAGCGTAATTGCGACCTCGTAACGATCCTTGACGATCTTGAGGACGATCAGTTTTACTCCTTATCGTATACGAAAACGAAAATTTAAATTTCATTTCGACAATGTCTCGTTGGGATTCTCGGAAGAACTGTCCAACTTTCTCTGTCGCGAATGAACCATATCTCGGGGTTCACCAGAAATAATTATCGTGCCGATGTTTTGAAACCATTAGCGACGTGGAGGCCAGCAATTTCGTGAGGAATAACTTCTAAAGCGGTAGATCTATCGACTCGTAAACGCGAGGCACGCTTAATTAATCACCTTGTTTTGTCGTGACCGTGGATAGGCCATAATTAAAAGTCATTTATTAGGGGAACATTAAATCATCTATCATTCTTTTCGCGTCGTGTATTCTATTAAAGCCCGCTAAACCGCTCGGTATCACCACCGTACGCTCTCTGTGTATGCGTGTAAGTACATATTGCGACAGACGGGAACGTAACAATATTGTATACGCTTTTAAAACGTTGCAAGTTGATTGGACGTGAAACGTTCGAGTATGCAGGCACCCCCTGAATGGCTCACCGGATGCACACCTGCAATCAGTGCAGGTTGCAATACCTCGGGCGCATCGGAGCCGAGCGTTTTGTTGCTCGACGCGTACTCGCGCCCGAGCGTCGAATCCGGCGAGCGTCGTCCCATCGGTAATTAATAGCACAGAACAATCATCGTTCTGCCGTGCCCAGTACAAACTGTACAAACCACACTTCGCTTCCCCTCTTCTGAAATATCAACGAAGCCTGCAGGCTGTGTTTAACGAGAATACGTCGTCATTTAAATTCAATTAACCGAGACGCAAGCGATCTCCTTCTCTGTTTCTCCGACATCGTGGCTCCAAGTGCCGGCTCGATTTCGCGAGGGCAATCGTCGAGGTCCAACGAGCAAACCGCGACGATTGCCTCACGCTCGCGGATACGCTAGTTTTTCCGCTCGATTCGAAAATTCTACTCTGTAGCAACGTTGGTTAACACGATCCCGTGAAAAGATTGCTTCGATTGCTTTTTTTCTACCAGTAGAAAACGAGATCGTTTCTCCGTAAACATTGTTCGAGAATTGATTCATCGATCAGACGTGTATAAATCCCGGCGACGGGGGGATCGATGCGGATGAAAGTTAGCAGGCGACCAGGAAGCGACGGAAAACGGAGAAAAAAGAATCGAACGCGGAATTAAAAGTATGCATAGGCACGAAGCGTTTCCAGGCGTACGGGAACGTCCGCGAATGAGAAGTGTCAACGACTGTGGGGTGTAGGTCAGGAAAGAGAGACTCCGTTGATCAAACAATCGATGTCTCTTCCATTAGCTGAGATTTACTTTCCCATTTAGCGACAGTCCGTCATGTATGAAAGTCGCCGCGGATGACACCGCGTACCCTCGGGCTACGTATGTGGGTCACCGGCTATTGTTGTCCCATATTCCGCCTTCTATTCGGAATTCACCGAAACGATATTTCTGACGAAACCAGAACCCAAAGATAACTTTTATAACCGTTCATTCGTAATATTTCGTTTTTGAAACCCGAATTCTCCTCGGCAAAAATCGCAAAGGTAAGAACCCTGATGGTGGCTCGTGCCGTTTCGCGAGCGACGGAAAATCTGGTCGGTGTTACGTGATTCCGAAACGAAAGGTCGTTATGCAAATGGCCACGTTTACGGCCGATGGGGAGGAGAAGAAGAAGACAAAGTAAAGGAACAGAGGCGGCGAGGTGTGAAAACGAGACCGCGGGGCCGCAATCTGTTTTCTGGACGAGCGGCCAAAGAAGGCGAAAGGAGGCAGCGAGAGGGAACGACGGAGACGAAGAGAATCGAGAGAGAAAAAGCAAGCGCACGAGGGTTTTCCGCTCGTTGAACGTAACACGCACCGCTTTGCCACGATCCAGCGATTCTCGCAAACCGGCGAATTGCGTAACGAGCTTCTTCTCGGTTTCCCAATCGCGAGCAATCGTTCGTGGGCGAACGATAACGCTTGTGCATTGTGATTTCGTCGAGACACGCGGCGACATTACGCGATCACCGCGGCGGACCATCGATTAGGTTTTCTACCCCCTCGGTTTCGCCATTCGCCGTAACGGAAGCCGGTAATTGTCGAAAGAAATCGCGGCTACTCGAACCACCACCAGTCTTATCGATGCGAACGTAGATAGAAAATATCTTTTCAGCTTCAAAACGACGACCAATTCAAATAACCTTCTTTATCTCTGTTGCAGATGAATCAACAGTGCAAGGTGTGCGGCGAACCCGCGGCCGGCTTCCATTTTGGTGCATTCACCTGCGAGGGTTGCAAGGTGAGTCTTCAACAAAAGATGATCGATAAATTTTCTTTGGGACCGTTGGGTGTTTACAAAACTAACGTTTGCAATAACTTATTAAATTTATAACCATCATCGCTTGATTTTATGACAAATTTTCCACGAATTTTGGATTAAATAACAATTCAGAGATACTTTCTCTTGATGTTCGAAAGTAATGGAGCGGCGAATTGATCGGGAAAAGAAAAAAATATTCAGCAGCGCTCCAGTTGGGCGCAAAGAAACGAATTACTGAATTTTTTACATTTCGTCTCCTTTTTTCTAAATCTTATTGGCGAGTGACTTTTCCGTGGTTTCGCAAATCCGAGAAACGCTGATCGCTTTCACGAGCCGCTTCGTGGCCGAGGTTAAACGTTTGACTAGGCATGCGTGTCAACCGGGGGCCCCACCGAAAGTAGCAGAAACCACGTTTGCTTGTACCACTGAACGATCACTCTGCAAGGGGAACCACATTTCTAGTTTAAAGAGCGGACTTTCGCGAATCGGACGACCAATCGATTTCTCCCATTTACGGTAATTCACAGATTTCGGGGAAATAATCAATTGAAGAAACTTGGGACACCGATTGATAGGTCAGAGTCTCTTAAAATAGTAAGGTGTACCAATTTTAGAGAAGTGAGAATTAATGTTAAGGAGAACTGTAATAAGCGACAGTTTCTACATGCTTAAAAATTAGCGTCTCAAAAGCAGGACATCAATTTTCGTAATTCCTTTTTAAGTAGGGCGATCTTTCTTCTGAAGCAATCTTTTATTCAAACAATTTAGCTAATACACCTTAATATCAAAAAGATCTATAATACACCCTCTATAAATGAATCATTACCTTGACCCTTTTACTCTCGTACATGTGTAATAAATAGAAATTCTTTTAATCTATCGCGTTGAAACGTGCCGTGTTTCAAGGAATGGTACCAAAATGTCCGCCGATGGAGAACGCGTGACTCAAAGTGTTAAAAGCAAAAAGATGAAAAGTGCAAACGGATCGATCTACCTTACGCAAAATCGAACAGCCACAACACGCGCTGGAATTTCGTACTACAGGATTCCGTGTTTCACGCACGAGTCGAGCGTAAA
Organism: Osmia bicornis bicornis; assembly: GCF_907164935.1. Taxonomy (NCBI): domain Eukaryota; kingdom Metazoa; phylum Arthropoda; class Insecta; order Hymenoptera; family Megachilidae; genus Osmia; species Osmia bicornis. Next base: position 6,394,192 of record NC_060221.1, on the reverse strand, counting down.
AGCAAATGATGCCACGGGGAACATAGTGTGTTTCTGTATGGGTGGGGAAGAATAGGGGGACGTAGAAGGGGAGCTGACATGCTACGGTGGGCCTGAAAACGAAAATAACGAAACGAAACAATGTCGAGCTGACGTAACGGTGAACTAGGGCGGAAACAATTGTGGCAGACAAGTGCGAAGCGCCGGAAGCACCGCCTCGTGATACGAACGAATTGACGAAACGTGCACGTGCTCGCGTGGACACAATGTCTTCCACTGGATCTGTCTCACGATTAAACGATCCTGCACGCGATTTCAAACTTCAGCTACATACGTAATTAGGTCATTCCAAAAATTATTTCTTTCGTTTTTAAATAAAATTTAATCTTTTAATTTTGAACCACACGAAGTAAAAAAGGTGTTATATGCAACCAAGTTACAAAACAGAAAATTAACAAATTTTTTAACCGGTTAAACTTACTTGGAGGGTAATTTTTTATTTCCCCCAAAATTAGCTAAATAGCTTATTTCTGATTCAAAGTACAAAAAGGAGTGATATGCAACCAAGTTACAAAGCCGAAAATTAGAAAATTTTTTAACTGGTTAAAGTTACTTGAAGTGTAATTTCTGATTTCCCAAAAACTCAACTAAGATAGTACAATTTTGACCCGAAAATTCGGTTGCACTACAACGGACCGTCGTTATTTAATGTTAAATCACAATTCAATTTTCGCCGGCTAAACAATATTCGATCCGCGATTAACATCTAGGCAAGAAAAGCAGTGGAAACGATACAATGCTTCATTATCGTCCATTGAGAACGAATTTCAGTTTTGTCCGTGTTGTTCCTCGCGTTTTTTCCGCCGCGTGAGTCAGAGAGATACTGTTTCTTACGGTAGGAAAGTTCACCGTGGCGTAATTAGCCGGTCTATTTAACGGGCGGTTTTCGAAAGGAAACCGTAACAATCGCTGAAACGTTTTGACGATGAAAAGGCCAGCGCAAACATTGTGTTGGCTGCTTTGAAGTTTCAAAGGCGGAGGAGAGACGTTTGCATAATCCAAGTGCACTTGTAGACCGACGGTAGAGGGGTACGGTAATAACGGTAGCATTTTCTCGATTGTGTCATCGCTCCTGAAACTTCGTCGCGTATATGTTATATCCCCGTGATCCTCCATCTTGGTCCCGGCAAGAAACGACGACGCCGAGGACGATGCGCCGGCTGATGGACAGCAAAGACAAGTGGAACACGGTGTCGGTTCTCGCGATGCGCGCGTATCGGGACCAGTGGGCCGCAGGAAGAGCTCGTTTTCGGAACAAACGAACCAGAAACGATTAATAATATAGCGTGCGTACGAGCAGAAAAAAAAAGCGAAAGTCTCTGTGTACGTTCCGCGTCTCTTTAAAGGCTGATCATTACCGCGAAGGGCGAAATTTTCTGTCGGGTTGCACAGGAAGCCGTAGGTGTTTCGGAGCAATACTCGACGACTTTAAATACATAGGTTCGAACGCGAGGCCGATTCCGATGTATGTTATAAAGAATGAGGTCTTAAATTGCACGCGTTTCATAAGACGTCCGCTATCATAGGTTCTTCGTCGTTGCCTGCTTCACGATCACGTGTTTTTCAAATAATTAAAGGCGTAATCAGAGCGGTCTCTAGTACTCGAGGAACCCGGAGCAAAAGTAGATAATATTGAAAACAGTTTAGAATCTATTTTAATAAAACTATAAAACGATGTGAAATTGATTCTTTCATAAATGAATAGAATATTGCAAGATAAGTAAAATACGGTTCGCGATTTCGTTCCCGGCTAGGAAAGGGTTATGTTAACAAAGAGAATAGAGAACGAAAGGAGATCGGTGCTCTGTAACTCTGACACGGAAAGGCAACGGTGTCGGAATCATGGAATTGCACCATTTGGGCAATTAGCACGAGCACAGTAGGCCGCACGCGCCTACACCGGTTGGCTCCCCGCTGTACAACATGAATGAGACAACCGGAGCACGCTATTATGACCTAACGACTTTACTGTACTCATTACGAGGGTTACAATGCCGTTGCATTCGCATAACTCGCCTCTTACAAGGAGAACTCCGCGAGTGTCTCCGTAAGACTTTAATGAGCATTTGCATGTTGATAGATCGTGTTATTACGAATCTCCCTGTAAACATAAAGTTTCTATCAAGGCAAAACGGGGTTTGCTTTGAAAAGAAAATATACGAAGAATAACAAAAAAAAAATTGTCTTCTGATTGTTTCAGTCGTTCTTTGGGAGATCATACAACAACCTGAGCAGCATTTCCGAGTGCAAGAACGGAGGCGAGTGTGTCATCAACAAGAAGAACCGAACCGCCTGCAAGGCTTGCCGTCTACGAAAATGCTTGCTGGTAGGCATGTCGAAATCGGGCTCGCGTTACGGACGCAGATCGAACTGGTTCAAAATTCACTGTCTACTTCAAGAACAACAGCAGCAACAACAACAACAGCAACACCATTACCAACAGAATCTCCCCAGTCAACAACTAGCGCAACAACAACGAAAACCTATGAGCCCACCTATCGGCATCCATCCGGGTCAACGAAAGGACGACGTTCTGATGCTAGGTCTGGATGACTACAAAAATTCAACATCGCCCAGTATCAGTTCTCCAGAATCGCATAACAGCGACAGTTCTGTAGAGATATCCGAGAGACGAGCCGCTTTCTCGGGTCATCCAGGATTCAGACCACTGCATTCTCACCTGCAGCCCTCTGTGGCTGAACTGTCCGCGCTCAGCAAAGAGATGATGAGCCTACCACTTGGTTTCCATCTTGGTGGCATGTCTCTGATACCACCAGCTTTTCTGCCACCACCGAGCTTAACAATGTTCTCTCCGTATCATTTGTACGCGACCTCCCACGGGGCTTCCCATCCGTTGGTACCTAACCATTCGTCTAACCTACTTCGGCATTCGCCCGTGATCGAGGATTGCACCGGTGCAACCACCACCGCGGCTACTACCGCCACAACCACCACCACTACCATCAGCATCGACACCAAGGATCCATGCGGGAAGAACAACAATAATAACAACGACACATACGCGCATAATCATAACGTACAACCGTCGAGACGAAGCGCCTCCCCTAATCAAGAAATAGGAGAGACTTATAACAAACGATTCTACCTTGACGCTGTGTTGAAGAGCCAACGAACACGCGTCGCGGGTTCTCCAGTAGGGTCTGTGAAGCAACGTTCGGAGGACGGTTCTCCAGTTTGCAGTCCAAAACCGGAGACCGATTGTCCACCCCCGCAGGACAATCCTATAGACCTGTCCATGAAGTCTACTTTGACTGCTACGAGCGAGGAGAACGAGGATGACGAGATAGACATGGAGAGCGTGAGCGACAGAGACAGTCCTCCTGTCAAGAAGAAACCAGCACCCATAGATCTGACAACGAAATCCTAGGAGGTTCAGTTGGGTTCGTAGGTGAAACTGAAGTTCGCTCGAGGCGCGATGAATCGCGTCCGTGTCTATTTACCGCGAAGACAAGACGGTCTGGCTTGGAGCGTGGAAAGTGGTTAACCTGTTGCCAAATACGGCGTGTGAGAAAGGGACGCGAGACGTCGTAATCAATTACGTTCCCGTTTTACCCCTCGATCATCAGTTGACCGTTCGAGCGAGATTCTTCGAATTACGTTTAATTGCCTTCCAGATGGTGGCGAGGAATTACCGGATCGACCTGATCGTTCCCGCGCCGCGGAGACAAATCATTCGCGCCGGAATCGTTAAACGCGATTCGCGAACTGGTAATCTCGGATAAATATCCGTGGGCCCGGTTGCTTGGAAGAATGAAGGATTAACGTCTCAATTCCTAGTAATCATTGCGCGGATCGCGAGTCGCCGATCGATGGCTGGTTGCGCAAAAGCCAATCGACTTTAACGAGAGTCCTCCGCTTTAATTAACGAGCGGCAGCTCGCTCGCTCGCGCGGTAATCATGCGGGAGAGTGCGACGGAGAGTCGTTCGCGGAAGCAGGAGGAGAGCAACCGTGGCCGGTGTGCAACCGTGGTGCATCGCTTGATAAACACGTCAAACTGCGGGGTGCACGTGTTCGAAACGTGCGTTACAAACCGGCGTACACGTGTAAGAACGTTGCCAACCGCTTTATCTTACAAGTGTTCGACGCCTGCCAATGTAAACGCCTCCGTCGCCGCGCCGCCGCCTCTTCCCTGCTTTTGTCCCGCGACTGTTTGCTCTCGCGGCCAGGAATCTCCTTCGATACGAGGAATCGCGACCGACGACGGACCGTGTTCACTGGAATCCATGACGAATCCCGGGAATATACGAAATTTTCGGTGAAACGCGCCCTCGCGTCGCGATCGAAGGTTTAAGCTCGGTAAAACGTGATCCACCCTCCTCCCAATACTTTTCGCGGACGTGATCGTGACAATTTCGTGACAACGAATGATACCATGTATTTAATACGAGTGGAGCGTTCGAGAAAAGAGGATCCATCATCATGTACATAGACTGTGTAAATATCGAATGGAAACATGTATGTTCTTTCACGTTTACCATGGATCGTAATGCGGAACGCGTTTCTTGTTACTTAAATCATTGTTAACGATTTTTATACACCTAAGTTTTGCATTAGATACACGTTGTCGAAGATTCATCGAAGTAGTCAATAAATGGCCAGTATTTCGTTCTAAAGGATAATTTCGTTGAACGTATTTAGGTAGCGTATTTCGGACACGTGCAATCAGAGGTCAAAGTTGGACTCTTTTCATTTGAATATCGAATATGATATTTGACAATAATTTTGTATTGACTCTCAAAGTAATCTTAAGCCGTTCGATATAACTGCCATTTGAAATAAATTATAATTCTATTAATATTTCTTAATCACCATTCAAATAAGAAGTGGTCAACTTTGATACACGTATTCTATTTAATTAGTTGCCTACTTGTACGCGGGCACAGTGTAACTTGATTAATAGCGAAATATCTCGATTAGCAAATATAAGGCGGGGACACAAGTGTAAATAATAAGTAGGCGAGGTTTGCAAACGGGACCCGGGCCAGTAAGTACTTACTTGTATATAGCCAGTAGATGATAGAGACTAATGAACTACAGTGTTCAAATTAATTGAAAGATGTTACTAAACGATTCAAGTATAAAGTTAAAGAATACCACGCGTATCGTTTCAAACATTGGTTACCATATTTAAATAAAAATCTAATTGGTTACCATATTTAAATAAACATCTAATTGGTTACCATATTTAAATAAACATCTAATTGATCTGAGTGATGTATTTTATAATTTTAAAGAATTATGTAAATCAATTGATGCGACATCTTTCGTCGAAAAAATGAATTACAAATAGAAATATATGATACATTTAAACCATGCTATTTCACAAGTAAAGTACAAAATCCATCGAATCCCTGGGCCCTCTTATTGTGTAAATACATATAAATTGTTCAAAAGATATGTGTTCGAAACTACTTACATAGTTCTGCATCTACGTCGGTGCTGTCATCTAGGCTGGTCAACTTCTATCAATATAGATTGTCCAGCCCTTCCTTAGCGACGTTGATCGATCGACACTCGTCACGGTGATAATAGCAAGAACCTGCAAAGCATTGACCATTAAATTGTAGAATTAGGAATTCCTTAGAGTTACAGTAAGCCACTCACTGCCAGGTCGAACTAGTTAACGAGTGAAAACTAGAGCGAGCTATTGTACAGAATTTTTAAATTAACGAACAAAATTGTTAATAGAACGCGATCGATTGGAAATTCGTTAAAATAATGATTAAAGAAACAATTTTTATTTTATTATACTCGATATCATGTATCCACGGCAATCGATAACGTATAAATGGATTTTTGGTGATAACCGATCAATAAAGATTTTACTTTTGTTATAAATTGTCGATATAAACATTGCTGCGATAACTTTTTATATTTTCGTAACGTTTCTGTATCCTAACGAGATTATGCGAAATAAACGAGTACGAACGTACATGAGATTCGAAAAAACGTTAAGAGCAAGGATACGTAGTGCATTAAGGATACAGAAGAAAGATGGCCGCGCTAACTCGCGACGCTTCAACATGAATATTCAACATGCACCAAGCATAAATTCTTTCGGTTCGAGAGTCCGTATGCATATGCAGTTGACGAAGCTATTCGCGCGACGAACATTAAAGATTTTCGTTCAAATATTAATCGCTTTAGGCACGATGATGTTTTTATAACTTCGTGAACCGTGTGTTTCGAACGAAACAAGCGCTCTTACGTGCAACACGCGGGAAAAAAAATGCCATGCGCAAATGTACGGGCCTTTTCGCAATATTTCTGCACGACAAGCGCAAATATTACGTGCACCGGGTAAAATGGTCAATATTCAATCTTTATTGTGTAACTTACCTGCAAACACGGCGTCTATTCACGAATAAATAGTTAATAACGACGAGCACTGGTTAACACTTCCACGCTTTTCGAAAACTACCGGAACACGTGGAATGTGGAACAATAATGTGCAAACCGGAACAATCGAAGCGGGAACATTTAAAATCATTTTTTAAGCATTTATGTTCTACACTTAAGGAACATAATTTTGCATCTTTACAATCCTGAAAAATTATTACATTTGAAAAATGATGGAAAACGAACATTTTATATAATTGATTAAAAAGAAAGTGACAAATCAATATTCACTTGCATAGTATGTATAACCTAGAACTAAAATACGTACTTACTTCGAATTGTTATGCACATTAGTACTAGAACAAAATTACAATTTTAATTGGCTAGAAGTAGAATTTGTGCGACTTTATTTATCGAACATACATCCGTGTCATCGGTGCCTTTGATAACCTAATACCTATTCAGTAGTTCGCATTTTTCCGTGGATTTTCACATTTCACGTTTACTTTCGAACGCGCCACTGTAATACAGATTAGATTTCGAAGCCATCTATTCACATAGTAATTTAACACTTGGTTTAACAAGTTTCCTGAGAATCGGCCTGTTCTCCATAGTATATCAGATACATCCATTATGCGGAACACGAAACATCGTTTGGCATACTTTGATTCCTGTCGAGAGCCAAAGTCTTTAATTGCAAGCAAATATCGGTCGATTTCAATCGACTACCACTTGGTCATTCTAATGAAACTATAAATTACAACTAAAAACATAGGATTTATTCTTTATTTATGAATAGTATAAAAAATTACAATGCGTATTAAAAATTTACTTCATACATAAACAGAACAACAATTTCACTTTTAACAATACATTTAAGTTCTATAGTAAGCTTCCGGAAGTTGTATGAAAGTTATTATTTTTATAAATGTATGCGATCGTATATGTACAAGCTCGTGGAATTAAATATACTTATACGTTGTTAATGAGTGGATTTGGGAACTGGATGGCTAGGGGTAAAAACTTCGTAATCTACTACAGAGAAATGATAGTCTCCCATCAATAGAGTATTCGAAGCGTGTTCACCCTCATAGCTGTGAGGAAGATTACTATAGCTTTCCATATTCACGTTACAATTACTAGAAATGAGTAAATCGGCTCCCGCTCCAAAAATTGGTCCAATACTGTAATATCATTAAAAAAAGAACAATGTTATTTTACTAAACATTAATGTACTTTTTTATACTTGTAGATGAAATGATATTTACTCTGGGTGATAACAAATTGCAAAAGGTTTTTTCACAATGTCGTATTTTGTTGGAGGTACATCTTGGTTATTTGTTAATGTAAACAGGAAAGCTTTTTCTGAAAAGATGTAGTGTCCTTTAGCATTTGTCTTGCCCCATGGTGCATCACTGAAACCCCCACAAATTTCTCCTCGAGTTCCCTAAAGAATTATTTTAAAATTTATCCATCTATGCAATTTGAAATATTCAAACTACATACCAATGCAATTACGTATGTTGGGCAAATTCCGTCGCAATGCCGGTGAAACGATGCTGCTGAGTAACCATGACTAGAGGCTCTGGAACACATTAATAATGAGCGTGCTCCATTAGCGTATAATTAAGTTTGATTGAGCATATTAAACATACCGGTACACTAAACGCCAAGTCTGTTTCGGTGATCCATACCACTGATTCAGAAGACGTTGGAAGCCCATCTTATCCCTAGATAAGATTTGTGATCCAGGGAACAGTAATGGACTTACTCTCGGTTGTAGCCGTTTGTCCGCGCAAATTTCTGCATATTTGTTCGGGAGCGCTGCATACCTATACCTAAAACAAGACGTACGAATCGAAAGCCTCCAGGATAAACAAAACTTCCTGGCAAAGCATACCTTGTGGGTTTTGAGCCACTTGATCGATCGGGATTGAAAAATTCGTACCTCTCCAAGGAAAGTTCTATAGGCACAGCTCCCGTCGGTTCTACTTCCTCCGCAAAGACTTGACTGTCGATTAGCAGCAGGCGAACATGATTTATCACTCCCGATAAATGTTGGCAAACCCTCACACGTTCCTCCTCTGTCCAGTGTTGAGTAGGCTGCGTCACCCCTGCCTAGGAGCGTGGTCCGTACGGTTAAGCGTTCCTTAACTCGTAATTCTAAATTCCGATCCAAGAACCTAAGGACCCAAGGACCCGGTAATAATCGTATGCGACATAAGGTCTAAGACCTTGTACGACATACGCACGATCAGAGCGTTAAGCCTTCTTGGAGTTTTTCAAAGGGAATCAAAGTACTCGGAAACGGAATAGAAATTTCAAGGAAAAAGAACCTGATATTTAGCCCAGTTTAGTACCGCTCTCCAAACATCTTCTTCCTCCAATCCCAGATAGTCTGAAGATATAAGCTTCACCAATGCATCCTTTGGAAGATTACAAAATGCTGTTGTTTTGACTATGTCTACAGCATTTTCTCCTATGTAGGTAAAGCATCTCTCAATGAAAGAAGAACAAGCTCCTTTACCACCTATGGCAAAAAAATATAACATCAACAATGTTTCTTATTAACTTAAATACTGCTGTCTATTAAACAGTGATACTTAACTTTTAGAGAAACTAACATTATGTTTGCTTTTTGTTAAACAATAGAATATAAAGATGTAACAAAGGATATTAGAATATAACTATAAAAAAGAAATCGTAAGATTTGATTCAAAAATATTTATTCAATGTATGTTTAATTCACATTAGTTATGTTTGCAATTCCATCATATATTTACATGTAGGGTTCATTTTAAAACTAAATAATAGTATAAACCTGAATAGAGTTTGATATCATTTACATACAGTCTTTTGTCGAACAAGATACAAACATGTTACATACAGTTTATAATGCTTGAATGCTTTTATTGTTTGAAAAAATTGTTCTATTACGAAATTACAACAACAAATACATTTTCCAATGGAGAATAATACTGTCATTTCAACATGACACTGATATTTTCAGTTACAAATTGTGCTAATCAATTTATAATTATTTATCCTAATGGATTCAAATGTTCTCCGTAAGGAGGTTTTTCAAGTCACTTCTCTTGGCGTACAGTTTATTCACGTGAGTTTCACACACGTAATCTCTGCACAAGATAAAAAACAACGTGTTTGTTATTCGTCCTAGAACGTCCTCCGAGGTTATGGTTCAACATCTAATTCCCTCCTGGATTCGTATTTTGTATTAATGTTATGTTATCGCCTTTTAACATGATCCGTCCAAGTGGTTTTCTGTTCTTAGTCTTCATATGATATTCCTCCGCATCGTCCAGCACCAAATTCATGTATTCATCAAATCCGACGATATGACCCTCAATCCGTAGATTTATGTTTTCAAATAACCAAACTTGTACCCGTGAACGATTTTGTAAGTATCGAAATATAAGGTTGATGGGTTGTACCATCACCTTCTGAACTTTCTGTGGTCCCTTGTATGACATTTTTGTGATGATTTTTAAAAAATTAACAGGCAACGCTCAATAATCGCGTGCTTCGTAACTGCCGGACGCCGGAAGATGTGGCGTCGTTGTCGTACCAACTGTTGCTCCTAAATTTCACTTCGCACACTTTTTTACAACGAATATGTTTAAAATTATTCCTTCTTTAAAAACAATTATAATCGGTAACAGGGAAGATATAGATCCGAAATAAATTTTTAATTTGTGTTTTCTAATATTTAATAAATATGGGTAGTAATAAATACTTTTGTGTTGGTACCACTGGAGTTTCATGGCGGTTTCCTGTAGCGTCCTGTTTCGAGTGTGAATAATGTCGCTTACATTACAAGTTCAAATAAAGTGTAAAATAAATCGTTTACGTAATGAGTTTTTGTGTGCCGCGAGTTGGGAGAATCTGGAGCACCTTCACGATTTTGGTGTCACGATATATTGTACCAATTGCAACTGGTGTCGTATCACAACGCTATTGAAGGTAGGAATTCGAATCAGAAATATTGATAAGTTTACATTATTTTAAGCCATAAGTAAAGCAGATGGCAGCTAAATAATTTAATAAGCTGCGAATATTCTGCAAGATTTACTTTGATATGTTCTTAAATTTTATATCAATGCGAACTTTAAACACGTGACTACAAGCGTCCTTCAATGTTGAACGAAGAGATTACTGTCTTGTAAAGTTGCATTTTTCTGACAAGATAAGCAATATTAGTGCCTAATTAAAGTGAAAAGAATATTATAGACTTCTAATCTAACTAGATAATTGCATTACGACTTGTATAAAGCGTTAAAAATGATAATCAAGGCATTTGCATTTTCGTGAGGATTAGAGTAATATAGCCCTCTAGCAGTAAAGTCCAGAACTAGTGAATTCAAACTTTCCTTACTTTTTCTATAACACTTGACCATTTTCTACTGTCAAATATTTCAAACAACATTTGAACATTATATTTATATTATACTTACATAAAAATTGTTAATTTTGCAAAAACAAGTCATTTTCTATCTCATTAATTGTGCCGCTTTCTAGTAGATGGCGTTAGCCATACTGTTTGTAAATCATATTGATATAAAATTTGAAAACATACAAAAATTGTTAATATTTTTGATGATATTAATATCATAATTTAGGGAAAAGTAACATTAGTTTTAATAATTAAATACTATAAACTTTAGTATATAACTGAAAAGTGCGAATGATAAAGTAAATATTAATTTAAATTTTTCTGCGTAAGCGTTTATACACAAATGGTGGGTGGTATAGATCTCTGTATATGATCTATACACCGGATATACCTATATCCATCATCTATTTGAAATTCCGCGATTTGTTTCATTTTAACGAAAGTAAGGCATCGAGTTGGGGAATAAAAATTTCATTCGACGCATAAAGTTTGAATAGTATCTCGTGAATAACTTACTAGGAACTCGCTCTTGGGCATCCAAAGCCGCAGTCAAAAGAGCACACGCGTTTCCGGGGCTGAGAGTAGTAGAGACGTGTTCCACACAACTCCTTCGAAGTTCCTCGACACCGAGTTCGTGAGCGAGTCCTAGCATCTCGAAAATGCCACTGTCCTGCAGCATAATCTATAGTAAAGTTGAAAGAGTGAAACTCGGTCATACTCTTTGCTGAAGTTTCGTTTAAACTTTTATCAGAGGTTTTCTTTACACGTCTCTTTAACTTATAAGAAATGGGGCTTTTATAAAGTTTTATCGTTATGATATGAATGGATGTAAGCACTGCAATAGAGCACATACATTGTGAATTTTTTACTATAAAAAAGTAAACTATCTTTTTCTTTAAAACATACAAATTTTGTCTTATGCATTTGCCTTAAGAAAAGTTCAGTAATTCTCTAACACTTGATACTGAAATGTTGTTTTTAAAAAATAGATTCTTCCTCTGTAATTTTTAAGTACTATTTACCTTGCCCGTGTAAATGTAATGAATGAACTGTCGAAACGTCTCTGAATGAGCGTGTGGCATACGCACTGGCGTTGGATTTCCTGGTGTGCCGATCCTCTTCGCAGCCGTGAAGTTCTTGCACCTGAGAAATCAGTCGAACGACATCGGTTCTTAACGATAATAATTGGCATGATACGAACAGGATACGGCGGGGTGAGGAAGACAATGAAAGAGGAGCACCTCTTTGAATCGCGCGAGCGTAAATGTGCTGTGGGTGCGTGGCCGTTCTCTAACGAACACCCACCACTTCGCCTTTCGTCATCTCCGCTTCTCTACTTCTGCCAGTGTTTCTTGTTACAAAAGGGCTTAATTGACTTCGTCAGGAAGCTCCGTTGCCACGAGAGTATTCGTAACGTACGCGGTCGTGCTTTAGTTTTACGTTCCTCTAGAAATTAATGGCAACCTTCGAACAGTCACTTCTCAACCCCTTTTTCTCTCCCTACGGCGGAACTCCGCCAGAACTCGAGAAGAAGAAATTTTTTACTGACACCCCGATAGCTGAAAGCGGATCCCCCATGACCCATTGGGAGAACATTCGATCTCGGCTTTTCATTCTTGCACCATTCCCAACCACGTACGATACTAGATACACAAAAGGTGAGCTTTTAATATCGACAAGTCTAGAAACGAACAGTACGCTTTTCTTTATTCCTGAATCGTCGATGCACTTCACGTATGTCCTTTCGCGTAAAAGCTGCCGTATCCTTCGGGGTGTATTGCAGCGATCTTTTCGAACTCTTCATCTACCATTTTCTATCGATCGATTAATTTTAGACTCTTCATTTTCCTTTTCGAAAATTTAGTGGGTATCGTTTCCTAATCTATGAAAGTTTTTCGTTTGAACATCTCAATGCCTAATTCTAATCGAAGTACCCTCGTATTTCGTAAATTTGGATCACCATTGACCCAGCTCCGCTGCTTAGAGGTTGAGAAAAGAAGTGCCTCATACTTCACGTGTCAAAGGAACAAGAAATCAAACGTCAGAGAGTTGAAGATCGCAAAAGCGCGTAAATTCTTAAACGAGCCTTTCGTATGCACGAAGACACTCGTGACAAAAGTCAGCCCGATTTCTAGTGCCTACCGTTCTAAATCGTGAAACGTAAAAAGATTTCGTGTGCCAGAAACGAAAGAGGAGGTCGTGGCACGGGGTTGCAAAGGGGAGGAGCGAGGAGGGGATGAAAGTTCGCACGGGCGTTCGTATCGAATCAAAAGAAAATCCGTCAAAGAGCGAGCGCAAATGGAAAAGGCATGCACCGTGCTGCTTTGATATTATAACCGACGCGTTAACAAACGCTCGGCTTCGTCGACGGGTGAGCGGGAAAGTTGGATAAAAAAAAAAAAAAAATCATGGTCGACCCATGAAACATGGTTGCCGAGTCGACAGAGGAAAACTAGTGCTCAAAAAAATTAAAAACACGGCAGAGGAGGAAGTAGTAGGCGCACAGGTGCGAATATAGCCTCGCGCGCAACGGGTCGACTTTTAACGGATCGAAAAGAGAAGAAGGAAAACTCGGGCTTTATGCTTTCCGGTGTAGTTCGGAAACGATGCGAGCTGCGCATAATATCAAAGCGACAGTCCACGCATTTATGTCCGCAAATTAGAGGGAAATATATTCGAGTACGTTATCGAGGATTTCTCTCTTTGCCGGGTTTCCTCGTTTCCACTTAGCATCGTATAATTACCGCTCGAACGTCGGTTTCCGTGAAACTCGAGCAAGGAACAAGCTTCTCTCGAGATCTAACACCTGAAAATCTAAGACGAGCGCTCACGTAGCAAAGAATTTCGCGAGAACCGGCCGCGATATCGGGGATCGCGCAAATAGGCGAGAAGAAAAAGGAAAATGGGAGGGGAAGAAGGTATTAGGAGGAAAAATCAAGGCACACCTGCGGGTGTTCGGCGGTGATGGATGGTACGCGAACAAGAAGCGTGTAGAGAGGCGAAAGAAAAAGGGGGGTGAAAAAGAAAGGAGAAATAGGAGGGAAAAAGAAGAGAGGAAAGTCGTGGAGCGAAGCTTTTCCCTAATCACAGGCGAACGCCGCAGCGGAATCAAAGAAAACCAAATATCAGCGAGTGACGCCGAGAAAAGAATAGGGCACCGCGCGTCTGGTGTGACGACGAGGTGTCACGGGGGTGGTAACGTAGGTTCACGAGCCTCGACGTGGAAAGAGGATGTTAGGGGGTAAAGAGTAGGAGGACGCTAGGCGGTGGCGGGAAACGAGGGTCGTGGCTGCTTGGTTTTACGCCGGCAAGGGTTGAATGTCGCCGCGGGCTCCGCTACTAACGACCAAGCGTGTGCGATTATATAGCGGCTCCGTCGATCTCCGTGCAAAAACCGCCTCCGCTTCCGGTGCACCAGAGGAGTCAAATTCCCGCCACACCTCCCTCGTTTCCCGTGCCCGATCGAAACGACTGCTTCTCTCCACCGTCCATTATCGGGATCCCGGACTCGAACGTATAGTATCGTCGAATGCGTAATTACCGAGGGAAAGTGTGCCGGTAACGAAGGCTCCTTTTTCAATCGGAAGCTCTTTTTCACCCCGGGACGAAGAAGTTTGTAGAACAGATCGGTCTTGAGGTTTACAATTGTTTTAAGGAAGCCTAATATAAAGGTTTATGTTATTTATTTTCCTCTTTTCTAATTAGGATTAACGAAATAGACGACAGGTTCAAAGAGGGATGTTTTAATAGACATAATTTGGCACGTATAAATTAATTTGCTTTCAATAAAGCTGAATTAGCCGGTTAACTCGTATCAGTGACGAGTCAAAGGCAGGACGTAACGTACTTCTTGAAGTGTTAATAGCGGTCAATTCAACGCGGAATCCTATAAAAAGGACGAGTAACGAAGGGATTACGTTGGCGAGTACCATTGAACGGCACCGGAGCCTGAGCTTATTTTTTCAATTTCCTTTCTCCCGTTTTCAAGCATCGTTGTCGTCCGCGTCGCGTTTCGAAATGACAAGGATTACAAGAGGCAGAGAGAGGGTAGGAAGGGCGGGGTCACGGGGTCTTTGTCAGGATTTTCAGCGTACCGAAGAGCACCGCGTAGAGTTTCGAGTGCGGTCGCGTATTGTCCATTCGTTTCTCCTACGGACGCCTGTCACCGGCATGCGTAACTTAATTTTCCGAGGCCAGAGATGGAAAAGAGAGACGACGACAAAAGAACCAACGACGCTCCCTTCCGCGTCGCGATATCAAAAGGTTTCACGGGAATATCGTAATTGACATTGCAATTAGCATCGAGCCTATCCGGACGGAACGTCGAATGCCTGGCTCCCTAACACGCAACGCGGAATCGTCCTTACGACAATTAGAATTCCGTCGAGTTAAAACGCGGCCGCTAGCCGAGACTGAATCCTCGAATAGGCTGCTTTTCTCTTATTGTCCAACTAATTAGAACGTTCAATCGATTCATTTCGCCGTAACAATCGGGAGCTCCTCTTAATTAAAATTCATCGCCGCCGCGGACTCTCCGCGATGGAGGAAACTTTGATGACTTGGCAATTCCATTTTTCTCTCTCCCTCTCTCCCTTTTCCTGTCTACCGCGAGAACGCCTGTTCGACCAAGAATTTTCATAGAGTTTTCGCTGATCGAACCCGTGTTTCGCGAGTCGAGTACCTTTCCGCTCGGCTAGTCTTTCCCTTTTCTTGCGAAACGAACAGGGGAACAGGAGGTAAAGGGCAACGGAGAGGGTATAGGTAAATTATGTATATCTACAGGATCGTCGGTGACTTTGGAAATTTAACGAAGTTATCATTTCCTTGCCGTTGCGTTCGTTTGCAATTCCGGCGGGAACTTTAAGCCCGGCCATTTTATCTCTGCCGTTCGAGAGAAAAGTTTCTTAACGCGGTTACAGCGAAGCGAGTTCCCTCGGGTCTGTCGGGTAAACGACAAGTTACGGTGCTCGTAAGCAAGAAAACACTATCGCGAAAAAATTTGAAAAGTAATCTCCATTAGATATTTAATTTTTCACACAAAACTAATAAATTTTCCGGTAAATTTTACGCGAAGATTTTAAATCTTTGGTTGGTAGTGTGTTTTCCAGCACATTTGTTCTCGTGTCAAGAGAATGAGACAGCATAATGCGTCACGTTTCGACGATAAATTCCGCAATTTTTCTGGAAGACGTCGAGGCCCGTTGTCTCGATAACACGACGTCCCGTTTTTCACGAGTAACCGCGGAAAACGCGCGAGTTTCTCGACTCGCTCGTCTCCCGCGTGATTTCCCGCATCCTTTCGATACCTTTTCCCCTGTCCCCGAGGGAATCCTGCTTGGCTGCGAATCGATCGATGAGACGCATCGACGTGGCTGTTTTAATAAAAATTACGATTAACAATTAATTAATCCGGTCCCGCGACGCGTTGCTCGCGGTAATAACATTTCTGACTTCGCTTGCTGTCTATTCGTGGGAACGCGTCGAACCTGTTCCCGTCCCCAGAGGCGTTGAATGATATCGACGAGGAAAAGGAAATAGTATAAATTGTCTCATTGTGTGCCCCTCGCGTGGAATATCCATTCGACGAGGACATCGATGCAGGCTGGTAAATTATGGTAATGCCAGGTTAGTAGTCGTAAATTTACCCCCTTAGCAGTTGTAGGGTCCACATTTTTGCACCTCCATCAAAGATGATAAAAATATTAACGATATCAAACTTCTAGGCTTTTCGATTTCTAGTCATGAAATTGTTTCAACCATTTCGTTACTTAAAGGTAACCATAGGCACCCGTAGAAATGTGACCATTGACCGGACCTAATTGTCATTCAGCATTAGACTGTGAGCATCGTAATGCACCGGGTACTGACCTCGCTTTTAAGATAATTCTGTGAGCGTACACCGGCGTTTCGTCCCGTCCTAGAAGGAATACTATGTCAGCTGTATCTTTGTCCTCGGAAAGTCGGGCCAGGTCCTCCAAAAGTCTTGGTACACCGGCTAAGCCTGCCTCGCCGGATACCCCTGCTGCTCCTGGTGCCGCCCCCACGGCGACTGCTCTAGTTCCCATGATCTATGAATTCGAAATCACCAACTGCGTGGGAAACAAAGAAAAAAGAAATTAGTTAACGAAGTCATATGTATGTTATCCAGGGGGTTCTTCTAGTTTGTGAGAGAGCATCTGGTTTGAATATCGAGGCTAATTCGGTAGCTGTTGACAGTTTAATATTTCTATGAATACTTGATAATCCCTGAGTAAAGACGTTTAATTTTAATAGAATTCTCGGTCATTAATCAAATTTTCTTCATTTTCAATCGCGTCAAAGGATCGATTAAGTCAGCAGCAGTTATCGAATCCTCCTCTTTAAAGACATCCTTCCGTTCAGCAATGGTGGTACCGATCGCGAGAGTATGCGCAGCCGGTGATACAAGCAATTCGCGATAATCCGAAATTAATGGGGCCGCAAACAGGAATAAACCCGTGACTGATGACGGGATGCGCGAATGGCGGTTCGCGTGTGTCATCGTCTCGAACGCTTTCCGGTGGCATCCGCGAATCGCGAGCCTGTAACAGCAGCGACAAACCAGGCGTGGAAAAAAAAGCAAAACCGATTAACGCACAATCGGCGCTAATTGCGCGATTAATATTTGATTTGCACCGCGTCGCGTCGTCGCTTGCCTCTCCCTCGCACCGTCCCTTTCTCGCTCGCTTTTCGCCGGTCGGTCGATCGACGCGGAGATTTTGTGTCAGGGCGGTTGGTTGATTCCCTTTTAATTAGTTCGCGTTTTGTTGTTTTCGAACGCGTCGATCGGGAGGGCACGCGATCGCCGGTCATTTGCCCTCTTTGATTTCCCCGCTTCGACAACGAGTTTCCATTAAAAAGCCATCCGACGAAGCTTCTGTTTATTCCCGACTGAGCAGGTTGCGCGTTAAAAAATGAATTAACGACCGGGAATGTCGTGGCTGCCTTTGCTACCCATTTCGACAAGTTACCGATAGCTATGGGTATTTCATACTTTCTGCTGCAAATCTCTTGTACAATTTACAATTATTTTCGTAATAAATTATTCAAAATCAAAAAAGGCAAGAAGCGTAATAATTTAAAAAATGCTAAAAATTGAATATTCAATTTTCCAGTTTTCTTCAAAATTTTAACACATTTTTTTTCCAACACCCTGTATATTCAGAGTGATTGCTAGCCCGTCATTAGTTATTGATTCGGGCATGAAAAACACGTATTACGGATAGAGATGGGATCTAAGTACATTGCAAATAGGTTCGAATCGATAGCTTCGCACAGTTCATGAATACTTTGAAGCAATGCTTTCAAGTAGATTCAAACCTAGATAAGATGGATTGAAACTTCTTAACACATTGATTACAGCGGTAGAAATGGACACATGAAACTTTCACAGTTCAAGATTCTTTCGAACGATAAAGTACTTATAAGTACTTTCTTGAACCCTATAGGTACTCATCCTGGGCTTCGAAACCAGTTTGTATAATCCGAGTACTTATACACAAAATAATATTCAAGTATCGTGAAATGTAACTTTTGTATTGCATTCGCGAGTGTTTAATAAATTTGATCTTATCATTGGACACTTGGGTGCCAAGTCACTCTTACCTGAATGATGTATGAATTTGTATAATGATCTGTCATTTCACTTACCTAATTACGAGTAATTTAACTAAATACTAAACTAGATTCACTGAGAACGAAATAAATATGATTGCGTACGATTTTGTCTTATTCAAAGAATTAATCACAAGTGTTATTATCACAGTTACGATTTCACACAATTATATTACATATTTGTATACTTTCGAAGGTACTTTGACGAATGATTATCGCGAATCCGCGTACCAGCTCCAACTACAACAGCTCACCAGCTCTGATTTGAATTCGCTTATACGTTCAATATCATTCTCCAAATAAATAAACAACCGTCTACACGCTGGAATGCTTGTTACCAAACACTGTCGCTGTCGATCGCTTCGAGATTCCACGAACCTCAGGTTGTCGAGGCAAAGGAAACTCACCTGACGATCGTGATTCCGCGTTTTAGAAGCTCTTACCTTCGAAGACGTGACGCGATTATTCCAAGAAACGTCGAAGATCGTCTAAAGGAGCCGCGATGGTACACGTGGAGGAGCGTTGGCTTTGCACGCGAAACACTGCATCTTCTAACCGATCCACGGCATATTACACTCTCGCGGGGCGAAACATTGTCCTCTGAAAAGTAATCCTGTGGTATTGGTTGCTCCAGAACGCGAACGTACTCCCGCGAGGATCACCGCGAGTAGAGAAGATCGATACGAGAAAATCAGCGAACGCGGATGAAGAGCGACTGCCTTTCGGCCGGAAGTTGGCAAGTTCAACACCAGCTATTTCTCAGGCACGAGACGAGTTTTACGAGAGCTGGACCAGGCCTGCTCTGTACCCGCCGTCTTCGTAGCTCCTTCTTACCGTCTCGTTCTATCGTTCCCTCAGGTGTGCTCGCACCTCTTTCGACCGTGGCCGCTTCCCTTCCTTTCTTCTCGTTCTCGCGTGGCCAATGCTCCTGCAAGATCACTCCTTCTCCAGCCGTTGTTGCCAGATCCTCTCTGGAGCACCGATCACACGATCAAAAAGGATACACGCGTTGCCTCATTCCAGCTAGCAACGAATGTTCGTCTAAAAGCCCATTTATACGTCGACAGGCTTAACTCGGAAACGTTACACTTTCGTAGAACTAGTTCATAATATTTCTCATTGTTCTCCAGCAAATTCGTTGATAACGAATATTTCACGAAATTACGATGAATCAGCAATCGGCCTCGTCTGAATGGCGCTGTCGATGAAAAATTCATTGAAATGTCGAGGAACATTATATTTTATACAATTTATCCCATCCAAAATATCATGGGTCATCAATTTCGAATGATGATGTGGAAAAATGCTTCTGACACACCGGAACATTAATTATTAACAATTCGATGGATTAATTTTTTAAATTCAAAGTTTGCTACCTTCTGTTATTAGCATAATACCGAAGCTATTCGAAGATGATCTATTCTCTTCTTTTATTTATTATTCGAGGATAGAAAATTTGAAACACTGGCCATCGATGGCCACGTCGGTTAACGTATTAACTCGGCCCCTCTTCATCGACAGGATCCGACATTTTTGCGTGTTTCAGACCGCCAGCAATCTTCTACCGTCGCATATCTTATCCGCATTCCTCCCTTTGTTCTTCTTAAATCGTAGCAAAGGCAAGACCACTTGCTCGTCCATCTTCTACTTCTCTCGTCCCGTATTTTCCAGACGGACTTCCGTGGTTTTGCTCGGTTGAGCGATACTGCCGCAATGCGGTGCTTCCTGCTTTTCCGCAAACAAAACGAGATCGTCCTTTTATTTGCCACGATCTGGACAGTCTTGTCCTCTCGTGGCACAGCCGTGATTTCTTGAACCCAGCCTGGATCGTGACTCGCAAATTCTAGAATCGATTTCAACGGGGTTCAAGTGTTTTCTGCAGAATCATCGTTTCATTTCTCTGAATAATGGCAATAATTACTTAGATATCATAATTCTTGAAAATCGTTCAAGAGAATTCAATTTTTAATTAAACCTGACTGAGAGAATAAATACGTTTATCAGAGACGTTCATTTTTCAGTCGTTAAACAAGCATTTCAGAATCTCGCCTGTTTCTCGGTGTAATTTGTACTGCTGCCATTCTAACAGGATATGCTTTATCTTTCCATGTTTCTCATTTACTTTGCCGTTCCATACTTTGGAGCATTACCGCGTTACGCGACGTAAATGATAAATTACAGGTAGACGTTGCGCCTGTCTCGTTAAAACGTAGGGATCTACGGTTAAATTTCTAGTCGACTACAGTGATCGATCGACGGTAAGGCAGACGTTTCATTCTTGTTAGTGTGGTATCGATTGTTGGTTCAATGATATCGATTCATCGATAAATGTAATAATATCGATGTATGGTAGAATCGAATTAACTAATGATTTAAGAAATTCCCGTTTAGGGTCCCTCTTCATTGAGGATCGACGATTCAAATTTTATTTGGATAATCAAATAATTAACAAAAGAAATAGGAAAACAAACGTTGAACAGTATTATTATGTTAATAATATAAGATAAACAATTGAAAGCTTGCATTTGAAAATTATGTATTTGTATTCTTAGTAATTAGAGTTTTGATGTCTGACTATTTATATCCACTTCTACTGTGGCAATGAATGCATTAGCACATCGAATGCTATGGGGGTAGAAAAATATTTTAAATGCTATTATACAAATAATGTAAAATTCCTATTCTAAATAATTAGAGCTTCAATATGTCATTTTCACCGCTTTCAAAGTGTTAGCTAATTTAAATTCATTAGCATAATATTAATGCCACTCAAAATAATACTGAATATATTAAAATTGTGGTCCCCCCTGCAGTCAACGCGTTAATCAACATAATTTCAATAGCAAGAGGGAGAAAAATCTCCATTCGTTTCGTTTTTCCTGGCAAGTGTTTCAACAAGGAAAGCGATGAAAATTCGCTGTCGCCAGGTGGATCGTACATAATTTTATATAATATGGCACACATTAGGCGTGAAGTGTCTCTCGTGGGGATGGGACGCGAGTATCCAGCCTCGGTAATATCCGAGGCAGTTTTTTTCTCCGTGCTGAAATGGAATCCCGGGCAGTAATAATCGGGGAAAGATCACTTAACGGGCCCTTCAGTGTAAGAGCTCAACCACCGTTATTCGCACCTCCGCGAATTTGCTGGTAGCGCCTAACGAAATTGCCGCATTATGTCGTTTAACGGCCTCGGAAATACCACGGATCGGGAAGCGAGAAGAGAGAGTGTAATAAAACTCGGAAGAGAGGGAAAGATGGAGTCGCAAAGCTGCCACCGGACGATAGTGAACGAGGCGAAAAAGAGACGGAAGAACCGGGGACGAGAAAATTACACGGGATGTCCGCGTGATAGAACGATGCGACGCGACGCCATAATACAGTAGGTTTCAGAAGCATACCAACCCCCAAATATTTCAATGTTTCGCCCTTTCAGGAAAAAATTTATTACACCTCATATTTTTGTATTAATGTACATAATACCACGAAAGCAAGTAAGAGAAAAGAAATTATAATAAATTTCCAAGTACATATAACAATTTCGGCTGCAAAATAATAATTTTCAATTGTTTCATAAATGTAGAAACTTCAGTTATTTTTGTTAGATTTCTATCACTGAAATAATCAATTTTCAGAGGGTTGGTATATTTTTGGAAGGTAGTGTACGGGAAAAGGTGTCAGGGAGTGCGAACAAGCGGATTCGAGGTTCGCGCTGCATAATAGATGCGTCGGCTGCGCTTTAGCGCAAACAGGAACAAATTCCTCGGTGCACTCGTTGCAACAATTGAATCGGTAATCAAGCCGGTCCCGATAATCGAATCAGAGCCGGCTACACGCGTAATTGAAATTTCGCAGCCGACCACTGCAAATATCGCGCCGCCTACATCCCTTTTCATTCGTTGCGCAGCCCGAAATTGCCCTGCACCAGTTTTCCCGAATCGACGTCCGAATCGAAAATGTTGTCCGTCGGTTGTGCGGCAATCTTACAAATTGTCGCATCGCCGCGAACAGGGGTGTGGGGGGAACGAAATTGATCGTCGACGAGGGGATGATCGATAGAGACGCTGATGTCACGAACCGTTCAACGTTTCACGATATAATTCGAGCCGATGCGATTCCGCCGCGTGAAATGGTATTTCCGACATCGAAAAGTTCACGCGACGGGACGACGTCAAATACAGACGACTCCCGCCATCCTGGGCAGGGGTGTCGCGTAATATCGGTCTGTTTCGAACGTCACTCGAGGGATTTCTGAGAACCCGCCAAGGAACAGACAGCTGGGGACGTTTTTCGTTTCCATTCATGAAGGAATATCGAAATTCGGCCCGCTCGTTGGCGTTATTGCGGTTGACAGGAAGATGAATTATTATCTTTCGCGTTGATGCTCTACCATGGAAATTAAGTCAAAGTCCCAAAGTCCACAGCCTAAGTACCGTGCGTCGCTGACTTTCCGGACGGATCCTTAGTATCTGTAGGAAACCATAATACCAGGTTCAAGTTGACAGAGGGAAAAATTTAAAAGTTCCCATTTCACTAACAAAGGGAACTACCCAAGTGTTACACTCATTTATTAATGAAACTTTGCCAGCTTGTAGAGCTCGTCGAGCTGAACACGTCTATACCCCCTTCTGGGGGCAAACGGCTAATTGTTTAAAAGATATTAACAATTACAGTTAGTTACTCCTTACATTCTGAAGTATGACAAACTCACACATACAACTCGCAATCTAGAGATCCACGGTTCAAATCCTTGGTTCCCAACATTTTTTTTTTTTTTAATGATAATTTGTCTCTTTTTGAATAACTATTACATAAAAATTATCATAAAAAAAAAAAATTGTTGGGAACCAAGGATTTGAACCGATGACGTTCAGATTGCGAGTCATGGATCCGTTCCGTGGTTAAACACATGACTCGCAATCTAAAGGTCCTCGGTTCAAATCCTTAGTTCCCATTTTTTTTTTTAATGATAATTTGTCTATTTTTGAATAACTAAAATTCTATATTCTATTTTGAATAACTTAAATTCTATAAAACTTGCAGTGTATGTAATTAATTATTAATAAATGCAATGGTTATAGCACATGCAATGAGTACCGTGTGTTGCCGACTTTCCGGAGGGATCTTTAATATTTGTAGGAAACATAGTGCGAACAGCACAATGTGTATATAGTTAAACCGGACATGCTGAATAGAATTGAGTGTATAAAAGAATTCACTTTCAATGTTTAAATATAAAAGCCTATCTTCTAACGCATTTTACCGAGAGAAAATGAGAATTAATTATGGCAGGATTTAAAAATAAGCACTTGATTAACGCGGCTGACCGGATCAGATGTTCTTGCTCGTGAGAACGGGATGCTTTCTTCGAGCGAACTTCATTTCGCAAACCGAGAATAAAAGAAAGCCTGGAAAAGGAGATGCAACCTCACCCTTCGCAGGTTTTTTCGCGTAAATTGACCCTGACGAAGGAAGCATTTCTGTAAACTACTTTCATTCCCTCCCTTTTGTGCCATTCCGTGGTGGCTTTGGCTGAAAAGCTCGTGGAAAATGCACGGTCGGCGACTCAGTATCAATTGTAAACAGTAATTATTAACAACGCCATTGTCGTTGACTAGAGACCGCCTTAATAATCGGCCCAACGAATCCCAGATCGTTTTATACGGCTGCAGAAGATCACTCTTCTCGCCCGACCGTGGCGCCAGCTCACAATGTAGGATTATTAACAGAGATTCTTAGAATGTGGAAATCGTCTTTAATTAGGAGCAGCTGAAAGCGCGACAAGATGAGAATGACGTCCAGGAAGCGGTCGAAGGATGCGCGAGTAACCTTAAAGAAATAAGAACCCGAATATTAATGAAAATATCCATTTTTGTTTTGTAATAATTATTAATTATATCGTGGTTATCTATAAAAACTCATAGCCTAATTATTCTTATGAGCATGAAGTTGAAATCACTTGAATCGTATGCTCAAACAAACAACTAAAAACGGAGGCAAGGGTAACAGTGTTCCTGTCAGTTAAAATTCGCTCTTTCAAAGGGCAAGATAGCTACTAATGCTCTCTCAAAATTCTCTTTCTAGCCACTCGCTCTAAACACTTTTTCACAACTGTTCGCCCTTAAGGAGACTCACCCCTTTGCGTACAAATAACACCATACATTCATAATCCCCTCTTGTTAGCCGCGCTGACGTATGCGCGCGCTTTCAGATTTACGCTCGACAATCGTACACGCTTCATTCTAAATTAATTTCAACAAAATATCCCGAGAAATTAGAATAAAAAACGGTAGCAGTCTCCTCGCCGTTCTTCTCGCCATTCATACCCGGGGGTGGAATTACAAGCACATGTTCTGCCTTTGCGTTGAAAACAGATTGTACTAGCAATTCAAAGAATCTCAACGGACGTGGCAGAGCTTGCAACGGGATCGACGTGAAAGAAAGTCGTTCCTTCTGAAAAGGGAAGCACTTTCGCGTCGATGTCTAATTCATTTACCTCAAAGCACGAGTTGCGGTATCGGTTTCGCGATAAACGCGCCGGTGCCGGAGAATCGTAGTCAGCCTCTATTTCAACGGGATTGAATCGAGTCCGGAAGGCTGCTCGAGGTTATTCTTTTATTTTTTATTTTTCAAGCGGTTGCGCGCCAGTCGAAGCGGGGGAACTGGCGCATCCTATTCACCTGCTTGTGCCGCGTCGCGGCGAAAAAGCATCATCCCCCTGGCAGTTTTCGCGTGGTGTAAACACAAAACTCGCGTGACGGAAGGGAAACAGGGAAAAAGCGTATCGCGGAAGCCTCTTGCCATGCTCGCGTGTGTACGTATGTAAGTACACATCTCTCTGTACGCCTTGCGAGCGGTGCCGAAGGGTTTTTCTAAAGACGCGACACACAGGGAATGCGTAATACGGGGAACAATGCCCGACACGCTTTCCTGCGAGTCCGCTCGCATTCACGTATCCGTCCGCTCCATTATCTTTTCAGGAACGTCCACTTTGTGCCGTTTTCACGGGCCGCCCCGTGATACGTTCGCCCGGCTTAATTCAACCCTCTGAAAATGTACAAATGATCGCGTTACATCGCGAGCATCCGCGTTCGGCCCAGTTGAATTCATCGCGACCGCTCGTACGATTTATCGACGATGTAAATCAACGAACGATACGCGAACGTTTAACGCGGGCAACGGAATATTTATGCACGACCGTCCAGAGTGCGGACGATTTATATCGACGCCCGCATCCAACGGAATAAACCGATCACGCGGAAATTCGTTATGAACCGACCGGTTATGAATTCGCTTGTATCTGGCAGTTCGAACGGTTACGGGAAAAAATGGAATTAATTTCACGGGGCCATAACGTTTCGATGCTAGACGAAGCGAGAGTTACGACTGCGAATCTGAGGGAAGTTGAACAAGTTAGAATTGATGGGAAATTGATGGAAATGAATATTTATAATGTTAAAATAACATCGTGGGATTTTTGCCAGATTTGTTGCGAACATAAATCATTGAATAACAGCCAACTCTATTAGGGATACAATCGCGACGACTGTTTTCCAGCATTCGAGCCTGTGCAATTGATAAAGGATTTAACAGAGACGTAAGCGGGAAATTCAACGGAGGGAATTCGAGCGTGTGTCAACGCAGGTTTCCGTTTTTGCGCGAACATAGCCGTCAGTATCTACGGGCTCGTCTGTGGGACCTATCCCATGGTGTGATCGTGCTAAAGCCTGCTGCGCCATCCAGCATCGCGTGTAGTACGGTGCGAGAGGACAGCGTGTGCGTGGTCCCTCCATTCTCCGTCGTAGCCCATTATGTTCCCGTGAATGGAGTCCGCGTTCGAGTAGGAGATTCGAATCGGCACCCCGACCATCGTCGACACTTCGCCTCTGTTCGAACTGTCAATGGAGAAGCGAGCGAGACACGGGAACGAACGTTTCATGACAATGGAAACTCGCGCCGCGCTAGACGAGCCACTGGCTCCGTGTTTTTTTTTTTCTCCTCATCGACGCCCGGTTTGTCGATCACCCGGCTGACACGTACTCGAGGAAAACGGGATATCGATGAAATAACCGCCTAACACGGACAATTTCAACGTTTTCGTTAGGAAACATCGATGTAATGGCGAATCTATCGCGAAAATTTCCGAATCGCTTTCAATTTTAGGGGAATTCGAAGACTATTAGGTTGTTCCATGTTAGGAGGTCTAACAGAATTCGATGCTTCGTCTACGTACACCTTGTCTAATAGAATTGATCAGCAAAGGGAGCATTACAGCGCCGAGACAAATCGAGTGACAAATGAGTCATTTGCCGGTCGGAGCGGCAGCAATTGGATTTTTGTCAAGCTGTCTCTTCTCCCTTGCTCGTCTATGAACTCGTACGCTGCCGAATCGTAGACTCGATCGCGCCCTGTCTCTAACTAAAGTGACTCTTATTGCTTTCTTTTAATTTGTGACTGCTCACACGTGCGGCCGAGTTCCCCTCATCGTCGTTGACGATTCCAACTCGCAAGCGACTCGGCTTCGATTCGATTGCCGGCTAACGTCATAAGGGCAGAGGGAAAATCGGTCCGTTGACGATCGGCGAACGGCCGTCCCTGTCGAATCGCTCCTCGAATCGTCGAAACGAGTAACGACCATTCGACGAACGGTAACGAAGAGCAAGTTCACCACCACCCGCGGCGACCAATTACTCGAGGGGAGGGCGAAGAATTTTTCAGGGGTTCTCGCGGACGCATTGTGTCTACAAGATCGTTATTTCTTGTCGATTTCGAGCATGCTGCCTCTCACGACGATTCCGTTGAATACCGGCACAATTAAGATCCCCGACGGGGGTAATGGGAACGTTTATTCTCTTCTTAATACTTCGATATCCCGTACCGGGGCTTTCGTATTTTTCTCATGATCGTCCCTCATTGAGAGCAACCTCATCGTTCGTTATCGATTTTATCCATCCGCAACGCGTGACTCGTTTTCTCCGTCCGTTTTGTCGTCCGTCGAGTTTCGTTCGTTTAAAGAAATCGATTATCGTTTCGCGTGGTCACTTTGGTTTTTAACTCGTTAACTGGACGAGACGAGTTAACTCGTCGTTTAGTCGTTTAGGGAATCCACGTTTTCTTGTCCTCTTTGTTTTTCGGTACAAGCGCTTTATTGATCGGACAGTTATCCATTTAACCGGTTAAATAAAATTATTCCTTCCTGAAGATTATTTTGACGATTAAATAAAAACAGCCTTTGAGTATTTTTGCTATTTAGAATCACTAATTTGAATTTTTCAGAGCATAATTTAAAAATATTTGAACTTTCGCTTGATTTAAAAAGCATTTTTCAACTTTCGGTCAACTGTTAAATTACGCTCACTTATCCTAAAAAATTCGAAAACTCGAGGGAATCGTTGGTACAAACGACGATAAAGCACTCGTCTCTCCGCAAGCTGAAACTCTCTCGTTCCATTTTCGAGCGCGCAAAGGTTGCCCAGGGCGATTTCCGAGCACAATTTTCCCCGGCAATTCTGATCTCGGTGGAAGCGGTAAAACCACTAATGCCGCATCCATTATAACGTCACATTCGATTTGGCATATCCGCAGAGGTACTCGGTGTTCGACAGCAAGCACCCTATCCAGCTCGCTAGGGGTGCGTAGACGCGGTGCAAGCCGCTCGAATTTCACCGGTGCAATTTCAAGACCACCTAGGCAACGCGTCGCTATTCTCATTCATATTCATTGCGTCAAAGTTGGCCGCGTGAATTTACGCTCCGTTGGCCGAACGGAATGAGCTGGCGAGCTTTCTCGATCGTCTTTGCGATCGATGGGGTTCGTTACGCTCGGACACCCTTGAAAATAAGTTCGGGCTGTAGTTACAGACACGCGTTTCAACGAGAAATATAATAGATCTATTTGAACACTTTTATAAACTAAATTTCATATGTTTTGCATTTTAACCCTTTGATTGCTGACCACTCCAGGCTTAAACATTCTGTGTGTACGAAATAAAAATTAAGTCAATAACACTTTTTATTTCATTTCATTTCAATTTCTTTTGAATAATCTGATAACATATGGTGTGTAATTAGTAATATGCATCGATGATATTTATTTGATTATGATTAAGATACATAAGAAACAAACTATGGACGCATATGTGTGTCAAAGGGTTAATAAGTTTTACATCTTCAGAATACCATATAGCACTGTAAATGATTTAACGTAGAGGGTGGCACTTCTCGGGATTACAAAACACAATTAACTATTTCTGATATATTTACTCTGCATTACACCATAGTTACACAAGAATAAGCCTATAATTCTACTTCAAACATCCCGAAGCCCCCAGCTTTGCTTCTTCAACAAAAGATTAATAACTGATCGCTATACACCCTCTGATGCTACTTCCAGCAACGGAGGATCATTGTTGCTATCGAACAAATGCACAAATGAATATAAATGAGCCGAATAACAGTTGTCAGCTACTGTCTTATTCAAAAGAGCCGTAAAACGAGCTCGGTTCACCTTCGTAGATGGGTTCTGGGTGCGAAAGTTGGTATCGAAGCATGTATATTGTAGATGCACGTGCGACGAGAACCAATGGAACGGTTCAGGACTGACGCCTCCTCGATCGAGGGGGATCCGAAACTGCCCCAAGGCAATGTCCCGATTGGATCCCACATTTCCACCATTCCCAACCGCAGATAGTAATACGGGCTGTGTACGTGCAGACACACAGATCTCTGAACACGCTCGGCAATGCCAGGTATTTAGTCGATCGACCGTTAATACGAATTCGCGTGGCTGACTGGCTGGCCGAATCGGTACGCTAATTATCCCTTGGTTAACTTTCTCGTGTTCGCCTGTGGCCGTCGATGCAGCGACTTTGCACGAACCCGATCAGTCGATGGATAAAATAACCAAAGCTTTGCTCTACGTCGCTTCTACTTTAATTGAAAACACGTTTTCGGAAAATTAACATCTACCGTGCACAGCATACGTTAGCGGTTTCTATTTTAATAAATTTAAAGGGTTTAAATTAACGACACTGAAAATTATTGTAGGAATTTTTCCGCTTAATCTAGTTTACTAATCTAGTAGGCGTATAATTAAACGTTTAATTGCGCGATCGTTTGCATCCGGTTCACCGTTTGATCTCGCTGCGTTTCTTTGATTAAAAGACACGAATCTCCGCGCGACAGCGATCGTATTCATAAAGCAGTTTCCATATTTTCCCCGTTGCAACATCTCGGTGAACGAGAGTCGCGCTGATTGGATCGTTCAGCGCCGGCTGTAATTAACAGGGGGGTAATTATCGGGAAATAAAGAGTGGGGAGAAGAAAGGTAGAGAGGAAGGATCGATTGTTAACTGAAGGATTTTGCGTAAGAATCGTCACAGAGAAGACACTTCGATATCGAGGAACTTGCAAATCGGAGCCCACTCGAATTGATTAATCTTATTGGAAAGGTTCGATCCGTTCTCAACGAGTGACGCCTAGCACAATGACGGACTTTATTGGCCCCGAGTCGCCGGTACAAACGTTCGAACGAGAGAAAAGGGAAGGTCGCGTGTTTGTGAATTTGCAATTCCTTTTTCGCGTTTATCGGCGCGATTGACAAACGCATTGCCGAGGCGGAAAACCGCGTTGCTGAGTTTTTCCTCGATCTCGAACAGCGTTCAAAGCGATCTTTCTCTGTCCTCTCGGATCGATCGTCCGTCTCTCATCGATCGGTTAAAAGCACGCGGAGCGGGCCTAAAAATCGAGATTCAACACGGCGCGCTCTCGGATCTCGTTTCGTTGGAACATTAACGCGAAACGAGCAAAGGCGATTCGAGGAAGAGCGGGGTCAAAGGGTGGCAAAGGTACGGGAAAAGCACGGAGAGAAACGGACAAGGGAAAAGCCGTTGGAGAGGCGAAGAGGAAGAGATTGGGCAAAGGAGGAACGAACGAACGAACGGACGGGCGTGTTTGGAAAGCGATGCTCCTGTCGCGAAAACCCCACACCGCGCTAGTAGAAGCGAGAAACGAGGAAACGTCAAAGCCCAGCACGCATCCTTTAATCCCTTAATCCACCGTTGCCTTGCGAGAACTCTCTCTTCGACACCGGAACCTGTGAATTTTCAAGATCTGCCGCTGCCACCGCGTCGAGTCGGTAAAAAGAGCGCGGAAGAGGATCGAAAGGAGAGGAAACGCGTCGAAAAAGAAAGAGAGAGAGCCACGTTAGGGGCGGGGGTCGAAAAGGAAGGAGACGTTTCACGGTTCAGACTTTTTTTCAGGGCTGCGATGCGGGAATTACCGACACGCTGTTTGAAATTAAAGCAAGAGCACCGGGGCAAAGGGTTGTGCACGTCGAACCGCCAACGTGTGTACACCTTCAAACCTTCTGGCGACACAGAAAACGAAAGAAGGAAACTCCTTGCTATAGGTTAACGTAAAGGTTCTTCAAGATATTCCATGACGATGCAAATTTTCCCTCGTTTCTCCTTTCACTCGACGTTTCTCGCTCGTATCCAAGAATGAAACGAAATTTAACGTTATACTTTCCTCTTATTTGTTCGTAACCTCCCTTCGCTTTGAGTCTCGCCTCCTTTCTCCCTGTGAACGTTCTTTCTTCTTTTAACCCCTTACCCCTCTTCCCACGCTTTTCCTCCACTATATTGCGTTTCCGTACGCGCGCCTCCAGCCGATATGAAAGACGAAATCTCCGAGGGCTTTTCCGACACGCTCTGCAAATAAAGCTGCGCAGTATTATGTTACTTGGAACATATGAATAGGTCTATCGGGGGATCGGGCAATATAGGTGAATCTTGCTTTCCCTATACTTTCCGATTTTTCCTTCCATTTTGCACCCCTACCCCGTGAAAAACTAATTTTCTTCAGCTACAGTTTCACGATCGTTAAGAAATTCTTCAAATTTATTACTGAAAAAGGCTCGATGTGTTTCTTTTGTTAAATCAATATTTTCATCCCTAAAGTGTAACATTTACTTGATCCTTTGACGGACAAGACAATGGTGACCCAGCTACGATCTCAAAGTTTCGATAATAGAAAGGAAGAACATTTCGTTGTCCAGCGGCGAAAAAGAAACAGGCAAGTTGAAAGAAAACATCCCCGGGATCTGGAAAGCGTCGAAGAAGAACAAGGTAGTCGCTTCTGGCTCGCTGCACGACACGCTAACTTTTTCCTCTCTGTCCCTGCTAGCTTCCCTGTATTTTCATAATTGATTTCGCGTCGAGGGTTGTACACGAAAAAAGAAGGGCGAAAGAGGGGACAATCGTAGCTGAGAGACGCGCAACGGATCGATGTGACGGCTTTTATGTCCGGTTTCAAGACACGGCGGGCACAAGTTTCCGCGACGATCGTCGCGATACCGCCGGAGAAACTCTTCCTTTTCCTACTCGGCTGAGATAGCCGGCCGATAATAGGGGTCGAGTTGAATCAAATCGAACAAGCGAACCTGCCGTTCGTATTTCGACGAGCTTTCTTCGAACCGAGTATCCCCGATTTACGAGGACTCGAGTATAATTCAAAATCTATTTCTAAATGTCTATCATCGGTATAAAAGCCCTTTAGAATCAATTTCCCGCGCCATTTCTTCTCCCCGAGCTTCCCGAAGCGCATAAAACAACCCTTCGAGATGATTACCCTCGTTCGAGGTGCGAATTTCACGAGCTGAACGCCGTAAAAAGAGAGAGAGAAAGAAAAAACAATACTCGTGAACAGGATTATTTGCACGGTTCGAAATTCAACCGTCGATGATCGTCGGCGTGACAAATTAGCTGCATCAATTATCGTCTAGCGGGGTTGCATTCAGCTTGGTTTTGGTTATCGCTCGCTCAGACAGCCAGAAGCGAACGTGTACACGGCTGTATGTTCGACAGCAGATCGCGGAAAAAGGTCGAGCTGCATATTCGCTTTGCATCGTATCTATACATATATATATATATATATTTAAAGGCGAGACCACGCAGGACGCGATAAATACGAGGGCACAGCCAGTCGCACAGGTATCCGTGAATGGGAACCGAGGAAGAAGACCGTTGAGCAGAGGCATGGTTCTTTTTAGTAATTAAAAATTACGCGCCGCGCGGCCCGTGTGCGTCAAAGCGAGCTGCTTCGTTAATATATATTCAGCGAGTACCTTTGGCCTTGCAAAAAGACGCGACAAAGTTAGTGACTATTTCCCTGGTTCTCCACCTCCTGGCCCCTTCATTCATGTCGCACCTCTTTCTTCTTTTCTTTCTTCTTTCCTTTCTACGTCACAGAAACAGCCACCATTCGACGATAATCTTTCCTGATTTTTCGACAGGAATTAGCGGCGCAACCATAATTGCCCGATTCAAAGGTCGCACAATTTTCTTTCATTCCTTATTAGCTTTAGGATATTTTCTTCATTTTTGTTAATCTTCAGAAATATTATCCAAAATTTTCGAAAATAGTTTAGTATTTATTGAAAGAAAAAAAGATTTTAATTTCTTAATAAGGGACCGACTAATCCTTCTAACCCCTCACCCTCGCGTCTACAATTTAAATATAATATGCCATTTTTTTAAATATTGTGTTTGATATAGCATGTTCAAACTTTAGTCAGGTCTGAATTGTGCTTTTAAGGCAAATTGACAATAAGTAAATATTGCACAGTTTTCTGGCGTAGTATATTTACACACCCGTATTGAAATTAATACCACACAATATTGCTCGGAATACAGATTCTGTTTGTAAATGAACAGTCGAAACCATCATACACTTCAACCAGACGGTGGTATCAAGCTCGAAAAAATGGAGCGGTGAGAATCGGACACATGTTTCACGGTTTTCGGTTACGACCCTTTGGATAAGGTTTCTTGTTAATCGTTGTCCCTTTTTTTCTGTCAAAAACACTGTCTACACAATTCTAACATATGCAACTGTTTCACTTATAATATTACAAATGATTGTATTTCTTACGATAAATTTTCAAAGATCATCTTTGTATTTTGGAAATAATTATTTGAATATTTTTAAACCTGTGAAGCAAAGTCTTCTTGAAATGAAACACCCTGTATTTATATCGAGGAAATTGCGTACCGTTTAGTAGATTTCTTCGATTTATCCCTCCTACCTTATCATAAACATTTTAATTAAGCCCACGAAGAATCGGCAACAGATTGAATGGTAATTTAATTTCCAGGAAGTCTCCGACGTTGCAGTTCGCTTTCAGTTCAATTCGCAGTCTAAAAACGTATTCACGGGATCACCTTTATTCACAAGTCTGTCAGCGATGCTCGGCTGGAATAATAAACGGTAGCCGAAGAGGTCGACGCTGCAACGCGGATTATTTTTCTGGCCAGGACATAAAGCTGTCAGATACATCGTCCAGCAATCGTCACCTGCAACCGTAAATACGTGAGTTTGATACATCGTACTTTATTCCACTCGCATGAACTTTACGGAAACGAGCTGTAAACAAGACACGTGACGCAGGAGTCCTCTTACAAAAGTAGAAACAGAAGGGGTGAGGAACATTTTACGGTGGTAATCAGCCTCTCTATTGGCTGATTCTTACTGCGAAGAAATATCGACTGTCAGTTTTTAACCCCTTTTATAAACCCTGTTTTAAAATTAACCCTTTGCAGTTGTTTATCTAGTTTTTAACCAATTATTGATTTTTGTTTCAATTGTCCAATATTATATTAAATACAGAGATTCGTTATACGTTATTGCAAAGACAACGGTACCATGTTCGATACTGCACATCTATATTTGGTACAATTATAAATGCGAGTACACGTTGAAAATAGCTGGAGACTACATAGGGTTGAAACTGTAATAGTAACGATCAATATATAAAGGTATGTGAAGATATAGCAAGGGTTTAAAATATTCTTCTTTTACACTATTGAAGCGAAAACAAATTAGCAGCAGCAAAAGTTAATTCTTTGCACTAGAAATTATCGATAAACACGAAGTGTTATAAATAACAGGAAACATTGGAATTTATATTTTTAGCAATTCATAAAATATTGATTTTTGCATAGCTTGAAAAAGTTATTAATAATTCAGTATACTTTCTAAGAGGTTTTACTGCACAGATCATTGAAAATTCTTTTTTTACATTTTTGTAATACAACATTAAAGTAATAGCGTACTCTATACCTTCTAAGAACTTTTAAGTCACGAAATGAAAGTATGAAGAAAAGTTATCGACGAAAACCAATCTCCTGAAAATTCTTCAAAACTACAGTCGATATTTCCTCATTCCTTCTGAGAATAAAGGGAAGATATTTTTCCTGGTATAGAACTGTCAACAAACAGAAAACAGCATTCACTTGGTGGATATATTTTATGCACATCCATAAACAAATTCATGAAAATATTTATATTGTTATTGAATTTTCAATTGTGCTGGACCACCAGTTTTTCATTCTTTCTTGTTTTATATTGGTTTCTATTTTTTTGTTTGAAAAACGTTCAAACGAAGAACTGTAAAAACTAAATTGTAGGACTGTCTGTATTAAGGCTCCATTTATCACCTCGCAAAAAAAAAGGAATGGCTTGTCAAAAAACTACAGGTAGAAATGCATTGAAAAGCGTCCAATGAATCGAGTCGCTGTGAAAAACGCAGTCCTTTTTTTCCCTGCATTTAATTTAATTTGCAAGCCAAGGGGGTTGAACGATTCACCGGAAACTTTAGTAATTGATTGTGACTTTATTCGTGCGTTTCGTTTTTGTTTCCGATGGACAAAGAGAGAAGAATTTATCCACCGTTCACGATTCACCTCTCTCTCTCTCTTTTTTGCTCTTTTTTTTTAGTTTTTGTTTCTCATCCCCCGATCGTTTAAAAACTCGCGCGACGATAAATCGCAATTGATAAAATTCATTGCGCATTCTTCTGGCGGATTCGATTGGTGGCACAATTTTATTCGAAATTTACGCGTCGTTGAAAAACTGGCTGCCCGAATATACGAACCGCGATGTTTCGGCCCGCTCTTTCACCAACCATGCACATTCGATGCTGCTCGCTATATATGAAGCGATGGCCTGAAAAGGGCACGCATTTTTCCCATCGCAATGATTTCCTCTCGTCAAACTGTTCATCTCTCTTCATCTCGTCATGCTGCACATACATTTTGGAAATCATCCGCGATACAGCTATGCGCCGACTGCAAGGGAGAGCATCGACTGCTATCGGCTAGCTGTCTCGTGGTTGGGGGGCAAAAATATGATAATTATCAACTTTTGAACCATAATCAGAAGAAAAATATTTTTCAATAATTTCAACGCATTATTTTCGACATTTAATATTTGAAATACGATTTATGAAATACGATTCCAAATATCTGATGAAATGGTTGGTAATGGGAGCAAATGGAGCCATCACCTATGACTGAGTGATGGAACGTGGGAACATTTAATGGAACATCCGGAATCGTGGAAATAGAACTTAGGATTTTTGTAATAATTTCAAAGCATTATTTTAGTCGTATTCGATATTTAATCCTTGAATAATTAAGGTGATAATTAAAGTTACTGAACCACTCTATAGAGGTTTTAACGATTCTACCGACGTCAATAACAAATGAACCTAGCAACACCCAGCTCAAATAGACACTGTAGAACGTTGAATAAAGGATTCGACGAACGAAAGTTCAATTAAGAGAGAAGCGAATGAAATTCTCTAGATATGGATTAGGCTAACAAGGCTCGCCGATCGAATTGTAGTCGATGTTACCGGTGAAAGGTTCCATTACGCGTACGCGAATCGAATTTTACCTCGACTATTCGTCGCTCGCATTCAATAAATTCAGACTCGCGATCGATTTCAATTCGGCTGTCTGTCGTGAATTCAGAGATAATCGGGGTCGAATCGAGATGACACGAATGGTTCCTCGGTTGCAAAATTTCCTCGTTTCCCCGGGGATTAATCGAGCGTGAAGCGTTTTGCATTCCGCATTATCGATCCGTGTCGCCCTAAAGTGTAGCCGATTAAAAGTTGAGCGACGCGTAACCTAGATCAACGTTGGCTTACCGAAAATTTTCCGGACTAATGAAATTCGTCGCTTGGTTAAGTCACATCATAAGCTTCATATTTATAGTAACCTAAATCTCCTCTGGGACAGACTGCGTTCAGTTTGCACACTATTGAACGATCCACAACTAAAGTTAGCATGGTAAAGTTGCAAGTATAAAGTTAGAGTCTTTGAGCTGGCCTATTGGATGCGTCGCTAAAGTAACTTTGTGCCTTTTATTTAGTAACATCGTTTGATAGAATCTCTTATATTAATAGAATTTATATAAACATTAATTTAATAGAAAGTTTAGTTAAATTTTTTAAATTACCCTTAATTATTTATCTACTTTATATTTTATACTTCACTATGACACCTCTATCTAAATGACACATGAATTTTAATATTACTAATAATAATTAGATTTTCAGAAATATAATATTGTTTCAACCGATCAAGCTGACGTAACCCTTTATCGTACACCACTGACGTGAGAACTGTTTTTGCATGTATCTAGCCAACGAATAATTGGCTGTGTCGCGATTTTTAATCGGCCGCTAATTTTCGCGGACAAGAGTTGCCATAGCCAGTACCGAGCCTCGACCCCTCGGTTGCGATCGTTATATAATGTTTCGCCTTAATTGCGGATTCGACCCCTGACGGTCCGTACACCGGCTGGCTTGGCTAGCCTGCAACTCCCGGGCGATACACTTTTAATTGCGTCCAGATTTGCAATTTAGATTCCCCAGGCGCAGCCCGACGCCTGGCTCTTGCATATATCCGAAATTCGAAATTCGCTCGAGTGCGGACGGAAGACAAAATACCCTGTACGCATCCTGTCGAAGGGGAAGCCTTCGATCACCTCGGCTCTCGCCACGGAAAAACGCGATGTCGGCGTCGAAGTGTGCGGTCATAGAAATAACAGGAAGGTCGAATCGATATAGTAACGTTAGGGACGACGTTAGACGGTAGGAAGATTAATTGCCGTTAGAAAAAAAAATTTTTTGCTAAAGGGGTGTCATTCAATTTTAATACAACATAGAACTTAGAAAAATATTTTTTCTTCATTTCAGTTAATTAGTAAAGTATATTATCTATTGAAAAGAGGATTCCATCGAATATGAATCAACACGTGGTGCACCTTTGATTTCTTCGTACACGATCATCCTGAAGGGTAGCTTTCAGAAGCAAATCGTGCGTTTTACAACTGGCATAATTTCTTTCTATACACCTTATCTCTTTTCCAATATATGCCAGGCAGATGCTACCGTTCTTTCGATAAGATGACCGAGTATACTTGGTAGCGTATACCGCAGGGATGGAGAGATCGATCGGAACGGACGATTCTCCTTTTGAAGGAGCCGCCGTTAACCTCGTACAAGATCCTCGAACACCAACGATACGTTCTCATTCTCCGTATTGGCGGTGCAAAAGGGGGCCAAAGGCGTTCTCTATCGCGGCGGGTGTTGCCATGACACCATGAAACCTCCAAACCCCCCCCAAGTCTAAATCTTTCCCTCCCGCCTGCCCTTTCTTCCTCGTGTACATACAGCCCTACGGCAACTACGATTCCTTGCTTCAAATTTGCTGGAATCACTCGTAAAACACGAGCTTCCACGTACACCTAGCCATTCGTCCATGCTATTTATTGCCAGCAGTCGCGTTACTCGTTTCATTCGATTTGTCACCGTTCGATCGTTCGACTGCGATCTTTCTGATCGAGTAAATTGACTTTTTTATCGGCTTGAAGAATCGCGAGGATTTTTATTGTGCGGATAATTGATGAATCGCTTAGGAATCCTTCTATTCCGTTGCTTGTTTTAAAGTGGAAACGATTTCTGATTCCATTGGGGTGTATTTGTAAAGGGTTGAAGAAGAATGGTTACGAGTGCTGTTATTTTGTTGCGGATCAATGAGGATTGCGATAACTAGTTAATATCGAATTACGATGGGGCTTTCAGTTTCCTTGAGAGAATTATAAATATATTAGTTATCAAGATTTCAACAATTAAAATGAGTATAATAATTAAACGATAATTAAAATTCAGTTGTGGAACATATCAGTCTATAACAATAATGTCATAATTAAAATAAATAATTAGTACAAAATTCTATAAATTTTACAATCTTTGCGACTTTTAGTGTTCCATATCTGTTCTCAAATTCTACGCTATCAAATTTTATTAAATCTTGTCTTATTAAGTAAAACGGAAATCATATACAAGTTCCGTTTATCCGCTTATCAATTTCGAGTGTACAGCAATGCAGGCAACTTGGTGTTTATTCGTAAAGGAGTTCGTCTTCGAAAGGAGCCAGGAGAAGGGTGGTTCGTGACATAACACAAGCTAGTCTCGTTCTTCACCGAAGGGGTAAAACGAGGATCGCTCATGAAACGTTATACGAGCGTTCCCGGTCGAGAATTTTACCAGCGTACCGAATTCCGCGCCATTACGCTTGCAGAGCTTAAAGCCACGATGCAAAATCTCTTTCTGGCAAGAACTCGAAACGTCCCTATCCATTCGAAAATGCAAGCCTGGCTCGGATCCAAGCACGTTGCTCTTTCTCCTTTAGTCCTTTCCTCTTTGACGCCGCGTCTTCCGCGATGTCGTACATCCTACCTTTTCTGCGCATTTCGCAGTTACTCGGCCTACCCTTGAATACTATTCCCCAGCCAGAAGGTCCGGGCACCTTTTTTTTACCTTATCGTGACGCAACCTTCGTCGAGTGACGGATGATCGTTGGAATTTAGATAGAAATATTTTACCTGGCTAAAAATTCGTTCGTTGGGAACGTGAAACTTTTGATTAAATAGAATGCACGACGTTAATTAAAATTATCTTAAAATTTTCTCTTCGTCCGTCGAAATATTACCCCTGCTCGCGAACAATGCAGGAAGGTGATTTAAATCCAATCGGCAATAAATAATCAGCGATGATCGATGTTACAGGGTGGCAGCGAGAGCTAGCTTTCCTTCGTTATGAAAATTTACCGTTGTGTACGGGCGGATTTATCGGGGGTTGAATTTACAGGCTGCAGCTCGGCCGGGCAGCTAGCCTTTCCAAACGATAAATTTCTTGGACTTTATCCAGCCACGTTTATCCGTGTTTGTCTTACGTTTAAATTCGCCCGGTTTTCTCGCTCGACAGGGAAAGGGGTGGACACCCCTTGAGATTCTTTCCGCGGCATAGCTCGTCCTCGCTTGTGCGCTTAATTAGCCGAGAACACGTTCTGAAATCGTGTGCTTGCTTTGATCGTCGCCGGGCTCGAAGGGTAAACTTACGCGAGCAAGGTGTGCAAACCACTCTCACCCCGGTTTCATCTTCTTCTCGTCGATTCGGATCTTCAACTTCTTAACGCGGCTCGACTCGAGCAATAATGAAACGAGCTCGTTAAACCTTTCGTCCCGAGTGCTGCGCGACATATAGTCATTCTAAATTCCACAAGTTATACTATTAAAACGAAATTGAATACAACATTTCAGAGGGAAGAAAAAATATTCACGCGGCAACGGAATCGTAGGTACATCGAACATTTCTGAAGGAACAGTTCTTCATTTCTCTTGGCTGATAAACGAGCGCATCGATTCGGACCACTTTGACGATTAGCTAGGCACCCGCAGCCATTTTCATCGGCAGGATAAACTCGCCTCTCCTAGACCTCCTTAGCCTTTGTTGTTAAGGCGGTTCCGCGGCCAAAGAAGAAACAAGTCGTAAGGGTGTTTCAACGACGAGCAAAGAGTCGTGGGATAGGGTTGCGCAAGGGTGGTGATGGTGGGTAAGGGTAGTTCGAGGATGAGAAACAGAGGCAGTCTTGAAAAAAAAGGAAGAAAGACAAATAAAAAAAAAAGAAAAAGAAAAAGAAGGACAGAGACGGCAAACGGGAAAAGAAATTCCCATTACTTCGGGGGAGAGACGTCTAGTACCGTTCTTCTTCATCTTCCTTGCCGATGGTGGTGCTTCTCTCCTCTGCTTCTTCTTCGTCTTTTCTGCTTCCTCCTACGGGTCCGCTACGCGGTCTCCGAACCCAAAGGGACACGAGACACGCATGTGCCGGGGTCATTCTATCGATTTCTCTGCTTCCCGCGTTAGTCACGAGGAGGCGTAACAGAAGTCGCGCTCTCGCTGCACCAGCACGCCACCCAAAACAGCCTCGCGTATCGTCGCAACCGGGTTGCCTTTTCAAGGTTAACCGACACCTATATGTATACGTATACACAAAGAAAAGAGAACACGGTTAGCACCGAAAGTGCCGGAAGTAGTATCGCCCCGTCGAGTGTTCGAAAACAACCCCCTCCGGGTTCGCTTGTTTTTCTTCGTCACGTGCGTGCCGGTGAAAACGAACCCGTTCGATTTGTGATTTCGAGCGGATTCACGGGGAAAGAAAACAGTTGTGCTCGCAGTGTTTCCAGCCTTTGATCAGTGTATTTCTTTTTCATCTACGGTGAGTAATAAAATTATATTCTCAAGCCTTGTAACGTTCGATAGAAACGAAAATTCAAACGTGGAGTTGTCATGTTTTTTTTAAAAGAACGCTGACAGTTCGGAGCGAAGTGCGCGACTTTAAATTCTCCGTTTTGCCGCTTTGTGACGGATCGTTCTAGCTGGATAAGTCTGTCAAAATTGAACGATTGGATTGTATTTTATCGGACAAATAATGGTCGCAGTTAGAATCGCAACGTTGGAAGAATAAATAGCCAGGTTCTATAGGGGTGAAATGAGCTACGACGGTGATTAACCAAAGGCTAATTAACGCGATCGCGTCTACCGAGCCAAGTTTTGTTTCTGCTTCCGTGAAATTCTAGAACAGTCGTATTGTCCGGCGTAATTTCATGTAAATGGATAATCGATCATAGCGTCGATATCACGCGAACGTGAAACCTCCCCCTGCCGCTTTCATGCTTTTGGATACCCACGAGATCGTGCGCGAGGGTAATGACCAGCGTTTCTTTTTTGTTACTCGCTATTTTTAATCGCCGTTAACGCGGTGTAGATTAATAGATAATCAGGTGCGTGCCAGAACTAATGTTGTACATTAACAGCGAGCAACGTCACTTTGAATTTCAGATTACGCTTATCTTACTGTTTCCTAAATCATCATTTAATTTAATTTAAACATTCTATGATAACTCTAAAAATAACAAAATTCAACCTGTTCAATAAGCCGTTATATTTGAAGATGATATAAATCTAATTCAAAAAGGAATTGAATTGAAAGCTAGTAAATATTTCTTTGAAGCTTTTGCCATTCGATACTATTCAATTCGACAAAGGTCGACAGTGGTATGGAACGGTGATTTAAGGGAAAAATCGTCGGATGTTATCCTGAATGGTAGAATACAATTTATCGTTTTGACAGAGTGAATCGTTTGCCTGTAGAAACGCGATTGCTCGCGGTGAACCGGTCGGAAGAGAAGCGCGAGCGTACGCGCGGTACGACAATGCGGCTGTAGCGAGTTTTCAGAGAATTTTTCTCCCTGTTTCCGGCGCGCGATAAGCGCCCGTTATCTTTTGTCGCGCTACGATAATCCAAAGAACCGTCGTTTCAGTTCTTTAGGCAGGTCGGACTGGCAGGCACCATCGGCGATGAACTAAACGCCTGTGGCTATGTAACCAGGCAGCGTAACGTCGGCCGAGTAATTCTCGAGCTTGTTACGAGGAGCACGTCGTGGATACACAGAAGAGTATCTTCCTCGTTTTCCCTCTTTTTTACTCCTCCTCCTTCCCCATTCTTTTTTCTCTCTCTCTTTGTTCCTTCTTCATCGTTGCCCATAGACTCTGCTTTTCCTTCCATTTTCTTCCCCCTTTTTTTCCACCCGTTTCTTTTGCTCTCTGCATCTATCGCTTTGGCTGCGTCCTTTCCCGCGTAGCGTTAGGTAATTCGAAAGCAATTTGAATTGACGTACAGCCGGCAGAGGAAAGTAATTACGAGGCGATGGCGAGCGAGAAACGCAAATTCCCGACTAGCTAGACGGATCGTGTACACGTATATACCTGGCAACGGCGTGCGCCACGCACAGCGTGTACACGCCGTGATCTACATAACACTGTGTACACGTATACACGCGTCTCTATATTACGGTTCGCGGTTAGATTGATTAAAATTTACTATGCAAATTAGATTGCGCCTCGGAGCGGTGCAGGCGGAGCAGCGTAGGAGGAAGATCCGGCTTCAGCCCGCAAGCTGAAAAGATGAATCGTTATCATTAACGTTTTCAGCATCGGTAGCCAGCTGATACCGAGGTAGTTTGAACAAGAAAGCCATGGTGGATCGAAATTTCCGCTTCTTTAGAAATTCTGTGTACCGAGTATTACAATAACTTGAATATTTAAAAAAAAATTCTGCGTCTTATCACGCTGTGGTGTTATTCAAATTTCTATGGATACAAAAAGCGATTTCCGGTTCAAAATTATTAATCGAAACGTTATATTCTGAGCTCGGAGAAAAGTCACCCCTAAGGAAGAGTTTCTCGTTATTTCTTTATACTTCTTTGCACCCCCTTTTTGTAAACGCGGTATCACTTTCCTCCGAAAATTCCATCCAGATAATCATTCTACTTTCCCGACTCTTTTCGTTCGTTTTTCTGAAATTTTCCTCTGAACGATACAATTTTTTTTTCACGGCTCCCCTGTACGGAGGCACGTAACCATCGAAGAAATTCGTCTTTCCGCTAGATCGGTCGGAAGCAGCGCGATTCGCGGCGCGGCAGAGCCGAGGGTGCGCGAGGGTGAGTTTCACCCCCGAGGCGTGTACACGCGTGGCAGGCGAATTGATCGCGTTGGGGTAGAATCATCCATCACCGAGTGACAGAGCCGAGCTTACCCCCCTCTATGAAAAGGTGCCCCTCTTCCCTTCCTGACAAGAGGAATGGACAGAGGTGGCGTAGAAGGGACGAAAGGAAGGGTAGGTGTGCGAGAGAGGGAAAACGGTGGCGCCCTCGAACGACGGGCGACGAAGCAAACAACCCCCTCAACAATACCCAACAGATCCCACGGGACGGCGTATTCTGTATTTTCTCTTTTTCCTACCTCCTTCCCTCTACTCTTCCTCTCTTCGTCATGGTTTACCCTCGTTGCCGTTTGCCGGCTTGCCTGGCGACGCTGCTGACGTTGGTTTCTCGCGAAAATCGAACCACTTAATTGCGTGATCGCCCCAGCTTTAAATTGCCACCTCTATTTATTGTGATGGGGTTGAGGAAACGGAGAGCCCAGAGTGTGTCGCATAAGTCAGGGGTGTATTATGTGTGTTAAATTTAAGAAGCCAATTATTCTCTTCGAATACGATTATTTCTAAATAAAATGCGTTTTGAGAGAATAAATAAGATTTTAAGGGGTAGGTAAAGAAAAGCTTCAAAATTAGAGGTATTAATTCCATTCATTTTCATGATATTAATTAGTGTTTTGTTTTCACAGTTATTAGTTCCATTAATCAGGTGCTTGTGATTGAGTTATTCCAATGTAACTTACGATGACTTTCAGGCAAGAAACTCCTCCCTATTCAGACTACTAGGGTCAATAACACACATTTCGCAGTATCACCCTTATATGATTTATTACACTCAGCACAAAGCAATCTTCTTTTGGATTATTTCTATCCCTCGTGGAATTTTTCCAAGTTTTTACAGTTTCATTCGATAACACCTCAATAAATGCCACGATTCACTGCCTGACCCTCTGTATTGTCCGAGATCTCTCATAGATGCCAGATAGACCGATGCTGGTACGAACCAACTTCTAATCACCGCGTAGAAAATTCACGATTCAGCTAGAGCAGTGATTTGCCGATCGTTAGCTAGCGAAGCTGAACTTCTTGGTCGATGCAGTTACTCTATCCACGTCGAACGGTGCACTCTCCGTCCAGGGGTAGGTGCACCACCATCCCCTCTTCCATGAAGCTCGTTTCCCGGCATTGATGTGCTTCCTCGCTAGCACCATGGCAATTTTCTTGATCACGCGACACAAAGGGCGGAAATCAATAATACGACGCGGCTTAAATTGAAATGTAACTTCCAGTCATATTCTTTACCTTTTAACTAATTCGTTGAGTATACGGAATACGATGATGCTCGATTAATAGTCGCAGGCTGAGGATCTAATCGCGATAACTATTCAGACAGATACAATTTCTTATAATTTAGCCTTTTTTTAATTAATAAGAAATTAGAAAAG
Organism: Osmia bicornis bicornis; assembly: GCF_907164935.1. Lineage (NCBI taxonomy): Eukaryota > Metazoa > Arthropoda > Insecta > Hymenoptera > Megachilidae > Osmia > Osmia bicornis. The sequence goes on along the minus strand of NC_060221.1, from coordinate 6,349,617 downwards.
AATCTATGTTAGACTCTTCAAAACTAGATTCTAGACTTTTTCAAAATTCTTTCTTGGAAATTATTAAAATACGATCGAACAGATTGAAATGATGGTACTCTGATTCCGCGATACTTCGTCGAGTGGTATTCCTGGAGAAAAACCAGAGAAATCACTGAGGTCGCGATATTCGGAAATAGCAGCAGAGAAAAGCTCGCTGAAGAGACGGATATTCAAAACACACAGGAGAAAGAGGGAAAGGCTCTTCGCGGAGGATAATACTTTGAAAGGACCGGATGCGGATATCTCTCGGTGTATTATTGTAAACAGCAAGGGTAGTAGTACTCGCGTCTGTAAAGCGTCGTAAAGCGACGAGAGGTTTCGGCTAAAAAATTTATACAATTTTCCTCGGAGGAATTTTCCAAGAGGCTGATATTCGAAAATGAATATGTGTATCCGACACAGAACGGCGTATAAATTTTCTCAGTTAATACGTTGAAGGAAAACTTCATTCAACAGATGCGTTGAAGAGAAATTCAATTTGTGCTACACTGTGTTCTCGGCTACCATTGTACGAGGTGCAAGAGCCGATAACAGGATACAAAAGGAAACGTGGCCTAGATCAGAATTGCACTTCGAGTAGCGTGTACACACGCGATCTCTACCTTATTCATCCGTGGGCAAACTCTGCGCAGGCTGGAACGAGAGTTTGATACACGAGGTGAGGGAGCATTATGATCCCGTAATGGACCAATATTTGGATACGTACGATAGAACGTTACCACGATTCACGCGCGCCTCCCTTGCGGCTGTTCTGTTTGCCAGATAATAATTCAAGGATCGATACACGTCTTATCGAACTGGTTCTCGAATAAATTCAACTCTGCAGAAACTGGTATCAAAACGAATCTCTGTTCTCTAGCAAAAATTATTTCAAACTCGAATCCTGAAATTATTACTCCTCGAGTCGATACATCTTTTAAATCAGACGAAAAGAAAAATGAAAGAGGCGTTGACATACTTGGGTCAGCTCTCTGAAGAATGGATCGGAATTAAATGCACGAAGCGTAGGGACAGTCTGCTCTTTTAATGGACGAGAATTTCTAGAGCATACGCAGCAATCTTTCTATACATAGAATATAACAAAAAGTCCACGCAATCTTTGCATCATTTTGCTATACCCATCAAGCCTCGAAAATAGAGTACACATCTCGCGAACGACACAATTTTTCAATCCTATCTACATGACAAATTCTAGCAACATACCGAAAGCTAAAGATCGATGGTTTGAACGTTTCTTTATCGCGAGGATACCTACCGTTACGGTAGGTTTATGTAGCAAAAGATTTGCTTAGGCTCCCGTATTCCCCTAAAGTTTGCTTTAGAACGATTCCCCGTACGGTGTAGCCAGATTGGTTTTCCCTTATCTCCGTGTCTCTCGCGAACCTCTTCGCAAGTCGTTCGATAAGAACGTGGAAAGAACTCGGGAACGAAATCGATGAAATTTCTGAACGAGTTCTACCGGCAAGACTACGCGGGGATTAGTCGTGTAGAAATGAAAAAACTCGATGCCTCGTCAGCGGTTACATCGTTTCATTGCGTTCGTAGCCGGTGTAGAGTACTCTAGGTGTCTAGAGTGTCTCGATTCACCGGCTGTTCAGTCTCACGCGCTCGAGGATCCATAGAACCGTGTGTCGTTGTCATAGCCAAGTCCTCGGCCTGGATGCGTAAAGAGGTTTGCAGCTTGTCCTCCTACTCTGTTCAAACGTATCGATGCGATGCTGTATTCGCCTAAGTGTCTAACGAAACACACGGGTGTGAACAACACACGTTGCGTGTCACTGCTTATCAATTCAGTCTTCGTAACAATAGCACAAGACACTTGATAAAAATATTGAAACATTTTGATGGTCTGTGAAAATAATGAAAATTAACGAAAGCTATCAGATATAATTGGATAAAAAGTCTATTAGAAAATTCAAAATAGACAAACGATTAAGGGAAAATCCTCCAACTTGGGGGTGTCATAAACAAAAACAAAAGGGCATACTATCGAAGGCAACGGGGATTCTTATTCTAAATCTCTCCCTTAACGGTGCAATCAGAATAAAGAATTGATATTATTAGTAATTTACACCAGTAAACATCAATTATCCTTACAAATCTTCTATTAGATATAAAATAAAACTTGTAAAATTGCAAAAATTAAAGCAGCTGTGCTCGTAGAGTATAATGCGTGCACAAATGGTCGCACGCGACTGTTAAGATATTCGTGAAAGTAAGAGGGGTAGTACCGAATTTTACGAGCCCCTTTCCGCATTATCTAATATCGTAAACTATCCCGAACGACCATTACCAGATACTTAAGTTGGTAAACGAAGCAAAGCAGCGGCTCGTGCCTTCTTTTATCGAGTCCCCCGGAAACGGTGCCACCCTCGGACGCGCCACGGGTGGCGCCGTTAATTCGTTATATACGTCGTAACCAGGTCGAAGGATGTACGAAGATGAGCGACGGTGGTCGGCGACAACCCCAGGCTCGTACGAACGCGACAAGTGGCTTTTGGGGTGCGAGTTTTACGAGCGTTTAACTACCGATTTATCGGTCGTTGAAAGAACGAGACGCGTCCTAGACGGCAGACCTGTCTGTCGCGGTCTGTTCGCTTGCGTCAAGCCACGCCACGTGACACGGCTAGACGCTCGATTCGAAGATTTATCGCTTCCGATTTTCAAACGAGCCCCCAGTTACTCATTCCTCCCGCGTCCGCTTCCACGAAGCTGATGTCCCCGCACACGACACGGAGATTTTCTTATTGCCGTCCCGTGCGAGTGTCGCGGGACGGGTCAACATCCGTTCACCTCATCCGCTCCTCGGGATTCCTATCTTTCTTAGTCATCTTTCACGGTAGCGTTCCATAAAAATGAGCCTGTATGAAACAAAGAAATCCATACGATGCAGTGAACGATTGCTACCCGTTGAAATTATCGGAGAATTTCTTCGATGTTCGATCAATTGGCTGGAGATCAATAATGAAGATTGGCACCTTTATTACTAGTTACTACTAGGTGCCATTTTCAACTTAAGAATCAGATCTAAACAAACGAAAATTTTCTTTCTTCTTTTATTTGAATATTACATCTTCTAAATCTTCCAATAGGACATTAGAAAATTATTAGAAAACACAAATCATTTGATTCACCCATTAAAATCTTTCCAAACCGAACAAACGTTTTTTTAATTTTTGTCGTGTCAGGAAGTCAAGTATCTCGTCGATATATCATTAGAAAAGTTCTCCGCGTCGATTCGCAGCTAGAAATCAAATCGAACACGACAAAGTTGCATGCCTAAGCGGGTCGAACACGCGAGAGCGATATCGAGGAAATAGTTGGCGGAGAATTTGGAATTCCAAACGGTCGAGCTCTCCAGTTCGTACCGAGTGCTTCTGTCTAGTGCACACTGGATGTGTTCTGCGTGCATGAGAATACTTCGATCGCTGGCTATGGCGCTCTGCAACGGACAATTATCGATAGATCCGTGAGCTGGAATAAATTTCCACCTACGGAGTCCTGTGCGACTCGTAGGAAACGATCAGTTCCATGAATTTCGACGAGCCACCAACGGACGCGTGAATTAAGATGTACGTAGTGTCGCAAGCACAGTGTCGGCGAACCGTCCTGCTAAGTGGTCATTTTATAATATTCTAACGGGACGAGAGTGTCAAAGCTGTCGGTGTTTACTGTGACAACCACGGGACACTACCGTTACGCTCTGACCGAAACGCTTTCACGCTTGTCCAAGAATTTCCCAATGGAAATCAGATTTTCATACAAATTATTAAGACTTTCCAATCACGTACTTCTAAGATTCAAAGAATCGCTCTCGCAGAGTGTTTCTGATAAAATTAATTCGAGTTTGATCGACGTGACGACGGTTGTTCTTAAGATAGAAACTTGTCAATTAAGTAATTAAGGGATTTTCGAAATAGATAACAGCTTGTCTGTAATCAAATAATTTTATTTATTAATTAATAATTTATAGTATGAATAATAACGACATTTTCTTATTAAAATTCTAATTTTAATTTTCCTCCGCGTTCTGAATGGAGGATCGGAGTAGAAATCTCACACAGTCATTTCTGTGGATTACAACGCCGTGACTCCAATCAGCCGTTCATAAAAGAGCTTCTGTGTGACACTGTATCAGCAGGCTTTGGGGTCCTCGATGTCCAACACAGGATGACGTAAACGCTTGTTGATACGTCGCTAAATAACCGATCAGATAATTTTCATCGCTTCCATCGAATCTGTCAGAGCCCGGTTGTGCAGGCTGCGCGTGGGAGAACCGTACGGTGGGTCGCTGGGTCGGCCATTGGTATGAAGACGTAATTGGACCGGTTGACAGTTTCCGAGCATTCATTTGACGTATGACATGATTCAGGAGCGTCCAGCCGTTGTCACATCTTCAATTGCCTTCTCCGTCATAAGCAATCATCATCCTGCGACTCGCGAGAATCGTATCGCCTCGCTTTTGTCCGACTAGCAACACGATTTCCTTTCTTATCTCTTGCGTATATATACCGTGTTACGTTTCTCCTCGACCGTTCTCAGAGCTTTCGAAACGGAAGTTTCCGTGTGATAACGTTTTCTTTGGAACACTGCTGCGTTTCATCCAGAATACAATTATTATTGTAAGTTAAAGAGTTCTAGGAAACGCTTGTTTAGGAGTTATTTTTAAAAAGAGCTGAGAATGTGGGACATTTCTGTAGATAACTCTTTGAACCCTCAAACGGCGGACCATGGAGAGAGTCTCAATTTTATATTCCATATTATTTTCATTTTCTAAATTTTATGCCATTCCTTCAAATATTTAGTATTCTTGTATATGTTTCTTAAGTTTGGGTCTAGATTGACCCAGGCTCCGTTCTTCAAGGGTTATACTTAGCAGTTACGGTCACGTTAGACCCGTCATAGCCATTCGAAGTTTAATAATTCTTGACCGGCGAATTTCTTTCCTCACGATATCGGATTCCGGATTGAATCGTTCTCGCATGGAACAGCCGGAGGTAATGCACGATCCGCTTCAGCAAGTTTTCTGGGATAATATTTGGCCGGAGGAAAGTCCTTAATAATAGAGCTACGATACGGTTGGTATCCGAGGGCAAGATACAAGAAGTTAATCGTAGCATTCGCAGAGTCGAAGGAAAGGATGAGAGAGAAAGAGTGCAGCTTTACGTCGAGACAGTGATTATGTTAATCGTTACGCCGGTTCCAGGTATTGATAACGGTATATTGCGACAGCCAGCACGAGATCGTGCACCTTGCAGCAGATTATACCTGGCTAACTCGACGGTAAATAGAAACCTTACGCGATAACGAGCGCAACGTTTCGTCGGCGAGCTTCCATCGCATCAGGTGAATTATCAGCCTGGATGGTATGCTATTCGGTGTACTGAATGTGTCCGACCGTGCTTCCAGGACGTCGTGGAACCTGTTTATCGAACCGTTTAGTTGGAAGCGGTATTCTTGCCAAGTATTAATTGTAATTATAGACCCGGCGCTAATTGCACGTTATTAGATAGCCGAGTAGCTGGCAAACAGAGACCACAGTTTCCTGCGAGTAACCCGTCTTACTTCTCACGTGTTAACGCGACACATCCAGGCTACGAGTTGCTGGAACTCCCTTGCCTCGACGAAACTTACTTGCCTCGACGTGAATAGAGAATTTCTGTTCCGATGCTTTCAAGTGATAAATTAATGTAGCGAGAACGAGTTCTTCGACGCGCTATCCCATGTGCGATGATTTAATCAGTAGGTATATTTCTGTCTGGGAAAGTTAACGAGTTCAACCGTTCCGATTCAACGTCGATTGATTGACACATTTTATTTTTAATTACGCTTAGCTTGCTCACGGTATCGAAATATAATAAATTCTGGCTCCATTATTTTATCATTTCTACACTGATAAGGGCTGTCGAAATGACAGTCACTTTTCAAAGTTACTTTGAGAAACAACGTCATCAGGATAGAATTTCCAGAAACATTTTTCCTCCGTACGTGTTTTGAAAACACGTCGGTAGAATGTCAGGATTTGTTGATTTTAAATGTACACGTGTTCACGGTAGAACATGGACGCGGAGGGTTTGCACCTTATCAGTTCGGACGGGTCGTTCGTGCGAGAGAACATCGAAATATTGTGCATCGAGTCGTGTTCGAGATCGTATCCCGCCACCGGCGAAGAATATAACGAGTCCTGTCGACCCGGCTGGAAATTACATTTTCGTTTTGAAATCCGATGGCGTTTCGAGTTTACCGTCGCGTCGATATGTCCGTGATACGTATTGCATAATTGCGCCCACCCCTCCCTCCCACCCCGTGTATTCATATTCATAGAAACCGGCTGTTATTGGATTTTTCGATTGATTCGAGCCCGTCCACTCGATAACTATCCTCTCCCGGTGTAATTTCATCGATTTTTGCCTGTCGTAATCATCGATCGGTCCACTGTACCTTTCGAAACGAGCTTCGCTGTAATGCTGATTTATCTTCGCGTTGATATTCAATTTCATCGAGGATTAATCAAAATTTTCGATTCAATTACCGTACGGGTAGGAACAACTTAATATCGGTGGAGAATAAATAAATTTCTTGTCGATTATTCGTATTGAATCGATAATACGTGTTCATAGTAGAATGAGAAAAACGAAGAACCGTGGAGCTGGCTCGGAAAAGGGGATTACGAGATATAACTCGATTACAGAACCTCGAGTATCCTTTATATTTCACTAGCGTGTTTTCTTTTTCCTCCACTGAAGTACGCTTGCGACGGGGTTAATTTTCTACCCTCTCCTCTCCCACCCGCCACGATTTCCTGTTCTCGCTTCTCTCTGTTTCTCGATTCTCGCGATTCTCACCCCCCCACTTGCTAGCGTATACAGAAAGCGCGACCGATAAATGCAAGATGAAGATATTATCTCAAATAGCCGAGCTTATTGTATTCGTGAAAGAACTGAAACGCGGATACCGCTGTTTTAAATAAAAAAGTGTTTTATACAATTTTTCGTACGAGAGAACGAATTTCCTTTCTTCTTTATTTAATTCTCGAACGGCGAACCAGGAAGAAAGCCCCGATTTTAATTTAGTTATTTTAATTTCTCGCAAAATTTAACAAGTCCCTCGCTTTCTTATTACTCAATCAAAGATTGCAATTGAGATAAAGAGTTCACGTTCGAATCGATCGCTTCCCGATTGAGCACCGCTGCAACAAATCAGCATAACAAAAGAGTAGAGAAGGAACAATCGTAGGGCTTTGGCAACGGTGTACGTTGCAGTTCGCTGGCAAAAGGGTGTGCGTGTGGCCAGCGAAATCTGTCACCCGGATGTCAATCAATATTTCGAGGGGTTCCAGACCGCCCCCTAACCCCCTTTCCTGGCTTTCCCTTATTCGAAACCCTCGTGACGGTGGCTGGCTCTCTCCTAAAGCGTTCTGCCACGTAGATCAACGGACCGAATCCTGTCGGTCGTGTAGCGACGTGTTCGCGTTCGTCTCGCGAGCCCCAACGCGGTGATTAATTTCCACTAGGAAATTAATCAGACGGAAAGAATTTGTCGCGCGTGGACGCGACGCGCAATGATCCAGCGACAGATGGTAAGACAGGGTTGGATTAGAACGTTGGCCTCCTTAATTTACGACCTCCACCCACGACCACCCATTTGCACTGTTTCATAAATCACTGCTCGCCTCGTACGAATATCGAGTTGACACTGGTTTATTTGTTATTTACACTCGTGGTACTATAACGGCACGGGTAGATGAGTTTATTTAGCCATTCTCGAAAGCAACCGATTTTCTTACTAGAAAATCTGTCAGTCCTTGTTTTGTGGTTTACTCCTAATTATTTAACAGCCAACGGAGACGATGTAACTTGTAAAAAGAAGAATCTCGCCCTTCGTCCATCCTTCCTGTTAAGAAGAACAGATTCTCCAAGACATCTCGAAGAAGTCGTACATCCTTTCCGCTTAATTTGTCTCCGTTAAAGATCGATTTCGCCCGGTTGCTCGTCCCGTTGGCCTCGAACGATAATCTTCCGGTACGGTAGCCCGCGTCTCGTAAACAGACTGTTTAAACGATCGACTAACAATCGTTGATCGATCGGACAAGGCGAAGTACTCGAGCGGGAGCGTGCACCGAATAATTGCGACACAGATGTTACGGGCGTTCCTGGCGAAGAAGCTAAAGCGAAGCTCGAAGAAAGGGCGAAAGGGGATTGGTCGGGGAGCGTAGTCGGTAATTCACGAATTATATACATATAAGCTGAGAGGAACCCTAGGCGTGACGTCAAGCCCACCCCGGCAACCCCTCGTCGTCGTCATATAACCGTTAACGTTATCTGTGCTGCGGAATATTGCACGGGGGGATGGGGCGCCCGGGATAGGCGGTTCCGTCGGCATACAGGAACCCGTACATCGTGCATGTCCCTCAAAATAGAGTTACAAACTGTAACTACGTTTCGGTGCATTAATGCCGCGTGGGGGTTGCCACGGGTCCCGATATGCCTTCGTCGGAATTCGCGGGGGTCGAATCGATCGCGGTTACATCGCTTTTCACCAGGGGGATGAAGCTAGCGTTAAGCTCGAAAGAGCCGTAGGCTGGATCAGTAGATCGTCGTTTCATGAGCCACTTTAAAATTTAAATCGACCTTTCGCTAGCATCCAGGAAAATCCTGCATACCGGTGTGCGTATATTACTTTGTCCCTTTGGCGAACCATGGCCACGGCAAGACAAAACACTAGACAAGAGCACAAAGTTACGACTGGAGATCGGCTTCCATTTTGTCCTTTGCAATCTGTGATTTATGCAATATTCCTTCTTCAAATCCCTCGGCTACTTTTCCGTTCTCTTTCACCACTGTTTTACCGGTCTCGATCTTCTTTCTGTAATGGATATCGCGTTTATCAACAATTCCTGAGAATTATTGTTTCATTCTGCGAGAACATTATTTAATGGCCAATGATTTATTGTATTATACGTGGACCGGTGATTTGATCCTTCTGTACATTTCTCTTCCCTAGATTGCCTATTTCATTTCCATAGATATTTCTTTGGGATGGAATCCAAGCAATAAAATTTTCTTCCCGGAAGTTCAGACACAAATTGTTGCCGAATAAAGTATACTTACAATTCCGCTATGCAAATATACCGAGCGAAACGTTATCCTATATTCGAAGTACATTTTAATTTATATGAGGTAATTTCTGACGAATAATTAACGACAGAATTACACGATTAAGGAAAGTTTCCCGGAACGAACCAGCCGGAAATAAATATTCAAACAGCTATTTTGAAACGTTAATGAACTCGTATCTTTAAGAAGTTCGCAGGGGTACGCAGATGAATATTTATTTTGAATTTTCGCAATTTCATTCGAAGTCTGCTTCAAAAGTTTACGAGGGGTGGATTGTTCTCGACGTAATCATTGTTGTAATTTAAAGCAAGTCAATTTCGTGAAATAGTGCATAGCCAGTTTATTATAGATCATGAACAGATGCCAAAAGATCGGTTCAGCTTAGTTCGCCGTTTCGGCCCACTTTTCCGCAACGTTCGTGCAGAGTTTGTGTTACCATTCTCTCGTGTAAGAGGATTAAGATATTACTCGAGCGTGGCGGCGAGCAAGCGTCATGAAAACACGGGCTTTAACACGCTTTATTCGCTTCGTGAAAATTCACGTCTGAAAGTGCAACCCCATCCTTGCGCCCCTACTCGTGTCTGAGGGTTTACGCCGCGCGGAAAGAGGGTTGGCGAGCATAAAATCGCTCGTGTACACGCGCGTGCATACACCTACTTGCCTATACTCCTTCCTTCCTTCCTTCTTTCTTTTCCTCTCTGACTTCTCGAAACGGATTTCCGCCTCGTACGTCGTGCATTTATCGAAAATGTTTCTTCCGAGTTTGCACGGGAATAGTCAGATTTCGGGATTTAGAGGATGGTACGGGGGAAACGCTTTTAGGAGATATGAAATGAGTTCTTCCTTTTTATCTTAAAAGTGAGAGGTTATTCTTTAGGATTTATGTAGCCGACATACGTGCAAGAGAATCTAACAGTCGGATTTCGAGCATGAATACTCCGGAATGAACGTGAATTCTTTTTGAGATCAACTAATACATATAATTTTAAAAAATTCAAGTAAATTATTTTATTTAACTCTTGAACAGAGGGGTCTGAGTCAATCAAGATCTAAACTTACAAGGCATACATAGGTACTTATGCAAGGATATTAACCTAAAGTTAAATGTATAATTCTTAAACTGGCCTCTCTCCATGGTCCGCCGTCAACATCACGTATCAGTAAAACCGTATGACATTTTCTAGAAATAAAATCCAGGAAAGAAATCTCGGTATTTCTAACACAAAATTATGTACATCTACTGCAAAATGTGTTCATTATACTATCGTGACCGGAATTTCGCAAGTCTTTAACAATGTTCACCCTACGATCTGCATTCCATGAAAGAGGAAGTAACGGATAGATAGGGAGTAGCTACGAAACGATCCCACGAACGCGATTCCGTAGAAATGTACGGCAACAAAATCGTACGGTGCAGCATGTACATTCGAGAAATGAAACTATGTTGCATTCGAAGCGGTAGCAAGCAAGTCGAGTGGCGTTCCGTTTATCCATCGGCGCTCTTCCCGTGGATGCATTAAATTCCCACACCGATACGCGTCTTCGTGGAAGCAACGCCGTTACAGGACGCCACGTACGACGACAACCACGACGACGACGACGACGACGACGACGACGACGACGACGACGTCGTCGACAAGGATGGCGGCGGTGCTTTGAGGGCGTGGAGTGCCGCACTCGACGTGTCATACGGCGCCCTCCAACACTGGCGTAGTGCTGTCTTGAATTATTTGGACCGTTCTTTGGCTACGTTTTCGCGTGACACTAAAAGTCGTAGTTTTTCCTATCGTGACACCGTGACATTTTTTCAAATTGTTTTCACATTGTTTAACGTCATACTTTTATATGACATCAAATATTCTGAATTTTCGCTGTCACGACACTGTGACATTCTTTTAAAAAAAAAATGTTATATTAGTTGAAATATGAATTCCAGTTTGATCTTCTAAAATGTCATTTCCTTTAATCTGCAAATCTTAAAGTAAAGTAATGTTGCCTTGAAGTAATTGAAAAGACTTTAATAATGGAAGACTAATATCCAGAATCTAAACAAATAATTTGAAATTTAGAAAATGAAATTGAAAAGAAATTGAAAATTAAACTTAAACTGTCATCATTTCAGTAAGGGTTAATTTCCACGCAAGACCTCATCGTGAAATTTCGCTATCGACCCCCAGTAGCTCGTCTTCAATTCATAGATCCAAGCTATATAGAATTTCAATTTCGACGTGGAGGAGCTACGCCAATGGCAAGCTAGCCGGCAATAGCGCGTGGCGGCGTCGACGATAGGGGTGGTTCTCCCCTCTACCTCTTCTTTCCACCACCACCATCTTTTCTTTCCTTAGCACCGCCACCCTTGGCTGCTGCCCCCGGTGAGCCCGGCACAGGGCAGAGTCGTACTACTTTGATCGCCACTCAAACATTTTCGCTACCCACACCCCTCGGCAGCCTGTTTTGCCGGGGTGCTGCTAGCTTCTGCTGTTGCTGGGCTGGCTGCAACGGGGAACAGGGGGGGATTGGCTCGCTGCGCGTTGCTTGCCACCAACTAATTACAGTGTGGATCAAAGAATTCATCGACGCGGCCGTCGAGCCTCGACGCGGCTTCCACCGTGTACGTGCGTGGGCGCGGGGGTGACGTGCATACGCCCGATGCCGGAGGAGAAGAATGATGCAAGAAGGGCGCGAAAGGGTGAGAGCTAACGGGAGAGAGCCGGTAGCCCCTTGCACCCTGCCTACAAACCTTGTACGTTCCTTCTCTGCGTACATATGACGTTACGACTTTGTGTCTGAGTATTTCTGGAAACGTTACTGCAAACGGGGCTATATAATTCCCTGTCACACTCTTATACGATAGGCAATATTTGGTATAGGTTTCAATTCTACGAGGATCAGTAGATAAGTAAGTCACCTTAATTAACAGAAATAAGAATACAAATAGGTATCAAATATTTTTTATTGGTGACATAAATGTACATATACAGCTACTATTTTTCAACATCTGCAAAGAATTCGGGACCGATTTCTTAGCACCATTTTAATGTTATTATCTCTTCTAAAATGATTATCAGTCAAATTTTTCTTCATTTGACCAAACACATTAAAATCGCATGGCATCAAATTGGATTAAAGGTGGATCCTTTAGGCATAAATTCAGCCAGTTTTGGAGTAATTACTTATTGACTTACCTTCGTAGAAGTATATTTATATTTTTTATATTTCATTTATGAAAACATACTCGGATTTAAAAGAAAGGATTATACATGCTTTATTCGTCCAATTGTTACAAATTAAAAAAATAGTTAATGCATCAGTTTCTACATACAGAACACGGTATACTTGGTTTCGTTGATACGAACACCGGAAATTGCGAGGTCGGTAAACATCAGATTAGGTCAGCCATGGCACAATCGTTTGGTAGCTGAGAAAATAAAAATCCTCAGCCCGTGGAAACGCTTTTTTATTCCGCTTGCTCCAGATTCATCTCCCCCTACTGCATTGGCGTGCAATTAACAATGGCTGCGTATAATCCGTCGGCTGAGCCGACGCAGGGACCGACACTACGGCCTCTCGTAATAAATAATCCGGTTCGCGATAACAACTGGAAACTGTTTGCGGTAACATCGCTTTGTGCCGCGGGTCGTTTGAAAAACGCGCTTGTAAATTGCCCGAGTGGGCCGCGGGCTTCGTTTCAAGAACGCCCTGTACACAGCGAACCGTTACGTTGTTTTTCATTAATTCTAGAATAAAAGCCAGACTTTTTAAATTTACTCTTCAACGATGCGACTCCTCGTTTTTTCGCGTCCGGGTCGCAGAAATCTGTTCGTTCGACGTTTCGCCCAGCAGAAAACGAAGGCAGTGGCTAAATGAATACTCGATCAGTCGAATGATTTATTCACTCGCGCAGATGTCCGTTCGTCGGCCTCGAACGCGACGGGGAGGAGAGTTACCGTCGCGGTATCGATGCCACGTAATCAATTTGTATAACCAAACAAAAACTGTGCGCGTTGCTTTTTCTCCTTTTTCTTGTATTTCTTCTTTTTTTCCCATCCGTTCGTAACTTCGAGTTTCACGATGACATCGACGAGACTGGAGTGCGATAGACACTCTGTGTACGGCGGGTGACTTTTCAAACTTTTCTGATACTATTCGCAGGTACACCTTTTCAGGTGCGAGAACAATTGTTTCGAGAGCCAGCCAACTAATGAAAATGTTGGTTAGTTTCTGCTACGTAGGCTTGCGAGTTCATTTGCCAGCGGCTGAACGAGACCCAGACCCGATGCTTCAGATGCTGCTTCAGCAATTTTCACGTTCGCTAGCAATTGGGTACATAGACGGGTTGGAAATTCCGTTTGCGCATTAGTGGCACGCGAAACAGATGCTGTGTGCCGGGTGCAAACCGGCGACGACGATCCTGCCTTCCCGTGGAATCGTTTATGCCCTGACAGCTGTCGGGACGGCTCGAACGAAATTAACAAGTTGGACGAAAATTGGACGTGTTAACTCGTTGCGCTGCGACTGTCAACTTGGCTCACGTTCCAGGGATTAAATGTTCCATCGGGTTGCAGGAAGTGTCTGTTTCTCGGTAGGTTTAAGTGAAAGTGTCTCGCATGCGCAAGATGAATGGAGAAAATTTGGGATGGGTACTGATTCATCAACTCGATTCAATATTTCAACTGGAAATAATTTTCTCAATCCATAATCGGACACATCTCGCATCGTTTTTATATTTTCACACGACCCTCCATCACGCACCAAAAAATGATCCAAAGATTCGAAGATCGAATTTAACCTGTGACCAACGATTCTCCGCATAGAACTTCTTACAATCTTTCTCACGAACGTCTGAGAGATGTCATTTTCAGCTGGATAGCGCGAGCAGGGGGTGAAAGGTTCGAAAAAAGGGGAGCAAAAAAGAGGCGTCGTTGGTGACAGGCGACGAACAAGGGAACACATAGAAAATACACTTCTTTCCTTCCTCGGTATCTTAGTTAGATACACTTGCTACAGCCTCGATTCGCTTCGATCATCTTCAAGAACTTTTTTCCTCGCTAGTTTCGACCTCGTCTGATCGACGACCCTTGTAACCGTCCCTTGAACAGAAACGCGGACCTCGGAGAGAGTCTTCGAATCCAGGAGCAACGAAGCGAATATATTCTCTCTGACGGAAAATTGTGTCTCTGGATATCTTTGAGTCGTCTCGCTGTACTTGCGGTCTAATTCGACCGTAACGAGAGGGTATTTCGTATCAGAAGAGAGTACTCGAAGATCAGCGTGTCTCTGAAAGTAGATCACCGATGTTGACCGGTAAAATTCGTTGAAGCCTGTTCGAGGATGTTTGTAGCACGCTGACCCTTCGTGTTCGACTATGCGTGCGTTGTGTCATCGTACTCGACGATCTTTCGTTGACAGAGGGGCTTTTGGTCAGGTTCGCGTAGCTCTTCGTTCCTCTCGTTGTTCGCTGTGACCGTGGAGCGCGAATCAAAGGAAGAAGGAGCGACGACGAGCAGCGGGTGAAAGGGAGAAAAACACAGAGGGCTGGGGAACATTTTCATCCATCCACGCACGCGGAACGTCCACCGTCCAATTGCAGGAAGAGAGAGCGGAGGCTGGATAGTCGACGAGGCTCGGGGACCGAAATCGTAATTGGATTCGAAGAGGAGAAAGGCGAAGCGCGAGAGAGGCAACCAACAGATGGATAGAGAACGAACGGAAGGGAGTGGATGCTCTTCGGCTTCATTGGCCGACCCCGGCGATGTCACAAAGTATAATACGAACTAATTACCCCGTCGTCGGCAAAGCTGCACTCGACTGCCACTCCGGGGACAATGAGTGGCCACTTCCGCAATGTTTTCTGCATACGCGGCATCGAAAGCAAAGGCACGGCCGCGAAAGAAACGCGTACGATGGCGGAAGGGTGGGAAACGAGAGGAACCAAGCTCGAGTCTACGTGGGTAGAGGAGGAGCTGGAACGCAGAAGAGGATGCTGTAGCGAAAACGTGGGCGGCAACGGTTGAACGACAAAGAGGAAAGGAGGAAGAAGAGCTTCTTTTTGGTTGATTAGCCCCCGCGACATGGAAGACGGCAAGCCGAGCGGAGTACACCTATCCTGACGCCGGTCGTCACAAAGCCGCGACTCTCTCGTAAAGGCATAAATCAAAGCAGGTACCATCCAACCTGCTACGATGACCATCGTGCGAATCTTGCCGGGGAAAAATACTCGGTAATTAGCCCCTTAAGCATCCTATCCTCCCGTTTCCATCATCTATCTTCTCTTAGCAGCGGCAAGTAGCAGCCCTCCCCCTCTTTTGTCGAACATACAGCCAACGTTCGACCGCATTATCGTTGCGTTCGCAACGCGTGGGTGGAGAGTCCGGACCTATTTCCCTCCCCCACGGGATCTCTCGTCTCACCCCTCGCCACGCGGCGGACCAAGCACCGTGTCACATCTCCATCCTCGACGCCATACGCGCTCCCGTTTGGTCCCCTTAGCTTATACCGTACATATATACCGTACCGCGTACGCTGATGGAGAACACGAACGAGGCGACGAGGGGACATGCGGGGGCGTGTAGCCGTGGAAACTTCAAAGCTCCCGAAACGATTGTTCGGCAACGCTCCCGCGTGTTCCTCGTGTACCTCGAGAGCAACGGGGCGTTTCGAGGAGGGGGTAAAGTACCCACGAATATACACCTACCCCTTTGATTACCTCGGCGGTACTCTCTCTCCTTGGTCTTCTTTTTTTTCTTCTTCGAGCTTCGACAAAAAGGAAAAAAGAAATGAGTGAGTCGAGCGAAGGAGAGAGAGAGAGAGGGAGATAAAGTTGCCGGTTGCATATGCGATGGAAAGGGCGAGCCTCTCGTGCAGCGGGAGCTGTAAAGAAAGAGGAAAAAGGGCTGGAGGGTGGACGAGCACCGTCACCGAGATGAAGAACAAGATGCTCCACATGATGCATCTAGCCAGAAGGGCCGTTTCGCGAGTACATGTGGGAACGCGTGTGTGTAGTACGCCTCGTATGACTCTACGTGTGGCCCCGCGAGAGAAGCTTCGCCGGTGAAAAAGGTTCGTTGCTTCTTACGAGCCTCTCTCGTTTGACCCTTGTATTACGGCACAAAGTAAGAGCCCGCGGGCCTGATAATTAACCTAACCTATCGGTTCTCCGTTCAATTTATTCCGTAAACTTGAAGAATACCGAAGAAAAAATTAGCAAATTTGCTGTATCCTTCTTTCTCTGATGCAAGTATAATATATGATAAAAATTTGAACGGTGCAGAATTTAAACAAACCGTACGTTTCGTCGTTCCGCTTCGATACATTATTCAGACGTTCATTTTGATTCCACGCCGCTGGTAACGAGCTTGCAAAAGCAAGATCCACGGTGTTGCAACACCATCTCTTTGGTTATTAATTTCGCTTGCAGAATTTTTTCGACAATACCGGTCCGTCACGAAAGTCGATACGAGCGCGACCAGTTTCCTGGACAATGGCCACGCACGATTTCAATGCCGATTCACGGTGCTATTCATCAGGGTGCATCGCGCGGCTTATCTCGTTTCCTCGTCTCTCCGTACCGCGCTTGTGGTTCTCCATTGTGCCTCGTATCCTCGGGGTTGCAGTTCGCTCACGCGACGAAAGCGATGCACGCGAGAAAACGAACGCGGCTCAGCCGCGGAAGCATTTACAGCCGTTTAATCGTATCGCCGAAGGAATGTCCGATGAAGGAGCATAAATAAACAGCCCGGTCACCAGGCGTCGTACTTCCTTCGTCGTCTAACTACTTTCTTCGCTTCCTTCGCGCTATTTCTTCTTCTTTCTTTTCTTCACCCTCTTCGATTCTCTTCTCGCGTGATTCCGTCGTGAGTTCACCGATACTCCGAGCATCAGGGTCTAAGTACCTGCTCCAAAGGTATAACTCATTTGGTATCGGAGCCAGGACGGCTTTCCCTTCGACCCCAGCCCCTCCGTTACTATCGCCGAGAATTACGAGCGTCATTACCATTAGTCGCGGTAATATAGTAGACGCTCCGTTACTCTCGCGTCTAAACAAGATACGGTGCTCCAAGTTTCAGCCGGCCTCTCGTTGGCCGGTCACCCGTCTCCTTCTGCTGAAAGGAATGCCACCACGAACGCCTTATGCTTATCGCGTTAAATGGAAGCCAGAGCCGGTTGGAGTATGACGTCGAAATATACGCGACACGTTCCGAGAGCTGAAGAATCGCTTCGATTCCTCTATGCCCGAGGGTAGGGCTTTCTTCTTTGTGCCTTTGTAGCTGGAAACGCTTTGTACCGACGCGAGCGAGCAAAATTGCACCTTTTCTTGATTCACTTTTCTTAGCAATTTTTCATCATTCTATCAGTTAACTAGTGTTTAACCCTTGAACAGCCGTGCCTGGGTCAATGGAGACCCAGACTTGCGAAATGTATACAAGGATATTAACCTGAAGTTAAATATTTAAACGAAAGGAAGAATAGTTCTTGGGAGGACAGTGTAAAATTTAGAAAAATTAAATTGTGGCTTTCTTCATGGTCCGCCGTCCGAGGGGGTTAATATTCTAAGTCAGTTTAAGTAGGGTCCAAGTGCACCGTCAAGTAAATTTACTAACGAGGCGCTCGATAATTAAATTTTTAATACTTGTCGGCACGAATGAAACGGTAGCAGGCGTTTGAGAAGTCGCCGACGAAGAACAACGCCGCTAAATAAATGTTTGCTGTTGCTCGATTAAAAATGTTTGCCAACGAGGAAAAATAAAAACGGAAAGATGAGAAAAGCGAAGCCGCCTATCTCGCCACGATTACAAAATATTTATCTATCTGCACCGACGAGCAGCGATTCGCCAATTCGAACCTGGTCCCCGATTCACCTCTGTTTTTCTTTCATTTTTCCGTCCCTCGGTTCGCGAATTTAACGTTCAAAAACGCCGCTATCCGCGACACCTACCATAGTCGCGTGGCTCATCGAAAATTTACGATTCGTTTCGCGAGCAATAATCTCTGCTCACGTGACGCCGCAACGCCGCTGCGAATTATCCCTTAACCCTTGATGAATTGATATTGGCTTGAGTGTTTTGCCGCACTTTTTCCACCCCCACCATCTCGCCGGTGCAGTGTCTGCCAGAATCGTCGTTGAATATGCAATTGATTACACGATCGGGGCTTACCAATGGCCGTGATTAATTCCGATTCCACGGAAGCACCGCGCCGGCTGCGTGTTCGATTTAACATATTTGATCGATACCTGTGCCCCCCTCGATTATTCCCCGGCACATTCGCTCGGAATTATTGGCCCGTTACCGTCCGCCAGTTTCGTCGTTACCAGGATCAGGTTCCTTGTTTGTGAATTAAAAATTGCTGTTTCGAAGGTTGCATTTTATGGAGGCCCATTTCGGCTGAAACGAGCCAGAATTGTTGCGAATATAGGATGGGAGGAATAATCTCACGATTTAGGAGGTTCAGAGTCGTCCAGTTAAGAGGTGTTTGTATATTCAAGGAAGTGGCTTTTGCTCGTTTCTTTGTTACTCTATTTTAGTAGAGGATCGTAAGGCACATTGGTGCGAAAGGGTTTTGTTTTATTAATTCTCCCATAAAGAATAAACCATAGAAATTTTCCTCTCGTTTTTCTTTTCTTTGATAAATTACATCCCAATGAAAAAGAGGATTAATAAGCATGCTAACGTTCGAGTTTGAATATAACCAGCTATACTTAACATCCATCTCATAAAGTATCATGAATGCTGTTAATCGCATACCTCGAACAAGACATCATACATCAGAAGGGAACACGTACGTCGAAAGAGGATCGCGGAGGACGTGGATTTAATCCCGGGAAATCTCGTCCTGTCTTGTAATACTGATCGACCAGACGTCCTCGCAAAAACGAGTCGAACGTAATTAAGATATTAATAACTCGACGAGGGCCACGCCAATGATCGCCGAATGATGTCGAACAGATTTGCATCGGTTGGCCTTGAATTAACAGGCAACAATTTCCAACGAATCGAACCATCGAGGAGTTCGCGTGTGATCAACGAATGTTAATCGAATAATTACCTCCAATAGAGAAGGTTGCTTCGGTGAAAGAAAAAAGAAATAGCCGACAGCTTGAACGGTTATTTAGAGCCTCCACGCTCGCTTTATTCTTCCGATTGTTGAGGGCTGTGAATGAGGTACGACTGGGGTTAATTGCGCTGATACGAAGCTTTCTAGTTCGCAAATTTATGCGCAATTCAAATGGCTAGTATCTCGCGAGTGCAACGTGTCGGTGAAGAGTGAATCAACTGCGGATTAATATATCTTGTTACGGATTATTTCACGAACAGTTTATATCTTGAATGGTAATGAGACTCGCTTCTTTGCGACTCGCAATTTAATACGTTTGCACAAATTGACAGGTTCGATGTACGTACCTGCGTACATCACTTCCAATTTGTTTGCTTTTATTTGAACGAACACAGAAATTCCTCGAGAACCATAACCAGCCAAGTATGAAATAAAAATGAAAATTAGGGAAGTTTCTGAATTAGATTAGATTTTCACAATTTTTAGTGAAAAATATTTTATTCGGTACGTGAAAATGAGCTTTTTAATGAAAATTAACGACGGTCATTTAAAATGGTATTCTCATTCGGTACGTACTTTGTTCGCTTGTACATTCAATTTATTAACACTCCCTGGTTCGTTTCGTGGACATTCATAGTTCACACGTATTTCGCGGTTTTATATCGCCGTTTTTTTCCCGTCGACATTTATGAAGCTATAAAATGCACACCGACTCCTCCTGGAACAGCGCACTCTAAATTTTACAGCGTTTATATTATATTCAATTATTCACTGCTGTCGTACGTTATCATTTCGCAGTTGCATTCGTTTAGGTTGAAAATTTTCGACAATCCGGGTATGAGAGATTTTCCTTATTAATTTTCTATGGTCAGGTGGTAGTACAGGTAAATATTTTAAACAAGAATATTCTAAGGTCAGTCATTTTGGACTAGGAGTAAGAAAACTTTAAATACGAATTTCTTTTTCATTTTAGAATAATACACGCTATGATTTTGTAGAATTATTTCTTCTGTGATATTTTACAATTGTGCCAAATTTGAAGCAAATCAGCGTCCCGTAACGCATACATCCCCTCGTCAAAAGACGTTAATCTCCCTCTGCACCAAAAACCACCGTCACCCTATTCGAACGCAAAAAATACTTCCATCTTCATCGAAATCGAAGCGGAAGGAAAGAGCAGTCGGTATCAAGAAACGAAATGAAAGAGCATACTCTTTTGGAGCGTGTTTCGCGGGCGGAAGGCGAGCCGTCGAAGCGATCCGGGGCTGCTCGTATCCGGTCGCGGATCGCGCGTTTTCATCTATTAAAACGAGGGAGAGTTTCGCGAGCGGCGGTTTCTCGGCTCGGCTTGGGAAAGGTCGGAAGTCGTGGCAGATCGATGGCGCGAGGCGACGAAAGAAAAGCATCCGCGCGAAAGGGGCAGCCGCGTACAGGCGATGCGACGCGTCTTTATCGGCGGCGGTGTGCGTACCCTCGTCGAGCCGAGTGTGCGCGTCCTCGCACACACGCGTGTCAAAGCGTCGCGCAGAGCCGTGAAGGAAGTAGCTTCGGTTGAAAGGAGAGCCGTCGCGAGGAGAAGAGAGAAGGAGAATACGCTTGCGCGAGCTCGAGAGCGCGGTTCTCGCGAGCGTCGATAAAAGCGAGCGCTCACGGGCGGAGCGTACATTTCTCGCGCGCCTTCCACGCCGGCAACCCGGCCGACGTGAAGCAAACACGCGGCGAATTGTTCAAACGCTATTTTACTTACAATAATTTCAGTTTTATCGCGAGGACAAAATTTATCAGCGTTTGCATCGGTTGTTTCTAATTGAATTGACAATTTGGTGGTTTTGAAAGGACTTTGAAAAAAATAGAGGACTTTGCGGTGATGTTTTAGTGTCACTGTTGAACTAGCGTGACTATTTCATAGTGGAAGTGCGGTGAAGTTTAATGAAAGACGAATCGTGTCGATCCTGTTTGGACCGAGTTGATGGAAGTTCGTGGAGCAGGATCGTGGTGGTCGACGAATTGTTAAATCGTCAGGGGTGAGTTTTCCCGTGACATTTGTTCGGTGAATCGAAGCTTTCTATCGATGCGGTAAAACGTTACTATGTCGGGAATCCCTTGTTGTTGACTGTCTACGAGGAGGGACACGCTACACGCTCGAGAACACGCGCGACGATTTAGCACGATCTGATCGGAGCCGGCAACCAGGTAAGAGATCGACGAAACGTGGAAAGTAGATGAGAGCTCGCGATAGGCTTGTGGTCACGTTTTCTCTTGGGGGATCAGTGATTTTCAAGTGGTGAGACGATTGGTGATAACTTTGAAGGTTCTTTGGTTGAATTTTAACTTGCTTAGTTGATTAAATCTGATTAAATCAAATATTTGACATTTAAAATCTGACAAAAATAATTGTGCAAATTTTTATTAAATTGCTTATACAGAATACAGAATGCCTAATTATGAAGTACAATGAAGTTCAGGATGAAATTACGAAAATTATAAAATTGAGTATCAAAACATTAACTAAGTTTCAAAATTAGCTTATCAGGATCCTGTTAACACGATGATATAAAATCACCACGACTGAAAATGATTCAATTTATTACACAAACAAAATTACCTAACTCCTTCAACAAATTAGCCAATCTTACCCAATATCACCAATTAACTCTACTCTTACTTTCGCACAATCAATCAATTTTTCCTCGAAAACACTGGTGCACTACATTTCCGTCAGTACTCTAGAAACATATCCAGGTGAACGCAAAAACCGTCACGCGATACAAACATCATCGCAACATTAACTCTAGGAAAACTAGAAAGGGGAAGAATTTATCGAGCCTTCATCAGTTATAAAATTGAAAATATATTTTCGTTATCCAGAAAATTGTCGAGATTATTACTGAAGAAATAACTTCAGTTTAATACAAATATTATTTAAGAAATGGGATGTAGGAGGTTTCTTTTCGAAACATCCCAAGGAAAAAGAGAAAACATTCATTCGACGCGGTCGGTTTCTCGCATTTTGCCGCGGCTTAACCGGAACATTTCTAGTAGAAAAGCATCTTATCGAGACGCGTTCTGTAACAGGAAGAGGGTTGCGAGTGTTCCTCTTTGTTCGAGGGAGGCAACTGTGCGGACCATACCCCAGTTCGTCACGGATCGCCCCCTCGTAACGAGCGCTTTGAATCGGACACACTGTCACGTCGAAACACGACGTTTCTAAGTGGCGGTCCTGCTTCATTAAATTCTGTTATCCGTCGGACCGCATTGTCCGCGGACGCGTCCCCGGGACACCTGGCGGTCCGACTGTCCCGACAATGGAACGCCACCCGCGCATTATCTCGCAATTATGCGAGCGTGCCGCCTCGCGTATTCGAGCGATCACCGCCAGGGCGTGGCGGAAGAAGAGCCATGAGCGATCCACTCGTTACGACGCATTGAACCGGCTCGAAAAACGCGTATGGGGGTCGCGAACCTACCTCGAACAGGGTGAATTGTACTGCTGCTGAACAACCCCTTCTACCATTCAGAATCAACTGAAGTTGCACGATTAAAGGGGACGTATATAATTTTGCAATATGATTTTGTGGCGAGTCGTAAGGGACAGAGTGTTTGATTAACCCTAGGCTGGCGGATCCTAGAGATAGCGATCGTTCAAATTCAATTTTATACTCTGTATTATACTCACCCCCGGGGTATAACGAGGCCATGATTTAAATCCCCCAAGAAACAGTACCAAGTAACGTTGTCACACTGAGGGTCGTATCTAGTTAGATTCGAACCTACCTGCAGTATACAACACCTGGATCCAGTTTCCAAAAGCCACCCTTAGTACACAGTAAATAACTATAGCTACCTTCAGTGTCAAAAGGGTTAAAGAGACATAGTGACAGACCTGTCCGACCACGTTACGCTTCAATCTCCACTGGAATAGTCAAAGACTGTAGAATTCGATACGATCGAAGCAATAAGAGCAGCGTGTGCAGCTAGTACAAGGGCGATTCGCCAAAAGGGAAGGTGGTTAGCTGGCAAGATAAAAGGACGTCGTAGGGTGGTTTATACAATGGACGGGAGGAGACAGGTGTGTAGAGGAACAGTATCTAGGCGGTACAATTACCTGGCCGTAGAATTACCTACGGGCTTGTGCATCACAATTAATTCGTAATTAAATCCTTTGGCTAGGAGGCGTGGTCCTTTTCAACAGCATATAGAAACGTGGCTCATGCCCACCGGTTGGGTTGGTGGGCACCCACGTCCGACCGCTCGACGTACCAAACGACGTCGAGCGTATCGTCGAGCCGGGGTGACAGCCGGAAATAAAGGGCCGGCCGTGCATTAGCGTCGACGGTCAAAGGGTCGCTCGAATATCGACCGAGACGGTCGACAGCGTTAAATTGCCATTTGTCGGCCGGGGAATGCCTCTGATTAGTACGCGGAGGCTATCACCCAATATGTCGCTCGGCTGGTGAGATCGTCGATGAACATTCGCTATATCCTTCTAATAAAAACCGAGCCATTCTTCTGATACGCTATCACTACTATGAAAGACCGATAATAACCAGCAATGGAATATTAAATGAAAATCCAGGTAGAAAATTTATTGCCATTTTGGCTACGATTATCGAAACTTTCAGCGTTTATGAAATGTGCAGAAAAACAGGAGCGAAAGAGCCGAAAGACAGGGAAGAAAAGTGTCGAACAAAGGGTCGAGTGGATTGTATGGCAGAGGGGGTTGCAAACGAGTCGAATAGCCGATATTACGGCCCCGGGCGGCAATTCGTATCGAGTTTTCCGTGTTGGCCGACCAACTCGATCGGAAACGCGATCAGGATGGCGAAAGTAATTTTCGGACGATCGAGGCTGATCCGACGATAAGGAGAATGAAGTTGTACAGAGTGTCGAGCGTGAAATTTATTCCGCTATATCTATCCCCCGGCCACGGAAACGGGGGGAGCCGTTTTGCTTTGATCGAAATTGCCAATTTAGCCTCGCTATTAATCGTCTTTGTCGCGGATATCAGTGTACCGATTGGTCCTTGTTCGAGAAATAGAAATTCCTATCGACTTGTTAATTGACGGTGGAAGAGAAGTAGAAGCTGGATTATTTGACAAAGAATTTGATAAATTCAGAGGAATCAATGAAGTCCGATTTTCTTCAATTTTATAACAGCAAGAAGCTACAATCTGATATAGAGAAAAAGGGAAAATACCGATAAAATCGCGATGTCACGCCTGGGGCATTCGTTTCCTATTTCCTTTCGACCTTCTTCATCATCCAGGATCACCGTCGTTCGTTTTAATCGCGGCCAAGTTTCTTTGTTCCGCATAAAACAGTGTTCAACTTGACGACGCTTAATACGCGTGCTTAACAAGGCCCTGAACGATCGGTAGCCGCGTTTCTCGCGCATGATTACCACCTTATCAGGAACAGGAAAATACCTGACGAGATTGAAAGAGCCCCGGTGACTACATAAACATGCAGATGGAACTAGGGAAAAATAAAGCTGTCTGTACTTTTATGCGAGCTCGCCACATCCGTCTTGTCTACGGACGAATGTACATTACTCTGGCCGCCTCGGTTCACCCTCGATTCGAGTTCGCGCTGTCTGCATAGGGAAGCGACGGGGTTGCTGCCATCCCCCGTATAGTCTCCGCCTCGCTAACCCCGTATCCCATCATCCATCCTTCGTGCAATCGTTTTTTCCTTAAATCCAAGACGAACATCCGTTCTTTCTATCTCCATCGAGCCATCTCGCGATTTCTCTTCCGCGAAATAAAGCCAAGAGAAGAAAGCATCCCCTAACGGAAGCTGCAGACTGGATGTTAATCGAACCTCCTTTGCGACCGGTCAAAGCTCGAACACCGAGAGGAATTTAATTGTTAGGAAACACGCTCCTCTGGAATGTATTTGTTGAGATATCAGTGAGATCTGGTATGTTAGTGGTTTCTTGATAAGGCCTTCGTGCATAGACGCACGAAGAGGCAGGAACGTGTTTCTTTTAATTACAATTTATTCGAGGAAAAAGCCGTGTGAACTCGTGTTCTATCTCGCGATGCAAACGACCCGTTTCGAGAGTTTAGAAGTTGTTTGTGCCGGCTAATACGGTGACAAAATGTCTTCATAGATCGATCTTGATAGATCGGGAATGCCATTTGGATGCTCGATAAGGACGGTGAAACGTGCTCGAATGCTGCCGCACGTTTCTTTCGATCACGATTTATTTGGAGATACCGGTGAAAGTTTGGGAGGTACAGGTTTTATGGTATAAGAACGGACCACTCGAACGAGGAATTCGAAAAGTTGTCAGCTGGTACATCGGTAATATGTTTCTATAGATGGAGCACGATCGAAACGCGGATAGTGCGAGTCCAAAGATAAGGAAATGTAGTTTCGAGCTTCTGTTATGGTGGGACTTTATATATTTGTGCAGCTGTATTATCGAGTGCCAGAACGGCCCCAGTATTATATTAATTTAAGACAAACAATTAGCAATATTTTAATTTAATTTTGCATTTCATATTATATTTTATTTCAATCACTTCATAAATTTCTGTAGGTATATTTTCCTCTATGTTTGGAAATTTACTGTGTTAATCTGTGCAAGCTGTGAGAAGTTGAATAACAGATCATTTATAAACTGGTAACTAGCACTAAGAATATTACATTTGGCTGCGTGTTCGTTTCGAAGCTGAAGCATCATTTGCAATTCAATTATTTCGCGTTTGTAAACGCAAATTCAGAAGAAAGTTGCCTCCAAAGGAATCCTCGACGTCTATGGTCGTGCTACCACGGCAACGATTCATCTTTAATGTCTTTGTGGCACTCCGCTTTGTCTTCCAGCTCTATTCTTCACTTTGTTACCGTTCAAGTTTCCCGTCTATTTAAAGTTTCTACTTGCACGCAGCACTTTTCTATTTAATCTTGACTCAAGCTTCACTCTAATTCTTTCAAAAGTCTCTCCCATGGCTCGTGTCGTGTTCCAGCATCGACTGCAATTAGATTATCAGTCGCGATATCAAAGGATAAAGCGCGGCAACAAATCAAAGCGAAAAGCTACGTTGCCTTTCATTTTCGCGAAATCATCCAGGTAAATCACAAAGAGGTCCATTTTAAAATTGACTTCCATGGCTTATCAACCCATTACCGGTATCTGTTTTACCTGCACACAATAGAGTGTCAAAAACTTCATTTTTCATGCACGTTTCATCAAA
This sequence comes from Osmia bicornis bicornis, assembly GCF_907164935.1. Taxonomy (NCBI): domain Eukaryota; kingdom Metazoa; phylum Arthropoda; class Insecta; order Hymenoptera; family Megachilidae; genus Osmia; species Osmia bicornis. The sequence continues at coordinate 6,323,207 of NC_060221.1, read as the reverse complement.
CATGTATTTTTCCTTTGTTTTTCACATTTTCCCTACTACTCTTTCAGCCTGGCAAAGAGTGCTACTAACGATCATTTTCAGTGATGCTTAAATTTCATTTTCTTTCTCAACTTTTTTTGAGAATGTCATGTCATGTCATGTTAGAAATAGTCGTTTTTCCCGTGGTAGTAAAATTATTCGAAACGCGATCGTTTTCCAAAGATGGCGTATCGTTTCTCGTCTCGCTGATAGCGCATGGTGACAAAAGGTTCGCGATCAGAGACACCCAGAAAGGGGTAGTAATATTACAGGTAGCTCTACCGCGGCGTGTAACTTGCAGGTACACGAAAAACGATAGTGGTACGCGTCACACGAGCCACACGATCCATGGTGCTCGTTAAAAAAAACCTCTGTCGCCTTATATACATATCGGAATGGCAGCAGTTCAGAGAAAAGCCTGCTAGGCCGCCTTTGTGGCCCGTAGTCGCGGACTCGCGTGAAACGCTCTGTATGGACGAGTTCCGCTCCCGCTGCGCGCTACCGTCAGCGTACCGCGCCAAGGGAAACGGTGTTCGTAAACTTTCTGTATTTTCATGCAAATTCTCTCGGTTCGTTCGTCTGTTCTTTTTTCTCACTTTATTTCGTTCCGTTCAGCCCCCTTTCTCTGTTTCCTCGTTTCTCAATGCTCGGCCGCGGTGTTCCTTATATTCCTCCTTTGTCCATCCGATTTCTCTCTTTCTCCTGGTGTTCCTTAAAGCGACGTAAAACTTGGCCTCTCCTTTTTCGTCCCCTCGACTTCGCGTGCTTTCTCGTCGAACGTTTTTTCGGTTTGCATGACCGAATAATTAGTAGTCGTCGTACGTTCGCCGACGGGGCCCCCTCCTTTTTTCGTATGCTGCTCGACCAGCATTCGGGACCACCGAAATGCCGTGGAATGCTTTCCACGATTTTCCTCGGTTTTTCGATGCCACGTCGACACCGGGACGTGGTCGAATCAGCACGCGGCCACGAGCTACGATCTCGTACGCTGCCACGCCGATGCTGCTTGAATGCGAATTACTGTTTACGGTTGGCTGGGACCGGTGACCCGAGGGCTTCCACGTTTACTTGATTGGTCTGGGAGGGTTGGGCGCGATTAGGTGGGCGCTTCGAGGAGAAATTCGAAGGTTGTATCAAAGCAGGTTCAATGCTACAGATGATGGTCTTGAAAATTTCAGAATATTTCCCTTATTTCATTCCAATCTTAGCGGGTTGAAAAATGTTTCAATATAAAAATTGTACGATCTGATAGAGTGAAAACATGATTCAAAGTTTTTGATATAAAAGTGTGTATTCTTGAAGTAGGGAATAAAAAAGAACATTCTTTTTCTGAAATTATTGAATAAATTTTTCCACCAGTTTTCTCGATATAATAAATCAAAGGTCTCCTAATCGATAAGCTAGTGTCCAGCCTTCTTTGTGTAAATTTTCCCCCTTGATACACCTTGCATTATCGTACCGTAAAATACGCAGCCGACCGAGGGGAAGCATCGATAAAATCAGCAGAAATTTGTTTCGAGAAAAACTCGATGCCGGAGCGTTATTTACCTAACGTCGAAAGGAAGTGGAAAGAAGGAAGACGAGCTACGAAAGGGAGGAGATTCAGATTTTGATGTGTAAAGGGGAATCAGCTCTCTCTCATCTTTTCCCGTAAACATTCAGGAAGACCAGACACGTCGAATTCATTCGTGAATAACACGTTTGTTCCTTCCAAAGAGGATTACGGGTTTTCCTGCTCGTAAAGATTTCGGCCCTACAGTTAAAAGCCGTCGCTTTACGCGTTCCCGAGGGAATCTCAGGACCTGACTATGCATCCACAATTTCAGAACGTTCTTGTTTGGGATTAGGAACGCGTTCGCCACCTCTGAAAATAATATCATTCCACGTTTTTAAGAAAGAAAAGAAAAACGAAGGAGAAAGAAAAATTAATCGGGCAAGGTGTTTGAATAGACGAGACTTAAATCCCTTCGGGGACGAATAAGTCCTTGTCAAAACACGATTGGAGTCGCTTTGTAAAAGCCTGTCACCGTAGGATTTTTCGTCGACCATTTTGTCGCCCATTTCCGACGCCTTCTTCGGCTTGTCGATCAAGATACGACAATTCTTCCTTTAATCCGTGAAACTTAAAGTGTCAAACGCTTTGGCTTCTCAAGGGTGATTAAGTCGCTTCTTAAGGATAGCTGTGAATTTCTTAATCTACTTCAAAGTAATTATTAATAATCGCAGTTTAAGATGACTTTAAATTTAACTCCCAAAATTCTAAACATTTTTACAAATTTTTCTTTTATAAAATGTTTCAATCATATATTGGAACCTACTCCAACTCTTCAACTAATAATAGAATATCCGGTTAAGGGTTAATATATCAGTCTGTACATGAAACTCATTAAAATCTATATCTCCAATTCGATTTGCTTGAACCCGAAAAAAAGAAGAATTCTACCGTGTTCATAATTTCCATCAATATTTTCTTGCACCTCGATGTAACGCAACTAGAGTTCCATTCAAGATACTCGTCCGAGCAAATTGTTCGCCGATAAGATCTTCGAGAAGCGATTATTTCCATCGGTTAACGAGCCACGAAAGGCCGTTAGCCATCGGCGATATATCGGGAAGGAAGAAAGCTGATTGAATTAATGTGTCCGCCGATGAGAAGGCGGGAAAGGGATGGCGATAGCGGATGGAAGAGGGAGGAAAATAATCGAAAGCGCGTAGCTCGTGTAGCCGGTCAGAGAATATCCATTTTATCCGTATACCGGATCCAGAGGATTGTTCGTTGGTCCGATCGTGTCCTGTCCAACGTCGGTATCCCGTCGTGCCTTGGTGGCTGCCACGCAAGCGATAGGTATCTCGTAACCGAGGATAAATTGGCATTATTTATATGCCCGTCACGCGCTTCATTGTCTCGTAGCTCGGCGAGTAGCTCGTTCGCGTAGCCGCAATAAAATAATAAAACGTCTGTCTTCCCTTTTCTCCTCTACACTCGCGGTATCTTCTTTCTTCCTCGCCTCCCTTTTCCGTCTATCGTATCTGGTTGAAAATTCCCTATGTACAGTAGCCTTTCTCGTCAAAAGGCGTTCTTATGCATCGATCGTCGAATGCGAATCATCCCTGCTCTCGGCCGGAAGAGGTTCTCTCTGACTTTGTCCAGGATTCCGGCAATTCTCGCGGAGCGAACATTTCAGGGTGGATCGAGGCGAACGGGATAGGAGAATTTAATTTTCTAGTTGATACAAAGGTAACAAGACGTCGTTACCCAACTTTGAGCTCGTTACCACGGCCGTGTATCACAGAAGAAGAAATTTCAGAACGTTTCCCTCTTTGAACGTCGGTCTGCCTCTCTACCTCCTCCCCCTTTCCACTTTTCTTCTCTCGCTCGTTCGCTCAGCCTTTTTCTTTCCATATTCGCAATATTCCCGTGGCTTCGTCTCGCGAGAGCTTTTTAAATCGTACCCAGCCCGGTTGCGCCGCGTTACCTTTTTCCTACGGCGAAATGATAAATTAATTCTACCCCCGTAATCCAGCCAGCGTCGCGCAGCAAACCGAAAAGATTTCTTTCGCTCGACGGAACGTTCCCTTCGGAGATTTATCGCAGCCAACCAAGCTCCGAGTCAAGGGAGAAAGATTATAATTCCCGGTCGTCGTACGGCCCCGATAAAATGGTCCCGACGAGAAGCGCGGACCTGCCCGAGACTCCGCTCGAGCGGACCTCGCGAGAAAAGGAGCACGCGAGGAGCAGGAAGTCCGGTATAAAAAAGGGGGACAGGAGAAGGAGAAAGTGCGAGACGGAGGTAGCGGACAGGGAGGACCCGTGTCTAACGCGGCGTGAAATCCAACGGGCACGCGCCATTTCACTTAGCCCAAGGCGGCTCCTTTTCCATCGGACCGACTACTACTTCGCTGCTTCTTCCTCTCCGCGAGCTTTAACCTCTGCACCTCATTGTCCCGTCGCCCGGGGTCATCGATTCTTCTCCGGTGGACGCTTTACGCTCGTCACGAGGATTCACCGCGCAAAAACCACGTTGCTCCCTTTTTGAAGCCCCCGGTTCGAGGATTTTTGTAGCAAACTGCTGTGAGATTGATTTCATTGCTTAAGAAAGAAAGTGACTTTCTGGGCTACTTTGGTTAATTTTCTTGTGATCTTAACCCTTTGCGGACGATCGATTGTTCAAACATATTGTCATGGTAATTTATAATTCCGTACATATTGCATTATATTCTTGATAAAAAATACAGCTGTAAGCTCTACTTTTGCAATAAGAAAATTGTCATTTTCTTGAAACGAAGTTTATTTATTCAGATTTGAGAAAGAGGTGTATGTTAATTAGCTTGATTATTAGAGGATTAGATTTTTATTGGACCTACGTGAAAACTATCTAGGAGTGTAAAATAAGGGTGTAGCTGTATGTTATGCATTTTAGGGTAGAATATTTATTTGGGTGTACACGGAAGTAATAAAGCCATAAAGTCTGCAAATCTGGTGGCCACATTTTCCAAAAGAGATTCCAATTTAAATAAAACTTCGAATTTTCTGCAACATCTGTCTCCATAGGTTTATTGTTACCACGTGTTGTTTTAAGACTGTGAAGAATTTTAAGAAACAATTTTGTAGTTCTATGATTATTTTCATTTAATTGAATTTAAATTAGTTGTCATCGACAGATGAAAAGTAGAAAAGAAATCGATAGAACATTCAAGATACGTTCGTGACTCTAATAGCAGAGGGTAGTTAAATATTGAAATATGAACCAAGGTGGAAGATTAAGAGTCTATTACTTACATTTTGTGGAAACCAGGATAGCTTGATATTCTTCCGTAATTACTCTTCTCACGGTAAGTCAATGTAAACCGAAGTCTAATTATTTCTGCTGCGATACGCCAAGCGAAGTACAAACTGCGCGCACTACCCCTCGCGAGCAGATATTTAATCCAAGTTTAATCCAAACCCTGGCACGAGTAGAATGCAAATAATTACCGCAACTATGGTCGTCTACGGAAAATTCACAACCTACCCGGTCTTTGTTTTCTCGAATTATAGCGTCTGCGAGCGCTAGACATTCCATTGTTTCGCGAGGGTGCAACGAAAGTGCCCTAATAAATTTTATAAACTTGTACCTCGCCTGCATCGTTTCTGCAATGTTCTGGTTATCCTTTCTTCTATAACTTGCCCCTAAAATTTTGCTTATTCCGTTCACACCATTGCTGATTATTCTCCAAAGTTATATACCAATTAGATTCAAAGCACATTTCTCTATTATTCCTTTCCATAAAGAGTCAACGAACTGTACCTAGTCGTTGATTTTTCGGAACCGACTAAGCGCAGCAAACAGTGGTTTTTGCAATCGTTGCAATAAAATTGTTTACACGCGACGATAGCCGAGGCCTGGTTAAAGGAACAATACGACGCGAGCGTTGAATTTCCATTTAAATTTTCGAGCTGAACGCGAAAATGGCCTCGGGCTATTATTGTACGCGATAAATCCGTTTGTTCTCTCGTTGCCGGTTTTTCAAAAGCCGCGGGAACTCGTGACGCGGGAAATAAAACGAGAGGCTCGTACACCCCGTAAAGTCCTTTATATGCCACCGAAATCGTTAATAGACTCGGCAGTGGCTGTAACAACGGGAATGTAACCGGTCGAATTCCACGGACGACCCGGCTCTGCGACAGTCTGCGCCATTGCACGCGATAAATTCTCATTCTTTTCTCTCTCGCGTTCTTCCAATCCACCCCTTTCCATTATTTCTTCTCTCCTTCTTTCTCCGTCCCGTGTACACCTTCCTATATACCGTTCGAGAGTTCTTTTCGCCACGCGGTTACCACGGACGGAGGGTCGAGGTGTGAACGAAGAACCACAAGTACCCTGGAAAGTGGCAGCCCTCCTTTACCCCCTTGTAACCCGATCTCCCTCCAGGACAACGGCTTGCGGACGAGTTTTACACGGTTACGCATTTTCCTCCCACGTTGCGGTCGACCGAGCCAGTCTCGTTCACCTCGCGGACGTTCGACGGGCTACGATCGGTCACGCTCGATCGGATCGTCGACGCCCTCTCCATTTACGAAGAAATCGTTTCAAGGCGTTCGAGTCCGCGATCTGGCGACTAGCCAAACCCTCGCGCCGCACCGTGCCCGGAAATTCAGGTGCAACGAACAATTGGCCACACTGCCAACACGTTTCGTTCCACGTATTACCTTTCCCAGCCGTTACATCATTCTTGCCGTTGCTTTTTACGAAGACAGCAATTGGTGATCGAAGATGGTTCGATTAATACTTCGAACAGGATAGGGGTAATTATAATAGTAATGACCCAGATGATGGGTGAAGGATAATAACATAAATTTTCTTTAAATGTCACAACATGGGTCCAATGGACCACCATGACATTATTAAGGTAATATTTAAGATTAACATCGCAAGGTGTTTTATACAAATTTCCAAGAAGTCCCAACTAACGCCAGCCTCTTTCCTCGAAACGAAATGAATACATCCCCGTGGAAGCAAAGACACGGTGGAGAACGTGCCGTATTGGGCGAATAAATCGCGCGATACGCGTATACCGGTGATTTAGTAGCGATAATTCCGTAGAAACGGACGGATTAACGCGGCCGATTCGGTGGATTTATCGGTCGGCCGATGAAATTTATTAGCGGCGCGTCGGGATCCTCCTTTCCTACGAGGATCCGCGATACACGGGGATACCGTTAATTAAAGAAGATTATATCCACGCTTTCGATCATTGCGATACAAGCAGGGTGGGGGATGGTCTATAGATACAAGCGGCGAATATACCAGACACGCCCTCGAACGATCGAAACGCTCGTTTGTTCGATCATTGCATCGCATTGTTGAACGTTCACCGTGAAGAACTATTCGAGATCTGAATTTTTAACGAACGCGCGGTAAGAGTTCTAGTCTAATGGGAAAGTTGGCAATTTATGCACGATGTTGGTCGATCGATTTTGCAAGCGATGTGCCGTTTATCCGTCCTTCGTACGACTTAATCGGGCAACGAGCTGCGAAGCTGACTCACCGATCGCTCCTCCTGTCACTCCACGAAGCACCGTTTCGTTCTTTATTATACGCTCGAAAACGGTGCAGAGCTGTTTTTTTTCGCGGGCGATATTTTGCATTCCTTAAGGGTCAGTCGAAAGCTCGCGTTGTCAGTACGTTGGTGGGCCGCGAGGTATTCGAGGTTCGATTTACTGCACTATGAAACCCGAGACACGCCTTTCGAACCGGTGTTCATTAGTCATCCGCGTCAGAGGATCACGGGATCTCGAGTTTGCAAGTATAATATAAGCGGAGATGGAGCAAGGTAATCACGAGCAACGTGTTACGAAGCCCTTCAAAATTTTCATGGGACTGGTCATCGTTCTTTCGTCGACGAAAGCTTCGATGGTACCATCGCGTCTCGTTCGCGATTCTTCCTCCGCTTAATCTCCGAACAGATACGCCAAGTCGAACGTGTGCCACCGAGGAGACTTTAATCTCGCTCGATGATCGTTCCCTCGGGATAAGGAAGCACCAGGTACACGCTTGTCCGAAGAACGAACTCGTGGGCGTGCGATAAACATCGACAAACGAACTTCCAGATTTCACTCGATCTCTGTGGACCGGGTAATGATTTTTCGAATGGTAAATTCGGTGTCAGCAGTTTGCTGTCTCGTTTATTCTTGGATTTGGAAAATAAAATTAGGCTTATTTTTTATCTGTCAGATGAGGTGGAGTTGAAAGTTTTATCATTGTTTAACTCTCGAACGGCGGACCATGGAGAGAGACCCCATTTTCATTTTCTAAATTTTATATTATTCTTTTTTCAATTATTCTTCTAAAATTATACATTTAATTTTAAATTTGTGCCACTATTGACCCAAGCTCCACTGTTCAAGGGTTAATTGATAGGTTTAAATCGGAATGAATCATGGAGGTGTTGAATTTTGTGCGAAGTATCTTTTATTCGTAAGATGATTTTTGTTACACAATGCAATAATCAATCTTAATTTTCGTCGAGATAAATAGGATGGATAGGCTGCCTTTAAATATCACCCTTAATGAATTTGCCCGTAAGTTTTCGTAATTTTCCATCGAGAAATTCAATTGCAGTCGAGATAACTCTCTTAAATGAATTACTACACTCGTTTGCCTGCGACCAAATTGATTCCACTTCGCGACACGTGCGACCGCTACTTGAACCCGCCACTTGGGAATTGAAAGAAACATCGGTGCATGTGGGTAGCACCGCGGGAAGCGGCGAAATTTCAACGATGTAGCTTCCGTCGAGTGTTTTCGGCCCGCATGCGGACTCGTTGTTGAAATTTAAGGACACCGCAGGCGTGCAGGACTCGTAACACCGTGTTGTAACGCGAAATCGAGGAGATCGGAACAGCTAGAAACCGGTGAACGTACGCCAGCTGCCTACGAATCGTAATTGGAAAATGACTAATACCTAGCGATAGCAACGTTCAGACTGTTTGCGCAACGAATCGGTGGTAAAAACGATCCAGGCAATTTCCGACCCTTTTTTGGCTATCAACTGGTCTCGTTCGCGACTCTCTCCTACGATCTCGTTACCCGAAGTTTCACTCGATCGCGAAATCGGTCAGCAGCATCGTCGTTTGCTGACTTCCCGGTAGACCGGATAAAACTGTTGATTAAAAGGCGTGATCGTAGATAAGAATTTCAGTGCATTAAATTGCAAGTATATTTAATCTGGTTTTTATACGATTAAAAATTTTCCTCAGTTTTAATTCGTGCCAGGAAATTAAGATTTTATACAGTATTCTAAGAAATTCGTTTAATAATAACCTTGTTTACTGATAACGTAATAATAGCCTGTCTTAAAGAAATAACAAGTTAAGTTAGAAAGGTGCAGCAGGAATTCAATAGAAATTGAGAAACCAACTACTAAACGGTGAATATGAAATAAAATTCCGCTTGTCCTCACACTCGTAATTATAGATTCTAGTCTGGAAATACTGGAAAAACGTTCACGTAGGTGCAATAAAAAGTGTTACACTCCTATTAATTAACACGGTGATTGCCGCGCTCAAAATGGGCATTTCTTACGAGACGTATCGAAGCATTAATTATTAAGAATAGGAATAGTTAATTTTCAAATTTCAAATGTCATGATTTTTATTTGGTACCTTATTAGTATAATAGCAATACTATTGAAAATAATATTTCTCTGTCTTTTTTTTTAATTATTAGAGCACTGACTTCCACTGCACTCAACGTGTTAATATCAAATACCTATTTTGCATTTGGATCTTAATACCTCAGACATCAACAGTAAGCAATCACATTTCTCAAACTACTATCTAGCATCTTCATTAATATCCATATGAAAACTTCTACCTCGAAGAGTGTTTCTTAAGCTTCGAATGGGAGGAAAGAAATGTCTGGCTGGTTTCGAGGCCGGTCTGCATGAAAATCAGCCTGCCAGCGATCGTTTTCGGGGAAGCTAGCCGCGACAAGTCCCGGTATTTGCTTAACAACCGGTTTTCGTTTGCTTCGTGATGCTCCTTGCGAGGCGGCTCGCGATGAGAACCCCTGGCATATCGGTCGTCATAAGTCACTCAGCGTGTGGCGTACAAGGTACATGGGTCCGTACGTAGGACCCGGTGGGCCTTTCTCCTCTTTTTTAGCCCTTTTTCTCCATTTCTCCGTCGCTCTCGCTCTCCACCGTAACGGCTCTTACACTCCGAACACTCCCAGACTGTCCAGGACATCGCGTCGTATCCCGCTGTGTCTCGCGTCAGATCTAAGTGGTTCCTCTCATACGTTCGCTCGCTGATCTCTGCTCTACCCTTAATCCAGCATCGAATTCAGCCGGTCCGAAGGAAGATGGAAAACGCTGATAATTGATTCTACCGGCGACCAGCAGCGAGATACCAACCGAGAGGAACCAGCAGCAAGGGACCTAGGGAGACAAGGTACCACGGATGGGATATGGATGGGAATGAAGGTCGTAGATCCACCGTGATTGGAAGGACCCGAATAACTTTACACTTTTATGTACAAACGAAGGACATTATTTTGTTCACAGTGATCTTAAGATACACTTCGGTAAATCTTACCGATTGATCTTTGATAGGTACCAAGTTAACACATCGACTCCTACGCTAAAAATGTTGAAAGTTTCGTGAAGCAATCTTCAAGTATCAAATCTTGTCTGTTATTTTTATTATATCTACTATCCATAATTCTAAATGTCTAATAGGAGTAGGATTTCTAATTATGCAAATAGAAGAATTCTTTATAGTATTGGTGATGAAATTTTATGAAAAACTACTTCAATTATTTTTACAAGTTTCAAATAAGAAATCAAAAATCATTTTGACAGATCTAGTTATTCTAGTGTTAATTTAGACGTTCCACTGGATCAAGATATTTCACTGGGAGTCCGCATAAATTATCGGTGTTAATTGGTAATCACCAACCTCGTAACCGACCGTATTCTTAATTATTACGATCGTCGGTGTCATAAGCGGACGATCCTGACCGTTTGCGGCTGATTTGTGACCGACATTCGTCTCGGCCAGCAACGTTGGGTAATTAACGCGCGATCCGGCTTGGAACAGCGGCGGGAAAGTACGGGATAACGTCGATAATTGATTCCTGGCGAGTCTATATCAAGCGCAAAACAGGCCGAACGGAGGCCGATAGACTCCGTTAATCCAACAAATAGAATTCGAGCCACCTCGTGTCCGATGCAGTTAAGCCAACCGTGTAGCCTGATCCTGGTGTGCGGATACAATAAGCTCGACCTGTACGTACGTTCTTTTGGATTATTTTCTACGCTGTCCTTAATCCGCCACACCGTTTGCTTTGCATTTATCGAGAAATCGAGCATGCGATTAGCACTGTTACATACGATTTCTGTACCTGCCTTTAGCATTTTTTATTTAAATTCGTCTGATAGCGAGAGTTGATTATAGGAGCAGCGAGGAATTTTAATTGATTATTTTCCTGTTTCAATCTCGTTTATTAATTTTACTAATTTCCTTCGGCTCCGTTTCCCTCCGCGTTAACTCCCGATCATTGGCGTCGAATTAATCAATCAAGAATCCCGTGTCGACGTTGCCGTAGCTCGAGTATCGCTGTCTACTCGATCGAATTAACACGACTCGTTCGAGAGTCCGTCATTCAATTACGCCGCGTCCCTCGTTTTATGCGTCGCGAAGGGTCCGTTGCATAAAAATCATTTATCCGCTCGTTAAAGATTGAACAGGCATCGGGGCGTTCGGACAGGGCAGCAAGATTTAAGGGCCTCGTAAAATGTAAAAAGAGGATTTTTGCGCTGCTTCATGGACGCGGGACTCTCGTGTTTCCGTTTTTCGAGACTGGCTTCTTTCCTTTCTTATATTTTCATTTTTTTTAAATTTTTTTTCTTATTTTTCTCCAGGCGTTTGCCGCTACTTAGGTAGACGACAGAGGGGAACACGTTGTACCTTGCGCGACAACCACGGTGTCGTGTAACACTTTATTCGAAGTCTCGTGTTTCCCAGGCAATATTTAATCGATCCTGCCACGATAGAAAATGAAATCCGTCGAGGATCTCGACTGTGCGCATCAAGTCCCAAGATTTGACCTCGCCTCGTCTACTGGGTCACGCGTGTCTCACGACGTACCCCAACCGCTCGCGAGTAATTATTTCTCTGGATAAATTGATTCGATTTGATAGGAAGGAGATAACCATAGACACGACCAGTGTTATGTGTAAAACTTTGAACAATTTTGATTTTCAACCCTTTGGATCCAATACCGATACACTGTATTAACTCCAAAGGGTGATAAAATAAAAAATTAATTATCAAAGTTAATTACGTAAAATAAAACAAAATTTAACAGGTATATTTTATTACTGTTCAAGCATTAATTTACATCTGTTTCGAATTCGTGCAACAATAATTAACAGAATACAACTTTTGATGCGTTTCTAAACCTGGACGATTTCTTTTGCTAAAAGAATCATCGCCACGATTATTTCATCTCACAGTCTGGAACACGAGGCACCGTTGAAAAGATGGAAGAACATCCAGACGGAGTGTTTCGCACGTTGTAGCGAATTTTGCCGAAGAAATGGCATGGGTCCGATGCTCTTGAGGCTTCCATCCGAAAATAGATCCGACGAGGACGGATCTGGCGTTCGGCTCCGGAACATCTGTGGAATCAATTCCGCACGACAACCACCGGGGTAACAACGAATTGATCCGTTATTCTTGCGTCTCTTTCACCCTGTTTCCGGTCTCGAAGATATTCCAACGGTGAAATATCTGACGCTTGTCCTTATCCAAATGTCCTTTCTGACCGTTGTAGCAGTAAATTCTCCTATCTTTCGCATAAATAAAATCCTGACGACCGTTTGATACCCGAGCTTGTAGTTTTCTGCCCGGCCAGGCTACCTCGACAGCCTCGAACAGTGCTAATGCGTGGAATCGAGGTCATAGATAAACGTTCTGTGCCGGAAGTCGACTGTCCATTCACAGGGGAGGTTGTTCGATTCTTTGAAAATTCAGAGAAAATTCATCAAATGGATACAGTTCTGTTTCTCTAAAATTCTTCTGTCCGAACTGATCTCGGAATGCTGTATCTAGGAATGAAATTCTTATTCGATGAAATAGATACCTGTAGTATTTTGTCTGCTGGAATTCTCCAGGACAGATAAAAATGAAAAAAGAAGTAGAAGAAATGTCAATTGTGATAAATAGTAATAAGTATCGCTAAGTAATAACCGACGTTCCAATATGATCTAACCATACTCGGAGGAATATTACAATTAGTAGTCACCTGCTAACGATACCATTGGTAATAAAGTGTTAATGTCTCCAAAATGTACCACTCTAGAGTTCTAATGGACATCTGAGCAAACGTTCGAGTTACACTAACTCCTTTTCAACCTGTGAACCCTTTTCTAACGGGTATACTTATGGAAAATTTCAAAATAATCTCTTCTACACGAAATGTTTAACGAATCTAAAAAGAAACAAACCCAAGGGCTACCATATTTCTTCCCGTCCTACCTAATCTACGGAGCATCGATCACACCGATGATGCGCCAAGGTAACATCGCGAAAGGCAAATAAAAAGTTGGCCCAACACTCGATTAGAATTTACAAATAGACACGTCAAATCATCGTGAACGATTCATGGTGAAAAGAAAACCGCTAGACGTACGCACAGTCGAGTGATTGTTGGAGGAGCCGTTCTTATAGCTCGTTACACAGAGATCCATCATCCGTTTGGCTTAATGTTTTACAATGTTGTTTGGCTATCCCATTCACGGAATAACAGAACTATTTCTCTTCAACGCGATTGTTTTGACTGGCGTTGAATGCGAAACGCTGGACGAACCACCCACACCTTTTCCACTCGTTGCCATTTTTCTTCCATTCGTTGCCCGTCGCGCTCCTCCTCGTCATCTTACTTCCCGTTGCTTCTTTTTCCACGAAGAGAGCCGGCTTCCGCTTGCCACTCGAAACGGACGGGATGGAAGGATGATGATCCGCGTGTGGAAGGAGAGGACGTACAATGTCTATTCATCGGCGATCGAAGATGGACGTCCCTTCGACTTGGCTCCCATAGGCTCAGCCTAGCGCCCATTGGAATATGAAAATACCGGCAGGAATTAAAATAACACTGGCACACCGTGAGCACCGCGATCTTAAATAATTCATGGAGCTTTTTTACAGCCATCGGATCTCACGGAACGCCCCGCGCTCTCTTGTCGGCCGTGATCGAGCGTTTGTGTGCCCTCGGCGCTGGTGGTATACGCTTCTCGAGAGTTGCTTGATTTTACTTCTGCTCTCGAGAGTTTGGTTACTTTGACATTTCAGTTTGGATCGGTTAACTGTTTCGATACGAAAGATTTATGTACAGGATGTTGATTGTAATGGTAATCGAAGGAAAATAAGGAACGAGCTTAACTCGGAATGTTCTGCGCAGATAATTTATGACGGTAAAAGTTTAGACGAAGAATAGCGAAGATAAGAAATAAACTCTTCCATTGTCTTCAGAGCTATTCGGATAGCTGATCTTGAAATGACTCATCTTTGCAAGCTGACTGCCTCATCATACATCTGATATTTTTAGTTTCTCGTAGGGTTTCGGCAATCATAGTTAAGGATGTTGATTTTCAAACAAACTTTATCTTCTGCACTTTCCAAGTGACTTTTCGCCTTTTAGATAACAAAGATAACTCTCTATTTATTTCTGTATTAAACCTTCGAATGCCTCTACTTGAAATTCTTTCCTCAAATTTCATTCCATGTTAATTTTCAATTCCTGGTACCTATAATTTTTAAGTAAACAAGCGATTTAAATAATTAAACGTATGTGAACATGAAATATAAAATTAAAGAGGCGCCGGAACGGGTCGGGATCGAATGTAATTTAAGAAACTGCCAGTCGCTTCGCTCCTTAAATCAGCTTGGTTATCATTGAACACGCGTCGCGAGATTTCATTGGCACGCTGTTCGCGCGATTAATCAAGCCGCTTGCTCGTGTATCAAGATCGAAAGTGAAACTCCACGGCGTTCGTTTATTAACGGAGCCTATCGATAACTGTATCGCGTTCGACCCATTTGTCACGACGCCCCGAAAAACGCTCGCGGCCTCGAGTCGAGCGACGGTCTGGCTCTCGGGCTACTCGCGTGTGAGAACCGATCCTACGCTCGTTCCTCGCTAAATAACGCGATCGTTAATTAACCGCGAGAGGTTAAAGCAGCTACCAACAGAGCGGGCAGCATCGTAAATTAGGCAACACGCGAGCGATTCTTTCGAAAGCTCGCCTCTCCTGCAGCAGGCAATCGAATCGACAACCTCGAATCCGAGGAACACGCGCGCGTTTAATTGGAGGAGGCGCGATTTACACGGAAATTCTTGCGGCTTTTTTTTCTTTAAGACTGGATAAATGATATTTCAGAATAAGTAGTTGAGTAGATCTATTGCAGCAATTTTTTATTAAAAAAAAGGCATAGCAACGAAATTACCACTTTTTACAAGTGTGCAAGAGATCCTATTCCGTATGAAAATCCCTGTAATCTTAAACGTGAGAAATGCTCTTTCTCGGTGCTAACAAGACCCGTTTTATTCAAAGGAAGAAAAACCTGAACTGTTGTCAAGAACAGAAGAGAAAAGCATTATTCTTCCATTGTTTGAAATTAATTACACCGTAACGGGAAGAAGACAGCGTTCCTGGCGCGAAAACAAATGTCGTACAAGCGATGGAAATCAGGGAACGAGTTACACGACGACTCGTCCAGGCTTTTCTCTTCGTTTGAACAAATAGAAATTCAAAGTCCCGATCCAGCGATTTATGAAGGGGCGCCGTTTACGGTAGTCCCTTGGTTATCGCCGGCCTAATCTCGATCCGCGTAAATCATCGATACCGTGGGGTCAGTTCCGTCTCTTCCGACTTCACCGTCTCTCTCTCTCTCTCTTTCTCTGTACACCTCTTGGAGCCAAAGCTGATTCCGTGTAAATCATACGAAACGTAGCCGCTCATTAAACCCACGACTGTACATTATCGCGTCGGTACGATACTTTCTCCACGGTGCCACGGCTCGCCACACTTATCTTTATTTATCTCGGCTGACTCACGGCTAACCACGCGTGTACACACGACGAGTATGTCCGTTCAGAGGTAGACGGGCATGGCCGGTGCGTGCAATAATGCGAGGATTTCTGTTCGTGGCACGTTCGACCGGTCGAACGTCGCCGAGGACAAGCAGATTCTGGATCCCTACGAGCGTCAGCTACCCGTGTTACCTGCCGGATAAAAAGGTTATCCGGTCGATCACCAGGATCGTTATAATCCTTGCTGGCGTTTCCATTCGAAACTTTGCAACAGGATGAACGTCGGTGAAGAAGCTGAAAAGCAGACAACTCCAGTTCTCTGTAAAAACTAAATGAGAGGTCAGGTTGATTCAGCAAATAGGCTTGTTACCAATTACTTACAGGTCGAGAGTCTACCTTGTAAATAGAATAAGTATATTTACTTGGAAGTTGAACATCTCTAAGAAATCTTGACAAGTTTGAGAAACTTGGTGGTTCTGATAAATTGGCTTCCTGCAAAGAGTCTACATTTCTTGGAAGATTGAATCGTTTACTTGATAGTCTTCGTAAATATAATAATTTGACAAATTGATTTGTAAAGTAGTTTGTTGCTGAATTTCGAACGACCTCCTTATTGAAGTGCTTCAATATATTGATTCTAAGGAAGCAGAAAAATGTTTGTGAAAGTATTGAAAAGTTTTGAAAACCAGTTAACTTTCATAAATTGCCTTGTACGTATTGATAGATGTTTGTAACTCTCGTTGCAAGTTTCCAAACGAATCGATCAATGTAGAACTTTGAATTGTTGAAAGTATACTTGTTTAAAGTTGAATATTTTTTGAAAGTCTTGGAAAGTTTCGAAATCATGTTAGTCTTAATAAATTGATTTCTATTATAAGTAATGATGGGTGTTGATACAAGTCTGTAATTGTGAATATTTTTAAAAGTCAGAGAATTTTAACAAATGATTTAATCAATTCACTTGTAAGTAATGAATAATTCCGAAGCCCGCGATCAGATACGATTTGCTCGATAAACGGGCCCCGTGTCGATTCCCAAGGACCCCGGTCTACGGGGCACCATAGAGTTCTGCTGAAAGTAGATGTGCTGGACGATAACCGGTAGCTCCTGCAGTTCGTTCTGGTTGAAGGTACTTCATTTTTCTATCTTCTTATGCTAATGGTCGTTCAGCAGAGATCTTATACGGTTTAGCTGCTAGTAACTATCCATCTGTGGGTCGAGATTTAAATTCAATCGTTCTTCTTCAGAGCCAGAAGCAATTCATTTTCCCACCAAAACACGGAGAATTTTTATGCACAAACCGTCATGGTTCTTTAAACAGAGTAAACAAAAATTTTGTTATTATCCTTTAACATAAATTATATTAATCTTAAGATTTAACTGAGATTGAAAGTTAATTATTTATCTAATTAGGTAGGAGTCAGGTTGGATCCAAAATTCGGACTATCTTCCTTATCAAAACTTATTAGATTTTTACTCTAAAAATTCTACTTATGAAAATGAAATAAACTGTTACTCGTATCTCAAGATTAAAATTCAATCATTCTTCTTCAAACCCAAAAGCAATTAATATTCTCCTATTAAAAGACGAAGAATTTTCCTGCTGAAACGTACGCAGTTGTTTAAACAGAGAGGGTAGAAATTCTATTACCATCTAGCAGGATCTAATCCCAACAAATTACCTTAATCCTCCAACTAGGATAGCAACAAGAACATCTACTTAGCGGGTATCGGTCCGTGCAGCGTATAGGTCCCATCGAAGATCGAGATAGCATGCTTGATAACCGTTCCTCGCTCCGGCAAACAGGAACGCGAGCTCGAATGTAAATTAGAAAGCCAAGTGGAGGCGCGTCTCGATAGGAAGGTGGTAAAAAGGTTCCAAGGACCCCCCACGGAAGCGAGTAATATCGAGAGACGCGACGGGGCCAGGCTCGTACGTAATACGAGAGTATCGATATGGCGCACGTGAAACGACCCGTATAGAGAAGAACCAGGGTGCCCGGTTACGAACGGATCTGACACGTCGGTAAATTTCCTCGGTGATCACCTGGCCGCGACTTTACGGCAAACGAAACAGTCCCGTCCCCCCGTGTAGCCGGTAATATTATGTCGAATTTACGGGGAGAAGTGCGTTACGACTTTATTATGGGACGCCCGTGCCAACCTGGCAGCGCCCACCTTCTCTCCGCGCACCTTTCTCCGAGCGAGTGAGGAACGCTCCTTTGTAAATTCCGGCTTTTTATAACGCTACCACGTCGTCTATGGGAAAAACTCGCCCGTGGCGACGAAACCCTGGTAGCCGTTTAAATCGAGCGAATTCGAGCGAGAGAACGGCTTCGAGTCACGTTCTCGCGCGGATACGGGAAGTTCGAAGGGGCGAGGGTGGAGGTTTCTGATTTAGTGAGCGAAATTTTGGGGGATGAAGCTTGAAGAGGTAATTGATTATCGTGGAATGGTTAATGATTATTTGGGAAATGAGGGAGGAGGATGTATAAGGGGGTAGAGTTGATATTGTCCTGTGGTAAAATTCATTTTATTGGAGAGGATTCATTTATAGTTTTGATTGATTTATGTATTACATTAATTAGAATTATGATGCAATTAAGGGAATCGTATTATTATAGCAGGTGGGGAAATTTAAAACTTTTGAAAAATAACAAAATGTTTTATTTAAATTCATAAACCACTTTTTATTTATTTTAAAATTCTTGATTCGAATAACTTGTTTATTATCAAGAAAAAACAAAAAGCGCCAGAATTTTTATGTAAACCTTTCCGAACAAACATTCGTAAATAATTTTTTTTTAATTTATAATTCAGTAAGTAAAATTCGTTCTCCTAAAAACTTCAATTTTAAACTACATTAAAGAATCAATCACCTTACAAATTGAAGGCCTTAGGCCGTAAAAAATCTGCATACAAAATATCAAGAAAATTGAGTCACCATGAATGCTGACCAACGTTTAACATCCTCGACGTTTATTTTTTCTGTTGTCTGAGATGAACGCAATAACGAGGAATGATTTTCAAAGTAGAATGCAGTTAGTGGCCCGATCGAGCTGCTCACCCCGAGAAACAACGTATTTAACGATGAAACGTACGATCGGCGATAAGGCTCGTTACGAGTCACGATACAATAAGTGGCAAATTATCCGTAAATTGCCACTTACCGCAACGCTCGGACGAAAAAATCTGAAACTCCTCGACGCGTCGAACGGAATCTTTCGCGGGCAGCCCACATTTTATCGGTTATATTGCGCGCCCACGGTGTTTACGATCTCCTCGCGAACACTTTCTGTTACAAAATAACGTTCGATCGAAACAAACGCGGCCCGGTTAACGCGAAACGATCTCTATTTTATTGATACCTTTCGAGATCTCTCTGTTTCCAGAGGAACTTGAGAATATCGATCGAAATTATGACGGTTCAATCGTTTCTCATTTTTATCCCCTCGATTTTACAACTTCTATCGCGAACAATGTATTTCTGTTGAGGAATTTATGCCTGAAATTTATTCACCGCTGTGTTGTAATCCAAACAACGTATTCTCTAAAGGAATGTATTTTGTGCTTTATTCGTGAAAGTGTGGGATACAGAAGAAAATACGTGACCTTTATAAAGTATTTCGAAATGTTAGATTATACAAGAATACGTGTGAATATAAATATAAAAATAAACAAATTTAATTCATGGGAGAAGAAAAAGAAATTCCCAAGTAATGATAAAATAATTCATAATTCTACATTCTAAAATACTTCCCAATTAAAATTATTTCAGTTCATTTTCTTATTTCACGATAGAAAATTTCAAATATTATCTTTCAGAAAGTATTTGAAATACTACTGAATAGAAAAGAAAAGAGAATTCTTGGGTGAAATAAGAAAAGCTATTACAAGAAAAGAAAGTACCTACAAAAACAAGGATTCAATTAAACGATCCAGCGTTTCGGCATTGAATCCGCGTCATTTCATCGATTGTAAAACGAACATCGCCGGAAAGCGTGAAGAGGGTGGAACGAAAGCTGGTCCCTTTCGAGCGGACGCGACGAGTGGCCGGTCGATCGGCTTCTTTGCATAAAAATGGCCACGAATTAAAGCTCTTTTCAAGCTCGAACATTCGACCAACGCGTGAATAGCAACATTGAGCGACGTTCCACGACTCTGGGAAAAAGGAAGGGTGGTTGGTTGCGGCCGATTCGTATAATTTCAGCGCTCTTTGTAAAACGCACACGTCCACGCGTTCAAGTCTCCGAATACGAAATTTTCGATCGTGGCGCCAACGTCTCGATCATGCCTATGCCGATTAAAAACGATCAGACAATCATTCCATCAAGTCGTACGTGAAAAATTGTATAATTATACATTTCATAACGTTGCACATAAAAAAAATGATACCCTTGCAATTTACAGATGCAAGAGTTTTGATTAAATTTACAAATTATGATATCGAATGTATTGATATTTGTCTCATCTCTTTTCTTGAAAAATTGCCTGTTTCCGGTGTGCTTGCAGGGCGACACCCAGAAAACCGCCGGAACGTTTTCGGTTACCGTAATAAATGCACTCGTTAAAAGGACTCATGGGTGTCTGTTGGCCAGTCAGAATTATCGAAGTCTCAAGGAAATCTGACCTCCTCGTAGGCGGCTTTGCGGTGCTAAGACGCGTCGCCTACCTGTGGCCTGTGGCATTTATTAAATCTTATTCTGGCATCTTCTGCCTTTCCTTCGTCTCGGGTTACCCCGTCGCTCGTATCCTGGCCGCGTTCCCAACCAGACGCATTTTAGATACCAGCTTCGATTTTGCTGTCTTTTGTTGCGCGATTTACGGCCACCTTTTTTTCCTCTTCATCTTTCTATTCCTTTTTTTTTTCTCTCCCTCTATCCCCCGGTAACTCGTCTCAGCCACCTGCTCAATCGAACGATGTTTCGATTAAACGCTGAGTGGAAATCGTTGGAGCCTCTTCCGTAGGGAGGGAGTCTTTCTTCCGGAGAAACGGAAGAAGATTCGACTAAGGGGGTGGACTTTATTAAGTTCCTCGTGAAAAAGTCCCCCTTTTCGTCGAGTGAATAGGGATTGGCGGGAGGGAGTAATATCTCCTATAATTCATCGTCATAATTTCGAGACAGCCAGGAATCGTATAATCCGGTAAATAGAAGCGGAAAGGTTAGCCAGGTCGGATGAACGTGTCTTTTTCATTTTTGATAGATCGTCCATCTTAGATGGGCGATGATTTATTTTCATAATTTATCCCATGGCCGTGTAGCTGTCAATATGGCGACGAACGTACAGATCCTACGGATAAAGTTCACGTTTCGGTTTCGAAAACAGTGTCCAGGCCATTTCCGAAACGATCCTCGTCCATCATCGTCGCGAGACAGTTGCGTCCTCGTTGCGAGCCAGGAGGTCGGCCGCAGCGGTGTTTGCAAACTTCTGTGAAACGTCCGGGTTGGGTGCGTCGCATACGCACCCTTCACGTGGCGAACAATAGGAAGGAAGCTTGGTTTCGAGCTGGCAAGAAAGAAACAAGTCCATTCTGAGTGAAATACGCGCGTAACTGCGTCTTTTTTCGGGAAGGCTCGAGCGAGAAATGGTGTCCAGAAACTGGTCGGGAATGGACGGAACCCCGCAGCGTCGGTCTATCGGTCATTTAAGTCTCTCTCCTTGTTCCCTGCACTCTTCCTTCCTTTCCCTCTTGCCCGAGTATGGCGGGTTTCAAGAGGAAAGGAAGGATGACTCGACGGTCGCTACTCGCTCCGACCTTTCAAAGACACGGGGCTTTCGAAACGGAAGAGAATAGCCCGTAACTTTAGACCAACTGTATCTGAAGAATTTTTGTCATTGGACGCGTTGCTTTCTACGCTCATTTCCTTAGAACAAGCAGGGCAGATTGGGACTCTTCATACAGTTTTTGGAATTTCACGTATTAACTTCTCTTAAATGTTACTTATAGAGTTTTTTCTTTTTTCTTCACGAATAGTATATATTTACAGTTACATTAATCCTTTACAAACGTAGTATTTGAGTTCTTAAATCAGTTTAGAAAAATAAACTAAGTACGAAAAAAGAAGCGAATTATTTTCAAAGGGTTGGAAATAAATAACACATTGCTTTGTAGTATTGGTAAAAATTAAAGAGAAAATTTTATTCATACAATCTTCAGATATACAAAGGAACTTGTCCTCATAATACTTAATATGCTAGTGGTTGCTATTGCTGTTCCAAGAGAGGAATACTTCTGTAACGTATCACTAAACCGTGAACAGATAACGAACCTCCTCGCTGGAACGCTCGAGCGTTGAACCGTTACAATGGAAAGCTTAAAAAACAGAGACTTGCTCTGTGGCAGAGAAGAAGAAAGGAGGAAGAACCGAGTGCGGGAGACAGTGTGCCCCGTATATATTGCACCTGGATCGCGTTCCACGTTGCGCCGATATGGTCGCGTTATCTGTCGGTCCCGACCACCCGGCCGCGTCCCGTCGTCCGGTCAGCACACGATACACGTTGTGTACACCGTGGAAGATAGGTCGCAGGAAGTCGTAATCTTTAGCTGCTGGAGTATCTAACCTCGCGTTTCTCAGCCCGTGACCAGGTTGGATGACGCTCGATTATTCACCCGTTAACCCGAAACCAGGCATCCATTCGCACGCTGAAACAATAAGCCAGGAAGTTGGCAAGTAACCCGTGGGAGCGATTAGAAGATTTGGAAGATTCGTAGAAACTTCTTAAGTAGTTTCTGGTGTACTTAGAACAATTCCAAGTTGAATTGATATTATAATTTTTACCGATACGAGATCACGAATGCTCGTCGTTTTCGCTCGGAAGCGACGAGCGAGTAATTCACGCGATCGAAGCGTGGCAACGCGAAACGTAAGCTAATTTCACGTCGAATGAAAGCGTCTAATGCCGAGACGAAGAGAAAATCCGTTTAGCTTGGGCCGGGCTTCTTCTCAAGATAAATTGGTTTCGGGGGGGGATTTCTAAAGCGGCTCCTACCGCGCACCAAGTTGGAGGGTGCAAAAGCGGATCCTTTTGTAGACTGGCGGCCCTCCCTCGAGTGAGGATCGTCGGTGACGAAGAAGACGACGAGGAGGACGGGCTGGACGCTGTGAATGTCAACCGTGACCCAACAATGGTGTACGAGGAAGATGGAGCCGGGCTGCGACGAGGGAACAGACTTTCCAACTTCCATCACTTACAAAAACCTGTATTTCCGAGCTGCCGGTGGACGACGCTTCTGAGGACTTCATCCCGATAGACCTAGGTCTGTCACGCGTTGAAAAACACGGGAAAACAGAGTTTCCTTCCCCGTTTCGGTGTCGGTGGTTGCTTTATTTGGTCGCGAGCCGATGAAAGCACACCGAGACAAGCACAGCTGTTTGTTACTGAAACGAACGTGGTTATAATTTATTTCAATTTTCTTACAAATTATAGTATAATCATCTTACAATCTTAACATTTTTACGACCACCAGCTCAATAAAATTTACGACCTCTGTAATTTTATGTGTGCTTTTATATCTTAGCAGAGTCTACTGATTAGATTATCTTTGAATAGTTTCATTAATGCGTCAAGAATACTAATTTATAAAATTTTTAACATTTACGTATTACGAAAATATTTAAATTGTTTCGTGATAGAACGTAGTTTTCAAAGCTTCCAACAACGTCGGAAATACACGTTTCCAAGCAACGGGATGCGATAGTTGGAAAGCACCTGAAAGGACTTCGTTCCAATGGGGTTCGCTCTGTCACAGGTATAAAAACATGGGAAAACAGAGTTTCCTTCCCTTGTTGGTCAGCAGTGGCTTCATTTGGATTCACGAGACGTAGAAACACGACGTGATTTCATCGAGTCTCCTTAAATAGGGAAACTCGAGTCGCAGAGACGCGAGGAAAAAGTCGATCGAGGACGGCGTGCAAAGTTTCGTTGGCACCCTTTTGTCTCGCCGTGACTTCCCTCGCGAAAATTGTTCGTTTGCGCAAGTTCTTAGGTTTCTGTCGGCGACGAGGACGAGAAGTATCGTCGCCGAAGGCGTTATTATGGAAAGTTCGCTTTGACGCTCACCCTCGGTCAGGAACACCCTCTCTCGGTTTCGATGAAAAAGAACGAAATTGAATCCGCGGCGGCCACAATAAATTCGTCGAGGAAAAACCGTCGTCGCAGACGAGCGATCGGTGCCGCTGAGAAAGATCGATGAAAAACGGAGAAAAGTTGATCGAAAAGTTTCCTCTTTCCACCCTTTCTCTTGAATTATTCGTCGCGCGGAAAGTAAGGGTTCCTCTGGCGAGCCGCGGCTCGTTCGAGCGTAGGGAGAAACGCTTTTTAGCAAGGAGCTAGGTCGGCAAGTCCGTTCGTGCTAGTGACTCTTAAAATTTAAGTTCGACGTCGAGTTCCAAGCATTGTTGGCCAACGAACAATCGTGAATTTCTTCGGTCGGATCGACTTTTAGCTAGACTTCAGTCGGATACTTGCTGGCTATTGTCGAGAGAAGAATCTTTGCGACTCGAGACCGTTAATTAATATCGCTACCGATCAATCAACGGGTCGCGACTCGAGCCCGTGTACTTTTCGAAAATCCACCAACCGAGAGATTCGATTCGAATCGTTGAGCCTTGATGAATTTAATAAGAAGTGTTCGCCCGGTTGACGAGCAACCATTTCATCGTCTCTCGCCGTCGCACCTTGCAACGTGTTCCAGCTGAAGAATCATAATAGACCACCTTGTGCGTGCGCGGAATTACAGTCATCGTCATTGTCGCGCTCCTTACCCGTTGGGGTGACGTGAGATCGTAATCAGAACCAATCCTCCGTCGTGGTCGTTCGTCATTCCTATGCACCATAGTTGGATGGCTGCCTCTCCGGTAGAAAAGAGCCAACCCTCCGTTTTTCCCGGCTATTCCGGGGTGAAAGTGTCCGCGTCCCTAGGGCTGGGCGAGTTCCCTCGCGGCGCAACGAGACGCCGAGGATACCGTGCAAGGGGACACATGGCGTGTACTACTCGCGATGGTACGTGTCTGCTCGTCAAATGGGATTTTTTACCACGGCGTTTCAAACGCAACTGGAGGAATAGTTAATTTTTCCTACACGATGACCGTGCAGGCTGGAAGCTACGAGTTAGGTGGGTCGAGAGTTATTGATGTCGAAAACGCAGGGTGCTCGTAGGTGGTCGGCTGTTTAACCATTCAGGCAAATCATTTCGCTTTTATTGCAGAAAGAGAAGGATGAGAGAATGGATAACCGTTTCAGAGAAATCTATTGCAGGAGTGGGATGCGTGTAATAAAACAGTTCGGGATTGTAATTTAGCTTGAAATATTAACCCTCCGAACGGGGGATCATTTTCCTTCTGGATAGGTCTCTAGCTGGTACTGGAATTACCATCGCTATTTATTTATTAAGATATCCTCTCGTAAAAATGATACATGTTATATTTGTTCATCTTGAATATTTTTGAAACACTTAAATGCTAAATTAACTGTTGACGAATGATGTTTCGAGAAATCAAAATACAACGTAAGTTTCATTATTTATTATCAATTGCAATGTTATAATAGTACAGTCATTATTAATGTATGCTTGCAAAAGAAACGAAAGTACCGGATGTATCTGTCACGAAACTGCAATATCCTGTATCGCTCGTCTCCTATTATTACTCGTGAACGAGTGTCCGTCGTCGGTCATATATCGTTCCATAGGGTCGCGTTAAAAAAGCAAGAGTATAAAGAGCATGCGAGAGGTAACGAGCAAGGGTGATTAGCATTTTATTGGTGACGCGTCTCGCGATAGCTTTGGGCAGAGAAATAAAGGAGGAAAGGACGTTAAACTTCATCGTCCATCGGACACGCCTTGTCGCTGCAGGTGTGCTCTGCTCGGACGTTATTTATTGCACAAGGTCCGCGAGCCTCCTACGAGGGGGTGTTTCGTTATTTATACGTCGGACGCGACGCTCATTTTTGCGCGGGCCGGGCCGGGCCCGACGCTCACGGAATTCGTCCTCGTCCAAAACGAAGACGAGCGCCGTCGTTGCAGCCACGACGACGCAACACCATCGGCGCTCGAATGCATCGGCTCCGTGGTCCATGCGACGTGTTTTACACACCGGGTGAAACCTTAGATGGGGATTGTTCGGGCTCTCCTCGAGGTCCGTCCCGTGTCCTCGAAGTCGCTAGTAGATACTCGATCTTGATAGGAGGTAGGTCCCGTGGAACCGGTCGTGACTGTACCTACACGAGACATCATTAATGCCACCGGGGAACGAGCGGCGAACGAAAATCCTCGTCCGTGAGGCAAGGGTGACTGCCGGGTGCCTTCTCGGGCCAACACGATTTCTCCGTCTGCCAGCAACCGGCGAAAGAGAAAGGGGGGAAGAAAGAGAGAGAGAGAGAAAAAGGAAAAAGCAAAGGAGCCAGGGAACGAGGCGAAACCTCTAGGACGATAATTAGCGATCGAGGGTCCCGAGGAAGACTCGGGCCATCTCGTTATCCACGCCACGGCGCCCAGCGTGACGTCATCGCGCGTGTGGAGTCTGCCGCGAAAAGGTAAGGCGGTACGCGTCGCGTGCACGCGCACGCATAAACAGGTGTGCATGTACGAGGCACACGATGTTGGCTGGAGTAGCAGGTAAGAGGGATAAAAAAGAGATAGAGAATAAGAAGAAAAGAGAGAGGAAAGCAGTTCAAATACACATAGAAACTGATTCCATGAGGTTACATAGAGGTTGAGAGAATCTTATGGTTGTGTGAGATACGCTGGTTACTGGACGAAAGTGGAGAGGGAGCATGCGCGGCGAAGCGTTCCGAAGTCGACCGAAAGGCTTCCCCCACCCTAGCGGTTGACTCGATCGGATCTCGGATCTCCGCTTTCGTGTTTCCTCGGTTGCGCATTCACGTCAGTGCGCTCTTGGCCGTTGTTAGGGGTGGTTCGTGTTCTGAGTCGATTACTCGCACGTGTATCGATATACCCGTCGTGGCTTGAACTAAGCGTTGTGTCGTCGGACGCGTCGCTAGCGGGAGCGTGCGCACGAAAGAAAATATTTGGAGAAACGTGTCCGGTGTGTCTGTGCGAGGAGGGGAAACGCGTTGTGTGATCCGCGCTGCCGTGTGCAAGCATTCGACTCTGTTCGCCGTGACACGTTACCGTGCATACGTTTTACGGAGCTGATTTAGTGGCGGGCACCGGCCTCTGGTAGTGTATATACACGATTCAACGAAACCACGAGATAGAGGGAGAAAGAGAAAACGAGAGGCTGTCCGTGTCTGCGAGAAGAGAAAAAGCAGAGACCGGAAGAAGAGCGTAGAATCTGTACGGTGGTCTGCTTTTCTCGAGCGCTGCTACGTTTGCTGTTTGTTATTTCGTTTTCGTTTTCGTTCGGCCGATAATGGATTAATTTTCGCCGGGGAGCTTACCCCGGCGGCGGCTGTACCCGAAGAGAGGCCCCCCGAGCCCCCGAGAGCACAGCACACAGCACCGCGGCCGGCTCCAGAACTCTGCGATAAATCAAGGTGAGATCCGGCTTTGTTTTCGAGAAGGGTGTTCCGATAGCCGGCCTACCATTGACCAGCCTCCTCGCCCGAACCGTTTCGCGTTCTCCTTTCTTCCGTTTCACTTTATCCCTAGCCCGCTACACTCGCGATTATCTCCGTCCCTCCACGAACGCTGCAAACGAGCATCCACCGGCGTGCAGCATATATTTTGCGGCCTCTCGCGCGCCTCTCTATCTCTCTTTATTCTTTACCCTGTCTCACTGTCTCCTCTCCGGGCTCCGCTGCACTCTCGTGCATAGGGACGAACGAGAAACACATGCACGCAAACTCCACAGGCCAACCGAGCCAAGCACCCTACGTTCTCTTTCGGTCCTTCTGCATTCTGAATACCGAACGACAGACCTTGCTTCCAATTCCCCTTCTATTTTACCGATGCCTACCGAATCTCTTTCACCCAACCCTTCTTCCGCCTCCCTCTTTCTACCCTCGTCTTTCCCTTCGTTCCACCTACCATCTTCTTCTTCGAATCATCCATGCAAATCCGAGTCTAATTTTACGGATATACTATCTAACGATAAACAAACTTGTATCAAATTGTCGAGTTGATCTCTTTTTGGAAATGTATTTGCTTGTCGCGATGCACGGTTACGGTCATGAAGGTAGCGATGGGTAGTGTAGCGATGCCAGTTTATGCGCCATTGTTTCCTCGCGGAACATAATTGATACCCTTTCGAGATACATACTTTCGCGAATATATATAGGCGCGCATCGATCGTACGTGTGAATCGAATACGCTCCGAGTTGGCTTTATGACGGGCTGGTTATCGGAGCATCACGCGGTACGTAAATAATATACTACGGCTTGGACACGAGAGGTATTATGGGCATACTGCTGAAACGGGTCAGGTTAAACTTATTGTCTGACAAGTATTGACGATTATAAAAATTACTTACCCCGTGGAAACGGAGTACTACGTTAGATTTCATATCGTCAAGTTTCGAGGCTTCTAACAAGGAACGATCCCGAACTCCGAAAATTCAAAAAGATTATGAAGCATATTCACAAAGTTTTCTAATTTTTTTAATTTTCTGGTTCTGGATCATTCCTTGTAAGTATAAGCCAGGTTCAATAGGAAAATATTAATATAAGAAAATGATAAATTATAATGAATTTTAGATGGAAATTTCCTATGTTACTTTGGTGTATAAAAACATTGTCACAGAGATATTTACCCAGAAGTGTTTTGTTTGGCTGCCGATCCGAATCTTCGATGCTCCATTTCGAACGATCGTTGCTCCGTTTAAAACATTTGGTAATCGAGGTGACAATTTCGATCGCGATAAATGACGATAGCTTACGGTGGAAAAATCATTTTGTGGAACATTGTGTAAAATCAGTGTTCATTTGAGCAAGTAACAATTTCTGGTCGCTGCTATCGCGAGTTTACTTATCTATGAAGTCTCGTTTGCTGAAAATGAAATCGAGTACCGAATGACTCAATAAAATTAATAGATTAAATGCCTCTTATGATTTATGACTGATATTCTTATTTGCAATGTTATCTCAGTATTGGATTTATTATTTTTTAGGAAGTCCTTTGCATTATCAATAAGCAGAGTGATATAAAAATTAATCATATAATTTTACTTTTAATCAACTACATCGATATAGTGTTTTAAGATTTTCTATAATTTACAGGCGCGAAATAAATTTCACAATAATTCATGAATATTAACAGAAGACCATTTAAATGATTTATAACAAGCTTAACTCGAACCGTGTTCGCCGTTTGAACGTGGAAAATAAAATTAGCAGAGGCAAAACAAGATCTCCCATAAATTATGCATCAACGATTCCAAATTTGGCCGGATGCTTGTTAAACAAGTAGCCAATCACGGTACACCAAAGTTAGCCGGACGAGTCAATGCTAACAAGGCTAATTTGTATACCGTGATTAATCAAAACGCGCGAGATGGCGAAGAACGTAACAAGCGTAGCAACAGCAATCAATCCGAGCAACGTGAAGGAGAATCGTCGTTGCTTATTTCGTGACACACAAGCGTCCGGTTGTCGTATATATCGTTTTTCTCGAAATTTGCATAAACGTACGTTCGCCGTCGTGCATAGATACGAGCCGTCCTTGATCGAAGTCCTTATTCGTAAACGGAGCCTCGTCGCGTATGAATAACAGGTACGCAATTACAAGAGCGAACAGATGTCATCGGTAAACAAAGTTGACGAGTCTGATCGGGTTCGGGCAGCGATTGTCGAGTATTAACAACACGAAAGCGTACGTTGGTCGACTCGTTTCTGTGTTGCAACTATACGCGAGCACCTCGTTCCGTGACCAATGATGATAGGCTAGTGATCACTTGGAATCACTTGGAATACGTGTACATACGCAACGAGCTGTGTAATTTAGAAATGTTAGAGAGTTTCGAAGGTCTTGAAAAATCCTGATCTTTCGCAAGATATTGATTTTATCAGTGTTTGAACGAGCAACAAGTTAACCGGTGAAAGACGGTCATTCTATCAGGTCATTTCATAATTCCTTTATGTAATTTTACTTTGTAAACAGATATATTAGATATGATCGTTAACGGGATTTTCTACTTAGGTAAGGGTAAAAAGTGCTGAAAAGTTCCTTTTGTATAGCTGTACTCAAAGTTGAAATGTTGAATTTTTTATTTCAGGTATTATAATTAGATATTTTTAAGATAACCAGGTATCTATGATATATCCAGCTAGACAAAATTAACCAGGTATTTCTAAGTTAGATAAATTCTAATACACTCATCGATTTTAATATAAAACCCATGGAAGTCTGTTTTATTTCACGTTCATTCTCTATTACTAAATAAGGAAGAAACTGCTGTTCACTCCAAAAATCTTGAAATCTCTCAAATGAACAAAGTAAACGAAAGAAATAAATCTACCAGACGGACGCATATTAAAGTCAATCTTTCCAAGTACACCAGGAATGAGGTGTCGAGCTATTTCAACTCTCAATAGATCTCGTCCGAGGGGCACATATATTTCGGCGTTGGTTCGGCTGTTAAACGGATGGAACGAGGTAGTTACGAGGAACGTATTCATCGCGTTGTCTCCGTTCGTGGTTGTCGGTGAAACGTGCCAAACGGATCGCGACGAGTCCGCGACATCACCCACCTGGACGACGATATATCACGCGAAACGAGCACGGTTCGACTTCTTATTGGCTTGGCAAGCACCGCGAACTGTCACTCGAGCTACATGACTAATTATCGTTGTCCCGTTTCGCTACCGTCTAGTTCACCTTTGCCGTGGCATACACTCATGCACGCACGCTTTCCCGCTCGGGATTTCTCACGCGGAGAAGCTAGACCGTGGTCCGGTTTCACGCGATTCGCACTCCTTTTTCGCGATCCGGTCGAACGGGTGCCAACACGGAGAACAAACTCGCTGACGCCTCCGGGTTGCAACGGAATACGGAACGATGTCGATGGAAAGTAGGCATAGATTGTTTTCTAACAACGAGACTAATGTATTCTCGGTTTCATTAATTCTATCATCTTTTTACTGGGTTTATTAACACCAAACCTATCAATACTTCGTGTATAATTATTTCTACCGTGAATGGTAAGAATGGCACTTTTTTTTTTACAAATTATAGGATTCTTGATTGCATATTTTCTACATATGTACGTATTTTAAAAATAATAGGTTTAATGTTAACACTAGGTTTACGGGCTACCTGTTTCTACGAAAATCTGTCAAATTGACAGGTGAATATAAACACGTATATTAAAAAAAATTGATTTAGTTACTTTAGAAACAACTTAATTAACTGCAATTAACGTTTCCCATCAATATATGGTTGTACTATTATTGATAGGAAATAATAGTAATTTTGTTTGTGAAATTCAAAAGTAATTAATATTTCGATTTTTTTAAATATACCAAATGGAATATAACACATCAAGATGGAAATTTTGCGGTTATCGAACGAGAATGTCACAACATATTTAATGTACGAAAAATACGAGGCGTTTCGATTTATCACGTGGGCGCGTTTCCGTTCAAACGACACGCGCTGACGAATAGATATCGGGGGCGGGCTGAAGGAAGAAAAAATATACTGCCGCAAATATCATCGCCGTCGCGCGGCCTGCTGCAAATTTAACGAGACCGTCGGGATCTCTGGGACAGGAAGGAAGCTGGGCGATAGTCGTAAAACAACTGAGAGATAAACGACAAACTTTTCTCTATTTTCTTTCGCCTTTCTACTTTTCCTTTCTCATTCTTTCGCCTCGGGTTCTCCAATAAAAGTTCAAACATGAATATTTCTGCTTTTGGTTAGAACATTTGAGGAACGAAATGTCGTTAATTAATTTTCTGTTTCGTTTCGGGGTAGATAGTTATTTGATACATAGTATTGCTTTTTTATGGGGGTTAATTAAATGATCATTTCGGTTGCGTTTGTTTTCGAGCAGTCGATTATTAGGTTCAATTGAGTAACTTGGTAAAATGAGATTTGATGAAAGTTCATGCGGGATAATATTGGAAATTTAATGATTAATTAGTATTGAACTGCAATAGAATATAAGTAGATTTGTTATCAAGTGTTAGTAATTAATTACACTGCAGCCAAAGGGTTAAATTTGGAGTTAATTTATATTCACTTTTACCTTCCTCCTTTTTCTATTACTATTTCTATTTTGATCGAATATTCATCTCGCCATCAACCCCCTTTGAACCACTCCCCAGCTACTTTCTTCAAACATATAATCTATTTAAAACCCGTTTTCCCATCATTTTAAACGGGCAAATAGTCTGTATAAACAGATACATAGGAGTAAAACCACACGGAAGTGTATGTTTTTTCCTTCGATCCATACGGTAGAAAGCGATGAGATCAGCGTGTTCGCGACTCGAACTCCGCAACCTGTTACTCGGATCGAAACTTTCTAGCTTCCATTTGTCATGTTCCTCTTCCCCTTTTTCTCCCATCATCCGACGTGTCTTAGCTTTTTTATCATTCATTGGACCGATCGAATCGAGCCATACGTCGGGGCACACGCGGGCCCCGAATAGACGGCTCCCGGAGTCATTATCGACGGCGTTTCGCGCGTCGTCCCACTTGGACCGGTGGCAAAAAACCGCGTTCCACGCTTTAGTATCCGGTAAACCTACATCCAAAGGTGTCTCCCATTATACGAACGGGTTCCCCGAGAATCCATGGCCTTTTTTGGTCCACCCTCGAGACTACCCGGCCCGTGAAACCCCATGAAAGGCGAAGGTGAACGATCCTACTCTCTTTCTCTCTCTCTCTCTCTCTCCTTCTCTGTATACACTCGCATTCTTTCTCTCTCTCTTTCTGTAAGTCAGCGTGAAAAGAGCGCTTAATGAAAGAAAGAAAATGTTTGGTAAGGGAGAAAAGTGCGTTCGAAAAGAAGACCGGCTTGTGACACGCTTTCAAACGAACACGAACAATGGCTGTTACACTACCTTCGGTAAAATCGTACGAACGGGTGGCTGAAAGAGGAATGGGAGAAAGGACAGAGGGTGGTTTCGAAGTTTTATTATCGTTTGAATCGTCGTTCGTCTACCATTGAACGAGTTGCCGCCGTATCGATCGTACGACTCGAGCTTATAAATTTATTCAACTTCGATGGCGGCTTAATTGACGACAATTCGACGACAACACTTTTTGTAATTCAGTCGTTACGCTCGGAAAGTATCTTCTGGCCGGTTGCGCGTCTAGCGTTCTGTCGTTCGTTACGCTTTTACCCTTTTATCGGTTTTTCAAGCTGATTCGAGACTTTATCTTGTATTTTATATGTTACAAGTAAAAATACTCAGAGTTTCTAAATGACGTATTTAACCAATCGAGGAAATTAGAATTCTGTTAGAATTTTTAAATTAATTAAAGCAAAACACAAATTACACAGGTAATTCCTTAAGGATGGTATTTTAGTCTCTTTACATTTATCTGCTTGCCTGTATATTAAAAATTCCAGTAATTTTCTCGTTACGTAAAACATGCAATCTCGCACTTA
Organism: Osmia bicornis bicornis; assembly: GCF_907164935.1. Lineage (NCBI taxonomy): Eukaryota > Metazoa > Arthropoda > Insecta > Hymenoptera > Megachilidae > Osmia > Osmia bicornis. The sequence goes on along the minus strand of NC_060221.1, from coordinate 6,290,091 downwards.
CCATCTGTTAAACATTACCATTAACGCTAATAAGCGCAAAAAGAAAGGACTCGTGCTCGCGGAACATTAATATCAATTTCCAATTTTTCACTGTCTCCCTAACTTATATTCCTTGCTCCAATAAAATAACACCTAGGGGATATTGATTTATTAAAAATCAAATAAAAGAAACGAATAATTTACACATTACACCAGCTGCAAGGGAGAAAAAAGAGGACTCCTCTTCCTAGGTATCCTCTTGCAATGAAACCCGTGGTCTCGAACAGGTTAAACGAGTACAAACCTCCGGCGCTAAAAACAAAAGAGTTCCAGTTCTCTGCTGCAATAATGTCAGCTTCAAAGTATACATACCACCTTCGCGATCCCGTTGCACGATACTTATTTATTGCGTTAATTACAACAGCCTGCCCTCCCTTGTTACCCAGTATCGTCGCTCTGTTATTGTGAACGCGTTAGGCGGGGGTGGTACGTGGTACAGGCAAGACAAAAAGAAAGATAGATAGACGAAATGGAAGGGTGGTGAGGGGGTGCGTATCGCCAGGGGGTGTTCGTCGCGCGGGCCTCGGTGTTGGTCGTCTCACAGAGTTTGCTTTTCGCACATCGTCGAAGCATTGTGGTTAAATGAATTATTTTTTAACGAGGTGGCATTATGCCAGTACCAGCGTTGTTCCTCTCCCGTTGTTTTCCGGAAAAACTTGGCGAACGTGTCTCGCTGTACACGGGACTTTTTCTCTCCCCCTTCGCCTTTCTTCCCCTCTGCTCGAGCGCTTTTCATGTCGCGTCAAGCTCGCTTCTCTCCGCCCGCAACCCCAACCCCTTCCCTTGTCGCTTTTTTTTTTTAACCCCTCTTTTTTACCCGTTGCTTGCACACAGGCACGCAAGAAGAAGCGTACGCGACACCGTCTCTTTGACTCCTCTCCGGTGGGCAGGTGAAACCGTAATCGACGTACGAGGCACAACCGGGGAAGCCTCTTCCTCTCTTTCTCTACCTCCTTTCCTTCCCTTTTACCCCGTTTCACGATGGAAACCCGCAGACGGCTGGATTAACCTTACCCAGGCTCGAGCTGTGTATATCCCGGTCTCTCGTTTAATGAAATCGCGCGTTAAATGCCGAATAGAAGGTCGAATTAAGTGTTGCCTTGGAACACGGAGGCACAGGGACGCCCCGGGTTTCGAGGATTTTTGAAGGTAGCCGAGAATGAACCCTCTATGCGCTTCAGATCCTTTTGGATTCGGTTCGTCGGTGACTTAAAGTATTGTTATTGGCAAGGCGTGTTTATGAAATGGGTGTCGGTACTTCTTGGAATTTTAGTGGGATCCTAAGTCTTGTTATTCTTGAACTTTTGAAACTGTAGTAATTATTAGCAAAGTATTTTATTGAAATAACGATAAGCTATGGAATTGATAATTTTAATGTTAGTAAATAATTTTGTAGGGAAAAATGGAATTGTCAAGTTAATATAAATTTAAATTGTATTTTTTAGAAATTTTTAATTTAGTTTTTAATAAAATTATCTTGAATACGAAACAGGTTGTTGGATAGCTATTTTGTTTAGATTGAGAAACGAGTTGAGTTTTGATAGATGACGTTGCCATGCTAGATTGAAAACGGTACTTTCCGTTTGACATTATTTCCTTACTTATTAACTTTCCATTCAGCTCTGAAACTCTTATGTTCTTGGAATTGCAGTTTACAGAATGACTTCATTCGTGGTCGTCAGGAGCCAAGTCATAAATTTCAGTTTTAAGTTCTCGTTAAATATTGACGTAGCAATAATTACACGAAGAAAAATATATATATTCGCACAGTTATTGGAACTTGTTTTCCAATCCTGCGAATCCGGCTCGACACCTTATTTTCATTCACTTTTTACAATACCTGAGTTCTTGAAAATTACACGCTAGCCGGTTCGTTATAGTATATTTAGCACGAAGCAGTTATTTTAATTAACTGAAACAACCTGACAAATGTAGGAGATTTGTCATCATGATTGGGATTAAGAAGCAGATTGTTGCACGTATTCGTCTTCATTTAAGGAGATAGAGATCGAAGATATTTATTATTTATGTAGATTGCAACTGACAGTAGGTTAGTATCTGTACTTGAAACTCGCGTTTAATTCAAGAAAATCAGGTATCTTGTATTTATACTATATTTCATTGAACCAAGTGATTTAATTTCAAACATATTTTAATTGATAATCTTTATATTCTTGGCTGCCATACTAGATAGAAGCATATGTAATATTGAAACTCTGATTATTAACCCTTAATTGGCATCGTCTGCAACTGTTCAGTTCTTGATTCTGTGGTTGCTAAAATTTCTATTTTCATTATTTGCATAATTATTCGCATTATTTTATGTACTTAACAGTATATCTAAGGGAAGATTTTAAAAAATTCATTCTCATTCCGTTTGCTTTTTCTTTCACCAAAACTCCACCATACTAATTAAAGATTAATTAATTCTTAGATTTTTGAATTTCTAATGCTTCCCATTAGAATTCCAAATTATTAGTGCAATTTTAATGATTTTTAAAACCCTCTTTCTTTTATTTTCTAATAATCAACGTTTTAAATAATCTTGAAGCAATTGACTGAAATAAAAAACCAGAATAAATGTACAATTTTTCGCAATCCCTCCATAAGTCAAAAATCATCCCCCATCCCCTAAATCACTCAAGCATCGAGACAGCAAACCGTTCATCACTGCTCGTGTAAATTCAGCGCGCCCTCCCTACGTCCATTTACCAGGCAATCAGCATGCATTCTCCACACATGCCCGCGAATCCGCGTGCACACCTTTCACGTGCAACGCTAGAAACAAGATTCATCTAGTAGCGAAATTTTTTTCACCCCATTCCGCGACACTCGTCCCGGCAATTCCTACGTGCGCCGAGTCCACTTTTCATCCGGAGGTTACACAATTCAGCATAATTCCGCGCGTGTCCCTGCGGATCTTTTCTACGTGTGTTGGACGTCCGTGTAGGAAGCACGATTCGCGGAACAGAGCTCGCGGAGAGCCACGTATCTGCATAACGGGTGCGCGCCGCAAAAGGGTCGAAAAAAATGGGCACGGCGTGCTGGTCGTGGTCGTGGTCGTGGTCGTAGTCGTCGTCGTCGTTGTGGTCTTCTCCCAGAGCCATGCGAGTTAACACCAGTTGCGAGACGGTTCCCTCTTCTCCCTTCACCCTTTTTTCCCCTCGGTTACCGGCCGTTTGCTCTCGGTTGCCTGTTCGTTGCTTCACCCTTTGCCTCTTCCACCGCCTTCTTTCTCTTCCTTTTTTCCGTTCTCCATCGTCTCTGTTCCGTTCTCCTGTTCGTTGGCTCGAGAGGCTGGCTCTGGCCTGTGGAATCTGCATCGAAACGCGGCGGGAAAAGAGGAGGGACGGAGGGGGTAGGGATGGTCCCTTCGAGAGGTCAGGAGAGCTCGGTGAATCCTGGCGAGATCGGTGATCGTAACTCTTCGAGGGTGGAATCCGTGTGGTTCGCCGTCTCGTTCCACGAATGACCGATAGATAAATAAAGGAGATAGCGGTCGGAGGGGAAAGAATTGTTCCTTTGTTGTCTCCGTGGCTCCTGTGCGGCCGGAAGGGTACCAACGGAGAGAAGAGGAACCGCGATAGAAATTGAAGCAACAAATAAGGAGGGTCGGGGGTGGTTCATTGATAAGGAAAGTGAAAAATTTCTTAAAGGGATGAAATAAAAAAAGATTGATATTTTTGGGTTTACTATGTATTTATTTGAAGTTTTATTCTAAATATACAGAAATTATATTTTGCTATAATATATCACAGTAATATAGTTAGAGTCACGGTTTCTAAGCTCGTACACCATCCACTTGCCCTTCTCCGTTATCTTTTATCTCTCCAGCGTACCTTGTAAGAAGCTAAGAAAGAAAGGAACAATATCCTAGCGAAACAAAAGCGGCGGTTAAGGAGTGAAAGCTTAAATGTATGAATGAAGGAGGAAGAGGAATGAAAAGAATAGTAACAATAGTAGTTGAGAAAGAATCTAGCAGTTTGTGTGGGTATTAGTTTAAGTATAACTCACAGTTGAGTGGACTCCTTTAAGCAAGTAGATCTTGAGCTTTTTAAAAATCATGAAAATCTGCTACTTTTCACCATTTTTATTAAAATTATGAGACATCGAATACGTCTTCGATTTTAATCAAATTTTGAGAAGTACATAAATGAAATAATTACAGATTTCTACTGATGACGGTTCGATTTTCTGTCCATTGAACAAAGGTTCATAAAAAATCAACGGTATAACAGCTTTGAAGATTCTCCATGAGACTTCTGTTCTTGAACGCGCTATTTGTTTAGGCAGTGTTCGATACTACGCCGCGGACCCCTTTGAATCCCGAAAGTAACTCGAAACTGCTAAACGTTTACGGGCTTTTTAAGGCTGGCGGGCAGTTTGCGATGGGGCACGCGTTCGATAAGGATCAAAGCCACTTTGTCGGGCTGTTCTTACCGGGTACCGGTGAAACTCGCGATATTTTCCGTTCGGTGTCACGTTACCTGTGGAATCCTTGGAAAAAGTGCGGTAAACGCGAAGATTATACTGTATCATGTATCCTGTTTTCCCTTTGTGTAGCCCGTTTACTTGGAAGAATATGCACGAATCACAGAATTGACGGCAAAGTTAAAAAGTTTCTGAAAAATCATTTGAAAGAAATCATTTCATTATACTTTTCTTTCTTTATTTTTTCTTATAATTATTTTATTAAAAGATAAAAAAAATGTTTTTCTTACATGTTCCTTATAGAATAATTGTAGAAAAAAATTAAATTAAGGGCAGGAGACCGGGAAGGGGAAAAGCCTATTAGAATTGTTATCTTGTATATTGCACAAATTATCCGTGTACCATTAATTGAGAACCGCTGATTTACACTAATACTCAACTGTATAAAATATGACTAGGCAAAAGTACATTTGTAACGGGTTATATTTCTATCCTGTTATCGCAACATAGATATTGTTCATAAAATTACTGGTATTAATGGTTTGTACGTAGGTGGGTTGGGCGAAAGAATTTTCACTCGTTCTTCACGATCTGATCTTTATTGCTCTTTATTGCCCTCCGCTCTAATACGCGCTCTCACGCACACCGCCTATATTTTGCACCTGTTTTTCATCCTACCTCTTTCTCTCGACCGCTCATTCACTCGTTCCACCTATCGCCCGTTCGCTTTGCCGATCATTAGCATCTTCCTCTCGCTCGTTTATCAACACTTTCTCGCTCGTGTTCACGTTGGATTATCCGTTTCGCAAGCGTCGCATTTGCAATTATTATTTTCTATTTGCCATTGGTATTCTTAGACAGAAGGATGAAGCAACGAGGACAATATTCAAATGTCTCTGTTTAGTCACAGATGCTTAGAAGTCGTTACTAGAATTAAATTGCTTTGATTTTATCGAACGATCATAAAGTCATTGCAATTTTAATTATCGAAACAGTGTTAATTTAAACGAACATTTATCTATGCAATTGGCACGATTATGGTTCTTTGAAGTCGACGAAATTTCGCGTATAGTCCTTGCGGGAAACTGTTGGGTCGATAGCCTCGGCACGGTCGGAAAGCTTCTGCAAGGGGAGAAGCTGATGGTGGTGGGTGAAATGACGGTGGTTGCGACGACGCTGGTGGTGGAGTGGCGGCCCTATCGACCGTGTGCCAACGAGTAACGTCGTCGCCGCACCATAAGATTTCCCCTTACGGTCTTCCCGTCGCAACGGTGTCTGCAAGGATACCACCGCATATTTCCTAGACGACAGTCGAAACTTCCTTTTTCTTCCGGATCAATACCATCACAGCTCGCCGTGTATTCGATTGTGTTTTCGGGCTTGATAGACGCTTCTCTTTGACAGGGGTTGGTGCGCAATTCTGTTTTCTTTCCTGTCAAAAGAGATAGGGGGTTTCGCTTTCAAGCGTACACGAGGTGCTTCCTATTTTCAAGCAAAGGAACGAAAAACGAAGGAAAATATTTGTCGATTTCAAGGTGAAGTACATTCGGCGCAACTGTGTACAATAAATTTCAGGGATAACAAGTATTCATTACAAAAAATTACAATCTTAAAATAATAATTATATTCCTGCTGAAAATTATAGCGGCAATGATTATCGACAAATTGAACAACTTTAATTGACTTGCGCCATGTAATTATCTTCCTGTTAACATAGGCAATTTCAATATTGAATCTCATTGGACTTTCACCGTGAAATTACGTCCGCAAATTAATAATATTTGCATTAATAATGTCGGTGATCTACCGTGTCTCAACCGCAGCGTTTAATAACACGAATTTCATTATATTTACCTTGGAAGTGCGTTATTTAATCATGGTATTAAATTTGGATGATAATAAATTTGATTAAGAATTAATTGAAACTTTGCAAATGAGTCGAACGATCGCAAAAACGTAAGGGATGTCCTAGATAATGACGAATGCCCTTACTGTGTTACTTGTTGTGCACGCCCGTTTTGGACCCACTTCACTCGTCCGATGACCACTGACGCACCGCGTAAACAACCTCCTCTCTCGTCCGCATACGCATATAAAATCTCCCGGCGATTCCTGGAAATGGAAGTTCGAAAGGGGGTTGTCGGTGTTAACAGACGGACGGAACGCCGCTGCCGGTTTCGTGATAACCCGTAGTCGGGTCCGTAGAAGTGAGGCGGCACGCTGAAGCGGAGTCTTAATTAGTGTTTTCCTCGCGAGTCAGCGGCAAGAAGCTCGGCGGGTTGGCGATCCGAGCCGAAGAAACGACCTCGTAAGTCCTGTATTGGTCAACGGATCGGTAGAGTACGGCTTTGTCAGCGATCAATTAAACCGCGTTCGTTCTCTTTCTCTGGGGGTTCGGTGGAATCGCAGAGGTCGAGCGAGAAATGAGATTTCTCCGCGTGTCGCAGGAAATTCCGCTCGCGTCCCGCCGCGTGCATACGTATATATATATACATACGCGTTCTGTCGGCGAACAGGTACTTTTTTCCGCGATCGGAGAGGAGAGAGTTTCGAAAAAGTCACCGTTTCCTTAAACGAGCCGCTAAATAATGACGTACTTGCTAGCCTCGTTCGTCGTCCTGTTTTTCGACCGGCGTCCGTTTTAAGCCGCGTGATAAGGCGAGAAGAGTAACCGAACGAGCTGCCTCTAATCCAGCGATCGATGCTGTTTCGAAAAAAGTTGCTGCCCTCGTCGATACTCGAATGGCTTTACGAGCTTTTTATGGAGATCCAACGGCGATAAAGTTGAGCCTAGCCTTGCCGAGATTAAGGGTAAAAAGAGGTTCAGGTTGAACGGCAAGCAAGGGTGTTGATTTTATTTTGATTTTTATAGTTTCCGAGATATTTCAGAGATTGATGTCCATTTAAGCTTTAAAATCCTTGGGTCTTCTCAGGGGATGAATGTGAGGTAATTTATACAGTTATCAACCCCTATATGATTGACCCTTTTCTTAAAATAGCAAAAAATATAACGCATATATAAATTATAATTCTTTTGAAACAAAAAGTATCGGGCTGCGAAAGATAATTATATTTTATTATTTAACTCTTGAACAGCGGAACCTGAGTCCAAACTTATAAAACATACAAGGACATTAACCTACATTTAAATATATTTGATTGAAATAAAAATTCAGTAGCTTTTATTACAACACTCGAAGTATGTAATAAAAATTTGAAGTAAAATAAAGATTGGGAAGCTTTACTGCAGGGGATTGATCGGAAAAGGGTCAACGAACACAAGGGGCGCGTTTGTTCGGTGTATTTCCACGAAAAGGGAGGTCGATCGCGACCCATCGATAGCTCGGTGTCGCATCGACCCAACGGATGCTTCCTCCAAGTGAAATCCGCCAGGAGCCTTCCTTTAATCACGCGTCGACGATGAACCTAGCCGATTCCAAGCGAAGGAACGTTTAATCTCCTCTGATTCGGCCGTTTTCAAACAGTAGAAAATGGATAGAAACGTCGAGTCAGGCGTTTCCACGCGATTTCTGCAGGGAATGGGGCGATGATGCTCGAAGAAAGACGCCTGTCTAATTATCTTTGGTGTGTGTGTTTTCACTCGTTTCAACTCGGTACCTCATCTTCGCTCGAAGATAATAAATTTGAAATTTCTTTTACTTTTTATTTTCTTCATTTTTCGCTTGATTGAGCATATTGATCTACTAGCAATCAGCTTTTTATAGCCTTTTTATGCTTCATGGTTTTGAGGGTAATTCCATTAGAGAATATCTAGAAATGAACCTTAGAATGTTAGAAAAACAATGACTTGATTTTAAATTCATTTAATTGATTTTTTATCCCTTATAAATCATTAAAATTCACACAGGATAAAAATTAAATAAGATAATTTCGATTTTCAACTGCAACAAATGTAGATTTATTTGAAATATATGATTTACATCTTCTCAAGGTCTGAACGTTGTTTCTCGTTCTCTGCTTGGTTCAATACCAAAGATGAATGGAGGAGAGAAAGTGTTGCTCGTTTCTTGGCTTTTCTTATGCGCATACGAAAATAGGAATGGTATCAGTAATCATCGACCTTGGTATTCATGAAAGCAGCCCGTTGTAAATGTAACGAAAACGATTCACGTCAGTTTGAATAAATGATTCGATGGTTTTCCTTCAATAATTTAACTTCTCCAGTCTCCGTGACTCTGATAGGCTTTTCTTTGAAAAATTATTTGCTCGAAGCTTTAGCAGCAAGTGAAAATGAAAAAGAATATTTAAAGATGTTTGACTGAAATCTTCCATCAAACACGAATAACACACGTCTAATCGTATCTAAAGCAATATTATCTATCTATGGCGATTTTAGTGAATCTGATCAAACGCTACCTTGATCATGTCAAACAGTAAACGCGAGTTAAACAAACAGATAAGATAAACATCGTGTACTGCATGCTCGTTTTATCAACGACAAACCAGTCACTATTTCTTTTTTCAGGTTTCCTATCTCCTTGTCCCTTTTTAACAACGCGTCGTTAGACCTTTTATTTGTAGAAGATTTTTTTCTTCCTGTTTCTGTAGGTAGAACACGCTACCAAGCACAAGTTTGTTTAACAGATTTTCAAACATACCTTATGTACACGGGGTTCCGTAAATAGATAAAGACCGTACAAGAAAAAGGTGTATTAAAAATTTAACGTGACACGAAATTTCTTCGTTTCGACAAGAAATACATATCTAATTGATTTTTTGACTCTACAGTATCGTCGGTGCTCAGTATCATTTTTCTACATTTTATCAATTCACATTTTATCAAGGTATGCGTAGTTTGATAACAAATTAAAAGGAGATAATTTTTCTTAGAAGTGATTAGATAATAATTGACTAATTGCTGTGAAAAGTTTTCAACACTTGACAGCTACAGTTAAATATTTCCAAATTTCAATTTAATATTGTCGAAATCTTTTAATATAAATCATAACTGAATATTTTATTTCTCAAATAAAATATTATTGCATACTAATCAAATTCACCATTTCACGATAACAATCATTCCATATCGAAGACTCAGCCCCTCGCTTCCATCCCCAATCGAAAGCTGGAATATTTTCCCTATCTCGATGCAATCGTTGGAGCATCCTCCCAGATGATGCCGAATTATCGGAATCTTGCGGATAAATCCAGGAATATTCGTCTCGCGACGAAACTAAATGTAACATCCCCCGTGGGATCAACCCCTGGCCACGTTGGCGAACGACTCTATTGTTTCGCCATTTACAACCGCGTAAACGTTATTTCGCGGTGTTGCTTTCGCAACAAGCTTCGCTGTTGGTGTTTCTATCGGGCTGGTGCAGGAGGGAAAGAGGCATGTTCCTCCCCGCCGGGCTGGTTCGAGGGGACGAGCGGGAAAGTTTATCGCGAAGCAACGAACGGTTGACAGGTCGGTGATGCATCGGTAGCGATTTGCATTGGCGTCGACCAGGACGGAAACCAGCAGCCAGGCCTCCTCCTCTCATCCTCCTGGATATCTCGACTCCTCGTGGACGAGCAAAAACGAGCCGTGAAGGTCGGGAATTAACCGCTTTACCGTTGAGCGACCGGATGCCGGGGAGGACGCTTCTCGATAACTGGTCGTGAAATTCGGACGTGGAAATTGATCGGTTGATCGTTTGTTATTTCGTTGATCGATGCAAAAAATTTTCGGGCGTTACAAGTTAGATCCTTTACGTGCCATTGGCGTAGCTACTGCGACATGCATATGCAATTCGCAGAAGCGTTTCAATATGTGAAATTCAGGTTATGCAAATTAACGAAGAAATAAGAATAATAAATTCATAAGCATTTATCATTTCTTCTTTGCAAGATAAAATTTGTAGGTTGCGAAATATTCATCGTAGAAACATACCTAAAATGGTATAAATGATTTTATGTACGAATTCATAAAAAAAAATTAGTTATTTTTGTCAGATGATTTTAGTTCATATTTTATACACTGTATGCGTAAAGGTACAGAAATTGGTGCGAATATATTTCTTCAATGCTCAAGCATTTTATTCCATTAACATTCTCTATTTTCATTTTCATTCTATAGAAAATATCAATCAGCAATAAATACATCAATGTCCCCCAGTTGTCCGAACGTATCCAGCTATAAAAACAATGAAACAGTTCATTTATTATTCAGAAGCAGTATTGTTTCAAGCGTTACCTGATCCCACAAATAAAAGCATCGTGTACATAAACCAGTTGCTATCGATAGAGACGCCTATCTTCTAAAGGTGCCATTTATTGGCACATCGAACAAGTCTCCACAGTCGTTCTGCCTATTTATAGACGATAGAGCAGTCACTGTTGCTTCATAAAGAAAGGTGCAATCGATTTTCTCCATATTCAAACCTATCTCTTTGTCGATGTCCCTAAACCATCGATCAATTTCTCCAAAGCGGATACTAGTTGTACGGATTGAAAAGAATCCCTGAAAATCGCTGTAAAAGCCGGTAGAGAAGCTCTAAATCATATCCGTGACAAGAGAAGGTAAATTTCGGTTGTGATGCAATTATCAGGGAGGAAGAGTTTCGCAGCGGGCAACAGATTCCTCGCGTTCCGTTCGCTAAGTTCTCCAATTTGTCTCGCGAGCCACGCTTCCCACGCGCTTCAGGAGTCGTTTAGTCAGCCTTACAACGCTCGTGGTCGCGCGATTTATCACGTGTCCCTCTCACTGTCTCCGTCGCATTGTTTCCAACGATTCGAGCCGTTATCGATAATCCTTTCGTCGCATTCGTTACGTCTAGAATCAACGGTTTCGCCACGTCACGCTCGTGCCATTCCATCATGGTCTCGTATACTAGTCTCGAACCTAATTAAGTGACAACGAGCCGTTTAAAGAGCTTGTAAACACGAGACACACCGAGCCGAAGGTTTATCCGCTTGCACCCCCTCATTAAGGGAGTGCCGCATCCTCGCCATAAATCCAACTGGCATTGGGTTCGCCTAATTAAGGGCGCATGTGGACAACACCTTGGCCCAGTGTCTCTCGCGGGCTAAACTGGTCGGTTCTACCATCTTGATGGATAACAGAGCTTCCGCCATGTGTCCTACAATATAGGAGGATCTCTCGAAGTTGTCGAGGATCGTGCAGGTCGTGAAGAGGTATGGTTGGGTGTCGTTGGGCGATGCGCACCCTGGGTTCAAGGCTAACCGTGGGTAGGAGACAGATCGTCGCGGATAAGAGCAGCAAGAGAGGTATAACGAGCACACCAGAGGTCCGTCCTTTCCTTCTCATCCTCCTTCTATCATCTCCTTATGCTCGTTCTCTCTCGTAGCCTGGTCTCCGGTTCGCTTCAGTTTCTTTTTCTCCCTTTTCACGTTCGCTCTTCGCTTCCTCCCTTTTCCATCAGATGCGTCATCTTCGAACAAGCGAGAGCCAGGCTCTGGCTGGCGAGAGTGGGACGATGATTTACGGTCTCGAGCCTCTTTCCAGCTCCTCTATCCGCGTCGAGGTCGAGAGCAGGACCTTCCCTTCGTCGTCCTACCTGGCCGATCTTTCGAGCTGGTTTCACCGTAGTATATACGAGCCCGAGGTGCACGCCTGCTCGCTCGGTTGTCTGCTTGTCTGCCTGCTTGCCTGCTGGTCGCTCGTGAAAAGTAAACAGCAGACCGTGGCAACGACTTGCCATGGTGTTCCGGCGCGTCATCGTTGCACCGCCTCCCTTGGCCGCTGGCTAAACGATAGAGATAGAAGAGTGGTGAAGAGGAACGACCAGGTAAAACGGCTGTATGCAAGCTTTCTATCGAGACCAGGGACGCACTCGTTGCTCGCTCCTTCGAATACTCTTGTATGTCACCGTGGCACTTTTAGCTCTTTCTACTTTGTGTTTAGCAGTTTCAGGAAAAGGGTTGGAGATTCTTGTGGTATTTTGTTAGGTAGGATATATTGTTTCAATGTTCGGATTTCTAACAATTCTAGATTTACAGATTTTTTAAGTATTATTTAACCCTTTGGTTAGGTGAAAGCTGTCGGTGTCGAATATGGACGCAGATGTTACTATGTTACTAATTATACCATATGTTATCAGATTATAATGATGTGATAATACGATGGGAAAAAAATAAGTGTTATTGACTTAATTCTTATTTCGTAGATACAGAACGTTTACACCTAGAGTACTTAGCAGTGAAAGGGTTAATCTGATGGATAGATAGTATCTTACTTTGTATTGTTCATAGCAACGGTATCGTGGGGCAACGGTTATTACTTTATTGTGAAATCTAAATTGCAAATTTTTCCGATTAAAATCACAAATATATGGATCGTCAAAATATTAATTTTCCCATGAATCCTCGTGAAGCGACCGTGCGGTTTCGCAAGACGGGTCGAAGTAACCGTAGCAAGATTGGCCGATGATAAGTCGATGGTTGCGGCCCTGTTAAACACCGGCACGGCAAAACGGCGCTCGATAACGTCGATAGCGCACGAGTTACGAGCGTGTGTACACCGGGTCGTTTGGTGCATCCGCCCCGAAGGAAGGAGTCACGGCCTCGGTTGCCACGTCGAAGAGGAAACGTCGAACAACGGACACGCATCGGCGTCGTTTCCGCGACGGTAGCAGCAGCAGCAGCGACGGATCCAATTAACGGGGCCCAGCGAATCCATAATTCACTGCTAATTAATTAGCGTACGCACGAGTACGGCCAGATGGAAGGGGGTTAGGAGAGATCGAGAGTTGGTATACGGGTGAGTGGAAGCTAGCTAGCGTTGAACAAAGGAGAGAAAGAGAGAAGGCGTGACAGGGCCGTGTAATCCTTTTCTGGCCGCGTTTACTCATGCCCGACGAGACGAGCGAGCTGTAAACTCGCCAGCTAGGACAAAAGCGGCTACGAACCGCTTCTGTCCTCGTGGCACACCGCTGCCATTAACCCCTGGATTATTGTTCGCGGTGCAAAATGCCAGTACTAGTCGGTTGCTTGGCCACCGACGCGTTTCACAGGCAAAGATCAAAATGTCACTTGCGCTGGAGACACAATTGTCCAGATAAATGTTAGACATTCCATGGCTTCAACATTCTTACGACCGGTATTACGCGTTTTCAACGTCATCTTATCCTTAATAATTAGGGTTTTTAATTCCAAAATGATTCCTTATTACTACCTTACACAGATTTGTTATTATTTCTTACATATGTTACCGGCAATGTATGAAAAGCAGGCATTGTATAGAATGCCCGGCGTTTTGGGGCAAAGTATGAAATGTCAGAATTATTTTTCCTGGGCACTGTAAGGATTTTATAAAAATTAGTAAAAATTTTTAATTGAAAATTTCAATTTAGGGTAAAATAATTATTGTTTATATCACCCCCGACCCCGTTGTACTATCCAACCTGAGACACCCTGTATTTTAGCATGCAATGGGTCTATTTGAATTCCTATGAAAAATTGATAAAATAGGATTCGATTAGAACGGATATTCCCGGATAGATCCCTCCACAAATTATTTCAATTCATCATTCGCTGAGCTGTCTCGCTTGTCCATCTCACGCCATCCTCCTTCTCCTCCACCTCATCGCCGTCCATGCAGCACGCATTAAATCTCAGGGCTAGTATTTCGCGATTAACAAGAGTAGAAAGGAAAGAAGGCGCACGGTGTCGCGTGATCAGGATGCAGACAGGCAGTAATCGCACACCGGAACACGCAACCGGTATTTTCGGCGGGAACCGTGTGCCTAACCCTTCTAACGAGAGCCGCAGAAAACGGGCCAACGCGAGAGGTGTCAACTTTAAAGTGGATCCCAATACCGACCACTTCCTTCGCGTACTGGACTCCTCTCGGGTTTCACCTTCGCGCTCGACTCGCTCGAACGTGCAGGGAAAAGGGTGAAGGGTATACCACGGGAAAGAAGAAGCCGTTTGCTAAAAGGAACTCTCACCGTGGCCAGAACCCGTCGCTGGTTAGTATCCCTGGACCCAGTAATACGAATACGTGTTTGTTTTCTCGCGTCGTGAATACCGCGCATCACACGTTGTCGTATCCTGTTTCCGAGTCGACGTGGAAACACGCGTTGAAAGGGTTGGCTCGAGGCAGCGACGATTTGATGGGTTGAATTTCAAGGAATCGATGAGACTGAAGCTTGAAGACGACCTGGCTGTTTAGTTATTTAGAGCTGTTTAATTGGCGTTTCAGGTTGATGACCGGTTGAATCAGACTCGGTCGAGTCGATATCTTCAGACCGTGGTCCAAAATTTGGTTCTTGTATCAATGGTCTTATTGCTTGAGAGATATATCGTACACGAAAATTAATTATTAGAAATCAAATTTTAAATGTATTAAGATTCATTTAAGAAATACTTATGGCGATTACAAATATGAATTATGACAGTAAGTACAGTGAAATAAAATGTGAAGTGAGTAGGCTGGCGTCTTCATCCACTTACTGCGGTCTGACAAGATTTCGAGGCTGGCGTCTTCCTCTACTTACAGTAGTAGTGTGATAACATCTAATGACATAAAAGTGCCATAAATTAATACTTACTCTACGTTCATTTGAAGCTTGAAGTTTGATGACCAAATAAATGTCAACTAAATTAGATTGACGTTGCCCTTAGGAAATACCTACTTCATTAATTGTATCAGCACGTCTTACTCTATATTTTGATTATAAAAGTAAGAAACGAACTTATTTATCATGTTTGTACTAAAAGTATGAAATCCAGAAATTAGCCCTATTGGTCAATGCGTTGAGTATCCAAGTTTACCCGGTTTCATTTCATACACAAGCATTTCATTATGCTTCCAGGAAACTACTTCAGTCTGTAGGAAATTCGTCAGATTAACGTAATATACACGTGTGTCTGAGTGTTGCCCGTCTGTTTCGTATAACACAGCCTCGCGAACTACTCTCTCATTTTCCCGTAAAACCAAAATTACCAAACTTTTCTCTGCCTCGAACAGTCTCGACGCGGTGCTAAACTTTTACGATGCTCGTCGCTCGTTTTTCCGGTATTGCAACCGGAACACCTCGACGATTTTACACTCGCCGCGAGTGTTATCGTGAAAAATAACCTGCGCTCTAGCGAGGTCCGAGCATTTCTAAGATTGCTTTACGTGCGGCTCTACTCGTTTCCGGCTACGGAAACTTCTATTCTAACAAGTTTATTAAGCCTTTCGCGGAGAGAAAGAGAACAGCTACGTGTATTTTTCGCCTTCGGTACCATTAGACCAATCGAATTTGGACTTCGAAACTTTTTCCTCGGTGTTCAGGGTCTTCTTCGTACCATGTCGCCTTACAAGTTCAAAAAGAATCTGTCCGGAAGGTCGGCGACGCACGGTACTTAGACTCTGTTTTGACTTGAAGTGATCACTCACCCCTTTTTCTTTCATTTAATAGAATCATTCTCGACTGCAGAGATCTTTTCCAAACGATTCTTACTGTTTATTTTATATTTTCCAAGCCTGACCGGTGTTGTCGATCCATGGTCGACACTAATAACTCTATATATCTTGTTCCGGGACAGGCAGCGATGGCGTACGCTCCTTTTTCGAACGAGTGACACGCGCTGCGCGATTACGCGGTCGCGACCAATGGACCGGTCAATAAAAACCGTGTACAGGTATTCCTGATACTCGCCCACGTCGCACCGTCTACTAAGCTGAAATACGAGCTTGCTCTGTTCGACAGGGAACAGAGTCGTAGCCACCGTGAAATTGTTTCGCGAAGTTGTCTTTCCATTCGAGTCATATTGTTTTGGGGAATTGAATCTTATTCGTAGGGAACTGAAAGAATTTGAATTTCTGCAATATTTGCTTTATTTTAAACGCTGATTGTTTCAAAATCACTACTATTTTGAATTCTTTTTAACTTCATTACGAATAACAGAGCAAACAGAATACATAGTATATTTTAACTCATCAATTCTATTAAACCACTTCTAAAAAGGGGGTAAATTTTCATACACACCATCGAAATTCACACGTGATTAAGTTTCAACCTCGCTGGCAACATGCCTCTAAATTTCCAAACGGGGTACGGTTAGTATTCCCATGTTTCGATTGCCATTTTAATCGCAATCCGCGATGCATCGCGTCGATTAATGAATAGAGTACGTTCATGGAACAGAAGTCGACCGGAAACATGATGTACCATGATCGATACATATTCGATTGCATCGATTCGGTTCGTTTCTTTCGCAATATCGTGCAAATTACAGGGCTCGCCATCGCTGGAAACACGGTCCATTAATCACGGTTTTCCATTCGCCATGAAAATGGACATCGAACCGAAATGGACATCTGTAAGAATCTCTGACGCGATTCGTTTCGATACTGCGGTTTATTTCATTCGAGCCGAGTGTCGTGTTTCGAAATGGCTTTAATTTGAATTTACGAGCCACTTCTCGTGTCGCGATGCACCACCCAGTAGTGGCGTTAATTAATACCAGGACATCCGGTTATTAACACGCGGATCATGAATTGTGTTTACACGAATCGCGTTAATGATCGGTTAAATAGCGGCCGCGTGTCGCGACACGGTTTTGCGAAATGTTTTATGGGACCACCGGCTGAACGTAGCGGAATATTTCGTCGGTGGTGCTCGACGAGTATTTTGGGAATTTGCACATTGTGTTGCCTTCCTGTTGGAGATATTTGAATGTGATTCGCCATGGATTATGAATAGAGTAATATGAAAATGGATCAATTTATCAAGGATTCTTGTACCGTGCTTCCCTAGAAACACATGACTTTGAATTATTAAATATCCCTGTACTATGCTTCTCTAAAGAGACCAAGGATCCTTGCTTCAGACTATGCTTCCCTACGGAGATCATGGTTCCTCTCACTATACTTCCCTAGAAATTCCAAGAGCTAGAAATACTAAGCTTTCCCAAAAATTACCAGGAATCCTCATACTATCCTACCCTAAACCTCGCCACCAAGGATCCATCCGGTAGGTCGGCGACGCAAGGACTCAGTTCGTTATACAGCATAAAGCAATCAGATAAATAACTGTTCTATTGCAATCGTATAATTTCGCCAGATGCGAGGGAATCCTCGTAAAGATCAACTTCCATGGAGAATTGGACGTGAAGGGAGGATGGATCGATCGATCGACGCGACGAAAGAAACGCTATGACAATTTTTCATCGTACAACGCACCGCGTGTCCACCGAGCGAAGCGAAACTCGCGTTTCTTTCGCGACCAATCGACGTATATCTTCGTCGAACGTAAAATGTTCCTTCGACAGCGAACATATTTTACCTGTCCCCTTTCGTTCGGTTACGACGAGTCAGTGCTTCTCATTCGTTCGACGATAATTTTAATTAATTAATTCGATACACCAGTCTTTCCTTATTTTCAAACGAGTGGTTATATTAATCTTTGGAGAATTTTCGGGTACTTTGAATTCCATCCAGAAGGAAACGGGGGAAGAGGAATTCTGTTTGAGACTGCTTACTTGCGTGCGGTGGCCACTTTGAAGGGATAATTTATTATTGTCGTTATTTTTAATATAGAAAGCGTGAAACCCAACCGCGAAACGTGATAGTGAGGTGGAGGTATAGAGTTTCAAAGTGGAGACCTGTCTGTTAACTTCCTTTACTCTCGATATATTTTTAACGCTTCGTTATTAAAAATTTTCTGTGAGATGACTTTTTTTCATACAGTCTTGGATAGTTTCATTATCATTAATAAAAAGAAATTTCCAAAGTTTAAAGTTACCTTGCTGCTTTGAATAATTACGATATAAGATTGGTATAATAAAAATTTGTAAATTAAGATAATAGCAGGATCAAAGTGTTCTCCGGTGAAGGAATTTGAATAAAATATCGCGATATGCAAATATTGTGATTAAAAGTAAAATATCGAAGGATGCTAGATTTTTTTCTTAATTCAATATCTCAAGGCTTTATAAATTCCAGAAATTCAATATAGCGGCGAATATGCATGTGATTATCATATCAATGACTTCAAAATTTCATTTAATTTTGTAAAAGAGAATAATATTTCATATAACTTTTAAGAAATTTTCCTAAAACTGAATACCACTTCCAAAATCTCTGTACAAAAAACCACCCCTTTCATAGTATCGATTACTTTACCATCTAAAAATGCATCAACCCTTTGTTCCTCTCTGAAGACGTTTACTCTACGCGAAGAGAGGGTTGGTTCAGGATGCAGTTTTCAAATTCTGATCGCGGTTAACATTTTTATCGGCCACCCTCCGGTCGAGAAAAATATCTCCGCTCGTATATTTTTCGAGAGGTTGCCGGGGTCCGTGGCGTTGGTTCGAGTCGAAACGACCCCGTTGAAGAAACAGGAAAAAGAGCAAAGACAAAAGCGAGAACGAAGGAAGGAACGGCAAGAAACACGAAAAAGAGGAGCCAGGGAGAAGAAAGACGAGCCGGGCAAGCGCGAAATAAAACGAGCGTCATTCTGTCGCCGGATACGCGGCAGCTTCTCCACGCTCGCAAATATTTCCCCTATCGAGAAAGGAGCAACCTTGCGACAGACCTCCCGCGGTAACAGGATTGTAATTTATGCAAAAATCTTGTAGAAGGATCGAGCGGGGGTGCGAATAGAATTTATTCGCCGCCAAATTTGTTTCTTCTTTTTTTCGATGAATTCTTTGAATTAAACTTCGAACTTTATGTATTCAAAACAGACTGACAGGCGGTATATTCCATTAGGTAAATTTGGAAAAATCTGAGGCTTAATCCTTTGAAGTTGAATTGTTCTCAATCGCGCGCTCTCTACTGTGAAACCTACAATTTCTTTTTATTTTAATTAAAGTGTTTTTTTTTTCATATAGAAAAAAAATATCCAACAGCTAAAATCGTTTATCTTGCCACGTGTTTGGCATAGACTGACTCACGTCCAGAATGGTAAAAGTATTATGTCAGGCATATCCCGCCTTATGAGCGCAAAGGGTTAAAGGGTTAAGCTACTTAAAATAAAGCTATCTGATTTTTAATTATCACCTGTAAATTTCGACTGCCTTCTATTTGCATAGTCGTCTGTAAATAGTATCAAGTCGCGAACGACCATAGTTACCCTTAGTAGCGAAAGGGTTGAAATCGTTCCCTTCACTTTTGCTATCATTCCACTTCTTTATTTCCTCTTATCCTTTACATTTACCCTTTAAATATTCTTCAGGACTTCTTCGAAACTCGTCGGTCACTCATGGTAAACCGTACCCACCCTTTCTCCCTGTTTGAATTCTTTTTTCATCCCAAATCTCATACTCGCAGTATCTTTTCGCAGTTTCGCCGATCCATCATTTGACGACACGACTCGCAACGGGATACCGATTTGAAATTCCGCCTTAAGATTTCCGTCGCGATCGAAGGGGAGAATGAGCCGAGGAAACGAATCGCGCGTGTTTCGTCTATAATTAACGCCGCTGCCACCGATCAGACTTCTCGGAAGGAATTCATTTCGCTGTTTATGGAGGCCCATGTTCTTCGCCATCCGCCTTCTTTATTCATTCGCGATGAATTATACGATTCTTTCATGCAGAGTCTGGCCTTTTTGCCATTCTTGGATACGAGCGATTTCGGGGAACGGGAGATCGATGAATCGGAATGGTGATCGGTGATTGGCGATGCAAAGAAATGAACGGATATGGGTTCCAATAGAAAGTAACTCTTGAGATATAAGGAATCGATATTATACTTTGAATTCTCTTTTTCAACTATTATAAATTCTGGGAATTGGAAATGAAAAGGACGGGAACTTGAAAGAGGGATAGGGAGTGTCATCGTCATTTTCTCTGAGGAAATTTACTAAAATTATTATACTGTAATTATTGCAAAAATTATCCGCGTGCCATTCAGCTGGCTCTCTCGTACAATTAGTGGTACATGTACCACTAATTAATAACCGCTGATATAGTGTATAAAATTAAATTTAAATTGTGATTCGAAGCTTAATAAATGAGAGTTGTTAGCGTTTTCAAGGTGGTTAATTGTGTTTCAAGCGAGAGCTTTTTATTTTTGCCAAATTTTGGAGGGCTGAAGTGGAGAGAATGGCGGTGGAACGTGTTGCAGGGCAAAAGTGGCACATTTCCTGGCTAGAGGCTGTAGACGGCAACAGGTGTCTAAAGTTTTGCTCGTTTTGTCGAATATTGTTCGAAATAAAGGACCGTGGTACGTTTAGATAGCAGAATGTTTATTAAGCAAGTGAATAGAGACGACGCTTTAGCACAACAGGTCATGTTGATTTTTATCTTTTACTTTCATTCTGCTTAGCAGAGTGTACAAGATTTTTAAAGTTCCTGTTGCTTCTTGAGTACTATACTTATTCGTTCTCAGTGAAACTTTACTATTCTTTATTTTATAAGATTTTCTTAGTAGCTTTCATCTTTGGAAGTGAAAGAGCTAATCAAGCATACGAGGTTCAATCATCGTCAGCCGAATGATTGGTACCTTTCGAACCAGACATAAATCTTTAAATATGAACAGATTACAGTTATCCATCATTTTCATTACTCATCAGATTTTTTTTATTCCAAAATGAACCTACATACCAATAGATACAAATGTCCTCAATTTTTATTTTAAAGTGTGTATTGTCATACCTTTTATTAAAGAATTTAAACTTTTACCAAATTAATGATAAAAGAAATAGAAAAAAATTTAATTACATAACTCATGGTTCTTAACTTTAAATCTGTAATGAACTTCTTCAAAAATAATAATTCAGTCAATCAAATTTCAAGCTGAAGTTAAATAAAAATCTGAGGTTCATTTATCATGGTAATTATTTCATGAATTGACATAAGTAGGGGGTGAATAACCCGATTTACAGAAACATATCCATATCGTTGAAGCAAGCGTGGAATCAGCGATAAAGGAGCTTTTCAATTTCCTCGGTTAACACCTTAGGTCCTCGTTTCATGCTCGATAATCATACCACGCGAAGCAATAACCCGTCGAAGCTCCATTAGAGTTGCAAAAGGGGTCCTCGAATCGGACAGCGTCGCGAATGGATTAACAAGTTTGTTTCATCCCGAGCTGATAGGCTCGTTGCATCTTCGGTTATTAACATTCCGCTCGTTTCGAAGGTACAATGAAAGGAGACGAGTCCTCGGCGGAGAAGGTTGCAAGCGATTTCGTTGTCCCCTTACCGGATTCATGATTAATACGCCTGTGACGTGCGCGATTTGATATAAAACCCGACACCGTGGCCCGTCAGTTTTGCCAACTAACGAGCGAGCAGCGAGGCTGGCGCGTACCTTATCCATACCTCGCCATAAATCTCGTCGACCGCTTTGATTTATGCATCTTTTCGGCCCCGTCGTTTCTTCCTTCTCGCTTCTCCGCTTCGTCAGAGGCGCCTCCGGGCGAAACTGCCTTTACCTTTGACCGACCAGATTAAAAATCTCGGCGTCGCGCGTGTTCGCTCCCCGTGTACGCTCGAAACGCTTCAACTCTTCTCCTCGGCGACTTTTCGCGAGCTTCCACGACGCCGCGCCATGGAGATGCTCGTTCGCCGTGTGAGTTATGATCACCTGGCGTCGACAAATTGGCCGCGATCAGCGAGCTCCTTCTCGTCCCATCGTCAGACCTTTCTGCCAGAGAAAACGCACTCTCTAACGAGATAAGCTTCTAGAAGCGAGATGAATTCTTAACTCTTCCTGGCGTTCCACAGAAGCGGAACGCGACTGAGCATAATTTCTAGGGGTGCCCGGGTACTCGAAAAATCGAGTCGGGAATCTTTTTTTCAGTTTCAAATGATCTTTAGGTATTTGAACAAATTTTAGAGTTCCCTTCTATCCAACGCACCCCTAATAATTTTTGATTCTCGCAGGACGAATATCAATTTTCTTAAAATTTAGAAATTAAAGTAATACAATTTTCACGTTATTAAGAGATTTACTTTAAAAATTGCTTCACACGTTTTTATACATGTCCTTTATGAAAGATGTTGAATGATCTTTCGTTCGCTTGGAGCGGAATTTACTTTTGATTTTTCCGTTTGTTATACGGAGTGACGTGTTATTTTGACAGGGTGACTGTTCCGCTGCGTCATGCTTTTCGAATCGAAAGCATGCTCGGTGTGAGAAGAAGGAGAAGGTGATTGTTATTTCATGTTGGTTCGCGATGTTCCATTTCACTGGTCAGTGATTTGTTGTAATGGTTTGGTTATTTCATAATTCTATCGGATTTTGATTGTACAATCGAGCACAGTGTATTGGTAATACAATTACGTTACAGGGCAGATTTAATCAAGGTAGCATTAATAGTTCAATTTCAATATGAATTGTATGGAAGAATGGTATACATGTAGAATATTAATAATATAATTGCGATGCATAATTAATTCCACTCGTGATAACGTTAAGAAATTAGAATATTGAATTTGTAGATCACTGATATTGAATATTGGCAATGCAGTTAATGCGGCTGAAGAATTCCGATCGGAGCGATATCCGATATGATTTATTGCCTCTGTAGCTGGCTTTATTCAGAACGAGATGCTAATGAAGTATCAAGGATAACGTGAACCACCTCGGTCTATGCATACGTAATGATTTACGGGTGTAAAAGTGTTCATCAGCAGAACACATTGTTCTTCTAGTAATAATAGCCGAACGTTTCCATGATTTCCATATGAAATTGTTGGTGTTACTCTCATCTTGATCTGCATTGTTTGAACGGAAACAGGTAGTATGCATCAAGAATAGAAACTCATATTTAACGTCATGTAACGTTTCATTTAATCGTGGGATGCATTGATAAGAAGAAATTTATTCACAGTGAGAATAATTCGATTAATTGAAACAATATGAATTCGAATCATTCAATTATTTTTATTATTTTGAAAGATAAAATCTATCTGTACAAGGATGATCATTTATGTGGCCATTATAAATGCGAGGTTTGAGCAAAAACTTGGCAGCTCGAGTGAGATAAAAACTTCTGGCAGACGATCGATTCTTCTTCTTGCTTAACATTCTTTTGGCACTTGTTATCCTCTTAACATTTTATGATCTAATCCCGTTTATGCGATGTTTCAACGACTCACATCTTTACGCCAATTTTCCTTCCCATGTTTTTTATATTTTGTATTTTCAGATCAATGCTAAAATCGAAAGCTAAATATTAAATACAGTAAAATCTTTAATTATTGAACAGCGAATAATATGAAATAAAAAATTCAATTCAAAATTGGGCTCTCTCCATGGTCCGAGGGTTAATAGAGCAAATAGCAAGCATAGTTTTGCTTGGAAGCTATTTCAATTATCATATCTTGTATATTAAATTTCGAAGGGTATTTTAGGGTTAATATCATCGTTCCAAAGCAGATCGCTTCGACTTGCCAAAGAATTCTCTATTTTCAACACCTATCCCCCAGCATGATCTTCAACAATCCTCAACATACAAATCTACTACATAAATCATCCAAAAGCTTCAATCAATCAGTCAGAAAAGCATAAGTCTTCTTGAAGACAATTTCTGCAGACGAGACATCCAGTTCGCGTAGGCAGACAAGAAAGAAAGGAAAAAAGGGAGAGAACTGGAGGATTTACATACGAGAAGAGTAAATCATAACCCAAACAACAGAGGCAGAGCAGCGTATTCCTGGCAAGGGCGAGGTCTTTGAAACTGATTCATTACCCTGAAACGATCCAGCATCCTCTTCACCATGAATCCCCTGGTACCTCCAAAGTATACCGCGAAAATGTTCCTTAATGGGAAATTATAGCGCAAAATGCGCGAAGGGAAAGCGTATCTCCGTGGTCTGTTCGCATTCCTGTCAGTGGTAGTCACGTAGAAGGAAGCATAGTAGATCGTTCCGTGGTGAGGTAGGAATAATAAGCGTGTTCCCTCGAACGATCGAGCTGCATCGCGTTTTCGAGCGTGATAATTTCTCGATCGTGGGCCTCGCGTCAATAAGCGGCGCACGTTGTTGTACGGCGATTAACGATCGATCGGTTGGGTCGCGCGTGACCGTGTTCCGGTATAAGGCACGTGAGATTCGTTTGGCCGGATGAATTACGATGACTCGGCCACGTGGCGATTAATAATCGAAAAGGCGTCCGCTCCTTCCTCCTTGTTTCACCTCCTGAGATGCACGCGTGTGTAAAACGTTGTTTAAGACGTCGTTCGGACACCGTGGGAGTCCACCTTCAAGCCAGTCGTTTAATTCAATCGATTTTCATGTTTGTTCAACGGACGCTTTTTTTTTTCACTTCTAATACATTGAAAAATTAATTTTTCGCGGTGTGTCTCATCGTCAGATAATGGATCATTAGAGAAACTAATTTGTTTTGGAGCAAAAATAGCATGTGTATAAGGTAAAGAAATTAAAATTTCAATTTAAAATTTTATATTGATGAGAAGAGAAAAAAGAAATTTAAAATTATAAACTATCATATGACCAAATAATCAATTATATTATTAATTAAATGTATTTGGAAAAGGTTTTACCAAACACATAATCACTTATAGTAATGAAAAGTGTAACCATTTGATTAATGAAACTAGTTTTCTTTTAACACAATATTTCGATGTTACATTGTAACGAAATGCGCATACATATACATAATTCTCATCGTGAGTGCAACTCGCGCTTGTCACATTAGTTCCAGTTAATTTGCACGAGTGTATCTCGATATAGAGCAACGGGTTTCAGCTCGAACAGTGTGCTGTGGTAGAAATACCATTTCGCCAGACTCTACTTGTTTAATATGTACGAGTGTGTGGGTTTCCATGTGGGTTGCTAGTACTTACAAGGAGATATTCGTTAAAATATAACAATTAGCATAACAATTTGCAATTTTAATTAGAAAATCAACTAAAATTTACAATTGGCGAAGTATGAAAATTTTAAATGACTCGCACGAATCGCCTGGATGATCGATCGAGAAATTCGAGACGCAAGGGGCGTCGACGTCGTCACCGTGCCTCTGGCGAGGGGGTGGTTGTCGACACGGAAGAAAAATTGTGGACCCATTAGTCGCGTGTCGATTAACCATGCCGAAGGTGCACGTTCGCAGACGCGCTCGTAAATCCAAGAGGGTGTCCATCGTGGGCGTGGGGACCGATCGAATGAGTCACGTGTTTCCAAATACCAGGGAGAACTGACAGGGTTGGCGGAGTGTAGTTACCCTGCTCGATGAATCCTGAGAGCGACGTCGATGCATCGCAGGAGACCGATTAAAATCCAGCATTCAGACATCGCCAGCCGTCGGCCATGAATATCGAATTCTTGTTCCGGCCGGTTGACCTTTCCTCGCGATGCGAATGTGGGAACCACGGGAAAGAATGTTTCTTTAAACACCTTTTCTGTTCATTAAAACCCTGAACCTTTGGATAACGATCGCTCTGTTTGAGTATGTCCCATATATTTGCTTAACTTTATTAGACTTTTAAATTCTTTTAGTTCAGTCATTGTAGCTGATTCCAAATAGCTAATTATCAAATAAGGGTCTGTAGATTTCCTCCAATTACTGAATAATTAAACGAAAACAATAGAAAAACATTATTTTAAATAATATTACTATCGTACAAGTAAGGTAAAATAGCAAACAAAAAGCTTGAAATTTTAAAATTAACTATTCCTATTTTTAATAATTAGAGCTTCAATACGTCCCTCAACAAATGTCCATTTTCACTGCGGCATTCAACTTGTTAACGTATTCTACTTCTACATAAAAAGTCTCGTTTGCATGTACTCGACCTTCGGAATACACCAGTTGATCATTCACAAAAGATTAAAGGTCTTCGATCTTAGAGGTCTGAATACAGTTCACGATCAACCTTGCTGAATGCCATTGTCTCGTGAAGCGAGCAACGTTGGGGATATTTTCTGCACCCTAAGGCGCCCTCTATTAGCCACTCAGCCGGAAGCGATGCGGATGAAAATACAAAAAAGCGTCGCATCTCCGTTGACTAGACATCCGCGATTCGGCTCAATCCTTCCGTCTGGTGCTGGGTCTACGTCCGTTTTCCTGATCCTTTCCTTGCACGCGTCAATCTCCGCTCGTGCCGCGAAGCCACACACGTAGCTGGCTCGTTGAATCGGGGATGCTGCACGGTGCCGGGTTCCTCGGCTCTTTATAAATAGCCAGCGAGCGCGTGTCGGGGTGCTAGCAGTTAACAAACGGTAAAACTAACACCGCCTCCTACAATAACATTTCGCTCCGGTCACGTGTTTTCCGCGGCCCGACTATTATAAGATCCACGACTGTCGTCCCGTCTCATCTCCTCCCCACTGCCTTCTCGTTGCTTCTCGTATTCGCTCAAGTCGCTTCTGTCCGTTGCGAGACCAACCCTTTCCATCGATCTTGGCACCGTTTCCCGGAGTTAACTTGCACCCAACTATCAGACCTAACTCGTGCGATATCATCGAACGCGTAGATTTCTACCCTCCGGCGTTCACGAGGGATCTCCAAACGAGGATCTAACCTCTTTGAACACGTTGATTTATGCGCCGGCCGACCAACTCCCGCACCCTTTGTTCGTTAAGGTCGCAGACAACCTTTCGGCGGCCCCTTAACGATCGAACGAGCGAATCGAGATTCGGTCGGCGGGTGGTTATGCAAATACGCGGCTGGTTAGATCGTTTCGAGCGGGTGCCCGTTATATAATGCTAGTTCTGGCTGGCCGTTGTCTTTTTTCCGGCGAGAAACGTCTCGTTGGGCTTAATTAGGACCACCGTAAAGGCCCGCTGAGATTGGACACGTTTTTGTCCGACCCGGCGTACGGAGGAGTAACTATATTTAGGGGGAAAGGGAAGGACCGATGATGCGGCGAGATGGATGACAAGTTGGGGAGAGATTTTACTTCTCGTCGGACGATTTTATTGCGGTGGTTGTTTTTTTACGGGATTTCAGGGTGGATTTTGATTCAATCCTAAACGATTATTTCTTGAGTAAGAATCACGTCAGAGGTTTTGTGACTACTTTTGTATTCGAGGAGAAATAACAACAATTACCGTTACTTGAAGCATTTTCTATTTGACCAGCAAAGTGGATACACGTATCGAGGAGAAACGTGCTAAAACGTGCATCAACATGAAAGTAATTCACAGGATATTAAAGTAAGAGGTGTGTTTTTTAGGAACATTATTCAAAAATCCTTGCGAACTCGTTTTAGCCTTCCTGTTAACTAAGCGAAGCTGTGTTCGTTTATTTTCTTCCATTTTTATCAGTGAAGAGTAGAGATCCTTACAACTAATGATCATACATGCTGGGGTATATACAGATAAGAATATGAAAAGTGTGATTTTTATTTATAGAACAATACAACGAAATATGTTTTATTTATTGTTCCAGGCCGGAGTGATGCGAGCCACGCAGGAGTAAATCAAGGAACCTTTACGATGGGACTCGTTCGACGGACGAAGTTGCTTCCAAGCCGAACGATGGCGTCCCTATTACCGCTGTTGCTGCTCGCAGCGTTACCGAACGCTCGATTAGAATCAGCAATCAGTCCAGTGAGTAACGTGGGCTCTGTATCGAGCGGTTCACCGTCGTCCTCTTCGTCCTCCTCCTCTTCGTCGATGGTGGGTGTCGTGTCTAGCAGTGGCACGGGTTCCGGCAGCATGGTAGGATCTGGCAACAGCGTGGTTGGGGGTGGCAGCAGCAGCGGTGGACACTCGTCTCTAAGCGGTGGAGCGGCTAATGGAAACGGCAGATGCGAGGAGATCACTATTCCGATGTGTCGCGGAATCGGATATAACCTGACAGCCATGCCAAACGAATTGAATCACGATACCCAGGAAGAGGCTGGCATGGAAGTGCATCAGTTCTGGCCTTTGGTAGAAATCAAATGTTCACCGGACCTAAAGTTCTTCCTCTGTTCGATGTACACACCGATATGTCTGCCCGAGTATACCAAGCCTCTTCCAGCGTGCCGAAGCGTTTGCGAGAGAGCGCGAGCTGGTTGCGCGCCACTGATGCAACAGTACGGATTCTCTTGGCCAGAAAGGATGGCATGCGAGAGATTGCCCGCCCATGGTGACCCAGAAAATTTGTGCATGGAGCAAGACAATCGTACTACGACCACCGGTTACGGGTCTGGTAACGGGGGTGCTGCGAGCAGCGCTCCCTTACCAGCGGCAGCACCGCCACGTCCAACTAGGCCGTCGAAGACGACCCAACCACCGCGGTGCAAGCCAGGCAAGAATCAAAAAAACTGCCAGCATCCCCCGGGGGAAAGGGCGAGGGACTGCACGTGCCGGTGCAGGGCACCCCTCGTACCCCTGGGGGCGGGGGGCACGGTAATTCCGGGTCCGATAAGCGGCAGCAGCACCGGCAACATAGGCAACGGGGCTGGACTGGCAGGCATGGCCGTAAGTGGGGCCATACCGGCTCCACCGATAAGCATCGCTCGGAACATCATACAGGACATTGCAGGAGTACCGAATTGCGCGCTACCCTGCCACGGGGCGTTTCTCACCCCCGAAGAGCGAGGATTCGCAGCCGTGTGGCTGGCTCTGTGGAGCGGCCTGTGCGCCGCAAGCACGCTCGTGACCGTCACCACATTCCTGATCGACACCCAGCGCTTCAAGTATCCTGAGAGACCGATAGTCTTCCTCTCGGCCTGTTACTTCGTCGTCTCGGTCGGTTACCTGTCGAGAAGCGTGTTCGGCCACGAGGAAATCGCCTGCGACGGGCCAGCGTTGAAGTCAGGGGCGCAAGGACCTGGAGCATGCGTCACAGTGTTTCTCATGATCTACTTCTTCGGCATGGCGTCCTCGGTGTGGTGGGTGATACTCGCGTTCACGTGGTTCCTGGCAGCGGGTCTGAAGTGGGGCAACGAAGCCATCGCCTCGTATTCCCAGTACTTCCACCTGGCAGCTTGGCTAGCGCCAACGATACAGACAGTTTTAGCCTACGTGGCCGGGGGAGTAGCCGGGGATCCGGTGGCGGGAGTCTGCACGGTAGCTCCCGAAGGAGTACGCTCGTTCATTCTGGTACCACTGTTCGTGTATCTTCTATTGGGAACGAGTTTCCTTCTGGCGGGATTCGTCAGTCTGTTCAGAATTCGATCGGTCATCAAGCGACAACCGGGAGCGAAAGCGGACAAACTGGAGAAGCTAATGATACGAATCGGCGTGTTCAGCGTGCTGTACACACTGCCGGCCGGAGTAGTGTTGGCATGTCACATGTACGAGACAGCGCTAAGAAACGAGTGGCTCGCCTCGCTGGCCTGCCCGTGCGGCCCGAGGGCCAGACCTCTCTACTCCGTCCTAATGCTCAAGTACTTCATGGCGCTCGCGGTAGGTATCACGTCAGGCGTGTGGATCTGGAGCGGCAAAACCGTCGACTCGTGGAAACGTCTATGGAGGCGCTTGTTCGGAGGCGGGAGCGGAGGAGGAGGTCACGGAGGCGGTGGAGGCGGTATGGTAGCAGGCGTGACAGGAGTCAGCGGAGGCATCGGCAGTACCAGTATCAAGGGCGTCGTAGGACGTGTCGGAGTGCCGTATCCACCGGCACCGGGACCGGGAAGCGCGTTACTTCCGCCTGGCAGCGTGGCCAGCGCGTCGCAACACCATCTTCATCATCACGTTCTCAAACAACCACCCCTTTCGCACGTATGACGTCACCAGTCGGCGGGAGGCGACATGAACACCGCTGGCTGCGATCAGCAGCAACAGCAACAGCAGTCGGTGCAACAGGAGAGGCCTTCCGCCCTTAGCAACTACGGGCCCATTTAGCCCTTCGCCTCGGCCTCGCGGAGGCACACGCCTCATACGGCGCCGCACACGGCGCCCCATACGCCCCACTCCGCGGCCACTATATACTCGAGGAGGTCGCTGGCGTCGACAACGGGCCCTCTCACGCCAGCACACGGACTCGCACCCTCGTACACCCAGGCCACCGAAGTATGAATCGATTTTCCATTACAACCTCGTCTCCGTAGCGATGCTGAAACGGTAATAAACGGGTCGAGGGAACGATGATAAGGTTCTCGGTACCTCCGTCGATCAACTCGCGACGGTGCTTCTCGATTACCCGATATACGTATTAGCCCGTACGTGTCTTTTCCGTGGATCTCGAGTCGCTGTCTTAGCTGATTTTTTTAACGGAATCATCGACGATGTAAGAGTGTACGTTCTTTTACGATAATTCAGATTTTCGACGCCATAACGTATGGACCCTCGATACACCGACGTCAGAGGGCGACAGTTAGAAAATGGCACTCGAGACCATCCGGTTAGTGAGATTGTGATGTTCGCGCGTGGATTTTAAGATAGTGTCGACGAATGAATGGTATGCGCGAATGCGAAACGCGTGACAGTTCAATTTTTATTCGTATCTATCTGTACTTTTTTCTTACTTATATTATACCGTAGCGGAGCTCGTACAGTCCGCATGTCCGTCTAACGTGTATCGTCTCGTCTATTTATCTAATCTAGCCATTAAACTGAATATAGGTGTAAAACACGATTTTTCTAGATATCGTACGCGGCTACGGCGGTGGTCCGGCATTCCAGACGCGCGTTTTTTGTAATTTTGATATTTTAGTCACTAGTCGAAAGGTCGATAGGAGCTAGAGCATACAATCGACGACGAGCAGCCGACCGATCGTCTCGACATGGTTCACGGACAATGAAAGTACTCGTAGCCGAATACAGGTTCACCGCCATCGATCGTGCGATGGTACGACGAGCAACTGTTGTATAGCGCAGACGTTTTTAGCTGATCAGCAGCAGAGAGAAGGCGGAATAACTAAGCGAGGTAAACTGTAAATATCATTTTTAGATGTTAGGTAAAAGCGCTGTAAATAAACAGAATAAGGAATACGGTCATCAGAAACGATTTATAATCGATCGGCACACGAGATGCTCGAAGGTGTACAGATGCAAGCATGCGCGATCGCGACGAACACGCGTTCCTTCTTCTCCTTTTTATTCAAATCTCTCTGTCCGTGGAGCTTTTAAGTCTTTCGAAGAGGATCGATCGTCTCGCAAGAGACACTCACGGTACAAAAGTTACAGATTCAATTGGTTAAGCAACTCTCGGTTGAGAATCGATAGAACTCTCGGGGTCGAATGGGTATTGATTAACCTGGCGGCTGCCGGGGTGAAATTTTCTTCATCAAATCAAGAACTATCAGAGGTTTCAATGAAGGAAACACAAAAATTCATGGAAAATTACTTGATTTAATTTCATCTGGCATCCACCGGGTTAACAAAGATAGAAACATCTGAGGAAGAAAGTGCCGCTAGTCTTGCCACGGACGAAGGAACGCGCCGATCGAAGCGTATTCGCGTCCGGAAAGAGCGTGATATATATATACATACGTTATGTACACATAAAAGTTAAACGAACCGCGTAAATTTTACGCGTCGAACACCATTTTTTACCGCCGAACGAATTCTCCCAACCCCCGAAATCCTTCACCGTTTTATATATATATTTACTCGTACGTACGCGTCCTCGAACGTAGCAGACAGAAATGAAAAAGAAAAACAGAAAAGAAGGGTACAGAAACAATACGACCCCAAAACAACACCTGTTTCATGTACTTGGTATATGGTGTACAGGTCTCTGAGGCCCAAGCCATTCGTAACCTACGCACACGCATAACATCCTTACACTCACACGACACAATCGTATGCATACGCGCACGTGGTAGAGGAAAGACAAAAGGATTCTGTGTACCCCGAGTAAATCGTAGGTAAAAAGAAAAAGAAATGGAAGAAAGGGAAATTGTGTACATGGTTCAAGTGTGTCTATGCCACGTGATAGACAGGTAGCTGTTGACACAGCTCGAAATCGGATACACGCATAAACGAATGGATCGTTAAGCACGTAAATATATATATAAATATATTACAGATACATATAAATATAAATAAATATATATATATGTTCGTGGAAGCGTGCGCGGGACCTCGAGACGAGGACGCGTTCGCTTCTCCGACGCGATGTCGATATCTCACAATTTTTATAATCGCTGAAGAAGAAAAAATAAAAGAAAACGGGGAGGATAAGAACTATACGAAGGAAGGTTTCTTATCACGACCACTCTCGGGACGTCTGGTGGTTGAGGTCGCGTGCGAAGCCCCCGATGGATTCCTTCGACGAGGCCTCGAAACACGCGGCAAACGAGATATGTACACTTTTGCCGCTGTTTCTTCGTCTGATGGTTTCCTTCTTTTTATTAGTTTTCGTTTTACCTGTCGTTGAAAATTTCGACGGCTCACGCGATCGTTCCGCGAGATGTCTCGCGAGAGGCGCAGGTGATGAGAACGCGGGAAGGAAACGAGAAAGCAAGAATGGAACAAAAGGACTGAAAAACGATAACTGCCTCAAGCAACTTAAACAAAAAGAAAAGAAAAAAAAAAGAGTAAAACAGAAAAGAACACGAGCCGTATCGCATCTCGGACGGTCACCCCCTGCCAAACGAAACGTACACGTGTAATGTTGTAAAGTAGTGAGAGTAAAGAAACCTTTTAGTGTCACATATCACGCCAAGCTGTTACGAGCGGAAACGGACAATGTCGCGTTCGCGGACGACGAGTGATGATGATAGCGGATAGCGGAGAGGAAAAAAAAAATGGCGGGAAGTAAGGAGATTGTAGGCGGCGCTGCTATCGCGACGGCAGGTATGATTGATAGGGACTTATATGAACGAACGCGACTTTAGAGAAAGGAGAGGGAGGGAGTTTATAACGAGTATCTGTAATCCACTTTTTGTCACGATGATTGTCAATAAAATTGAAGATAATGTGTGTAACGAGTGTGTCCCGGAATTTTCATTCACGATGATCGAACTCTGGTATGTTCTTCTTTCTGTTTCTTGTTTCGTATTTTTTTGTTTCATAGAAGAAAAAAAATGCTTCAGTGATAAGGGAACACTTATCGAGGGCAAGGTCTAGAATAGTCTCCCTCTGTTTTTCTTTTGTGCGTTTTCCTCGTTTCTTAGCTTTTACGTTCTTTCCCCCCATGATAACACCATTCTGTCTGGGTCCGATTTTTATGCTCGCCGCCATCTTTGTACAACTTTACGTTGCCATAGTAGTTAATCGAGTATCCGACGACCATATCGTTATACATATATGCATATACTGAAATCAAAATTGTATACGATTTTTAATATACTTTATTATTATTTAAGTTCCTTGCGTTTATTGCTTGCCACCTCAGCGTCTTCCTCGATCCTCGCAATAGTTACTGTTTCTTGGGCCATCCTAGGGACCTTTTTATTAAATCTTCCAAATATTTCAATCTAGAAGGGAATAGATTATAAATTAAAGTATATTTCAAATATTTTTGTAGTGATAAAATTTGAGGCAGAAAGGGTAGTAACATTTTTTTCTTCGGTGCTTAAGTGGAAGTGCAGGAAATATTTAGATTGCTCTTC
Source organism: Osmia bicornis bicornis (assembly GCF_907164935.1). NCBI lineage: Eukaryota > Metazoa > Arthropoda > Insecta > Hymenoptera > Megachilidae > Osmia > Osmia bicornis. The sequence continues at coordinate 6,256,319 of NC_060221.1, read as the reverse complement.
TAGATAATACTTGAGCCATCATTGTTTAAAGCACAAACTATCTTAGGTAAATATTTCTCTTATTAGATCGTGGATGAATATAAACAGGGGTCCTGGAGACGAGCACTTCAGTTTGTATAAAACAAAAAAAGGTCCCTTCTGTTTAAGTGGTTCGAACAAGTGGCTACATTCTTCTGTCTGGAAGTTGAATAAAGTAACCAAACGAAATGGCGCCGTAAAAGGAGTTCAAGTTTGAATAATAGTTTCATGTGTTTACTTTTTCAATATTGACGTTTGTTGACTTTTTATGTCGTTTAAAGAAGGGATAAATGTTTTTTCAATTTTATCGAAAAAGTTTCTTTTGGACTTAAAGGATACACAGTTTAGATATTTGAATAAAAAAGAAGAAATGATTACCAGTAGAATATTTTAAATGATGAACTGTTTGTCTAGTTTTTCACTTTCGAAAATGCAGGTAAAGCTGTGGGTCAAAAGAGAAATTTATTTTACAATAGAGAGTGAAAAGAAACACCCTTGAATCTCGTTTCGGCTAAACGTAACCATAAACCGTAAACCCCGTATAATCCGTCCAACGAGACGAGTCAAGATGTGTTTATAAATTCGCGCGCTCAACGCAGGGTCGAAGCTCAGTTGTTTCCAGTTCTTCAAACGGTTCGGTCGAGGTTTGTGCACTGTGAATTTGTAACACATTTATTGTCTCGTCTCGTTGGATGAGCTGTAATCCTAGCTGCTCGTTGCTATAATAAAGTACGTGGCTAAGAATACTTGAACCGTAAAGGGGTGAACGCCGAAGAATTTCACCCTTTCCTTTAAGGAACATTAATAAAGCACCCCATTACATGATCCAAATTCGTTTTTAACTTGCTCATTATGATAGTGTACATAATAGAGACCCTGTTCATATTATTTTGCAACCCCTAATTTTCAGGCTGTAGAAATGAACTCTCAGAAAACATAGCAGAATTTTTGCTGACTCTACGTATAATTCTTTTTATTTTAATTTCCATTTTCCTAAATTTCATATCATTCCCTTAGATATTATTTTTCCAATGTATAATTTTCCCGTTTCCTAGCTCTGGGTTACGTTTGACCCGGCCACCTCCTTTCAAGGGTTAATGCAAAGGCAGACGGCTGGTTTCACCGGTCACTGGACCTCTCTATTTACACGAGATTACGAATCGTCCGGTGAAAATCGCAGTTTAACCCAAAACCTAAGTAAACTAAAGTCCGTGACTCATTGCTGTCGACGGAGTCAGCAGCGGAGGGTGGCAAACACCCCCGCGATCGTTGAATTTACGAGCCGTCGTTGCACCTCGAGTATCAACGCCATAAACAAACCGTATTAAACCGACTGGACGTTTTACGGTCCCCGGTGGTCGGTCCGGAAGATAAGGATCTCCGTTAGTCATTCACTCGTTAAGTTAACCGGCGGTGCGTTGTGTTGATTTCCCTAATTGCAGCTACCCGATGCGCCTTCCATGGCGACGATTGTCCAGCCGACCATACCGTGGCCGATTCGCGTGTCTCTGATGCATTTGCCGGCACGCGGCTGTCTCTCGTTAATTAGCCTCGTGAGAAATTGATTTCATTAACCCTTTGAATACCACGCGTTACTGTAAAGGGCAGTTAGATTTTACTGAATGAATATCCTTTGCTTATTTTTAGATTCTGTAATTGAAAATTTATCAATTTTATGTTGCGTAATACGTTTCTATTTTTCTCTCTCGACAAACGAGCAGAAAACAGTTTTCGCTTCGATAATCTCCTAACGAGATCGACGTATCGTCGACCTCAGACACGCTCGACGAAAATAGACGTTGAACTCCATTATTTACCGAGAAAGAGGCGTTCAAGAACGATTTACGAGCAGATTTGCCGAAAGGTTTCACAGATCGGTAGCGAGCCGTGATCGACGACGACTAATTGCGCCTAAGAAAACTAATTTACGAAGGCGGAAACGGATCCGGGTACGCCCTCGCTGTTTGTCGAGCGTAGGAGGAACATTTTCCATGCGGCGAAGGAAGGACCTCTGAATTTTCAGAGGATCCCTTCCAGCCGTCTAACATTAGATCGTATCGTGAACACGCACTCGCGTTTCCCGCTTTTTCCTCGAATACTCGTTCATTGCCGCTCGTTTTCTCTAAATCTAGATCGTCATAACCATTCGGGGTTAACGCTGAAATAATATCGTGTCCTGTTGTCGGACCCGGTTACCTTTTTTCGTCTGTTTTCTGAACAGCAAATTAGAATACTCTGGTTCATCTTCAAAAAGTTTTCCTTCTCGTGAATATTTATTAATATGTAATTCTAGCATTAATATATTTCATTTTTGAAAATTATTTTTAACAACTTATGTTTAATATAAAGCTACCACGTTTTTTAGTTTCAATGATTCTTTAAAGATCAACAGAAGTATTAATTTAAGACAGTAAAGAAATTGTTTGCTATTGCAAGATTTTCTTGAAAACAAGATAGAGTCGTGAAAGCAGCTCGATGTCCGCTTATCAGTTATCTCGTCGCTCATTATATTCGCGCGTGTAGGCAATTTATGCGTACAAACGTCACCACATGTCCATCCCTTATCATCGTGTCAAGGGTCGTCCCGGCATTGAGATCGTTTCTCGCATTCATTCCAAGGGGAGATTAATCGCTTTCTGCGACGATAATCTATCGTCGTATAAATTACCGAGAGCGAGTATTAAGATACGGGTTTGTAAATTGAATTTTCTTTTCATCGAGCTTCTTAGCCAACAAGTGATTTACTGATGGTTATGGAATTCAGTTTCCACATTCATGCTAAATCTGCACGTGTAGGTGAAACGCATTTCTAATTGTTAATTTAATAGATAAATTAACAGAAAAATAGGAATCATTTTAAAAGCTAAAGACGAAAAACAAATTTCTATTTTATTTAATTCTATATTTCTCCATTCACGTGTTAAAAATCTCCTCCAAAAGGATCCGTGTTCCGCAACCTTTGGTCGTGAACGTCTTTGAAATGAAAGAGCCTCTAAAAGGGAAACCATTTTATATAGGTAATAAAATGGTCAGTTCCGGTAGTCATAAACGACGACCACGAGGCAGCCTGAAATTGTTTCAGAACCGATTTACCGAAGGGTTGGTCGATAGTCGAATGCCGGTCACTTCGAATAGACATACCACGGAAAGAGGTACTATACCTCTTTTGAGAAAGGCTTTTTGAGAACCCTCGATTCCATTGAAATTAGATTCTCTTGTACCGTTAATCCTTCTTTGCGATGCCAACAGCTGCGAGAGACGACGGCTGATCATTAATTATTTGCGCGTTGCAGATTAACGGGTTAAACGAACGCTTCTGAGCCTACTCTAACGATTACGTGACTGTTGATACTTGAAATGACTATTTTTGCTCATTTTATCTTACACTCTTATGTTAAACATAATAAAATACATTCATTTACTAAGATACTCTATATTCAAATATCCTCGTATTCTTTTTCGAATTCATAAATTCTTAAACAATAATTGATATTTATTTATGTTAGTTGCAAAAAATTTATTATATAATTCTATAGATGGTTATCTGGATTGTTAGAGTGTAAGGAAAGAATATTATTTAAAGTGTCATGTTTGCTATACTTCTTCGTTTAACTATACAGTATAGTCAGACGAGGAAATGTAGCAGATACACATTTAAACATATATATCACACCTTATCACTTAATTTTCCCCCGTATCCAGGGTACAAACCTACTAGATTGCTTCACTGATGAGCCCATTAGAAGGTCCTGGACGAAAGGTCATACCCTTTCTCATTTTATTTCTCGCAATTCAGCTGCCATAGGGTTGAAGATCCCCTATTTGTCCCACGTCAGAATGGCAGAACGAAACGAGACCGCCTCGAACTCGGGAATAATAGCGGCCGTAAAGACTCTGGGCTCGCGTTGTTGAAACAATATTTTCACAAGGGGCGCCTCGTAAGCCACGGATCTCGCCGGCTTTATAATATCGTCGCATTTCCGAAGAGACTGTCGTCCAAAGAACCGTTCGCTGGTCATTAATACCTTAAATCTCATAATGAAAACGAACATACTGTAATTATAATTTAACCCTCGAACGATGGTTCCGCTTCGACAACGGTAACTGAAATTTTATTTTCGTTTTCTAAATTATATTTCCATTTGTTTAAAAATTGATCGCGCTGTTTTTCACGATGTCGCGACCGGAACTCGGAAACAAGAGGATGGGTAACGGCTTTCGCCGTCGCTGATCGATCCCTCGTTGGATTCGAGTCTTTGTTCGAGATGAGTCGAGTACACCGGGGAGGCTGGAGTCGAGGGTTGATTGGGTTTTCTGTGTTTCCAGGGAGAAGGAAACAGGAAACTTTTTTGGAAGCTTATTTGCCCAGGGATTATGGGTGTTTAGGAAAGTCTTGACGTATCGTTTTAGGCTGATTTTGTAGGTTTTAGGAATGTGAGGATTAGAAGATGTTTATAACAGAGTTTAATATTAATATCATTTATTTTATATAAGGGTAATAACATTTTGTATTATGTTTCCTTTATCTCATTTAAAATGTCTTTTGCCTACTTTTATCACTTTTCCACAATCACTGAACCTAGGATTAAAATTTCAAAAAAAAGAAGAGAAACTTAACGTTTAACTTTCTTACCTTCCAAGAATCCTTATCAGCCAGGAAAAAACGTAGCGTCCAAAAGGTAGAAGGAAACAATGCTCGTATATCACCTAAAACGCTTCTCCCATTTGTCCCATTTCTTCTCCAAGTTTTTAATTCCGTGGCAAATCGTCGAGGCAGACGTAATTTTTTTTTTTTTTTTTTTTCATTTCCCCGGTAAAGCGATCTTTGTGCGCGTTGTCGACGTCCAAACGAGCGGAGCACTTTGCTCGCGACGCTTTTCGCGGCTCGTTTTGCCGGCTTGGTTTTTACTCGCGTCTGACGCGATCGGGATTAAGCGGGAGACGGGAGATCATGGGCTTTGCGTGGGCAGCGAACGAATTACCATGGGGTTCCAAGGGCGAAATCGGGGCTCGTTTGGCTGTCAACACGAGGAAACATGCGTGTCGCAGAGGTCTGCTTACTTGGACTGTGAAACGGAAGACATTTCCCTGAATTGTTCCCACAAGTGTGTGCACAAGGGTCCTAGTGTTATCACCAGGAAGAAGTACCTTTAGTGAGATAAAAATGAGACGGTTAGAAATATCATTTTTTATCTTCCACCTGAAAATCCTTATTTTGTTTATATTTTACCTAGCTGTAAATTATTCAGTACACTTGGGTGAAATATAAGGTTCCTTTTAGTTAAAAGTAAGGATACCATTTTGGATGATATTTTTAAAGCAATCAGACTGACAGTTCGTACTTTTGAAGATTGGAATGTTGCAAGGAATTTTAAATAGCCCCGGCTAAAAATAGTTTAATTGATACAATCGTTTGAAAGCGGAGGTGATCCCTGTCGAGATACGCGTCGGAATAAAGGGGAGAAGCTTAATGAACGTGGATATGAAAAATGTTTCGTTTTCGAGTTACACGGCCAGTTCTCATTTATCAGCTGTCGGCTGTTTATGGGGCCATTTAAACAGTACAGTGTACACGTACGCCGGTTAAATAGCTTAGCACATTTGAAATAGCCAGCTTAACGCTGTTCTGAGGGTATAAGCAGAATATATGGAATGCTGAAACGAGTTCAGCATCCTTTTTTTATATTTATTTTTCATTAATAGTGATAATCTGATATGTTATATTACCTGAAAAATAAAACTCAATCGCAGCTTTTAATTTTACTGTTTGCAGTTTTAGTTTTTTGTAAATTAATATATGGAAAATAAGTTACTGACAGAAACAAATTTAAATACAAGAAATTTTATTAATTCACGTTTTAAACGATTTAATCGTCTTTGAAAGGAAGCAATAACGTGATTTCTGTTCACTCGAACATTACTCTAATTAATAATCTTGAAGATCTATCGAGCATTAAAAATGTCCCAAGATCTCCAAGTCCTTCGAAACAGCGAAGAATTTCAAGACTTCCGAGACTTTCGAGAGTTTCCAGTCTGTCGAGCTCGTTAACCCAATTTACTTCATCACTGGACTTCCTCAAGATTTCAAAGAGCCACACTTTTGACACGAAATCCGCTAGACAATGAAACGAATTAGCTGATGTGCACGCGATTTGAAAAAGCATCGATGTAAATTATAATTTGTCTTCTCTAACGAGCACAGGCCGATCCTTCGGCCTGTTCGGAGAAGTTGAATTATGACAAGATTCATTGGTGAAGCAACACTTGAAGGACTTTATGAAAGAGTCTGGCGAAGTTCAGC